>NW_027556402.1:257764046-258486546 GCF_003287225.1 Phascolarctos cinereus | reverse complement strand
AAACTTATTTTGAAGGAGGCAGCCTGGTCCTCGTCCTGGTCCAGCGGTACAAGTTCTGGACCTGAAGTCCCAGGATCTGAGTTCAGACACAGCTCTGCTCTTTGTTATCTGTGGGACCTTGGACAGGTCATTCCACCCCAAAGGGCATCCCAGGGTTGGCCCCCCGAATCCTCCTCTGTCCCTTCAGCCCAAAGACCATTCCCCACGCTGGTGGCCCACTCTCCTCAGCCCGCTCGACAGCCAATCAGAGCCCTTCTGAAGCTGGGGCATGCGGACCGTTTGCAGAGCGCCGGTGACAGCGCCCCTCTTATGGCCGGAAGGTCGGCCTCTCTTGAGGGGCTGCTGTTGCTGTCTGGTCGTCCCGGTCGTGGACGACTCTCTGTCTGCCGCCTCGCACGGTGAAGGTGGTCCCAGTGCGCCCCCAGATGTTGTGCAAACTGCTGCCTCGCCATGTCTCTCTTGTGCTGTGCTTGTGAAGGTGGTTTTTTGAACCCAAGTGCACAATTATCCTTTATTATTATTATTATTATTATTATTATTATTATTATTAATAGCTAGCTTTTTACTTTTAAGGTTTACAAAGCACTTTTCTTATACTACCTCATTTGATCCTCACAACAACCCTGAGAGAGAGGCATTAGTATTATCCCCATTTTACAGATGAGGAAACTGAGGCAGACAGAGGTTAAGTGACTTGTCCAGGGTCACACAACTAGGCTGAATTTGAATTCAGGTCTTCCCGATTCCAAATCCAGCACTGTGTCTTCTACATCATCCTAATTAGGGGGGATGGGAGATGGTTGTGGCCTATTCTCTAAATTTCCTGAAGTGTTTTCTGAAAGGGTACTGAGGTACAAGGCTGGAGGGAGACTAAGGCATCGAAGGGCCCCAAAGCCACCCGGCAGGCTGGAAGTTACTACACAGAGTCTCAGAAACCTCTCGGAGCCTGGCTGCCCATTTGCTCCCGGGGCTTCCAGGCCAAAGAGGCTTTGTATGACAAAGGTCAACAGCCCAACCCGGAACCACCCCGAGATGTGCCCTTGGACCCCCCAGAAAACCCAAGGGGAAGTGGCCTGGTTTTTATTTGAAGACATTTCCTTGTGGCTGCCTGATAAGCAAGGGGCAAAGGCCAGGAGGCAGGACACAGGGATTTGTTGTGTTTGACATATTTATTACAAAGGTTTGGGGGTTTTTTTTCCCTTTTTGGTGATAGATGAGAAAGAAATTAGATTTTTGATCATTGAAACTTTGTTCATTGAGAACAAATGACATTTTTTAAAATGAATGCCAGGCAAGTGATGGAATATCCTGGATGGGAAGGTTGAATGCCCAAAGTCCCCATAATCATCGGGATTGGGAAGGGCTTTAGGGGGAGAACGCTTTAGCCCCTGGGGCACTAGGGAGCCACAGCAGCTTCTCCAGCAAGGGGTGCGGGGGTGGATACCTGAGGGAGAGAGACCATCTGCCCTGTTGAAATACTAAATGCTGGAAAGCTGACTTTGGCAAGACCTTAAGAACAAAGAAGGCAGGCAGACACATTGGGAATTATTCTTATCCTGCTGCAATCCCACAAAGACATCCCAGGGCAGAGAAAAGTTCCTTCAGAGGGAAGACTTTGGGGCCCAGGACCCCGGAGGGGAAGAAGCCCTGGATTCTGTGCTATAGGAGAGGGAAATGGTGCTAGATGGACATCTTCTGAGGGGTGGGCAGGGAGAGCCGGAAGGAGCCCACTTGGGATTCTACCAGGAATTCTTGCCAACTAGGCAGGCGCTAAGCTCGGTTGTTCCTATCTGCCAAAGGAATATAATCACCCTCCCAATTTTGGCACCCTGTGGCAAAGCTTCAGTCTCCCAAGCCTGGTTATAGCTCAAATACTCTATTTAACTGCTTGGCACATAGTGGAATCAAGACAGATATTACATAATTAGTAAGTATTTATTGCACATCTATTATACATCCAAGCCTGTGCTTGGGAGTTTTGGGAGATGTGACAAAACAGCATTTTAATTAAGTTAAACAAATATGGATGTAATGGGGAGAGATTCATGCCCAGGGTGGAAGGGGCTGAGAATCCAGATTCCTGGAAGAGCCTTGGGGGGATGGCTAAGCAGGTGTAGACATTCCATGCCTGATAGGACAGGTTCTTTGATTGGCTACTCCATCTTAGCAGATTTCTTGGACTCTTTCACTCACTGGCTTTAAAGGGAGAGGCGTTGGGGCGCCCACGGAGTCAGGGACCCCCAGCCACTGGTTCACCCCACTTTTCTCTCCCTTTCAGGGCTGCTCCACCTCCCCACCCAGCTCCTCTCTATGCTGTCTTCCCCCATTAGAAGGGAAGCTCTCTGAGGGCAGGAGATGTCCTCTTGTCCTGGTTTTGCATCTCAGGTGATTAGCATGGTAAGCGCTTCATAAAAGTTTTGTCCTGGCTTCCTCCACATTCCAGCCAAAAATTCCGTCTTCCACAAGAAGCCTCTTCTAGTCGCTCTTTAATCTTAGCGCCTTCCCTCAGAGACTACCCCCACTTTATTCTTTATCTCTCTTATTTGCTGTGGTTCAGTCATTTCCATCCTGTCCGACTCTCCATGACCCCACTGGTTTGCCATTTCCTTCTCCAGCTCATTTTACAGATGAGGAAACTGAGGCAAACAGGGCTTGCCAAGGGTCACACGTATCCAAGCCCAGATTTGAACTCAGGCATACGAATCTTCCTAACTTCAAGCCTGGCACTCTGCCCACTGCACCACCTAGCTGCCCCATATCTTGTCTGTACTGTTGTTTTCACATTGTCTCTTCCACTAGACTGTCAGTTCCTTGAGGGCAGGGACGGTCTTTGCTGGTGCTGTGTATCCCCAGCACAGCCCTGTGCCTGCCACAGAGTAGGTGCTAAGTCCTCCCCCCCTTTCCACTCTCCACATCCCTGCAATTGCTTTGGATTGGCTGTGCACACATCTTCTATTTACTTATCTGTATACATTTTGTTTCCCCTTCCCCAGTAGAATGTAAGCTCCTTGAGGGCAGGGACTGTTTGCATTTTTGTCTGGCACATAGTTGGTGCTTAATACATGCTTCTTGGATTTAACTGAACTGCTCCTGGTATGGCAGGACTTCAGGGCCCTCCCTGTCCAGCACACAGAAAGCCCTTCCTGTTGTCCGTTACCTGACCACAGCAGAAGACAGAGGCACTCAAATCTTTTGCCTTCCGGACGCGGTGACCAGCTAAACCAGGTCTGTGCCCGGGACAACTCCTGACAATGTTTGGGAAACAGGGAGGAGTGGCTGGGGACACTCTCCCCAGGCTCCTAGAGACATCCATCTGCAAGAAAATCCCAGGGCTTTTGATGATGAGTCGGTCTGACTCCCTCTCCTCTGCAAAATCAGCATTATCATTTCTGCCCTGCCCAGCTCCCAGGGGCCCTGGCAGATACAACAAGATGTGAACATGAATGGGTTTGGTAAAGTGGATGGGGCTCTGCTGAAGTGAAGGAGAGGGTGACTGCTTTCTTCTCCATCCGATGTGAGGACTTTGCTGAAGCACCTCTGCCCTAACCGGTAGTGTTCCACACCACCAAGAATTACCTTGTATTTACTTTGCACGTATTTTGTATTAACGTCTGTAGCATCTCCTGTAGGGCAGTCCCTAAGTCACACTCACAGGTTGGGTTCCCTGGGGGATGACTACCCTAGGTTCAAAGTATACCATGAGTTCACACTGTGAAAACGCTAGTTTGTGAGCCCCCACCAGTGGCCTTATGTAGAACAGTTAAGTCAGGTAACGCAATTAGCTCAAAGCAAAGGCATTTATTGAAATGGCATTGTACAAGTTGGGGTGCTGTCTCCCACCAATATGCACAGCCTCAGTGGGAAGAATGGGCTCATGCAGTAGTAGAAAGGCACAGGGGCAAGGCACATAGGTAACCAGGACAACTCACACAACAGGCCTGGGGGCTCTTTTTCTTAATGGTGCCCCCACCATGAAGGTAAGGTCTCAATGTCTCTCCTGGTCCAGCTGTTCCACCGAAGATGTCCTTCTTACTGTACTTGGGAAGAGGCCCAAGGGCAAAGGCACAAGTCGGGCCGGTAGGACCGGGATGGGGGTGGTGCCCTGAGCAGTAATTGGAATGCTGGGAAGAGAGAGGGTTTGAAGGGAAAGATAAGAGCGCCAGGCAGGGAAGATCAGGGCTCATGGAAGAGCCCAAGGACAATTTGGGGCCGCTCCTGCCTCCCTGAAATGATCTTCCATTGCCCTTTCTTGTTCATACTGCGTGCCCACCTACGCATGTGCAGTTTTCCTGCCTCCCTCCCTGGCCCTGACTCCTTGAGGACAGAGAGGCTTCATCTTTGCCTTTGGAGCGCCTGGCACAATGCCGGGCGGTCAGCCCCTCCACCTTCCTGAACCTCAGTGTCCTCACTGTAAAATGATGGCCTCTGAAGTCCCTTCCCACATTAAATTCACGATTTTGGGGCCTTGGACGCTTAAGACACGCTTGCTGGTTGTCTGCAGGTAACCAGCTCTGTGGCCTTCTGCCCGCGGAGATACTTCTGTAGCACTCGTGGCAGCCTTGGTTTCTTCTTAGTCTCCCCTTTTCCTACTCTCTGCCTGACAAACAGACATACACACACACACACACACACACACACACACACACACACACACACACACAGAGGCACACACACACACAGAGGCACACATTTGTTACAGGTGACCAGAAGAGGCTGTGCTTTCTTCCCGGGGGCCTCTATGTCCTGTACTGACTCTACCTCCCTGCAGACGCCTCAGCCCTTGAATCCAGAGACAGTTGGGGCTGGGCTGGATTTTACCAATTATCTCCAGGAGATGGTGAGCACCTCCCAGCCTCTCCTTTGGAGAAGGGCAATCTGCTGCCAGGAGGACGGGCAAGGTCTGAGGCCACTGTCCCTCAGTCCCTCCGGTGACCTCCCAACTCTGTATGTATATATATATGTGTGTGTGTGTGTGTGTGTGTGTGTGTGTGTGTGTGTGTGTGTGTGTGCACGCGCATGCCCTCCTGCATGCGTGTGCCAGGGCATTCACCTTGGCTAGGGAAGGGCTGCAAAGGGAATGGGGAAGCATCCTAAGGGGGCTGCAGGCAGCTCACTCTCAGAGTGACCTTGGGGCAAAGGTCGCAAGCCTGCTCTGAGTCTCCCCAGCCTTCTCTGTCCAGTGACACAATCCTAAATCCTAGGGAAGCTGCTTAGGCACAGGATGACGGCAGGGCAGGGAGGGCTGGGAGAGTTTTAGAAAGAGAAAGGCACAAACATCTGTGTGTGTGCATGCGTGAGTGCATGCGCATGCACAAATGTCTTACACACCTGGGGCAGAAGGGCTGGGGGAAGTGGCAGGCACATAGTAGGAGCTTAATACACACTTGTTCACTGACTGAGTGGCAGCTTGGTCCTAATGCCGCCAGCTGCTGTACCCAGGGACAGTGAAAAAATACTAGAGCTGGAAATGAAGGATCTAGGTTCCAATTCCTCCTATGCAGTCTGTAAAATGGGCCAACTGGCCCCCTCTAACCCCGGGGCCGGAGCCTGGGCACAGCCTTTTCCCTCTCCGGGTCTTGGTTTCCACATCTGTCAAATGCAGAGGAGGTCTGCTCCCTTCCCAGGTGAATTTATGCTCCTAGACTCAGATGGGACAGAGGGGAGGCAGGAGGGCCTCCCCTCTCACTCTCCAGCTCCTCCCCTGCCCCCTCCTCAGCCCTGGACACTCTGGGCCTCCTTCTTGCGGGTGAGGGTAGGGGGAGGCTGGAAAAGGAAGGAGGTCTGAGCATGGGGGGGGGGCAGGAGGGAGAGGCACTGCCTAGGAAGGGAGCTCTGGGGGAGGGGCCGAGGGAACAGGCCCAGGGGTTGGGGAGCAGACAGGGGGCCATTCCAGACTCCTGCAGAGAACAGAAGGGAAGGAAAAGAACAGGACAGCCCATCCTAGGGCCCGGGGGAGCCCCTGCCTTATTCCTAGAATGTGTACCTTGGCTGCTGAGATCTCCCAGAAAGCAGGGGAGGGTTGCCTCACTTCCTGTGCAGGGGCTGGGGCCCCTCAGCACAGAGGCCAGGGGGCTGCTGCCTGATTTCTGAGTCCTGCTTGAGAGGCAGTGGAAGGGTTGTCAGAGCCCAACAGAGGCAGACGCAGAGCTAGAGGGGATGGGGGCTGCAGTGGGAAAGAGACCTGGGAGCAGGGAATGAAGGCATGAATGAATGAGTGAATGAATGAATGAGTGAACAAATGAATGAATGAGTGCGTGAGTGAATGACCCTTGAGGATGCACTTAGTCTGTGCAAAGCGTGTGCTCACCTGTGCGTGTAGCAGGGGCCAGCCCCTGCCCTCAAGGAGCTCAGCTCTAATGGGGGAGACAATGCGGAGAGAAGGTCTGAGCTCCAGCTGAGGGAAATGTCCCACGGTCCTCAGGGGGCAGGGGCAGAGCCGGTCAGGTCTCTACCTTTTTTTTTTCTTTTTTTGCGAAGCAATGGGGTGAAGTGTCTGAGGCCAGATTTGAACTCAGGTCTTCCTGAATCTGGGACCAGTGAGTGCCCTATCCACTGCGCAACCTCGATGCCCCTAGGTCTCTACTTTCATGTCATGTCATTCTCCCTTCTGGGCTGCGGCTTCACCAGCAGTCGAAGCCAGATGGGACCCCAGTCCGTAAAAGGAGCCCCAGAGCTGGGGGGCAGGGAGGAGGCATAAATGAGGAGGTGGGGATGTCACCAAATCTGAAGAGTCAGGGATGGCTGCTCCAGACTCTTCCCCAAAATGGAGGTTTCAAGCAGAACCTCAGGAGCAAAGTTGGGAGGCCGCAAAATGGAGCAATTATCATTATTCGTGTCTCACAGATGGGGACACTGAGGCTGAGAGAGTTTAAAGGGCTTGTCTAATGCAGGATTTGAACCCCTGGCCGTCCTGGTCCCCCGTCCAGTACCCTATCCAATCACAGCCACAAACCTTTGAAGTTCTTCTGTGCGAACATGGCAGGGGCTTCTGGAGGAAATTAGGCTGAGGAGTCAGAACTTCAGGAAGCAGGGGGAGATTGGGCCCCTCTTTGGGCTATTTAAACCTGAGGCTATGGGCAACCCCCTACTTTGCCTATGTCTAGGCCAGCTGTGGATATGGGCGTTAGCCCCTTGCCCAGGCCAGGGGTGAGTGGACAGATGACCCCTGTAGAGTAGCCTGTGAAGCTTTGACTGATCTTTGATAGGAGGAGCTCCAAAGAGGGAGAAAGGGCACCCAAACCACTCTAGACCCGGGTTCAGGAGGCCTGGGCTCTGCTCCCAGCTGTGTTACTAATGTCCTGTGGGGCCATGGGTAAGTCCCACCATTTTCTTGGCCTTCAAATGGGGGGGAGGGCTTTGGCGGGGTTCTGTTGCCCGGTGAATTTCAGATGGCCCCAGGCCAAGCTTGCTGAGCCTCCCTGGGGTTCTGCTTTCTCCGCCCCTTCCAGCTGGGCTCACCCGGGCACAAGCCCGGCATTCAAGCGGCGTTCTCTCTGCCTCTGTTTGCCCTCAGTCCCAGCTGCCCGACCCAGCTCCCGTTGGCACGGTGGAGCCAGGGCACAGACAGCCTGGGGAAACGGGAAGTGCTTTCAGACAAGAGCCCTTTTCTTTCTCCAGCTCTCTCCGCCTGGCTTTGCTTCAAACCCCACGTGAGGGCTGGCTCCAGAGCTCACCCCAGAGAAAACTGTGTCTCCTTCGCTCCGAGGGAAGGGATGGACGTTCCGCTTGATCACCTTCACCTTGAGTAGGGACACGTGAAGCCAAGGAAGCCGGAAAGAAGGGCAATGACAACAGACAAGAGTGACAACAGCCAGACTTTCAGGTTCGTGATTCTCCCGGTTGAGCCCACGACGGCCTCGTCGGGCAGGTACTCCCTGTTACGGATTTCATAGATGAAGAAACTGAAGTTCAGAGCGGTTGGGTGATTTACCCAGGATCGGGAAATTAGTGCCCAAGGTGGAACTGAAAACCAGGTCGTTCTGGACTCCAGGTTCCCTTCTCATGGCTGCTACTGCTTCCTCTCAGATTGTTTGTTTTTTAATCTGTAAAATGGAAGTAATAACACCTGAAGCAGTTTGTGACAGGGCTGTGAGGTGGTGCACTTGGAGTCAGGAGGGCCTGAGTTCAAATGTTGCCTCAGATATTTTCTGTGTGACGCTGGGTATGTCACAGAACCGTTCTCAGCCTCAATTTCCACAACTGTTAAGTGGCCTCCTAGCCACAAGTCTCTCCCTACTCCAGTCCATTCTCCACTTGACCGTCCAAGTGTGACCATGTCGTGCCCCCACTCAGTAACCTCTAGGGGCTCCCTATGTTTGGTGTTCAAGGCCTTTCATACCCTACCCCCCCCTTCCAGTCTTCTTACCCTCCCTCCACCCAACCATACGGGCAGGAAAACTCTTCCCTCCGGTGACCCGTCCTCTCGCTACTCCTCAAACACACACTCCATCTCCCACCTCCAGGCGTTGTCTCTGGCCACCCCCCCACACACCTGGGATGCCCTCCCTTGTCACTCTGCCTCCTGGCTTCCCTGCTTCCTTCAAGTCCCAGTGAAATCCCACCTTGTCCAGGAAGCCTTCCCCAGCCCCTCTTAATTCTGGTACCTCCCCTCTATGGCTTGTCTTCAGTCTACCTGCCCCATGGCTTGTTTGTGTGTAATCCTGTTGCTTAGATTGTGAGCTCCTTACCATCTTGGGGAGGGGAGAGAAGAGGGAGGGGGAGAAAATCCAAAACTCAAAATCTTAGGGAAGTGAATGTTGAAAACAAAATAAATGCATTAATTATTTTTTAAAAATAAAAATGAAAAATGAAAACAAAGATTGTGAGGTCCTTGGGAGCAGTGACTATCTTTCCACGGGGTATCATTACTGCTTAGCACAGTGTGCTAAGTGCGAAGGCAAATAGTAGGCACTTAATAAGTGTGTGTTAGCTAATTGACTGATGGAATAGCTCCCAGGGTTGTTATGGGGATCACATGAAATAACATAAGTTAAAGAGCTTTGCAAACCATATGATATGGAAATGTTAGGATTATTAATTATTATTACATATGTTATATAATATTTGAGCTTCAGGAGAAACCTATAGTTAGGGCTTAGGATGAGACACGGCACCAGGCTTGGAGGCGTCCTGACCCTTGCTCACTGTGTGACCCTGGACAGGCCCCCTCTGCTCTCTGGGCCTCAGTTTCCACATCTGTAAAATGACAAGGTTGGACTAGGATCTCTAGGGTCCATTCCGGGCCTAATGGTCTGTGACTGAACAAGACCTGTGACTGAACAAGGCAAAGGAGGAGTCCAAGGGGCAAGCTGGAGCGTTGGCACTCAGTGGTGATGAACAAACTGGAACTTTGGAAGGTGGGGCTGGCTGCACTTTCAAAACATCCCGGTGGTAAGTAGGCCAGAGTCTCATCTTCTTTGTACTCCAGTACTCCGAAGGCTCCGATCTCCTCCAAGGCTGATCCCTGCCAGCGTGTACACTGTCACCTCAACACCCTCTAACCCGAGCAACACTGGGCTGCTGTTTTCCGTAAATCTCCTGTGCTGGGTTTAGCCAATGGCCTGGAAGCTGTCCTTTTCCTCTGTCAATACCAGGAGGGAGTACTAGGAGCAGGGTTTGTTTTTGTCCGGCTTCTCTTCCTCTAGGACCTCTTCCAGGGCTACGCATAGTAGGAGCTTGTGGTATGCACTGGCACATCTCTCGCTCAGCCCTCACTCATGTTCGAGGCGGGGACATCTGCCTGCTTTGTCAGTCACACGGTCTTGCATGATTTATGCCACTTCACAGGCATGGTGCCTCATACACAGTAGATGTGTCATAAATGTGATTAAAGGGGCAGCTAGGTGGCACAGTGGATGGAGCCCTGGAGTCAGGAGGACCTGAGTACAAATCCGGCCTCAGACCAAACACTTGATATTTACTAGCTGTGTGACCCTAGGCAAGTCACTTAACCCCAACTGCCTTTAAAAAAAAAGTGATTGAATGGAACCTCCCACAGCTGACTTCCACCCACCTTCCTCCTCACAATCACTAACCCTCTGAAACTTCTACCCCGTGTTTGGAGGCCTGGGTGGCTGATCAGCGCTGAAAGATCAGAGCTTGGCACGTAGTATGCGCTTCATAAATACTTAGCGATGGCCTGACTCCCCATATCTAGAACTGGAAAGGACCTGAGATTATCTGGTCGTCACCATCATTGGCTTTATATCAAAACGGTACCTATGTAGGTCCATATGATATCTATGAAACACACACCATATGTACGTGTGTATAGAGGTGTGTGCACACACGTATCTATAAACACATACCTATCCACATATGTACACACATACACACGTGCACGCACACACACACACAGACCCTCTCGGGAACAAAGAAGAGCAGCTGGGCAGCGCCAGCTTCCCCAGGGAACAGGGCTGACAGCGTGTACAACTTTCTGCACCCAGAGTCTCCTACCTCACTGGTGCGCGAAGGCTAGAGCGCAGCATTATTTTTACTATTTTACGGCTCAGCCAGTGGGGCCTGGTCACCTGCTATGTTGGCCCCGGGGCCTGGACTACCCATTTCTAATTTGGAAGCGATCACTTAGCTGGGTGCCTAGGTGACTGACCTCGATCAGAAAGGCGCTGGTCCATACGGTCAGGTCAACATCCCGACAGTGGCCAAGGTTCAAGGTAGGGCATGTGAGCCACCTCCTAATGGCTTCCTGAGCATGTTGGGGGTGGAGCATGGGAAGGGCAGCGGGAGGGAGGCAGGGTACAGGGCAGGTAAGGTGAAGTCAGATGTCCATAAGCAGATGCAGCTGTGGACCTGTCCATCCAAAGAGCACAGGCCGGTCAGCTGAATCTTTGCAGCCCTCCTTTTATGATAGACTGGCCTGACACTTTGCCTCTCCTCAGGCCCCCAAACAAGTGGAAACCTCCAGCACCACTCCCCAGCAGGCCTGCCCCCTTCCCCAGAACTGCTGGCCTCATTGGCTTGACCCTCGGGACTAGCTTAGACTTGGAGGCTGCTATTGGCTGGGCTGGGTAAATGGTTATGCCGAAGCAGGTTGGGCAAGCCCAGGAGGGTCACTGGATCAAAGGCGGCTGTCCTCATGTGCCTGGTGTGTGTGTGTGTATGTGGCCCCACAGAGCTTGTTTGCCAGGGTGGCACTGCCCTCCCTGCTTCCTCTGTGGTCCGGCTTATCGAGAGGTAACCTGGATAGAGAGAGGCAGAGCCCCCAGGAATAGGACAGAGGCTAATGTATTCTTTCCCAGTCAGACCATATCAGGGGGTTTGGATTCAGTCACTGGGAGGTCACTGTTTAAGAAGGAGGTGGATATACCTCACACCCTTCAGATTGGCAGCGATTTTTTTTTTAAGGAAAATGACTGTTGGAGAGGTTCTGGGAAAACAGGTCCATTAATATATTGTCATATTCCTTGGGCAAATCATTTCCCTTCTGCCTCAGTTTCTTCAACTGTAACTTGAGAATAATAGCAGCACCCACCTCTGAGGTTCAAACGTGATAATGTTGGTAAAGTGCTTAACACAGGGCCTGGCGTGCAGTAGGGGCTTAATAAAATGTTAGAAACTGTTATTATTGCCGGAGCTGTGCCCCAGAAAGCAATCTGGAGCTATAAACTTGTGCATACACCCTTTGATTCAGGAATAGCACACCAACAGGCCTAAACCCTAGAGAGGTCAAAGAAAGAGGAAAAGGATCCTTTCATACAAAAAAATATTTATGACAGTTTTGTGTGTGTGTGTGTGTGTTGGGGGCAGTTGTAGCAAAGAACTGGAAATGAGGGGGCACCTACCCAGTGAGGAAGGTTGACCCAGTGATGGTATGTTAATGTCATGGAATATGATGCATCATAAGAAATGATGAAAGGGACAGCTTCGGAGAAACCTGGGAAGACTCGTGTGAACTGATGCACACTGACGGGGGCAGAACCAGGCAAACAACGTGTACAATGGCAACAACGTTACAAAGACAAACAGCTTTAAAGGACTTCAGAACTCCGGTGGGTTCAGCGACCCATCGCGGTACTCGAGGACTGATTCTGAAGCCTGCTCCTCGCCTCTTGGCAGAGGCGACCCAGAGAGGCAGAAGAAGACAGACATCTACAGACAAGGCCAACGTGGGAACGGATTTTGCTTGACTGCATATTTGTTAAAACAGCTTTGACGTTTCTTCTTTTTCAGTGGAGCAGAGGACGGTGGGAAAGCAGGAAAAGAAATGCTTATTATTTGGGGAAAAAAAAGTTTTCCAAAAATGGAAAATTTTACAGATTCCAAAAATTCCAAAAATCTGCAAAATAAGGGCATCATTTTACAGATGAGGAAACTGAGGTTTAGAAGGGTCAACACAGCCAGGGTGTCAGAGGGAGCGACTGAACCCAGTCCTTCCCGAGTGTGAGACCATCTCTCTAACCACATGCCACATCGCTCTCTCACATAATAGGGGAGACACTTGGTGATTGACTGATGGACAGTGGATGTGGTTTGGGCTCCATGACCACAAAGGTCCCTCCTAACCCTGAACTTCTGGCTTCTGTGAACGTACAGCATGAATGCCGAGTGGGGCCAAAGGGCCTAACTGTGGGTGGCAAGCACAGGGTCTGCCCTTCACAAAGTCTGCGCCCTATGGAAAAGACTATTTGTGCCTGACCTCTGGTGGAGCCTTCCAAGCTCGTGTTGTCTGATCAGCCACAATTGGCATGCGGTACCTTGACCCCAACAAAGTGACATCATCTTGGTCCGCTTCAAGAACAAAGGACAATAATCGACCAGCCCGCCCCGCCCCGTTAACCTTTCCCTTCCAGCCCTGGTGCCTATCTTGTCCGCCATCTCAGCTGCCGGCCAAAAAACCCTTGTTAACTGATAACGGGGGAAGATGGTGGGGAAAGCCAGGAAGTCAGCCCAGGCACAGCTGTGTGGGCCGTAGAGCAGGGAACTGGGTTGGTCACCAAATGGCCAGCCATTCTCTGATCCTACTGACCAAAGTGAACCAGGGTCCCCCAGCCCATTCAAGAAGCATTGGCAAGTGGCCTTCGGATAGCTACCAGTCTTTGGCATAACCTGTTGGTTAGTACTGCTGAGGCTGCGTGGTCTCCTCCTCTTTCTCCTCCTCATTCTTTCTCTTCCCCTCCCCTCCCCCTCCCCCTTCTCCTCTTCCTCCTCCACTCTTTCCCCCTCCTCCCTCTCACCAGCTTATGGTAGGTGGGGCAGGAGGGCGTGACTGTCAGCCAATCTGGAGCAGAGATTGGGGAAACCTAGGGAAGACCCAGAAGGCCACTAAATGACTTGCCTAATTCTTTTGGAATCACCTCTGGCCACCTGAGTCATAGGAGAGGCTCAGAAATGTGGCTCTTGAGGTCAAGGCTGTGATTCCACCCTCCCTTGCTCCCCCAAACCCAGGGCTGCACTCCCCTGCTCTACCCTGGATCAACCTCTCCCTGGCACCCCTGCCCCCTCCTAGGTCCTCTTCATTATGCTTGGCTGTCAGCCCCCAAAGGGCCTTGCCCTACCCAGGCAGAAGGGAGCCCCTGTGTGCAGGGTTTGGTCAGTTCACCATGGAGGGGGAGACTAAAAGTGGCAATGATGATCCTAATAATTAGAATGATTTTTTTTTACTGGGGAAGGGTAACTGCCAAATAAATACAGCAGCTTGGCCCTGACCAGGAGGCTCTCTCAACATGTGACCTGAAGGCTGGACGCCAGCTGGAGTCATGCTCTCTCTGCCTTTCTCCCCTGGTTCAGGAGAAGGTCCCCAGAGACCCAAGTTCTGAAGAGGAGGGAAAGGGCCCAGTTCCCCAGATGGGGTGGCAGCACCCATAAGAACTGCCTCCCCAGCCCACAAAAAAGGTCATGTGT
Source organism: Phascolarctos cinereus (assembly GCF_003287225.1). Classification (NCBI taxonomy): domain Eukaryota; kingdom Metazoa; phylum Chordata; class Mammalia; order Diprotodontia; family Phascolarctidae; genus Phascolarctos; species Phascolarctos cinereus. The sequence goes on along the minus strand of NW_027556402.1, from coordinate 258,472,686 downwards.
CAGGATTACAGACCAAGACCCAGAAAAGCCCAGCTAAGTGAGGAAACTGAGGCCCTGAGATGGGATGGGATCTTAGGACAAGGAATGTCAAGGCTGGGAGGGCCCTTAGAACAGGGAATGTCAGAGATGGGAGGGCCCTTAGAACAGGGAATGTCAGAGATGGGAGGGCCCTTAGAACAGGGAATGTCAAGGTTAGGAGGGCCCTTAGAACAGAGAATGTCAAGAATGGGAGGGCCCTTAGAACAGGGAATGTCAGAGATGGGAGGGCCCTTAGAACAGGGAATGTCAAGGTTAGGAGGGCCCTTAGAACAGAGAATATCAAGAATGGGAGGGCCCTTTGAACAGGGAATGTCGGAGATAGAAGGGCCCATACATGTGCTGCCCTATATTGCTTCTACTGAGATACTCTTGCCTTATCCTATTTTCACGGCACCTTATTTTGTGCTGCCAGGCTCTCCAGGGAAGCGCCAGCCCTTGGACAGCCCATAACCCAGAAGGGACACATTGCCAAGCCTCTATTAGCCAGTGACCTGCCCCTGGCCTGAATTAGTGGGTTGCTTCTTTCTTCCTCTTCCTTCCCTTCCCTTCTTGGGGGAGGAAGCTAGGAGGTGATTGTGAGTCCTGGAGAAGAGGCCTTACCCAGAGCCAGAGGGCCTGAGAGAAGAGTATGAATTCTGAGCCAATATGTCACTCACAGTCGTAATTCTGACATACTGCGGGTCTAAGATGGGAAAAGGCGCAAAAACAGAAGGAAGCCTGGAAATGTCCACCGAGTGTCACAGCCTCCTTTGGACAGCGTCAAACCTCGGCTTGCTGACGTTTCAGCTAGAGGACGCTCAGTGCTGAGAGAACCAGACTAGGTCACACAGTAAGTATATGGCAGTCGGGATTTGAACACAGACCCTCTCGTAGGAATCCTTTTCTCCAGTGGTAAAGGCTTTGGGAGGGGGGAAGCTAAGAGGCCTGGGCTCTGGCCCCATCCCTTCTATGCTTTTCTCAATGGCCTGGGGCTAAGTCGCTAGAATGCTCTGAGTGTCAGCTCCCCACTCTGTAAAACTGGCATGATCTTCATGACCTTAGAAATTTGTCGTTCTTCAGTCATGTTTTCAGTCATACCTGACTCTTTGTGATCCCATTTGGGGTTTTCTCTGCAAAGATCCTGGAGTGGTTTGCCATTTCCTTCTCTGGCTTATTTTACCAGTGAGGAAACTGAGGCAGACAGGGTGAAGTGACTTGCCCAGGGTCACATAGCTAGGAAGTGTCTGAGGCCAGATTTGAACTCAGATCTTCCTGATTCCAGTCCCAGCACACTCTCCAGTCCTCCACCTAGCTGACCTCCAGCTCTAAATCTATGGTCCCCTGATGCTGCCACAGATCCTGGGTTCTGGTCTCTACTTCTCCACTTACTAGGGAGGTGACTCTTTAATTCAAATCAGCAAACATTTGCCTCCTCTCTGCCAGGGCTAGGCACCAAGGAGGCAAAGATAAGAAGGGGAAAGTCCCCACCCTCAAGGATCTTGTGGTCCATTAGGGCAAACAACCCATAGATAACTAGATGAAAAATAAATACTGAGGAATCTTTCTGTAGGGAGCACAAATGATCGAGGGTGGGGCAGAAATCAAGAATGGCTTCCTGTAAGAAGTGGCCTTGGAGTCCTTGGGGGGTATTATGTCACTCCCCTCGATGAGTTTCAGTTTCCCCAAGTGGGGCTAACATTCTACTGTCTCCCTGGGCTGCTCTGAAGGCACCACTTTGTGAAATTTTGGCAGGCCCTGGCATCCGTATGGCTGACTCTTGGGCCCCCTGTAACACTCATGGTCATAATTTTTCAGCTTCCCCAAATGTCCCTGTGATGTTGGCAAGGTCATAGCTACCATGCCGGTTTTATAAAGGAGGGAACAGAGGCCCGGAGAGATCGGACATTTAAACCTCCAGGTCACACAGAGAGGCCGTGGCAGAAATGGGGCTGGAACCCAGGCCAGCAGACTCCCAGCCCAAAGCTCCTTTCCCCACAGCCCCCTGCCTGGTGCCAGGGTCCCAGGATCTAGGTCCAAGTCCTAACCCAGCCACATATTCTCTGTGTGGCCTTGGATGAATCACTTTAGCTTTCTGAGCCTTAGCTTCCTCCTTTGTAACATGAGGCGGTCGGGCTAGATGACTCTGAAGGGTCCTCCAGGACTATAACCCCCTGCTGCCTTCTATTAACAGAGGAAGACATTCATGTTGGCAGAAAGATGCCCCTCCTGTTTGTCTTTGGGATCATTGTGGCTGGAGGCTGAAATGGACCTTGAGTGGCAGACCCAAGTCATGGTGGATGGAGTGATGGCCACTGACATGGAGAGGATTTAATCTCCCTGGGGATGAAAAGGATCAGAAGATATGCTTCTGGCTCCTGGACTGCTTGCTGGTGAGGTCTGTGCCCCCCACCCCCACCCCCAGGGTTGGCACTGGGCTCCCCGCCTTTTAGAGGTCGCCTCACCACTAGATGGAGGCCTAACTTGCAAGCTCATTTAGCTTGCCCCACTCCCTTCCCTCTGGGAGCTCAAAATAGCCTCCTTTATCTCCCTGGCATAGACTTCCCCTCTTTTCCTCTGGGCCCAAGAAAGGCAGCTAAGACTAGCCACATATCTCTAGTACTGGACCCAGGGGGCTAGTGTGAGGGTCACAGATTGAGAACTAGAAGGCACCCTCAGGACCAAGTCAACTGGCCCTTTGAGGCTGGGCGACTTCAATGCAAAAATTAGCCCGGGGACGACAATGAAGAGCACGGGGAGGAAATGTGAGTCAGACTAAAGTGAAAGCTCCCAAGAAGCTTCTTGCTTGTGATAGAGAACAAATACTTTCTCCCGTAGAGCTGGAGGGCGTGAGACATGATGAGCCACAATCATCACACACAGATACCAGCGTCTTAACTCAGAGGAGACGACCAGTTACTCCCAGGGGAGTCGCTTCTGAATCAGCTTTCTGGGTGAAATCAGACCATCAACTGCTTAGAGGAAAGGTCAAAACCAACACCAAGTTAAGTGACAGATGAAGATGAGAAAGCACCACTTATGATTACAGCCTCTCCAGCCTGACCTATTCAAATGATCCTTTGACTGAAAAAATGGGAAAAGGAAAATGCAAAGATATTAACTCGGAAGACCCCATTCCCTTTATGTTTAATCTGTCTAATGCAGTCATCCAAGTACAAGTCCAGCAATAGCCTTAGCCCAGAAACGCTTGTTTCTCCTTGCCAAGCAGCAGCCAAGACCACTACCCGTTTAGAGTATGAATGTTTGGAAAGTGTTCCAGAGGAAGATGACAGATTATGAGTCGCGTCACTTCACAAAACAGGAAGAGGCGGTGGAGAAAACAAGTCCGCAGCAGAAAGTGTGTCACAAGAGCCAAGCCAAATCATCCCGAAACATTGGTGGGCGCAACCATCAGGAAGTCAACAGAGAGGCAAAAACGAAAACAAAACCAAAGAAAAATAGATGTTTTTCAAAGAGTCTCCATAATAATCTGCTTTCATCATCTATAGTAGGACCATCATTTTTAGGTTCTAACATCTACATGTCTGATGTGTTTTATGAGACAATAGGATTAGAGCTTAAGAATCTAGAGCCTTTCTCTGTGTGTATCTTGTATATACTTCATTCTTTACATCGCTTCCAGGTTCATGTAAATTCTCTTACCTGATTCACAATCTACCTCCCCATCTGCCTTGCAGTCCTGCTTCCCACTCTTCACCCTCACCATAGCCTCTACTCTCTCTACCACCCCTGCACCCCTACATCAGCTGCGCTCTCCTCCCTCCTCCATCTTGACCCCTCCATAATCCATTTGAAGTCTACACTGTACTCCTCTCTGGCGTCCACTGCCACTTCATCCCATCGCTGCAACAACCCAGCTTTGCATCTCCGCCGTCATTCATAACGTTTGCTCTTACTCATGTCCCGCTGAACACGAATGGAGACAATCACCAGACCTTGCTGACTGCGTCATTACCGATTTAGGTGACGCTGTCACCTCACCTGGGTCCTCCCTGTTCTTTCTCCTGGTTCTCCTCATACCTTTTGTCTACTCCTCAGTCTCTCTTACTGGATCACCATCCATATTATGCCCTCGAACCATGGGTGTTCTCCAAGGCACTGTCTTCTGTACTGTTTCACTGGTATTCTCATTATTGCTCGCTGATTCAGTGATTATCCCAATGCTGAAAATTCTCAGATCTATTTATCAAGCCCTGACCTCTGTCCTGACTTCCAGGCTTGTATCGCCAATTTCCTGTTTTAAAATCGACATATTCAAAAACTGAATTCATTATCTTTTACCCCCAAATCTCTCCTCTTCCTAAGTTCCCTATTATTATTGAGGGAACCACCATCCTTCCAGTCACCCAAGCTTGTCCTCACCTTCTCACTCTCCCCCTCTTCCCCATATCCAATCTGTTGCCAATTTCTGTCAATTCCATTTTCATATCTCTCACATATACCCCTCCTCTCTTCTGTTGTAGCTCCCACCTTGGTACAGATCCTCATTACCTCACACCTAGACTATTGCTATAGCCCTGCTGGGGCATGGTCTGCCTGCCTCAGTCTCTCCCCCGTCCAGTCCATCTTCCGTTTAGCCTCCAAAGTGATTTTTCTAAACACTTTTGGCCAGGTCACCCCCCCCATCCATACATTCTCCTTGTTACATACAGGATCAAATAGAAGTTATTCCTATCGTTTCTATCACCTTTCTCCCATGGTCCTCTATGCCTGGAATACTCTCCTGCCTCATTTTTCCCTCTGAGCCTCCCTGGCTCCCTTCAAGTCCCAGCAAAAATCCCACCTTCTACAAGAAGCCTCTCCCCACCTCTCAAAGCTAGTGCCTTCCCACTGAGATTGCCCTCAGTACATCCTGTCTCTAGCTTGTTTGCCTCCAGTCATTTGTGTATTGTTTCCCCATAAAACCTGAGCGTGCTGAGGGTGGAGACTAGATTTTTTTTGGCCTTTCTTTGAATCCCTAGCTCTGAGCACAGTGCCCAGCACATAGTCAGCATTTCATAAATGCCAGTCGATTGACCGATCAAAGTCGGGAAGAGCAGTTGGACAAGATCAAGTTCACCTTAGGAACTCTGTGCTGAAGGTGAAACCTTGAAAGCAAAGAAGGATTATTTTACAGGATGTCTCAGGAAGGGGATGTGTCAAAAGAAAGGGAAAAAAACAACTCACCCATAGTATTATTGCCGAGAAAAGGAAACCTGTCCAGGAAAAAACCAAATGGGAGACAAATGTCTATTGTCTACACATGGCATGAAGTTAGAAGGGTTGTCTGTTGAATTAGTATATTAATACTTATATCAGACTTAGAGCTGGGAGAGGCCTTCGATGACATTCATCCAGTCTCATTTTACAGAGGAGGAAACCAAGGTTGTTACTTGCCCACAATCACACATAGTTAAGTAACAGAGGCAAGATTTTTAAAATGTACATATTTTTCCAGTTACATACAAAACCAATTTTTAAAATTCTTTTTTTTTAAGTTTGCGTTCTAAATTCTCTCTCTCCCTCCCCTCCCCCCTCATTAAGAAGGCAAGCCATTTGATATATAGGTTATATATGTACAATCATGTAAAACATATTTCCATGGTAGTCATGTTGGGAAAGAAAACACAGACCAAAAGAAAAAAAAACACAAGAAAAATGAATTTTTAAAAAGTCTGCTTTGATCTGCATTCAGACTCCATCAGTTCTTTCTCTGGAGGCAGATAGCATGTTTCATCATGGGTCCTTCAGAATTGTCTTGGATCATTGTATCACTGAGAGTAGCTAAGTCATCCACAGTTGATCATTGTTACAATGTTAGTGTTACTCTACCAGATAGTCTCCTGGTTCTGTTCACTTCAATCTGCATCAATTCTTGTAAATCTTCCCAGCTTATTTTCTGAAAACATCCTGCTTGTCAGGAGAGGCAGGATTTCAGCACAGATCTTCTGACTCCAAATTCAGCATTCTTTCCACTTTACAATCCTTCCTCAATAGTCAGTCATTTATTATTTGCCATTTATTATCAGTCATGTATTATTATCAGTCAGTGTTTATTAATTGCCTACTATGTGCCCAGCATTGTGCTAAACACTAAGGCTGTAACAACCAAAATGCAGAAGTCCCTGGTCTCCAGGAGCTTCCATTCTATGTATCAAGGACAGCCGCTGCTGGTGGCCAATGAATTAGGCCTCAAATTGAAACAGTCAGAGAGCAGCCTGGCTTGTCTTTGAGGAACTCTGGATCCCTTGACAATGCCAGGCTGCTCTCTGAAATAAAAACCTCATAGGCTGTAAACCATAGACTACCATGGCTTCTTTCTGAAGAAACAGAAGGGAGGGGGCAAAGAGCAATGTAAAGATGTTTGGTGCATATTAGCAGGCTGAAGCATATTTCCAATGATGTCTTATCTGCAGAAGTGGCAAAGGGATATCACTCAGATGGCACAGCATCAGGAAAGGAGGTAGGTTTGTCACGGAAGGGGATGGACAGCCTGAGCAATGCAGGGGAACTCCTATGGAATAGGAGCCAGAGGAAGACCTCCTAGGTGGTCATCCTAGGACCTTGGATAGAGCCATCTTGGCCTTTATGGAGAGTTTATAGAAGAAGAGGGCTAGAAAGTCCTCCTGGGTAAAACAGTAAGAACTGCCTGGAGATTGTAAGTAGACACAGGGATGAGATCTCCCCTGCCCCATTCTTCAACACACCGAAGCAGATAATGAGCTTTTAATTCCTCCGTGTCATGATGCTCAGATGAGGAAACTGAGACTTGCCCAGAGATTCAAAGCTAGTAAATATCAGAGTTGGGACTAGAACCTAAATCAGGAGTGGGGAACCTGCAGCCTCAAAGCCATATGTGGCCCTCTAGGTCCTCAAGTGCTGAGGACTGAATCCATTCCGTCAAAGAGCCACACTTGAGGACCTAGAGGGCCACATGCGTCTTTGAGGCTACAGGTTCCCTACCCCTGCTCTAGATCTTTCTTGATTCATTTAATATATATTTGTTGAATTGTGGCAACCCCTCTGGGGTCACTTCCTTAACTCACACTTGAACTAGCAGCTTAGATTTTCAGAGGGCAGTGATTAGCATTTCTCTCAGGGTTCTGGGGATAACCCTAAGGGGTTGAGCTTTTAAATGCTATAGCTTCTAAGCCCCTACCAGTGTGCTTCTCATTATCAATCAATCGATTAAACCTCATTAGCTTTTACAAAATGGATTTATTGAAAAGTTATAGCAGTTGGTGGAACATAATTCCCTCAAACAAGGTACATGCTCTCCTTGAACACAAAAGGTCCCCAAGCAGAATCAGCTCAAACTTCAAGCACATAGGTGTGGAACCAAAGGGTACCTTGAGACCCCTGGCTCTGGAAGCCCCTCCTTTTGTGGGGTCTCGTGAAGTTCTTAAGATGGAACCCTTTGATAAATACCCCTGTTGAGTCTACAGGCAGCACTTCTCTCTGCCACAATCGCCATCCTCCAGTGACTATTTTCCCATAGCTATCTATAGGCACTTCCTCCGTCGTATCCCACTACCGGTCTGATGAACTCTGCCACTGACTTCAGTTGTCATTGGAATCTGATTATGAGGCAGCTGATGGAACAATAGATTAGAGCACTGGGCCTAGAGTCAGGAAGACCTAACTTAACATCCAGTTTCAGACATGTGCTAGCTGTGTGACACTGGACAACTCACTTAACCTCTGTCTGCCTCGGTTTCTTCAACTGTAGAATGGAGAATAATAATGGCACTTAACCTCAAAGGGCTGTTGTGAAGATCAAAGGAGGTAATATTTGAAAAGCACAGAGCACAGTGCCTGCCACATAGTAGGCACCATATAAATACTTATTCCATTCCCTTTCCTGATGACTCTGTCCAGTCTCCTCATCTCACTCAATCCCACACCTGGGCGTTCTCATCTCGGAATACTCAATCACCTAAAATCAGGAAAGAATAAACACAAAAGAAACCAGGGAACTGTGTGCTCAGGGCACATGGAGTCTTTTTTTAATTAATTTTTTATTAATTTATTTTGATTTATCAATAATCACTTCCATACGCTTTTGAGTTTAAAATTTTTCTCCCCCTTCCTCCCCACCACCCTCCCCAAGATGGTGCACAATCTGATATAGGCTATATATATTCTTATTAAACATATTTTCAGATTAGTGATGTTGTAAGTAAAAATTAGAACCAATAGGAGGGACCATCAGAAAGAGGAAACAAAACTCAACAGAAGAGAAAAAAAATAGCCAATAGTACGCTTCGATCTGCGTTCAAATTCCATAGTGCTTTCTCTGGATGTGGACAGCATTTTCCATCACGAGGCCTCTGGAGATGTCTTCGATCCTTGCATTGCTAGGAAGGGTTAAGTCTATCAATGTTAGTCATCGCACAACGTGGCTGTTAGTGTGTACGACGTTCTCCTGCTTCTGCTCGCTTCACTCAGCATCGATGCATGGAGTCTTGATGGTCCAGGAGGCGATCGCCCTCTCCCCGACCCAGAGACTCAGAAATTCTTGCTTCCTTCAGCGTCAGGAAAAGAGAGAGATGGTGGGGCATTTAGCTCAGCTCTGGCTCCTTATCTCCTGAATTGTCATCTGTCTCTGCAGCCAGGTAAAGACTTCGTCATCGCACAGGACCAGCCCCCAAAGTTCCCGGTGTCATACAGGACCCAGGCAGGGGGTGTCTTCACCCGCTCGGCATAACCAGCAGGAAGGGCAAATCTGTTCATGCTCGAGAACTGAGTCCTCATTGGTCGCTCTCCCTCCCCTTTCCCCCCCACCCCCTAATTACAGACATTTCCAATAGACTCATAGTGTCATCGATTTAGACTTGGAAGGGATGTTAGAGATCATTGATTCCAGCCCCTTAATTTTACAAGCAAAGCAACTGAAGCCCATAGCGATGACTTGCTTATGGCCTCATAGATAGAGTAATGTCTGAGCCAGGATTTGAATGTAGGCCTTGCATTGCTTCCTAACTCCAAGTGTCCCAGATGGCTGCTGTCCTGGCTCACCTCAAGTGGGAGCGGTGGGGAGGAGGCTTCCTGGGCTGGAACCCTCTGAACTTCACTTTTCCTCTAGGCTTCCTTCCCTTCCCCCTGCAGCTCACCTGAGGGCCAGACCTGCCCTGCCCCTCACTTCACTGAAGGATTCTAGGAAAGGAGAGGAGTTGGTAGTGCAGGTGGGGAGTGGACAGGGAAACTGGCCTCAGGCGTAAAAGATCAGCTGGTGATTAGCTCTGGTGGAAAGGGCACCTAGTTCCTGAGGACCAGTGGCAGTTTCCCAGTTCAGGAAAGCAGGGTTGAGTCGACAGGATTCAGAACCTGCTGAACCAGATTCTGTCCAGGAAGAAGGCCGGCATCTGGGTTGGCTACATTTTAACCCTTCTCGGCCTGACTAATCAGCCCTATAGTTTAGATTTGGAGAGAGCAGATTTCAAAGGGTTAATGGAAGGAAAGGGAGGATCTCACGGACTTTTAGAAAAAGGAAGCTAGATCAATATCAATGGAAAACCTGAGAATGAAACTCTGAAGGCACAGAGAGAAATGACCCCAAAGAAGGGGCAGCACAGGGTAGCAGAGAGGGCTCTAGCTCTGGAGAGGAAGAACCTGGCTTGGAATCCCACATTTGCCACTTGCGACCTGAGTGACCCTGGGCAGATTGCTTCATCTCACAGGGCCTCAGTTTCCTAATCTTTAAAATGGGGGGGGTTGGACCAGACAGTTTCTAAGCTCCATTCTGGCTTTAGATTTATGAACGCATGATGGTAAAGAAGAAAGGGGTATTTGTTAAAGAAGACCTGTGTTAAAAATCAAAGAACTTACCTATCAACTGGATTTTTAGAAGACAGATCAATCAGTCGGTCAACATTTATAAAGATACATGAAGTTGGGAAGACAAATGCAAAGTGAAGCCCTAGACCTATAAGAATACAGTCGGGAGAACTAAATCCCAGAATAAGCTGAGGCTGATGAGGGAAGCTCCAGACGAACCAGAAAGGACCCTACAGATCAACTGAGAAAAGAGAACAAAGTAGGAATTGGACAGATGCTCAGGATGGCTTGGACAACGATGACCACAAAGGGGAGAAGGCTTTGCTGTTTAATTCTATTTTATATCTGGTTGACTCAGCCTGATAGAATGATCTTTGTATGGGATGAGACAAAAATGGGAGCAGATAGCTAAGATAAGGAAGGAGGTGGGAAGACACCCCCCCACCCACACCCCTTGCCTCTAGATTGGAAAGCTTGTTGTACTAGCATCAGTGACCTCTGAAAGGCTCTGGAGGACAGGAGAGGTGCTCCAGGACTGGCTTTCAAAAAAGGGGAAAAAACAAAGTCTGCCACTTTGAGGCCAGGGAACTTGACATATGACTTCAGAGAGAGTTAGCAGACCTCTAGAAAAGGAAGCCAACATGGTCACTCACTGTCAGTCAGTTTGGGCAAGGGTTGGGGTCAACTGAATACATCCATCAAATCACTTCATCCCACCTAAAGTATAACCTGGGTTTTTGATGTGTGGGTACAGTGCCTTGAATGGGATCATTCCACAGGCTGAGGAGCCCACTTCTGGAAGAGTGGTGAGGACATTGGATAGAAGTGACTTGGAAAGACTCTGAAACGTGTAGACATCCACGTGTGTAGACATTCTATAACTGGTTCCGGTCAGCTAAGCACATGGTAAAGAGGAGGCTCTTTGGCTACAGAGGCATTCAAAAAGGCATGTGTACTAAAGCCTCCTGCTCTTTGCTCAACACTTTTGGGGGAACTCAATTATTCCTTCAATCCTGGTGACAGATGAAGGGAGTGGAGACTATAATCATGTGAATTGAAAGATCTGGGGGCTCCAGAGTCCACTGTAGCATCAATACCTTGAGAAGCAAGGAATGAGCTTTGGGAATGGCTTTTGGGAGAAACCCTTGGGACCCCAGCCCAGTGGGAGCTGAGATAAGGATTTATCCTTCAGTGGCAGTCTTCACATGTGAACTTGATGGGACTGGTATTATGTGAAAATTGAGTGAAATTGAACCTATTCTCCCTAAAGTCTGAGGTGGTATAGGACAGAGTAGGCTCCTTAGGTATTGATGGGAATGTTTGTACTTTGCTCCTGCTAGAGGGAGGGGGACACAGTCAATGGGGGCTCCAGACAACGCCAGTAAAGAAGAGATACCTCAGTCCTTCAGGGTTATTCTCTGGAACCCAAAAGAGTGAGTTACTTGACCTGCCATTTTATCTGGCAAGAGCACATCTGTTCTTCACTAAGTGAACAAGGCCTTCATACCTCCCTAAGTGGGATGGGAAGTCTGTTCAGATTGGCTAAGATGCTTGGTCATTCCCTCTGGGGCCTGTATAAAACCATCAAACTAGGATATCTGAGCTTCTTCTGGTGACAAAGAAGAGAGAACTGCTCTGGAGAAAGACTTTGGGGAGGTGGGTCATGAGAAGAGCACTTTGGCATCCACCTTGCTCTCTTTCTTCCCTCCCATAAACTGGAGAAGGACCATTACAGACTTAGGAGCACAGGAGGGTTTGAACTTTTTATCAGCTTCCTAGCAGCACCCCTGGTGACAAGGTTGGCATTAGGTGCCAAGGACAGACTGAATGTGATGAAGAACAGAAGATTCAAGTCTCTCCAAGAAGGCCAGCGGAAAAGCTACACTATCACTAAGGGAAACATCTCGAGGACTTCAGGGAAAGCACCTCCAGGAACCATGAGCCTGAACCACTCTCCCCTGGATGGAGTATGGACTTCTGGTGGGGAAGGGAATGGTTTGTACCAATGATTGTTACTGTACCCCCTTAGTAAATACTACTCTTGAAAACTAAGTCCAGCACACTAATTGTTATCAACTAATAGTCACAGTAGCCTATCAGTGGGGGTTCTTGAGCCACAGCATTATAAAGACAACCCCCATCCTTCAGGGTGAACCCTTGGAAGCCTGAGAGTACCCAGACTCTGGGGATTTCAGCTGCCAGTTTGAGTAGGCGTTAGGAGAGCAAGCCCAGAACATGAGCTACCTATTCCCTTGATTTTTCTTTCTTGTCTTATTTCTATAGCTAACATTTCTAGCACTGTGTTAAATAGTAGTGGTGATAATGGACATCTTTCCTTTACCACTTATTTTATTGGAAGGGGTTCTAATTTTTTTCAATACATATAATGTTTGCTCTTAGATTTTGATAATAGTTTTACTATATTAAGGAAGGGGCTGTTTATTTCTATGCTTCTTAGTATTTTTTTTAAAAGTAGGAATGAATGTTGAATTTTGTCAAAAAGCCTTCTCAGCACCTATCAATAAAACCATGTAGTTTTTATTATTTATGTTGTTAAAATGATTTTTGTATTTATAGTCTTCCTAGTGTTGAACCAACCCTGTATTTCTGGTACAAATCAACCTTATTATATAGTATGTAACCTTTATGTTATTATAGCCTATTTGCTAATATTTGTTTAAAATTTGTGTGTCAATGTTCATTAGGGATATTGGTGTACAATTTTCCTTCTTTCTCTTTTTTTTTGTCTCTCTGTGGTTTAGCTATCAAGACCATATTTATATCATAGAAAGAGATTGGAAGGATGCCATTTCTCCCTATTACTGTAGTTTGTTTAATATTGGGGTTAATTGTACATTCAATGTTTGATAGAATTCACTTTTAAATCCATCTGGTGTTGGAGGCCCCCCCTTTCCCTTTTGGGAGTTTATTTGTGGTTTGTTCAATTTTTTCATAGTGTATTTCTTAGTTTATTTCTTCTTTTGTTAATGTGAGTCTTTTGTATTTTTGTAAGTATTCATTTCTAGTTCCTTTAAATCGTTAGTTTTGTTGGTACGTAATTAGACAAAATAGTTTCTGATAATTTTCTTTGTTATGTCTTCAGTTGTTTTGAATTCTCTTTTTTATTTTTGATAAAATTAGACTAGCCAGCTATTTTATCAACATTTAAAAAAATAGTACTTGTTTTTTATCAGTTCAATGGTTGCATTTTTTACTCTAATTTTTATTATTCTCTTTTTGAATTTTTAGAATTTTAATTTCAGAATTTGTTGCCTAGTTGGGGACTTTTGATTCACTGTTTTTCAGTATTCTTTTAGCTGCATGCTTAATTGCCCAATTCATTGATTTATTATTTTTCTCCTTCATTAATAAAAGTGTGTAGATAAGATGAATTTCCCTCTCATAACTGCTTCATCGAAATCCTTTAAATCTGGGTATATTGTCTCATTACTGTCATTTTCTTTGACAAAATTTTCTATCGTTTCTCCAATTTGTGTTTTGACTCACTAGTTCTTTAGAATTGTGCTAATTAATTTCCAATTACTTTTTAGTTCTTTCCTTAGGAACTCTTTATTGAATAAAATTTTCTCTCATTGTGATCAGTAGTATTTCTGCTTTTCTGTATTTTAATGAGGTCTTTATGCCCCCGAAACATTGTCAATGTGTCACATATAGATAAGAAATATGTAAAGTCCCTTTTTCCCACATTTTGTAGTCATCAGAGAGCTATAATTTCTAGTTTTTCTAAAGGTCCTTATTTAGGTCCTTAACTTCTTTCTTCTTCATCTTTTGTTAAGATTTGTCTGTGTCTGAAAGGGATGCATTGAGGACCCTCACTGTTATAGGTTTGCTATCTATTTCACCCTCCAATTCCATTAACCTTTTCTCCAAATATTTAGACACTGTGCTATTTTGTGGATATATTAAGTATTGATATGGATCTGTTATCTATGGTTCCTTCTAGCATAATGTAATTTCCTTGCTTATTTCTTCTTAACATGTCTTTGTTTACTATAACTTAACCTGAAATCATAATTGCTACCCCTGCTTTCTGAGTTTAGATTAAGCAGGATAGACTTTACTCCAGTCTTTCATTTGAACTCTATGGGAATGTTCATGTTTCTTGCAAGCCTATATTATTGGATTTTGTTTTCTAATCCAATCTGCATCCTCTTCTCTTTTATGGGCAAATTAATCCCATTCATGTTACAATTGTTTATTATGCATCTCCTTTCATTTTATCCTCTTGAACTTTTTCTTCTCTTTGCTCTCATTGCCTGGTTACAAATTAGGAGAAGGTGGTAAAAGAGAGGAAGTTTTCCTGACATTTGCATTCTATAAATAAAATGACCTGTTTCTGCTCCTTTGTAGCTCTTCTCTTCCCCTGTATCACCCCAGATTTTGATCCTAGGTTTTTACTCTTTCTTTCTTCCTTTCATTTTTCTCTTCCCTTCATATTTCTCTCTCCAGCATTCAAATTTACCTTATTTATGACTGTTTCCATACCTATTCTGTCCTTCCTCTTAAACCCCTCTTTCTCTCTCCCTTGTCCCTACCCTCTCCTACTTCCCTTTTGAGAAGAATAGATGTCTACACTGACATCTTTGTGTGCGTGTAAGTGTGCGTGTGTGTGTGTGATTGTGTAATTGTATTCCATCTTTGTCCAATTCAAATGAAAACAAGGTGCATGGGATATCCATTGCCTACATCCTTTCCTCCATGATTAAATACTCTCCATTTTATGCACCTCTGTTACTTGATCGTGGTTTCCATCTCCTTGCTCCTTTTTCTTCCATAGTCTCCTAGAGGGGTTTTTTTGGTCATCTTTTTTTTTGTCTCCCTTCCTGGGACCATCAAAATAGAACAAAACCAACCACCTACAGACCCTCTGTCCTATCTACCTTTCTCTGTGACCCTTAAAGATACTAGGGTTCTGAGAAGACTTTTTTGTTTTTTAGTTTTCCCCTATCGGCATGTAAATAATTCAGCCCTACATATTCACTTCCAATAAACCTGGTGTCTACCTTTCTGTTTCTCTTGGCTACTGCATTCGTATTTCAGAAATGTTTGCTCTAGTCTAGTCTTTTCATTAGAAAAGCTTGGAAATCCTCAGTTCATTAAAGGTCTATTTTTTTTTCCCCTGTAGAAATATGCTTAGTTTTCCTGGATAGGTTATTCGTGGTTGTAAGAATTTATCTTTGGCCTTTTGGAATATCAGATTCTAAGATCTCTTCTCTTTTATGGTAGCAGCTGCCAAATCATTTGCAATCCTCGCTGTGGTTTCTTGGTATTTGATATTTGAATGCTCTCTTTTTTTTAATGCTTATAGGTTTTTGGACCTGGAAGTTCTGGATTTTGGCTATAACCTGCCTTGAAATTTTTTTGGGGGATGTATTACCGGAGGTGACTTTTTTTTCTAACTCCAACTTGATCTCTGATTCTAAGAGTTTGGGGCAGCTTTAATTTATCATTTCTTGAAATCAGATTATCTAAATGAAATCATTTCTTGAAATCAGATTATCTAAAAATCATCCCTGCCTGGATATCCAGGCTTTTTGGCAGGGATGATTTTTAGATAATCTGATAATTCTTAGATTACGTCTCCTTGACCTGTTTTCCAGGTGAAATGACTGAGGAAACAAAGGTTCAATTTTCTTAGCATATTGATTTATTAAGCAATACAAGCTATTGCCCAACAAATTGGGACCAGACCTCCAAAGCTTAGTCCTGGACCCCAAATACAGGGAGACTTTTATACATTCAAAACAATTAATCAAACAGGGCCAATTAATTAAAAGGAAACAATACAACATTAGGTAATCTGATTTCTAATTGGAAGAAAGATTAGAGACTTTGCAAGTTGGGAGGGAGAAAGTAAACAGGTACAGTTCCCCTGAACCCAGAAAAGAAGGTGTTCCACTCCCCAAAGCATCTGTAAATAATCAAAGGAAATCAAATGGAAACAATAACTGACTGATCAATATGAGGCCAGTCTTCCAGTAAGACATGTAGGTTGCTTGAGATGTATAATGGTGAGAAAGCTCCTTGCATCAGTCTTGGGATCTGGTGGGTTTCTGGTCAGCATAACTGAGGTCTTTGGTTAAAGATCTCCTTATAAGCATCAGGTAAGGGTGGTCCAGCTTCCCAGCCACACAGGGCTAGGTTCAAACAATGCAATAAGGTTTTCTCCCAATTCACACAACTGAATAAAGTTTTCTCCCAGGACAGAAGTTGGACCAGACCCATAACTGAATAGAAGCTAAGTCAGCTCCAGGACTGAGTCACGAGACAGAGTGTGGTTCACTCACTTCCCACTCAACCACTCGCTGTCCTAATTCCCTCAGTCCCCTCGGTTGTTCTTGACAATTCATTTCTTACATTTGCTTCTTTTTTCCGATTTTGTGGTTTTGTTTTAGCATTTCTTGTTATCTTATTGAATTGTTTTCTGTTTTGCCTCATTTTAATTTTCAGAGCATTCCTTTTTGGGGGTAGAGTTTTCCACCATTTGCTCTAAAGTGTCAGCTTTGCCCATTTTTTGCTCTTCCATCTTGGATCTCTCATTTAATTTCTTCCCAGTAAGCTTGCAGATCTTTTGGCCAGGACATTTTTTCTCCCCAAAGTTTTCCACTGGAAGTTTTAAAACAAAGGATGGACGGCCAATCCTCAGTTGTATTCTTAGCATCATAGATTTAGAGTTGGAAGAGACTCCAGAAGCCCTGTAGTCCAACCCTCTCCCCTTATTTTACAGATGAGCAAGGTAAATACTTTCAACACATGACCTGGCTGCCTTATAGGTGGGTGGCAGGTGGAGGTTTTTGGCTAGAGAAGTTTAAATTCAGGAAGATAGATTGTCAGGAAACAGAGCATGGGTTCAAATCCTGCCTTGGACACGTCCTAGCCCTGAGATCTTGGACTAGTCTCCTTACCTCACTTCTTTGGGGCTCAGTTTCCCCATCTGGAAGAAAAAGATAGCCCTAGTGCCTCCCTCTGAAGGTTCTGAAACTGGATGAAATCAACGCCTATAAAGTGCTTTGGGATCCTTAAGGTGCGACAAAAATGTGCCACTTCCTTATCTCGTAAGAGGCAGGAGCCTGGGGCAGCGGGGAAAGTCGCTCCATTCTCCGAGTTAGGAAAGCTGAGTCTTGCTTCTGACTGTGAGGCAGAAGGGACCATAAAGGACAGTTGACCAATGAGGAAAGGTCATGCAAGTGGACGGGCAGGATTTGAACCAGATTCTCTGCCTCCAGAACGTGGCCTCTTTTCATGCCTCAGGAGGTGCCTTCATCTCCCATGATCCCAGACAGTCCTGAGGATTGGCATCTGTGGGGGCACTTTCCCTACGTCCATAGATGAAATCACAGCTCCCCTTTGGAGCCACGTCTGTGCTCCTGTGCCCTCCACCAGAAGACACGGACTTGTGCGACATGAATGCCACATGGATGCCACATAAGCCTCGCTCTTTCACCTGGGCCCCTGACAGATCGTAGATTTGGGTCTTGGAAAGGACCACCTGGGCCCCTGACAGATCGTAGATTTGGGTCTTGGAAAGGACCGAGGAGTCCTTCTACTTCAACTCTCTCATTGTACAGCTGTGGAAATTGAGGCCCCAAGAACATAAGATAAGTGGTTGAGCTAGGACTCTCACCCAGGTCCTGGGCCTCCCAGCCCAGGATCTTGCTCGGGTTGCTCAGCTTTGTCCAGGAGTCAAAGGGCAGCTCCAGGGAAGGCTTTCAATAAAACACCCATCTAATCTGGTCCAAAGGTATCCTAGCTCAGTGGAAAAAAACCAGCGGACGCCTTGGTGAAAGAGTGGCTGCCCAGATGGCCTTGGTGGGAAGGATCTGAGGGGAGAGAAGCTTATCAGCAAGGTCAGGCCCACCCAGACAGGTTCCCCCAGCCCCTCCCCTGGGGCTTTGTTGATGGCCAGAGATCACCCCAGTATTTCTGAGCATCTCCCTCTTCCAGGAAGGGAACCAGTTAGAAAGGGGGAGGAGAACCAGCTAGAAAGGAGGAGGGGAAGATAAGCAGCCCTGACCCCCCCTCCTTGGAATAACCTGAGAGTCAACAAAGCTCTCAAGGTCTCTCTCCAAGCAAGGACCATCCCCTCAGTCCTCCCTGCCTTTCCCCACCCAGTTGTTCTCATCTATTCCTGGAGAAGATGGGCAGAAATCTCCGTCTTGAGGCCTTTAAGAGATCTCCATGGAAGATGCAGCTAGATAAAAGGCAGCATCATTCCTGGGAGGGGAGCATGCCTTCTTCCTAGCCTTCTTCCCAGGGAAGAACCCTGGGTCTCTAGTCAGAAGACTAGACCTGGGTTCGAATTCTGGCTTGGCCACTGACTAGCTGTGTGATCTTGGGCAAGGTGCTTGCATGCCTTCTCCGTGACTCATTTTCTTCCTCTGGACAGTATGCCCTCTGAGGTCCCTTCTAGCTCCTTCAGTCCTCCTCTCAATAAGAGAGGTGGTGGGCTATAGGCGTGGAACAGACATACACCATCACACAGCGTAGCAATGTGTTTTTCTTGTCTATGCCTTATGTTTCAAGGCAGAGCCCTGTTGCGGAGGGAGGGTTGTTGAGAAGGAACAGCAATATTTTTAAATTGTCGATAAAATATATTAACAAATAAATATTTTATTTAACAGATTAACAAATAATATTTTAACAAAAAAATTAAAAATTTAAAAAACAAAAAATTACAAATAAAACAAATATTGTGGTTTTTAGGTCAAATGGTTTACAAATTCTCAGAAGAGAGGCAGGCTATGGGATTAGAACAAGTTGCCAAGGGTAGGCCAGGGAGGGACAATCTGTCAGAAAAGGAAGCTTCTCCTCCTCCAGGCTGTCAGCTGGGGGCCCAGAGCTACTCCCCTCACCTCCAAGTGCAACCTTCCTGACAGAATGACTGAGGCGGTATCTGTTGCCCCCAAAGCAAGGAGCATCTGGGGACAGACAAGGACAAAGATTTGTCAAAGGAGATTTGTCAAGGTGAGTCCTTAGAACAAGCCCAGAAGAAGGCATGCACAAACAGAGTAACTGGGAGGATGGCAATTGGGCTGCGGTGTCAGGTCCTTAGGTTTAAATCCCGAGGCTGGCTCTCACTCCCCATGACTGTGGACGAGTCACTGACACTCTCTAGGGTTCAGTTTCCTCTGGAAGATGCAGGGCATGGCCCAGAAGATCACCATGGTCTTTTCCAACTAGCAGATCCCATGCCCTGGGATTCTACTGCCCTCAACAAAAATCCCAGCTCCCGTTTGTGTGGGGCTTTCCCTGCATGGGCAGGTTGGAGCCTCGCCACAGCCTTGGGGGTGGCTGCCATCATCACCCTCTTTCACAGAAGAGGCTTTGAGAGATTAAGCAGCGGGGCATGGTCCCCCGCCAGGGAGCCTGCACGTTAAGTGCTGCAACCACCGCACCGCACTGCCTGCCCCTCCAACACGGCTTGGGTTAGGTTCTTTACTGCTCATCTCAGGTTTTCTAAGCAAGCCATCGCGTGGCTGGATTTGCCCACACGTACGCCCTCTAATTGGGGTGACTTATTGTGACCTCTGACATCTCTAGGACTGTTAAATAACAGGGAGGAAAGGGAGCTTCTTTGCTTTGTGCTGCTAAATGCTGGAAAGGCTTCTCTGCAAGGTTATTCCAGTATCTAAGGAAATTGTTCCTTCTCAGCATTTCCCTCCCAGGACAGTGTAAGCTCCTTGCTGCTTCCCCCACACAGCCCCCACCCTAGCCCAGGCCCTCATCATCTCTCCCTTAGATTGTTGCCACGGCCCCTTCAATGATCTCTTTGCCTGGAGACTCTCCCCACTCAGTCCTATCTGCTGCCCAAAGGAGTCCAGTCCTACCCCTTCTCATCCCCCTGCAGCAGTCCCTGTGGCCTCCAGGACCAACGTGGGTTGGCCGGTTTAATTTTCAACGCCTTCCCAGCCCATCTTCCACTGGACATTGCTCCCCCCCCCCCCACCCCTTCTGCCATCCAGCCCAGCTGGCCTTCTCTTCCTGTTTCTCATTTTGACCTTCTATCTGAACAAGCCATGCCCCATGCCTGGAATGCCTTCCTTCTTTATCTCTTCTTCACTGGGTCCTTAAAGCAGGAGACTTCCCTCCCTCCCAAACTACCTTGCATTTAATTATTTCATAGATATTCACTTAATAAATATGCTGCATATGTTTTCATAGGTTGTCATCTGTCCCATTAGAATCCCATCAGCTCCTCACCAGTGGGGATCGTTTCATTCTTTGTACCTGTGTCCCCAGTGCCTAGCACAGTGCTGGCTCTTCATAAGTATTTGTTGATTGATAAATTGGTTAAATACATTGTTAGGAACCTCAGATAGGGCCCAATGACTTCCTCAGACTTCCCAGAGACACACAGGTTGCTCTAATCATACAAATTAAAGCTGCCCAGTGTTCTTGTTGAAGTAATCACATCTTCAAGCTAATAATAATAATACCACCGAACATTTATACAGCACCTATGGTTTGCCACAAACTTAGCTAAGTGTTTTATAAATATTGGCTCATTTGATAGGTGTTATTATTATCTCTGTTTTACAGTTGAGGAAACTGAGATACACAGAAGTTAAATGACTTGCCCAGGGTCACACAGCTGGTAAGAGTCTGAAGCCTGATTTAAACTCAGGTCTTCCTGACTCCAGGCCCACCGTTCTATCCACTGCACCCACTAATTGTCTGACTAAAAAAAGGAAGCACGTTAGTGGGGGCTCATGAGGGGTCTTTTTGGACTGGTTTGGACTCCTGGGGTACCTTGAACCTGGGATGTCTTTTCTGGTGGGGACCCTACATTCAAGGAAGCAGGTTGGGGCAGGTGCTACTCATACTTTTTCCTTCTTTCGTATGCACGAGCTTTCGGCAGCCTGTGTTCAGTCAAGGGAAGCAATGAATTGTTTTGCAGCGAAGAGGGACCCAGGGGAATGACGGAGATGATCAGCCGGGCTGGGAGTTAGCAGTCACGTTATGGTCAAGATGGCTCTGGGGCCTAGGCACCTCTGGGCCTGTGCTCTTCTCAGGAGATTTGTCAAGGCAAGTCCTTAGGACAAGCCCAGAAGAAGGCGATTCCCATAAACAAAAACCAAAGCTGCCTGAGCTTTCGGGGTCAGCTCTTGAATGAGTCACAAAAATGATCATGGGAGCCAGCTGGTGGGACAATCTTGCCCCCTTCCTTCCCATACCTCAGTGTCACCTGGGCCCATACAGGAACATTTCTAAGTCAAGATGTGAGCTGGAGAAGCAGGAGATGGAGCCAATTCTTTTTTTTTTCTTTGGCTAGGCAGTGGGGTTAAGTGACTTGCCCAGGGTCACACAGCTAGTAAGTGTTATGTGTCTGAGGCCGGATTTGAATTCAGGTCCTCCTGAATTCAGGGCTGATGCTAGATGGGGCCTATTCCTACCGCAGCCACCCACTGCTGTTTTCTGGCTGTGGCCTTGGTCAAGTCCTTCTTCCAAGTCTGCCTCTTGGAAGGAGAGCCAAGTTTTATCTATTGCTCCAAAGAGCTCTGGCCTAGAGATCCCAATGCAAAGAGAAGGACAGAGTATACTTCTGTGTGTCTCATGGACTCACTGTGGGCGGGAAGTCCATCCCACCAGGGGGACCTTTGCAGGAAACCAGCTGGTGGGCGAGCAGGTGAGGGTGCTGGCTGAACAGGCCCTGCCTGAAGGACCAGAATACTGAGTGGGATGAAGGAAAGATGGCAGCCTCTGGGTGATTCCTCCCTTTCTTGGTCTTAGCCTAGATGCTGGCTGACTGAATTGCCCTGATTCTCCTGTACCTGGAACATGGGTATGCTGACGGTTCTCCTGTGGGAGATGGTGCTGCCTCGCTTTCTCCAGGAAAAAGGATCACAGAGGACTTGGGGCTGGAAGAGGCTGTATGCTTAGGGGATCTTATCTCTGGAAGGGGCCTCAGAGGTCAAGTCGAACGTTTGACCCCCTCATCTTTAGGGAGAAAACTGAAGTGCAGAGACCAGAAGGAAGCAGTTTTCCCAAGCAGCCAGGCAGTGAGCAGGACAAAGCGATTTGAACCAGGATCCTCTCACGGCCAGGGCAGCGGCCTTCCCAGGGCCCTGAACAGCCTGAGTGCTGGTCATGGCGGCCAGCACCTCTAGGGAGGGCAGTACGGGCAACAGACTGACCAGGGTCTGAGGAGGTCAGCGTATCATCACTGCTTGGACTGGGCTCTCTGGCCAAGGCCTCCTTCCCCCCAGACTGTGCTGGGAAAAACCGAGCCAGGAGCCCTTCAACATCACCCTCTTTTCAATATCTGCAATGATCTAATCCCTTCCTAGCATCCCACAGGGATGAGGCACTTTGCAGATGGGTCTGTGGGTCAGCATTAGCATTGTCCAAGCCCCAACAACTGACTGCAGTCATAGAATTTGTTCTAGGATTTCAGTTGAGGTGACCTAGGGGTCAGCTTTTCTCTTGTGCATGAATTCTTTTTTTGAAAACTGTTAGAACTGGAGATTTCACCCACTTCGGAAGCCCCCAAGAATTTCCTCTATAGTCGACTAGGCCAGGTAACTATACTCATCCAGTGCTCCTTCTTTCCAGGGGTGGGATTGGAACCCAAGTCTTCCTGACTAGCCTTCAGCTGTGCCTAGCTGGCCCTCTCCAGGTTAATTCTTTATATAATCTCATGTACTTTCCCTTAGCATCCTGCTCATTTGCAGCATGACCTTAGATAAGTCATCTCCCCTCTTCTGAGGGTTCTAGTTTCCTCCTTGTTAGAACAGGAGGTTAGCCTTTGGCTTTTGTAACGTCGGCTTGAGATGCCATCTGTCACCTGAAACACCTGCTGCCCACTGGGGAACACCAGCTGACACTTCTGGTGTCTGGTTCCCCCCCCCCACTGGGGAGGCAGCTCAGAATCAGACTCTGATTAAATACTGGTGACTAATTGTTTGCCCAGAATTTCACTCTGGTTTTGTTTGTTTGTTTGTTTTGTTTTGTTTTTGTCATTTTAGGCAATAGGGTTAAGTGACTTGCCCAGGGTCACACAGCTAGTATTATGTGTCTGAGGCCGGATTTGAACTCAGGTCCTCCTGAATCCAGGGCCAGTACTCTATCCACTGCACCAGCTAGCTGCCCCCCAGAATTTCACTCTGAAGTCTAAGAAAAGGAGGTTGGCAAAAAGATGTTGGGTCTGGAAGGTGTCTCAGACAGTCAATGATCCAATCAATGCACTGACAAGTATTTATTAAGCACCTGTTGTATGCTTGCCCATTATTTTACAGGGGAGGTAGATTGAGAGACCAGGCCCAATCCAGGGCCAGCGGCCGGGTCTCCTGGTCCTCTCTCTACTGCCACCCTGCCTCCATGGGACAAGCTACCTTGCAACAGGTGGCCCACTCTTCTCTGCATTGATCTCCCATAGATAAAAAACTTGTTATGTATTCTATATGTAATAGGGGTCTGGAGCACGCCAATGCAATTGAAGAAACATTTATTAAGTGCCTGCAATGTGCCAGACAGTGCTAAGCCCAGAGTGCCTCAGACGGCATCTCCACACAGGAGATGCTAGAGGTTTGCTTCCAGGAGAGGAGAGGAGGGGAGAGGGGGGCCAAGTGTTTATTAAGCACCTGCAATATGCCAGGCATTGTGCTAAATGCTGCACACTTATTATTATCTCATTTGAGTCCCAGAGTCTCCACGAGTAGGCATTCTATAACCTGGCTCCTCCTCATTCGATGCATTGGCTGCAGAGGAGTTCCCGAGCCAGGTTATCTGCAGCTGCCTGTTCTTTGGCTCAGCTCTTGGAGGGGCTCAGCAGCCAGTGAAGGGAGTGGCACTTCGACCGGGGCACTTGGAAAGGTGTAGCAGCGCATCTTTGCAGAGTCTGGGTTTTGCTGCAGCACAGCATTGATGTCCTGAGGTGTAAGGAGTGACTTCTGATGGTGATCTTCGGATCCCAGTCCAGTGGTGACTGAGACGCAAGTTCATCTAGCAATCACGTCACATCTGGATATGAAACTGGTGGCAATAATCCTATGTAGGAATGGAGCCAAGATGTGAGCACGAGTCTGAGAGGAAGTGACATGGGGAAGATTAGACATCCAAGGTGTCGTGTTTGTTCTGCTAAGGCCTTGAAGTAAACACACCTTTGTAAAAACCAATTCATGTGACATTGTGAAATGGAACCCATGCTGCTTGTCACTTAACAATGGAGGAACACCGCTGGGGGGACTCAAAACCATAGAACAGAGACCCTCATAAACCCCTCAGATAACCAAGGAGGGACATTGGGGGCCTGGCCTTGAGAGAGAAGGGGCCAAGCAAACCCAGGCTACATCAGCAAATGAGTGTGTGTATAGATGTTAATGAGTATTGCAGTGACCCAGAAATGGAAGAGTGACTGGGCAGGGGATGAAAGCCACAGCTAAGCCCCATTTAAGGGAGGGGAGGTGGAGGCTCCAGCGAAAGAAAATAAAAAAAAAAAGAGACTGGATGAGGGGGGGAAGCCAGGGCCACCAGGAAGAGATCTGAGAGCAACACCATAGGATCACAATCATGAGGTAGGTGTTGTGCCCATTTTACAGGTGAGGACACCGAGGCCCAGAGACGGGTACCAGCACAGGCCATATGGGTAGTACCACTCTACGGTTCCTCCCTCCCACTAATTCTCCCCAACCTCACTGCTCTGCTTCCTTTTCCTTTTCCCTTGTTACAGCAGCAGAGCTAGAATCAGAACCCAGGGGCTATTCCATTATGCCAGGTGGCCGTGGTAGAAGGAAGTGTTTCCCCGCAGGTGGTTGGGGCTTCCCGGAGCCTGAAGCAGAGCGCGGGTCCTGAAGAATCCCACGTACTCTGGGATGCAGTAAGCCGGGCCTCCTGGCCATCCTCACACATACTCCTCCCACTCTTGACTCCGTCAGCTCTCCCTGGCTGCCCCTTCCCCTCAGGTTGCCCCCTCCCCCCAGGCTGCCCCCGCCTCCCAGGCCGACCCTCCTCATCTCCTGGCTCCCTTCGTGTCTCAGCCTTCTACAGGACGTCTTTCCCAATTCCCTCTTGATGCTCCTGCCTTCCCTCTCTTACGTTCCTCGTGTCTACAGTTTGCTTTGTGCACAGTTGTTTGCATGTCGTCTCCCCCGTTAGACCATGAGCTCCCCGAGGACAGGGACCGTTTCTGCCTTCTTTGCCTCCCAGCTGCTTACCCGGCACACAACAGGTGCTTAATGAATGCTTATTGACTGATTGAATCCTCTGCTAGGGTGGAAACGTGGGCACTGGATCACGGAGTTGGAACTAGAAGGCATCTCAGAGGCCAAGTTCCTCACTTTACAAATCAGGAAACTGAGGCCCAAAGAGGACGTGTGATTTACCCAAGACCACCCAGGTGGGCCAGCATGACGGGTGGGATTTGAACCCAGATCTTCTTCCTCCAGGTCCCACGTCCTTTCACTAGTCTACGATGCTTCTATTACTGTGTGACAGTAACCTAACCTCTGAGTCTCTAAGTGACAGAGAAGGTGCCAACCTCCACGGGTAAAGGGAGTTTCCCCATCTGGGAGTTCCCTCTACTCACACAGGTCTGGTCTCTGTCTTTCTGTCTGACTTTCTATCCTTCTCGTTAGGGCACACTGCAATTGAATGAGACCACGAGGCATACATATACATATACATATACATATACATATACATATACATATACATATACATATACATATACATATACATATACATATACATATACATATACATATACATATGCATATGCATATACATATACATATACATATACATACACATATACATATACATATACATACACATACACATACACATACACATACACATACACATACACATACACATACACATACACATACATATACATATACATATATATGGAATCTGGGAGAACATATATACATATACATATATATACATATACATATACATATACATATACATATACATATACATATACATACACATACACATACACATACACATACACATACACATACATATACACATACATATACACATACATATACATATACATATACATATACATATACATATACATATACATATACATACACATACACATACACATACACATACACATACACATACACATACACATACACATACACATACACATACACATACACATACATATACATATACATATACATATACATATACATATACATATACATATACATATACATATGCATATGCATATGCATATACATATACATATACATATACATATACATATACATACACATACACATACACATACACATACACATACACATACACATACACATACACATACATATACATATACATATATATGGAATCTGGGAGAACATATATACATATACATATATATACATATACATATACATATACATATACATATACATATACATATACATACACATACACATACACATACACATACACATACACATACATATACACATACACATACATATACATATACATATACATATACATATACATATACATATACATATACATATACATATACATATACATATACATATACACATACATATACATATACATATATATGTGTGTATATATATATATATACTGGGAGAACAGAGAGTAAGTCACTGGCACAGAGGCCCTGGGGCCTACCCCCAGGCAGTGTAAGGAAAACAAACATGATCTTGGTGGTCTCTGAGAAATGGAGAAAGGCTTTTGTCTTGATTTTTAAAAAGGAGAAGGTACATTCCCCAACAGGAAAGTGCTCCACATGCACAAACACTCTTCTCAAAAGAGCAGCTGCAAAGTCTTCATGACCATGTAAATGAAGAGACATTGCCCTAAGAACCCAGCCCTTCTGAACACAATGCTCTGAGCTCGACGCAGCCACCATGTGAAAGCTGGAGCATGGCCAGGTATTCTGTGATGAGTCCAGTTGGCTTCCTAGGGCCTCTTTGAAGAGCCCTTGACCCAGCAGTCATGGTGCCTGTAAAAGGCCCCTAAGAGGACTCACCAGCAGGGGCAATTGCCATCCAGTCCCCTGGAGTCCAACAAAGAGGATGAATTGCCCAGGGTAAGTTCGATGAAGGGGCATCTCTGGGCTTCTCTTCCCTGCGGTCATTGCCAAAAGCCCCAGGGCCAGGACCAATGCTAGGGGCCTGCTGCCCCCACCCAGAGGGACATGAGCACAGGGCCTTTCTACTGCTTCTCCCTCCTGATACTTTTTTTTTTTTGGTTAGGCAATGGGGTTAAGTGACTTGCCCAGGGTCACATAGCTAGTGTTATGTGTCTGAAGCGGGATTTGAACTCAGGTCCTCCTGAACCCAGGGCCGGTGCTCTATCCACTGCACCACCTAGCTGCCCCTGGATACTCTTTTCTGCTCTTAGGTAAAGGGGTATTGGGGATGGCTACAACCTTGGGAGCCTCCGGCACCAGCGAATTGCTCAGAGATAGAGCTACTAGCCTTGTTGTGGGGTACCTCATTCATGTGAGTTGGGATAAGGACTCCCAGAGTCTCATAGGGGCAAAAGATAGATAAACAGATGGACAGGTGGCACAGTGGATGGAGTGCCAGGCCTGAAGTCAGGAAGCCTCATCTTCCTGGGTTCAAATCTGGCCTCAGACATTTCCTAGCTGTGTGACCCTGGGCAAGTCACTCAACCCTAATCACCTCACCAAAAAAAAAAAAGCAAAAAACAAAACAAAAAAACCCCCTAAAGATAGAATTAAATTTTTTTTTTAAAGGAGAGGCAACTAACTGGTAGCCACAAGGAACCACTATGGATTCACATAGAATAAGTGGGGCCCAACTAAACTCATTTCCTTTTCTCTGACAGAGTTACTGAACCAATCAATTGGGAAACTGCTGTAAACAGCAGCTCTGGCTTTCAGCAAACCATCTGTCAAGGCCTCGTAATAGCGGCCGGATAAACAACTCAAAGGATTTGAGTAATGGTCATAGGTCCACCTGGAGGAAGAAACAGTCACACAATAATGTCCTGGGTTGGCCCCCTGAGGTTCCACTTTTTTATCACTAACTTGAAGACGGGATTGGCAGGGAGGTGGGCGTGGCAAAGCAAGTCTCATGAAAAAAGGTTTTGGTTGGCCGCTAGGGTGGCGCTCCATTCCTCACATTTCTGTGAATTACCTCGTTCGGGACATTGAACTAGGGTGGGGGGGTGGAGTCAAGAGTGGGATGAGGATGCCAAAGGCCTAATGAGATCACCAGCTGCAGGGGCAGAGGCACTGCCAGAGAAGTAAGGAGCTTCTCCAGGGCGACCCCAGGCCCTGGGATCAACGGAAGAGATGAGGGAGGGCGCCAGTCACTCATTCCTGTCCCAGGATGATCAGGCTACGTTGCTACTCAGAAGGAAGTAACCCTTTGGCTGGAGGAGTTTTTTGAAAGCCGAAGAGGGCCTGACCCTTGAGGCTATTTAACATTGTCCATGGGGTTATGAAAGCATGGCACCTGGTGAATCTGCCCACAGGCATACATTTGTTAGTTTCCCTCAGTGGACACAGCATTTCTCCATTTTCCATTAAAGTACAAGGGATGAGGACAATGTGGGAAGGACATTTGGTGCAGGGCAGTATTGGGCAGAGAAGCCTCCATTACCCTGGTCCCCCAAGTTCCCAACCCAGAGGCACCCTGGCCACCTCCCTTACTTTCTCTCACCCTCCAGATCTCATATGGTGCCAAGGCCTGTCCCAGTCAGCTCTGCACCATCTCTCCAATAGGCTCCCTCTGCCCTGACATTGTCACCCCACCCCCCCCACCCCCCTTACCTCATGCCTGGACTACTGAAATAGCTGCGGGGGGGGGGGGGGTCTGCCTGCCTCCAGTCTGACCCTGGTCCAGTCTACCCTCCACGGGCTATCAAAGTGATCTTCCTAAAGCACAGGTCTGAGTCACTGACCTCTTCAGTCAACTCCAATGCTCCCTATCACCTCCAGGATCAAACCAAAAAAATCTGCTGCTTGGATTTTAAAGCCTTTCATAACCTCCCACCTTCCCAGTCTTCTAACACCTCCCCTTTCCTTCAACCCAGGGAGGTCAGCCAGCCAGGCCCCTTCATTTTATGCATGAGGACTCTGAGACCCAGAGTAAACTGACTTGGGCAGGGTCACACAACTATTAAATGGTAGGCCCAGTATCTGAACCTGGATCCTGACTCCCAATCCATCTCTCCATTGCACACAAAACACTCCTCTGGCTCAGTTTCCTTCCCTGTAAAAGAGGGATAAAAATATTTGCACTACCTTTCTCTTAGGGCTGTGGTCATTAAATGAAATCACACAAATACATACATACATACATATATACATATATGTATATATATATATATATATATATATATATATATATATATATATGGTGTTTTATGAACCTTGAGGCACAATGTGATTGTAAATCATTATCACTGCTATTGTTTTTACTGAGGTTTCCTAATGAATGAGACTAGGAGGAGGAAGGAATGGAGGAATGTTAGTGGGAAGGGGTCAAGGAGAGGGGGGTAAGAAAGAGCTTAAAAGTTTGCTGACTACTAAACAATGTAACAAAATACGCTTTTAAAATCATGAATCTGGATTCAATTATACTGGCATTTTGTGCTACAGGGTGTCTTCTAGGATGAGAAAGCTGAGGTTTGGAGAGGTGGTGAGTGGCCCAAGGTCACACAGTGGGAGCCAAGCAGGAACAGCCACAACTGAATGCCTGATTTTTTGCTACAAATGAGTTTTTTTCCTCCCCCCCCAAAAAAGGGACTAAACCAAATTCCCCCAGTCTTAAAGAGGATGAACTCAAAAACCCTCAATTAAGAAACCAAAGCTCAAAGCAGTGTTCAGCAACTTGGGAGTAAATAAATCAGCAGCAGGGGAGAGGCTCAGGCTGCTGGCAGCGGCCTGGATGCTATGGGTTCTCACAGCCCAATTTCTGGCAGTTTGCTCTTCAGGGTCTGAGCTCCTGGGAATTTCTCTAATATCCTTAATGAGGTAACTTCTCTGTCCCCCTAGGGGGGCCTCGGTCCCACAAAAGCTAGCCTGGCTTTTCACAGCTCAACTGGGCAGAAATCAGAGAAGAAAGGAGGTATTTCACTGTGCAGTCCGCCCCCCTTCCCTAGTTTCCCTCTTTTCTCCTTGGGAGATTTCCAGAATTCCTCCAAGATTAACCAGCCTCATATTATTGGTTAGTAGGACAAAGGGGACTGTCACCTGCAAGGCCTGGGCAACCAGCCCCACCTCTCTGAAATGACTGCCCTGCCTCAGAGACCTTGGGGTCCTGCCATCTCCCTCCCCAACTCCCACGCTGGGGAAAATGATGTCCCCTTGAGAAGGCCAAGGCCTGCCTCCAAAGGCCTCCAGCTATTGAGTTACGTATTTGGAACGGGAGGGTAGCCCTAGCTTAGGTCCATAAAGGCGCATTTCAACCTCCTTGCTGAGGCTGGCAGGCACCTCTGTAAAATGACACCTTTTTGGTATCCTTGGAATCTGGGGGAGGGGAAAAGGGCCCAGGTTTTCCAGGGCCAGGAGAAAGGCATGAAGTCTAAAAGCAGACTTTTCTGATACAGAGAGGGAGAGAAGATACAGATTCGGCTAGGGAAAGCACAGCCAGTTTGGCTGAGGGCCAGGGAGGGCTCTACAAACATCACCTTCAGCCTGAGCCCCGGGAACCCTGGATCACCTGACAAGCAGGTATACAGACTCGGGGAGGGCTATGTGGGCAGTGGAGGTCAAGGCTCCCCCGGGCAGCTGGGCAGGAGCTGCCTGGCTTCAAGCACTGACTGCGCTAACAGTGGGTCCGTGGCCATCCCCGAGAAACTGCCTGGCTCTTTGGCAGGGAGTCAGCACCTCGGAAGAGTGAACAGCTTGCACCTCCCCCATCCTTGTGCCCCACCCACTCTGAAATCTGGGGAAAGCTGCAGATGCGACCCAACTAGTGTCCCCTGCTTCAAGGACTCAGGTGCCTCCTCGGGCCAGCTGAGGACAAGCTGCCGAGGCAAGGTCCGAGCCGCGCAGCCGTCTCCCACGCAGACAGCCTGGGCACGGAGGAAAAGCCGGCCCCGTCCCAAGGTCATCCTCCAGTCACTGGGTTTTCGATGGTCCTAAAAAAAAGTGTTCCGATAAAGTCCTGCGACCAGTCAGCCCCTGGCCTCCACAGAAGCCCCTTGCCCACCCCCAGCCCCCAGCCCCCTTTCGCAGCCTTTTGCTTTACTCTCCTGGGACCTCTGCAGGCTGGGAAGGAAAGCCCCCTCCCCCCTCGTCCTCCCCCTCCCTTCGGTCTCCCTCCTTTGTCCACTCAAGTCTCCCCCTCCCCTTCCCTCGTCTAACTCCTTGACAGGATTTTCTCCTCTCCATTTTTCTTCTTCCCCTCCAGTCTTCCTTTTCACCTGCTTCCCCCTTCCCCTCCAGACCTTTCCTCCTTCTTCTCCTCCGCCTAACCCCTCCCTCCCCTCTCCCCCCTTCTTCCTCCCCTCTAGCCCCTGGTCGCTTCTCTTCCTCCCCTCCCCCTCTCCTTTCAGCCTTCCCTTCCGCTAACCCTTCCCCTCCCAGCCCCTGCTTTCAGTCTCCTCCTCCACCTGTTCCCCTCTTCTTGCCTCGCCCCTCCCACTCCGGTTTCTCCTCCACCTGTTCCTCCCTCTCCCTTTCCCCTCCCCCTTGCCTGGCCCCCTCACAGACCCCCCCCAATTCCGTTCTCCTCTCTCCTCCCCACCCCCTCGCCCCCGGTCCTCCCGCCCCGCCTGGCCCCGCCCCCTGCCCTCCCCTCCCCGCTAGGCTGCGGAGCCCCAGTCTCAGGGGGGCGGGGCCCGCGCTCTCCCCGCCTCTTCGCCGGCGCCGGCCGGTCGTTGGTTGCGAGGCGGGATCCGGGGCGGGGCCTGTCTCGCGGGCACCAATGAGAGCGGGCGGGCTGTGACGCCGCGGGCGGCGGGGGCTCCGCGTGCCGCGCGCCGGGAGGTGTAGGCAGCGCCGAGCCCGCGACCGCCTCAGACGCGCCGACCGCCGCGGACCGCGCTCTAGCCCCATCCTCCGCTCCCGTCTCAGCTCCCGCTCCCGCCGCCGCCGCCGCCGCCCCTGCCGGCCCTTTCGGCCGCCGAGCCTGAGCCCGAGGCCCCCCACGCCCCTCCCGCAGGCCGGCCGGCCTCCCCGCGCTGCGCCGCGGCCCCTTTGTGCGCCGCCCCCCGCCCCGAGCCCCCGGCCCGCTCCGCTCCGGCGGCATGAAGACCAAGTTCTGTAACGGCGGCGAAGCCGAGCCGTCGCCCCTGGGGCTATTGCTGAGCTGCGGGGGGGAGGGGGCGGCGGGGGAGGGGGCGCCCCCACGCCCGGTGGGGGGCCGGCGCAGCAGCGCGACGCGGAGGCCGTGCTGGAGGCCGAGGAGCGCGGCGGGGGCGAGGGAGGGGGAGGCCCCTGCTGCCCGCTGCCGGCGCCCGAGCGAGACGAGGAGCCGGACGAGCCCGAGGACGCGGTCGAGGACGAGGCCCCCGATTCCCGCACCCGCCGCAAGGCCTATCTGTGGTGCAAGGAGTTCCTGCCCGGAGCCTGGAGGGCGCTGCCGGAGGACCAGTTCCACATCAGCATCGTCAGGTCAGGGCCGGGGGGGGGGGGGCGGGACGGAGGCCTCGCCCCGGGGCACCGGGTAGGGGTGGGGGAGGCGAACGTCCCCTCTACGGCGGGGTGGGAACTGAGGCCCCGACCCTGGGGGGAGGGGAGCATTCCCCCTACGGAGGGGGGAGGAAACTGAGGCCCCGACCCTGTCGGGGAAGGGATAGAGCAGGTCCCGGTTACCAAGGAGGAAACAGGGATGTCGTCCCCCGGGAGGGAAAGAGAATCCCCCTACCGAGGAGGAAACAGACGGGGGCGGTGTACCTGATCCCCTTCCCCTAAGATCCTGGTGTGTTGAGGATCCGGGACCCCTTGGAGAGGAGGATCCTCAGGCTGCAGGCGTCGTTAGTCTAGCCTCCGCCCCCTCCCCCACGCATTCAGGAGGCCCAGAGATGGGGGGCGACGACTTGGTGCCTCCTAGGACACTACGTAGACCTCTAGAGCAGGAAGACCCGCGGGATTGTCCAGTCCGAACCCAGCTAGCCTCGAACCAGAATAGGACTTGGAGTCCGACTCTGAGACTGTGAAGGTGGAGGTTGGAACCTCAAGGCAGCCCCTTATTTTTGCGAGGCGCTCGGGAGGGGAAGAGACTGGGCTGGATGGGAAGGGGGAGGGGAGGCAAGGCTCTCCCTGTTGCTTGGATGTGGTGGTGGTAAATGAGGGTTACACACCCTTCCTCTTCTCCCCACTGCAGCTTTGGGCAACTGGTATTCTTGGAGAGCCACCTGGGGTGGGGTGGGGGAGAAGATTGGTGGATTCCACAAAAGATGGAACCTTTTGTTTGGGAAGACTGGAGCGGCCCACAAAAAGGCCCTGAGGTATCATTCCCTTATCTGGTGACCTAATTTGCTCCCCAAGGCCACTGCCTCTGAGTAGGCCTGCCTTCCTGCCCCTGTCTGGGAAACTCCCAGACTCATAAAAACACCCATACTTGATTTCTAGAACTTAGGCGTTCCTAAAAAGAGGTGTCTGGACCCCCTTAGGTTTGAGAGCCAGGAAGCGCCCTGGAGATCATGGAATCCAGTCCCTTAATTTTATCGAGAGGGAAATTGAGGCTCCATAGGGAAGGAACCCAGCCCAAGGTCATTCAGGTGACTAGGAGTGATCCCAGATTCCAGCCTAACTCCCAGTCCAGAGTATTGGATTGAGTTAAGTTCCTCTTTCTTATCTGAAGAGATGTCATTAGGAATTGGCTCCCAAAATGACTTTTCAAAAACCCTTAAGAATGTGTCTCTTTAAGGAAAAAAGGGCATATTTAATGGGACAGGAACTTTTCTTATATAATAGTCATAAAACATCCAGAAAGCTGGTGCCTTGCAGCTGTATCCGTAGGAGAAGAAGGTATGTCCTTGGGGTTGGCTGTTTGGGCTTAGAATCCGTAGCTTTTATTTAGAATCTTGAGGGTGCTTAGTGTGTTCAGGGATCCCTGAATTCTTGTGTGCTTCTGTGTGTCTGGTTTCCCCTTGGCTTTGCTCGACAATGTCTCGTCTGTCAAGCACACAGGGACACACCAGTGGGCAGGTGCAGTGGGATGGCAGCATTAATGCATGCAGCCAGAAGAGAAATCGGTGCTTTATGGAGTCCGTCCAGGCCTCTTCGGTTGTCAGCGGGGTGATGCTGGGGTGGGGGTGGGGGACACCCACGCAGAATGCCCAGGCCCAAATTTAGTCAGTTTCAATTTCTGTGCCCTCTAGCAGAAGGCCAAGTATGTAGCACATGTAACCGATCTGACCTTCGCTTCCTCTTTATTCCACCAGAAGCTTAGGCCCTGCAGAATCCCCTGACAAGTATTGGCTAGTCCTGAGTTTCACTGCCACCCTTTGGACTTTCTTTCTTGTGCTGTTAGCAAACCTTCCTAGGCAGGTATCTCACAGAACATGCAGAAGTGTCCAGAGATGACATGGGAACAGAAGAACCAGGAGGCCCGTCTGAGCAGTGTACAAATGGCGTTCCCCATCCAGCTGCCATTCACAGAGACGAGCTTTTCCACAGGAGGATTACTGAGTTTTTAATTAGGAGAAGAGACCCAAACAGTGTGACACTGGTGGGGGGGGGCCACCCATAGCAATCATCAGTGTTATTCCCAACTTGACCCTCCTCAGGATTTGGGGGGATGATGTCAGTCATTTTCAGATGCCTGTGAATCTGTCCTTACCTCCTATTGGAGGCCTTGGGGCTACCTGTGATGGTTGGAGTGTGCTCCCTAGATGTGGTTGCACTGTCCGTCCGTCATTGTGGAGTGAGTCATTAATTGTTATGTGCTGGGCACTGTGCTGAGTGGTAAGGATACAAAATGAAGCAAAAGACAGGCCCTACTGGCACAGAGCTCACAATCTAACAAGGGAGATGACAGACAAATGTATGCAATCCTAGCTATATACAAGATAAATAGGAAATCATTAACTGGGAAGGTTTTGTGGAGGAGGTAGGATTTTAGTTGAGACTTAAAGGAAGCCAGGAGGTGGAATTGAGGAGAGAGAATTCTTGGGGCATAGGAGACAGACAGAATACGCAAGAGCTGAGAGATTGGGGGGGGGTGGTCTTGTTCATGGAACAGTCTGTAGCTGGGATAACTGGAAAAGGACATATCAGGGAGTGAGTTATGGGAAGCCTGGAAAGCAGGAAGGGCCCTGAATGTCAAACAGTATTTTGTATTTGATTCTGGAGGCTGTAGGGGGCAATTGGAGTTTCTTGTACAGGAGGGGTGTGACATGATTGGGCCTGAATCTTAGGAAAATCACTTTGGTGACTGAATGGAGGGTAGACTGGGTTGGGGCAGCAGACCTCCAGCAGCTATTGCTATAGTCCAGGCCTGGGGGTGTTGGGGGTCTGCACCAAAAGGATAGCAGTGTCAGGACAGAGAGGAGCATTGCTGGAGAGATGCTGCAGAGGTGACATCGTAAGCTTGACAACAATGGGAGATAGTGGGAGGCCACGCTGCATGTGGGAAAATAACGAGGTAATAAGTTTAGTTTGGGACATGTTGAATTTAAGATGTCCTAAAGGCATTTGGAGATGGGAGACTAGAGATCAGCAGAGAGATTGGAAAAAGACCGGTAGATTTGGGAATCATCAGGATAGAGGAGGTCATTAAATCCATGGGAGTTGATGAGATCACCTGGTAAAAAAGTATAGAGGGAGAAGAGAAGAGGGTCCAGGATGGAACCTTGAGGAACCCCTGTGTGTAGAGGGTGGGATCTGGAGGAGGATCCAGCGAAGGAGACAGAAGGAGCAGGAGAGAGATTGGTCCTCAAAACCTAGAGAGAAGAGAGGGTGACCAGCAGTGTCAGAGGCTGCAGAGGGCAAGGAGAAGGAGGGGGCCGAGATCATTAGTAACTTTGGAAAGAACCACTTTGGTTGGATGTGAGGGTCAGAATCTGGGTTGTTAGGGTAAGAAGAGTGAGAGGGCACGCAGACTTGGCTTCTGCCAGCTGGAGAAAGGTAGTTCTATGATAGCTACTGAAGTGACATTTCAGACATGCTCCATGTAAGAAACAAATCTGCAGTCTAATCCCATTCAGAAAATAAAGACCAACATCGTCCTCATCATCCAGGATTTTACAGTCTAATGCGGAGGTGGGTGGATATGATTTACCTCATATCGTACCTCATACTTATTTGGAGAAGATGAGATAATAAAGGAGAGATAGAAACAAAACAGTAGGAAGAAGGAGATTTCCCTGTGCCCTCAGATCCGGAAAGGCATTCATCAAGGATGAATGAGATGATTGGGGGGGGGGGAGTTCAGCTGGGCTGTGGCCATTGTGTTGTGGTAGTTAGCATTCTCTTCTACTTGAAATTACTTTTCATTTTATCTATGTTTTGTATTTCATCTCCTTGAGGATAAGGGACTGTTTTTGTCATATCTCACCAGTGCCCGGTTCATGGTCAGTGCCTAACAGACTTGTATGCAGTTAGATGTGGCGGGTGTGCAATGGTAGGACTTTCCCCTTGGTAGAGAGATCATTACAAGGATTATCGAGGTGACCCCTCGGAATCGATTCCTTTGTATGATAAGGGTGGATCTTTGTAGAAGGCCTTGTTGACCACCTGACAGAGTTCATGCTTCCTAATTGGATTGCATATCATGGTGCCCATGTCCCTGCCACGTTGGAGTGCCAGCTGGGCTGGGTACTGATACTGTGGTAACCTGAGCTCAGGGAGAGCGGTGGATGCTCCTGTTTAGATCCCGAGTGTGTGTCTTTGTCGTCTGTTTGTAGGAAGGTGGTGTTTAAGATCTAATGCTATTCACTGAGTTACCCCCTTGGTTTTCTGATCCTGTGTGGTTGACCTCCGTGTCGATGTTTAAATTTTTCATAGTCATCTTGTCCAATATTGATTGTCATGGTGAGAGGCTCTACTTAGAGAACCTTAATTTCTTCTCATGAGTATTGGTCATGATGGGTGTTCCTTTGTGTTGGTGTTTGGAGTTGTTTCAGTCCTGTCCAACTCTCCATGACTCCATTTGGGGCTTTCTTGGCAAAGATACTGGAGTGGTTGGCCATCTTCTTCTCCAGCTCATTTTACTTGCCCAGGGTCACACAGCTAGTGTGAGACTAGATTTGTACCCAGGTCTTCCTGACTCAAGATCCACTGGGCGACCTAGCTGTTAATAATATTGGCTTGATGCTTCTGCTTTAGAATGAGATATAGTGGGTAGTTGTCACAGTAGCCACTGCTACTATGTAGAAGGCAAATTTGGGGCATTGTGGAATGTCAAGTGGCTGTCTGTTCTAAGGACGTTAGGAAAAGAATGTGTAGGAGGGACAGGCAGAAGAAGAGCAAGTCTTACAACTTAGACCTCTTAGGTTGTAGAAGAAATGGCAAGCCTCTTGAGGAAGCCAGAGGGTCTAGGATCGGGTCAGAGCAGCTCAGAGACCATGAAGGAACTGCAGCAGCCCAACCAGTGCTCTGCTTCTGAATTGTGGGTTGGCCAGGGAGGAGGAATGACTCATGGGCCCTAACAAGGACTTGCTGGACCCCTCCTCGCTGGAACCACTTTGTCCCGGCCTGTTGGCAGAGAGCTGAAAAGGATGGCAGGAGGGCCTGGTAGAGGGATGCTCAGCAGAGATTCTGGCCAATTTCTTGTGCTTTCTGTCTGTGGATCTCTTTAGTGACACTTGAGATTTAGGAAGATGCTGATCCCACTGCAGTCATGAATGAAAGCGGGCCAAAGGAGGATTTCTGATGAAACCCTAGGTTTTCAGGGCCTGGCATGTAGAAAGCGGCTTACAGATTGATTAACTAGAAAACTGGATTACACTTATCATCCAATTCCTCGTAATGGAGAGACAGTGAAAAGAAGACTTTACTACCTTCATTTCAATCTTTTCAGAAAAATTCCATTGTGAACTCTCTGGGGGAAAGGAGCAAGATGTAGACTTCAGAGTCTGGCTGGAAGAATGTACCTGTGTCTGTCTGTGTGTTGCTTCCTGAGGCAACCCCTTTCACTTGGGGATGACTCTCCTTGTTCGAAACTTAGACCTTGCAGCAACAAGCCTCCATCTGCCTTCCTCCCATTTCCTGTCCGCTGGGGCCAAACTAAATATGCTTTACATCCTCAGAGAGGATTATGGAAGGGTTTTGTTTTATGCACAAAAGAAAACAGAGGGCATTCAGAACAGCTTTGAAAGTGAGCCTGTCTTACATATTATACTTTGATGCATGTTGTGGGGATTGGCAGCTTCATGCCAATGGAGAAAACGTGTGCAGGTCACAC
Source organism: Phascolarctos cinereus (assembly GCF_003287225.1). Classification (NCBI taxonomy): domain Eukaryota; kingdom Metazoa; phylum Chordata; class Mammalia; order Diprotodontia; family Phascolarctidae; genus Phascolarctos; species Phascolarctos cinereus. The sequence goes on along the minus strand of NW_027556402.1, from coordinate 258,434,590 downwards.
GGAAGGGACCTTAGAGTTGTAGTTCATTTCTTTCATTTTACAGATGAGGAAACTGAGGCCCAGAGAAGTTCTTCCCCAAAGTCAAATAGGAAAAAAGGGGCAGAGCTGAGATGTGAGCTCACATCTGCCAGTTCCAGTTCCAGCTCTCGACACTTTGCCACCCTTCCATGGGAGTGCCACGAGCACATTGCTGTTTGCCACGGTGACTTGCTGACAGAGCTCATGGCTCCTCAAAGCTTTTTCGGACAGACTCTTGTCCAGCCGGGTTTTCTCCGTCTTGTGCTTGCTGAGCCTTTAAAAGTCTTAAATTGGTTGGCGAGTGCCTCGTGCCTGTGGAAGTCTTCTGTGAGGCTGCCTCCTTTTCTTCCCATTGGATGCAATAGCCTCAGAATTTTGTCCCTTCAGGGCAACTGAAGTCCTAGGAGCCTTTCTCTAGACTCTTGGGAATCTGCCCTCCTCAGATTTAAGGGGCCTCCTGGACTCTCCCAGCTTTCTTCTTTCTCGAATCCACCGCTTGGTGTTTTTCTGCCTTTCCTAGCCTATCCTAAGGTCCAGATGCAGATTTTTGAAGCTCTCTTCATCGGCTCTTCCTCCTTTTTGTTGGGCAGAGTGAGTGCTCTGGTGGACGTTCTCAGAATTGAAGTGTCCCCCTGTATGACTGTGTCGTGCTTCCACGAGCCCCTCATGTTTCTTCCTTCTGCCTAGGTGATCTGTGGTATACTCCAGAGGCAGCAGGGTTTCTGCCTCTGATGCTGTCCCCAGTCTCACTCCTAAATTTGCTTACGCATGTCCAAATATCTCTGACTGTCTCTTTTCACTTTGGAACAAGAAATACCGTTCAAAGGCAGGTCCCTTTCCACTAAGACTTGGTGCTCTGCAGTCCTGTGAGGTCATGTGTTCCTGGTATGGCGGGATCTCTGTTTCTTCGGTGCGCTTTATGTGAAGAGCCTCGGCCGCAGCTGCTGTTGCTAGCTCCTCTCTTGAGTTGCATCTCCTGTGAATTGTGGGGGCTTGCCGCCGGTTCTCCCCGCATCGTAGCTGAATGCTTTGGTGTCCGCTCAGGACGCCACGCAGGCAGTCTTCTCCCTCCCAACTAGGTCGAGCCGTGCTGATTTGTTTGCTTGCTTCTCACCAGCCCTTGTCAGGTGTGCTCTGTCCGTGGCTGAGTGCGTGTTGTTATCTTTTAAACCACAGCCCAGAAATCCAAAGTCTTTCTTCAGACACCAGCTTCTTAGCCAGCCCTTCCCAAACCTCCCTTCTCTTCTGAAGCCCTTGGCATGTCCTTCTCCCGTGTATTAGAGCCAACGGGTTAAGTGACTTGTCCAGGGTCACACAGCTGGTACGGGTCTGAGGCCAGACTTTCACTCAGTTCTTCCTGACTCCAGGCCCAGTGCTCCATCCACTGAGCCATCTGGCTGCCCCTGATTTTTTTTTTAAATCTAGATGTTGTTTAAAAGGGACAAATGAAAAAACAGAACAAAATAAAAAGGACAAATGATATAACTGTCTTCAAAATAGGAAAAATGCTACACTTGACACTTACTAGCTGTTTGACCCTGGGGAAAGTCACTTAACCCTAATTGCCTTAAAAAAAAAAAAAAGAGAGAGAGAAGAACAAAATAGGAAAAATGATGACCAAACTGAATGTTGATTCTTTGGAATATTTATGACCTCGAAGAGTAAACATGATTTGTGAAGAGGAGCTAGGACTAGGATAATTTGCTTTCTGCGATAGAGGTCACAGATGTGGAGAAAAGTCAGGAATCGATTTCCATCTATTAGGTGATAACCTGAGCTGCTTTGCTGGGTTGAATGTTTCACCTTTTAAGCATTACAAAGTACGGCCTTCTCCTTTCTTTGTCACGACTCTGTGAGAGAGGTGGGGACCCTTCGGTCAGAGAAGGGTGGATTAGACGGCTGGGCAGCAGCGAAGGCAGGATTCTAGCTCCAGGCCTAGGCTTGTGGCCCCTGCAGCATCTGGGCAGAGGTTTCCAAAGTGGGCGATACTGCCTGGGGAGGGGGGGAGTATAGTAGCCTTGAGTATAGTGGGGGAGGGCCCTTGCATAAAAAGAAGGGTTAACCTAACCAGACCCTAGGGTGGCGCTGAGCCCTTTTTTGTAAAGAGGCCAGAGAAGTTTGGGAGCCTCTGGAAGAGTGGTGAAATATCTGGGTGATCCTCTGCTTCCTTCTGACACCCTCCAGGCTCTAGAACGTTTTGTACGTAATGAACAAGCAACTAGTGGCCCAGAGGCATTGGTCGGCTAACTTCTGGCCAGTCGCCTGGCACTTAATAAGTGCCTGCTCTGTGCCTCGCAGACAGGCGCTGTGCTAAGCGCTGGTCCTGGGTTCTGTTCCACTCATGAACAGAAGAAGAGAGTGCTCGTCGGTACTTCCCTTTGTGAAGGCAGAGGGTTTGCTCAGATGACTTTTGGGGGTGCCCAGGCGAGCCGGCTCCCTTTTCCTGAAGTGCGAGGCCTTCCGGGGAGATACTCGGAGTTCTTGTCAGCAGGTGTAAGAAGCACCTCCGGACACTCTTTGGGCAGAGACTAGTCAGGACTCCTTTCTGCTGGCATCGCCTCATCCCCTTACCTGAAGGCAGCTGCAGCAGGGGAGGCGCAGGACAGCCACCTGTGGGGTTGGGAGGCTGGGCTCGGGGGCCTGCCCCGGCGGGCCGGCTTGGCTGTCCAGAGGGCCGCCGCTGGCCGCACGGGAGGGGAGGGGGCACCGAGGGGAGCTGCTCATTCTGTCGGGGGCTGTGTTGCCAACATCTCGGGCCTTTTTCTGGGGCACTTGTTGGTGGATGTTTTGTGGAGCCCAGTCATGGTGGGCTATGAACTCCGTCTTTCCGGGAAGAATCTGCCAGGCACGTTGAGCCGCCCCCACTTCTGGTCAGATTTCCTAAGACAACCAACCACTTAGGAAGAGATTACATTGTGGGAGCTGTATCCTCCTGTTGTAAGGTCAGCGTGTGGAAGAAAGTCACCTGTCATGAAAATATCTCCAGAGAATCCCTTAAATCCCCCAAAGTATGATCTTGGTAGGATCTTTCAACAGCTGTGAATGGGGTGGGAATCGGGTCTCTTTGAAGAAGGCAGCCTTTGTGGGAGGGCAAGTGGAGCTGAGCTGGCTGCTAAGCAGATCCTTGAAAATGAATTTTATTTCTCACTCTGCTGAGCTCTTGATATGAGGGGGAGAGGGGCAGAGTCCTGGTACTCAAACTTAGAACTTGAAAGGGATTCCCATAAAGTGGTCATGCGGCCGGGATGTTTCCTTCTTGTTGCTAGGGAGGCTGGCCATGGCTGGCCCCTCCAACAGCCCTGGCATCTTCAGCAGAGACGCTGGACGTGAGCAGGATACAGAGGCTCTGCGAGCATCACGATACTGGGCACGTGCCACACACACCAGGTCCTTGCTCGTTGAGGAGAGTGGTGGGCTTTAAAGAGTTTTATTAATACCATCACTTCCAGGTAGGTCCTTCCTTTTCTTTCCCAGCAAGCCAGCCTGGTAACAAAGAATGAAAGAAGCGGGGAAAGGCAATTCAGCAAAATTAACCCGCTGATTCTGGTCTCTGCGGTGTCCCTCACCTGGTTAGTGAGTTAGCCCCAGACACTGTACTAGGTACTGGGGATGCAGAAAAAGGCAAAAGACCCTGCAGACCACTATGGACAGACAAGCTGTGGAGAAAGGATCCATTGTGGATGGTCTCAGAGGGAAGGCCCCAGGGTTAAGGAGAGGACTGGGAAGGCCTTCCTGCAGAAGGGGGATCTTTAGGGGGGAGGCAGAGTGGAGGAGACTGAAGTTCTGAATGTGGAGGACAGCCAGTGAACGCTCTCGAAGTTGGGGGGAGGGCTGGAGTGCCGTTCAGAGAACGGCAAAGGAGGCCGGTGTTTGGAGGGGAGTGAGTGTGTGAGGAGACTGGGAGGGTAGGAAGGGGTCAGGTGATGAAGGGCTTCCAATGCCAAGCAGAGGATTCGACGTTTGATCCTGGATGTGATAGGGCGACCATTGGAGCGTATTGAATGGGCTTGGGGGACGATGCTCACGCCCATGTTTTAGGAAGGTCGCCTGGGCAGCTGAGTGGAGCGTGAATGGGAGTGGGGACAGACTTGAGGCAATCCAAGTGTGAGGTGCTGAGGCCTGTACCAGGGGGATGAAACAACATCAGAAAAGGGAAGAGGTGGCCCAGTGGATAGAGCACCGGCCCTGGAGTCAAGAGGACCTGAGTTCAAATCTGGCCTCAGACACATAACACTCGCTAGCTGTGTGACTCTGGGCAAGTCACTTAACCCCAATTGCCTCGCAGAAAAAAGAAGAGGGCATGTTCAAGAGATAGTAGAAGGTGGGGTGACTGGGAGGGTGGCAGTGCCCTGGGCAGGAAGAAGGGAGGGTTTGGAGGAAAAGTTAATGAGTTTTGGACAAGTCTAAGAGGGTCTCTCCAGGACCTCTAGTGTCGGGTGTCGACTAGGCGACCAGCCCCGCGGCTTTCACTGTCAGTGGTAACTTCTCAGCTATCGCAGCTGTCCCCAGAATGGGATGGGATGCCTTGGGGAGGGGGTGGGCTGAGTGGTGCTGTGGAAGGTGTGTGGTAGAGAGGAGTTGGGCTTTTAAGTTTTTGCAATTTTAAAAGTGCCCATTGGCACAGGATCGGATCGACAAGAGTGCGTGGCAAAGTTGATATCAACAGTGACCGGCATCTGATGCCTACTTGGTGACGATGTCGTAAGATGAGCAGGAGCAAGGGTACATTGACCACGGCAGTGAAGACACCTGAGTGTCTGGCACTGGGGCCGTTGCCTAGCAGAGAACTCGAGTCAGAACACAGCGTCTGCCCTGACGTGGCCTTCAGCAACGTGGCAGCAGGCCAAAAGCTAAGTGCCCTTCAGATGGATGAGAGGGCGGATTTTGGCGAGATAGGCTGGCTTCAAGGTGTCCTTGCATCCTCGCCACTAGCACTAGGGAAGCATTTTTCAATCATTGAGCTGTTCACTCCCTGGGTAGGCTGCATATCACTGTGTATGAATTTTAAAGTGGCAGGAGTGACCGCGCTGTGCTGGGTGTGGTGCCCAGGTAGGGTCCTGAGGCATTTCAGGGCATGGGGGGGTACCCCTCTCTTTTTTGTGTAACTTTTTTCTGAGTTCCTTTTTTTTCCCTCTTTCCTTTCTGCTCTCATTTTCTCTCTCACTCCCCTCCTCATCCTCTTAGGTTTGCTAGTGGGACTAGTAGGCATTATTTTTAGCACTTTGATGACAGTTAAGGTCAGGTGAGTTCCTAACATCTGCTCTAAGGGTGTGGGGGGTGGAGCATGGTGAGTGTGCATTTGTGTGTGTGGGTGAACTTAAAATGTTCTGCAGAAGTTTGGAAACAAAAGTCAGGCTGTGCCAAGTTGGCTCTCTGGGGGCTGGGGGGAGGCTCTCATCCTGAAACATTTGAAAGATTTCTCCTGCAATCATAGCCATTCTTTTTGTAAATTGATCCATTCTGCAGAAGATGAGTGAGCAGAAGGGCCAGGAGGACTCTCATGCCTCCCCCTCCTTCCAGGTTTAGTGCTAAATGCTGAGGCATGGCTCTGGCCAGTCCCACGTGACTGTTTGAACATTGCCTGCTGTCCACCAGTTACTCTCACACAGTTTCCTCTTTTATCGTTGACTCTTCTGAAGGCTCTTACAGCAGAAACCACAGTGAGTCTCAGGCTTCCTGGGTTCCTGGGAGAAGGGACTTGGAGAGCTCAGATGAGGGATTGTGGGGTCTGATGAGGGAGCAGAGTCCCAAATTGAGTCCTTGTGGATTTAGAGTCAGAAGGGGCCAGGGGTCCCACACTCTCTCCTAGGTCAGGTCTTTTGGCCTCCGGGGTATGGCTCTGTGTATGGTGCCTGTGCCTGCAGTAGGCTCCCTGCGTCTTGGCTCGAAGTGCTTGCTGTTCCCGTGCTGCCCTCTGCCTTCATTTGCACAGAAAAACCTACCCTGACAGCCCTCATTTCTGCTGCTCCAACCTGGTTGTCTCCATCATGCTGAGTCAATTGCTGTGACAAGCAAGATGGTGCCTGGAATACCAGAGAGCAGCTGGTGATTGCATAGGACTGCGTGTGATGGGTCAGTTCACTGACAAGAATGAGAGGCGTCCTTTCATTGGTTGACAGATGCAACTAGAAGCTGATGCCTGCTGGTGTCAGAGGAGAGGAGAAAGAAGAGATGATGTCGGCCTTGAGCACCAGAGCCTCATAGCTGAATCCGAGATCAGGGAAAGTCCTGCAGGTGTAGTTGCTAGTTTAATTTGCTGTCTGTCCCGTAGCACGTGTTAACTACCCTCGTGTAACTGAAGCTGTCCTTGGCGGGCTGGTGCCTTCAGAAGCGCTGCATCGCCACAGACGCTCGCTGCCGAGGGCATCTGGCAGTCTCCATTCTCCTGCCGGTGTTAGCACGTCAGGCATTTTACTCTTTCGTTTTGGGATTTGGGCCGTACACGTTGGGCGGTTTCGCGCAGCATTTTGCCCGTCTTAGACACCTGCAGAGCTATGCCTAACTCGAAGAGCCAAGTCACTTGCCTCACTTGTAGAAGAAATATTAGGAGGGAGTTTGCCTGTTTATAAATTACCATGTTAATTTTATTTTCACTTGTTGGTTTCTTCAAGAGAGAAGGGCTTTCTCGGGCAAACAGATTTATTCACAAGAGAATTTCTAAAGTAGAGCTTGTTAAGAACCTCCCAGATTCACTTGATCCTGTAGACCACTTGCCCCACACAGTTTTGTTATTTGGCGATAGGCATTTTTGTTATGACTGCTGAGGAGTGCCCAGGCTTCCTTGGCTGCCGTTCTTCCCACAGCCTGCATTTCTGCCTCCATATTCTCTCGATGTGGAATGTGAGCCAGTGTTTAACGACAGGAGCCCGGTGGGGGAGCACAGTGCGGGATTTGGAAGTAGTGAAATGCCTCTTGTTGGCTGCTGCTTCCATGGACCAGGAGAGAGGGCTTGAAGTTAACTGCTTGTCCCTTCAGACTTCCTGCTTCCTCTGTGAAACTTGAAGTCTGTTGAGTTTATTTGATACATTTGGATCACTTGTGGGCTTTGACCCGTGAAATCATGGCATAGTTGCTAAATTCAGGGTATAGTGCCCATATCTTAGACCAGGGTGGGCTCGTGGGCTCCTGCCACCGTCTCTGTCACAATGCCCTCTGCCTCTGTTCCCAGGCGTATCGTGTGAGCGCCCATCGGAGCTGGCTGTCCTAACCTGGGGGGGGGGGTCCTTCCTTCCTATGGAGTGCTTCAGCTGTCATGACAAAGCCATTGACAGTTACCTTCCTGCAGCCTAAAGTCTGTTAGGCAACAGTTCAGAGGAGTCACTGTGTGCAAGCTTAGAAAACAGGAGCGCCGATGGCAGCCCCCAGGTTGTCAGGAATCTCTTGGTGTAAGCCAAGCTGGCCTGCCTGCCCATTCGGGAATACGGGGTCGACTCTGAATTCAGTAATCCAGTTGAGAACAGGAGTTAATCTGCACTTGTAACAGTGGGACAGGAAGAGGATGGAGGCTTCCTTTGGATGCAGTGCCAGTCTTGTTGCTTGGCAACCAGAAGCCCATTTGGGTAATGTCTGGCACTACAGTAGAATTTGGACAAGGCTGTACAATAGAACAGACTGGCTTTGGACAAACATCTAAGAACTCTCAAATGGATTCTTTTCCCCTGTATTTTTTGGGTGGAAACATCACCTATCTTCCCAAGAGCTTGGTCTTTCCCGGGCATGTGGTTCCTCTCCACCCACCCACCCACCCGAACTCTTCCCTGCTTGGATACAGGCCAAGCAGCTTAATTGTTTCCTTCCTGGTCCCAGGAGTCCAACAGATGGGTCCTTCCTTACTGTTCCCCTTCGCCCCAATGACTCTGTGACTGACTCTGACTGTGGCTGTGCAGTTATTCAGGTAGTGAAAAGGGGGCAAGGAACTGCAGGTGTCGCTTCCTCCCTCTTTTTCACTGTGTTTTGGATAAAAAACTAAAACCACTTAGTGAGAGACAGTGGTTTAGTGGAAGACAGGAGACTTCCATTCTGCTCTTGCAGCCCGGGACAGATCACTTCTTTGGGTAGGCCCCTTCTTCACAAGCCAAGGAAATTGGATGGTCTCCCCACCTTTGTCGGGAAACACTGCCCCAAAGCTGTAGCTTGGGCTCAGGGTAATCAGCATTGCAGTCACTGGGACTGGAAGGCCACTTGGCAAGAAGAATGGCCAACCGAGGTCAGTGACTTTGCTTTACCATTAAAAATGTGAACTATACAGTGTGATAGAATTTTCTGTTCTTTTGTTACGTTTGTAGCCATTGTTTTCTAGGTTTGTAGTTTTGGCCTTACAAGATTAAATAGACCAGTGACTATTGTTTACTCAAATGTTGTGTCAAAACGTGGCCGACAACTTCAGGATGCCATTTGGTGACTTGACACGTCCATTTGTCCTGGCCGCCTTGGTTGTTCTTAGGTGGTTTTCACCAAAGACGACAGAGAGGACAGGGAGCTTACACACGTAAGTTCATCTGGGTAGGTTCCTCTCTCTGAATCAGAAGGACTATAGTTCTGGTAGGAGGTAGACTGAGGAGCCAGGGGATGAGGGAGCTGTCCATGTGATGCCCCACCCCCACCTCCCAGGAATCCTCTTGCCTGTGCTCTCTGGACTAATTCTCCTGGTGGAGTCCTGTCCCTGGCTGGTACCCTGCTGTGTGTAAGGAGGAACCAAAGAGGCTGGGATGAATGGCCCCTTTAAGAAATGACTCTTTCCGGTGGTGACTTTGAACTCAGCTGCTGTTCTGAATTGTATTTATCGGTTTACAAGTTTCTCATTTTTTAACCTTTTTGTAGCTTGGTTGAACCTCTGTGGGGGCAGAGGGAAAGGAGGACTCAGGTAAGGAAGAAACTTTAGGAGAAGAGGCTGCCGCTGTTGACCAAAATAACCTTTGGAAGATACAGATGGGGACTTGGCTCAGGGTGGGAGAGCATTCTCTTCTCCGGCTCTGACTTCTTCCCTTGCTTTGTCCTTGGTAGACTCTGGGCTCCCTCTCTTCCAGGCCTTCAAGGTCTTCCAGCAGGAATCTTTACAGGTAAAGGAGCTAAGGCCAGAATGGGGAAGCGTTGTTACGTGAGGAGCAGGGGTTCCCATCCAGGCAGGCTGGCCCCAAACCCAGTGCTCTGGCTACCTGGCCACACATGCGGCCTTCTTCTCTTGTCGATTTACACAGGGATCCCGCGGGGGCTTTGTGTCTCTGTTTGCTTTTGAATACGTTGGTCTCCCTGAGAGAGGGTGTGCTTTCATTTTTACCAGTCGGCCCTATAGGGAGTGGCTGTGGTCAGTCTTTATTCTGGCCCCAGAATTTGGGCTCTGCACAGATACCAGGAGTGATGAAATATGCTGACTTTGCAAAGCCTTGAGGGTATGTAAGCTTTTGGTGTTTGAACCCTTGGAATTCATGGAGATCAGCAGTGTCCTTAGTCCTGAGCAAGCTTGCTCTGGAAGTAGTGGAGCTGAGGCTGACCACACTGACTCTGTGACTCCTGGGAGATGATCCCATTGGGAATCATCAAGGTCAGGGACCGTTTCTGGTTTAGTCATATTGATGTCGTCACAGTGGACACCTGCTCATCCCAGAGGGGACATCGAGTTGCCTTGATCCTTCTGCTTTTTGTATCCTTTGCTAGGGCATGGGGCTCCAGGCTGTTAGCATTGCAATGTAAGGCTGTTATGTACCCCAGTGAATGGTTCCTGGAGAGAAGAGATACCCCAGTTGAGAGCACTGTTGCTGAGCTGGGAATGTCGGAGGCAAGGATGGGGAAAGCCTTGCCTGGGCCCCGCTGCTTCGCCCAGACATTGTTTCCTCTTCCTGTTCGTACTGCCTCAGGGCGATCTTAAAGATGGACTAACTTCGTAGCTTTCCCAGCTCTAGTACTGACAGCGTCGCGGGCAGGCAGTCATGTTGTGTTTTAAAGTTGGTGAAGTGCCTGGTGTTGGATCTCATTTGGTCCATGGTACAGGTGTGTCAGTCACTGTGTTCATTTTACAGATGAGGAAGCTGACGGTTGAAAGACGCTTTGGCTTGCCCAGTGTCGTATTGGCCGTAATGATATGGGGGGGGGGGGTTGGAACCCAGATCTTCCTGATCCCCTTTGTCGAGATGCTTAGTCTCTCCCTTCTTTGGCCACCTTGGTTCAGTGTCCCCCTTGTTAGACAGCGTAGGGGCTTAGGCGGTCATGGCGAGGGCTGCCTTCTCCCTTAACAGCACCCCAGAAGTTAGCACTTTGAGTTAGAAAGTTTGCCCATGCAGTCGATTGAGGGGAGCTCATGATTGCAGAGGAGCTTTTCGTCAGCAATCGGTGGATTCCTGGAATTTCCTCGAAAGGGAAACATTGGCCTCCTTCTTTTTACATTTAGCAAGCTGCAGAGGGGAAGGTTTAAAGAATGCCCTATGAGTAGCAGTCAGAAGTTATAGAAATGTCTCTGAAGCTGATCGAGAATTGGTCCATGGGAATGTGAGGGAACTTTACGGTATTTAAATGTTATAATGCGTTAATGGGCCTTGGGTCCCCCCTTAGGGTCTTTAATCAATATTCTAAGAGCTATATCTTGGGAGAAAAATCAATATCAGTCTAAGACTGGGCAAAATAACCTTGTTGTCTCTCATATCCAACAGAGGCGGCCTCAGCAACATGCTCTTCCTCTGCTCCTTACCTGACTCTGTCCAGTCTGTCTCAGACGAGCCCCGCAAAGTGCTGCTGCGCCTATATGGTGCCATTCTACAGATGGTGAGTTGATTCTTTGGGAGTGGGGGAGGAGGAGACTGGCCTGATCTGGCACTGTTGAGATGTAGTCATTTGGAGTCTGGTGAGAAGGTACCTGTATTTCTTGCTCTACCCTTTCCAATTCCATTCCTGTTCTGATTTGGTGTTCCCCTGGTGCAGGCCTCCTGCCAAGCCAGACCCCATGTCCACTCGGGCTGGAGCTAGGTGTAAGTCAAAGCTGTGTTTTCTAAGACCCAGGAGAATTTCTTCCTCAGAGCCTCCACAGCCTGTAAGGGACTCTTGTGGAGGAGGATTTTTGCCTGACATGGTTGGGAAATTTTAAAGCATTCCTACCCTTAAAACTTTTAAGAGGACACAGGCTCCATGTGCCCTCAGAGGTTTGAGGCAAGAGCTTTGCATGAGGTCCAGATTCATAATCCAGCGTTTCTAAGATTACTTAAAACTAGGCTCATTTGTAGATTTTTACCTAAAAATCTAGTTTAATTTAGAGTTTGAAAGGCCACTGTTGGCTGAATCGCCTTCATTATAGTGTTTTTAACTTGCAAATGTGAAATCCTAAATATTTGTTTTCTAGAATATTTAAGCTCTGTAATTAACATTTTAATGACCATAAAAAGAAATGTTTGTCAATATGAACTTTGCATATCAGCAGACTTGATGGTTACATTGACATGCTTTTGGAAAGGTCCATTTGCAGAACTACCAAAATTGGCATTTTGCTCAAAGAGGGAAAGCCTAAATACCTGGCAGTTTTCTCCTTACAATTTGTTACTGTCATATGTGGTCCCTGTCCTTAACTGGGCACAAAGTTCTTCTTGTTGAAGGGTATGTGAATTAGGTCCCACTGGTTTTTAGGAGGCTCTCTCTCTCTCTCTCTCTCTCTCTCTCTGTTCGCCCTGGGTTCTTTCTGGGTGCTGAGAAGAGTCAACATGCCCTGGGAAAGCAGCCTTACTGGACGCTCCTGCACTGGCACCTTTGCCAGAGAATGAAAACTGCTCCCTATCATCCAGATGGTCTTTCAATGGAGGGAGAAACTTCTGTGTGAACAGGCCCTTTCACTATACAATTTTCCCTTTATTGTGTCAAGACGTGAAAATGACCAAGATGGGAAAACGCTGGAAACAGTGACCTGTTTGGGGACCTTTTAGGGCCTTCTTTCCCTTGAACAGTGGCGTTTTGCATCGCCAGTCAGGGCCTTTGGTTCCTATGGCTCTTGTGAGCTTGCCTGGGGCTGTGGTCTGTTAGCTTTGCTCCCGACCCCTGAAAACCCACATCAGAAACAAAGAAAAAATGACCGAGTGAACTCTTGACAGCACCCACCTGGGCCAGTGGCAGGATGTAGATGGTCCTGGAGGGCCCGCAGTATCGCCAGCAGGCTGTTTCAGCTCTTGAGGCACCTTAATTAATAGGGTTCAGGCCTCTGAGCAGACGTGAAGGAAGCAACAGCAGGTTCCACAGCACTTTGGGGTTCTTGTGCCTTTTTGAAAACATTAATGATTTCACTGGCAGCTGAGCCTTGAACGATAGTCTAACATTCCAGGCCCAAACCAAGCATTGCAGTCCTGGCTTTGTTTCCCAGAGCTAGGCTCTTCTGAAATGCAGCTTAATTTGAATTCTGTTATAGCCCACACTGAATTCATTCTTGAATGAGTAAGGGCCACATCCCAGGGTTGGGGGAGGGGCACCTCACACCTCATAGTACAGCAGGATGATGCATTTCTGCTCCGATTGATTGGCCACAGCCACCTACCGAAAATGGGAAATTCTTTGGAGATGCTTAAGTAAAAAGAGCTGTTATCAAATTTGGCCGTTAAATATCTCCACATGCTTTGGCTATAGAATACCTACCTAATTGGTCACTTCCTTAGCCAGTATAAGATGTCATGAGTTTTCATTCCCAGAGGACACAGGCCCCGGTGAGATACCACTCATGGCGAAGAGGGGGGATCTTTGTGTGGCTGCTGCCCGGAATCCTTGAGACAGGTCCTGGGCCCCTTCTTCTGCAGGGGAGTGAGGTATATTGAGCACCACACAGCAGACTTTTATTTCCAGTTTAAGAATATAGACAGTAACTTTTTAAAGCAGATTTGTTGATAGCATTCTAAACCTATAAAATTTGGATTTTTAAGACACTAATCCGTTTCGTAGGACCTGAAACCTTAAATTTATGACATCTTCTCATGATATATGAAAGTGGTATTTGCTCTTAGAAGACCCCAGGCTGACTCTCTTAAACATTGTGGGCAAACCCCAGATAAAATGAGGGGTGCCAGGCTCAGGATGTGAATTGACAGTGAGAAATAGGTGCCTGTGGTCTGCGGCTACAGCTGCCATACTCCTGAGGGGCTCACCCCACATCCCTCATGACTGCCTCACTGAGTCCAGTGACCAATTCTGGGATGGAATCACTAGAAAATGGGGTTTACTTTACAGAATTTTTAATAATTTCCTTCCTGAGAGAGCTTTTCAGAAGGGAACAGATTCTGTTCCAACGTAGCTTTTGTCAGCTACATTTGCCATGAGCTTTGCTGTATAAACACAGAGCCCTCCAAGTGTGTCCTCACCCCACATTCCCAGGGCTGCTGACACCGTAGGGTGAGGCAGGTGGCCCCCATGCTGCTCATTCCTCTCTTTGTCCTCCGGGTCATTTCAGCAGGTGAGCATGCTGACCTGGGCCAGACTCCCGCAGTGGTGATGGTGAAGTATGTGTATGAGTGGGGGAGGGGGCTGAGAACGGGGTCTTCTGGGTGTTTTGAGATGTCTAATCTCCTTTATTTCCATAGTGGCAATGAAATGACACTAAGGTTTAAGTAGCAGAGTCCAGGTAAAACTTTGAGATTGCCTGGGGGGAGGTGGGGGCGCACTTTCTGTGCCCAAACATCTGTCTCTTCAGCAGCTATTTCTGTGTAAGAGCAACCCAAATCACCTTCTTCACTGTTGTTCTGGAGACTTCCTTGGGGCTGATGTGTGTGAGCGTTTAGGTGGCATGTGCACATGTGGGGGGGGAGGGGGGCTAGAGCCAACTTGTTCCCTTTTTTTAAAAGTAGCACAAAGATCGATGAGCCATTCATGCACTGCTTTTTATGTTTTATTTTGTTTCAAAAAGCTACACATTTACAACATCTCTGGAAAATTTGTTAAATACATTTTGGGATCTAATCACCAAACTGCCTAGAAATGCAACCATTTCAGATTTACTCCTGACAGTTCTTAATAAGGTTGTTGCAGGAGGAGGAAGGCTCCCATTTTAACAAAGCAGACCAGCTGGAAAGAGGGAGCTGGACAAATCAAGCTGTCTCGAGTAAAGCAGGCAGCTTGTGTTCTAACCAGTAGAAATGCTGAGGGCAAGGACGAGGTGCCGTTCGGGAAGGGCAGCGCCTAGTTGGTGGAAGAGAACTTGAAAGAAGACTGTCAGTTCTTGGCCCCTGAGCGTGCAGCTTCAGTCTCTCCTTTCTGCTGTCGGGAAGGAAGAGGAGCGGCCGATTTGGCGGGTTTACAAACCATCCATCACCAGTTGTGGAAGACACAAATGGTCAGTCTGTATCGCTCATTCAACGGAACCTCTGTCGATTGGTTACATTTGCCTCAGAGGAACACTTTGTACCTTCCTCAGGCCGAATTCTGATTCTCTGTTTAAACCGATTCCTGTGCATGAATGGGAAGGTTTGGCCTCGTCATTATGGGCAGTGCCTCTGGCATGAGTGTCTGTGTCCATACACATCAAGGGGCCTCTTGATTGTGGGTTTCAGTTGGGGTTTGTTTTTTTTTTTTAACAGTAGAATGCTAATCTTAGTGCTTGTTTGAATACTAACCATAATGAAGTTAAAAGGTTCAAGGCCCAAGGCAGATATGCTTCAATAATTCAAAAAAAGATACTTGGGAGACAGTTTTTTTTCTTTTTACCTTTCCAGCTGGTTTCCCAGGAAACCGATCCCCTTCCCTTCCGCCCTCCTTTCTAATTGAATATAAATATTTGCTTGTAGTAGCCTATGAACCATTAACTGTAAAGCATTATGTCCTCTGAAGCAAAGTGACTCCTATTATTTTCCTCTCTTGGGAAACCAGAGCCTCTCGTTTTGGGATCTCTCAAGTTTAATAACTGTGTCGGTCTCATGCCATTTTGTGAGCACTCCTGTTAACAGATTGTTGTTCTACATAATACTTTTCAGAAGTTAATTTGGTTTTGTTAATTCCTTGGAGTCCACAAAAAACTGGTTTCCTTTGCGTGATGAACACTTCATAACAATAAGTTGCCACAAACTAGAAATAACCTGAATTCAGTTTGTTTTTGTTGCTAATAGGATCACTGACTCGGTGACATTTACTTTTGTTCAGTTGCTTAAAAAAACCAAACTGAACCAGCCGGCCAGCACAGTGCCGCTGGGCTTGTGTGAGAGTCAGGCCTCAGCCTCCAGAGATCAGGCTTCCCGGCACCGTGTGTGTCCATTCAGTTTTTGTGGCCCCGAGCTGATCCCAGAGCCGAGATGGCAGCCAGATCACTGCCCCCGAGTCCTCCCACACCTGCTTTGGTGCCTCCTTCAGGCGGCTCCATTGTCTAATCTCAACAGTCCAAGTCTTTTTGTGTGGCTGGTCTTCAGCGTTTGGGGGTTTGTCGCATGACGCAAACACGGATGCCTGGTGCCTGGCCGAGCACCTCGGATGGGGACGCGGCTGTGCTGGGGGGCGCGAAGGGGTCTGGAGGGTAATGTACCACTTTAGCTGTATGTGCATGTGTTCTCTGCTGCAGGCTTGCCCATGCGATCGTGCCTAGAGCACTCTGGTTTCCAGGTGACAGACACGATTCACGGTATAGTATATGAGACCTCTGAAGTGGGAGCATTCTCTACAGCTCTAATTTCTTTCTTTTAGTTCTTGGTTTCAAGAAATGCTTTTTAAAAAGAAAGTTGTAATGCTTATTTAAGTAGCACCAACTACCTAAGTCTGGGCTGGGTTGGCAGAGCTCGACAGCAGCTTCCAGTCCAGAGGGGGGCCGCCTGGTCCAGACCCCTGGTTTCTGTTTCCTCAGTAAAGAATGATGCTTAATCTCCTAGTCCCTTCTCAGGATCCCGGTGAAGTATGGGAGGTTTGAGGCTTCCTTCCTCCACACCACTTCAAACACATAGTAAGCCCTGTCTGTCCACATAAATCCAAATTGGAGGCTTAACACTCTGGAGCTCCAACCCCCAGGATTTGGCATCAGCTTCAGCCCCACCCCCACCCCGCATCCCCAGATCTTAGGACGTGACATTTTAAATGTCATTAGATGAGTTTGAAATTAGTTTTCTTAGTTGGAGACATTCTGGGGCATCCCAGATGTGAGGTTTGGACATCACTGATCCCATGCCTTTCCTCTATCACTGCTCCTTGTACCAATTCCTCTGGTACTTTCCTTCTGGCCATTGAAAATTCCCTGGGACATTCCGGGTTTGGAACCCAGTGCACAGCTAATAGGCATCAAAAGGACTGGACTCCCCTGTTTCTGGGAGGATCCAGGATTCCGTGACAGCCCACGGGCTGAGGCTAACCCTGCCTGGAGGCCCAGGGATCGAGTCTTCTCTTCTCGGCTCACCTTGGTAGCCAAACACTGCTTGCCTTACTTGGGTTAAGGATAATCCAGGCTAGGGAGAGAGACGTTATTTTCCCTACCACAAATCCACTCGGTCCTGGAGCTCAGGCTGACCCTCGTACATACGTGGCCTTAACCTTCCCCCCCTCTCTCCTCTTCTGTGAAATGAGGAAGTTACCTATAACGATAATCCCGTCCCCTGAGAATCCGACTGTGGACAGTGTAGGTGCTGTCCGTCTCCCACGAGCTGCGGCTGAAAGGCTGGCCCTAGCTTCTGAGCTCCTCTTCTGTTTAGCTGGGCATGAGCAGAATATTGATGAAACCTTCTGCAGCCACCATTAGGCTTTTAACGTTTTATTTCCTTAGCTGCTCTAGTATCTGTTGATGAGCTTTTTTGGCACTACAACTCCTTCCCCACAAATGCTCAAATGGCTTCCTTCACGAATGAGATTGCCATTTATTCTGAGATCTCATTGGGTGCTGTTATTAAAGACAGTTCTAACAACAGACCCAAGACCTGTCGGTCAAACATTTACCCATCTTGGAAATCCATTTGTGTCCCTTGGGTAGAATTTCAAGAATCCTTCCAGTGGAAGAAAAGAGCTGGTGGAATTCACCGGCTTGGGGTGTGTCTCTCTGTCCTCACCAAAGGATATTTCCTCCTGTCTTTTCTCAGATCAGGATCAGGCTCTTGCTCCTTCTCTTTCATGGCCCCCGACATGATTTGGAGAAGCCTTGTCTTCTGTACTGAGGAAACAGACTGCAGCCGGGTTGCCTTCCTCGTGGTGCCGCTGCTCTTGCAGACCATCTCCCATTGGTCCCATTTGGTGGAGGGGGGAGGAGGAGGGAGACAAGGGAGGACGGCAGATTCCTTTGTAAAGGAGGTAACTAAAAAGGGATGATGGCCTTAACAAAGAGAAATGGTGTGGCCTTTCAGGCCTTGAGAAAACGAAGTAATTTGTAACTTTGGATGGAATGACTTTCTTTCAGGAGCACCATTAGGTAAGGCAAAGGGGCTTCTTCCATTGGCAGAGTAACCTTTTAACTGTGTCACCCCCGAGAAGATACAGCTCTTGTTGTAACAGTGAGGTAATGACTGTAGCTCTGTTTAGAATTTGTATGCAGGTCAAATCCCGTTACAACACTTTGTAGGCAGACAGGGACAAAGTTTTTGGTTTAGCTTTTCTCAAGTAGTTTCATTAGCCCTGGGAGGTTGGAGGGGGAGGTGGTGTGGGCCAGAAGGGAGGGACAGGGAGGAGAAAGTAGCCTGCGTCCAGCAGGGTCACCCCTGAGTTGGCCCCACGGCCCGGCCCATGTGCCCTTAGGGAGAGGTTTGGGGTTACTGGCCTCTAGAGCATTCAGAGCAGTCAGCCAGCTCCTTGGCACTGACTTGGGAGCATTCCCCCAGCACCTTCCCCTGCCTCCCATCTCCTCCTGGGGTGCCTAGCACCAGGCTTTAATGGCTTGCCCTCTAAAAACATAATCTAATTGGATGGGAGAGATTTCTTTATGGGACCTTTGGAGTCTAATTCGAAGGCACTAGATGATAGCTAACATTTATATTTCTTTAAGGTTTGCAAAATGCTTTACACACATTCTAACTTGACCCTCACAACAGCCCTGTGAGGTAGGTGCCATTTTTATCCTCATTTTACAGGTGAGAAAACTGATTCCAAGAGAGGTTATTTGATTTGGCCAGGGTAACACCTATTATTAAGTGTCTGAAGTGGGATTCGAACTCAGGTCTTCCCCACTCCAAGTCCAGCACTCTCTCCACGGCACCAGGCTGCCTCCTAACAAAGGAGTGAGTGCTTCGGAGAAGGACAGAGCTAGAGTGTTGGTCACACTGAGTTCACAAAGCAGGATTTCTTTAGGATGAGGTCAAGGCCTAGCAATAGGTTTTTCCCCAGCTTTGAGTTGTAATGGCTTTCCTTGTGACGGGATTTGACCTATAGCACTTTTGCTCAAAGGGAGTGAGAATTTCACCAAGTGGCCCCACTTGTCCTTCGGTCTAGCAAGCCGGCTGAGTGAGTGTGTGCAGTCGGGCCCGGAGAACAACTTGCTCATGAGAAGCTTTCATTTTGTTTCCTTGCCTCTTGGGTAAAGCAAGTGGGCACAGCCACCTTCAGCGCCTCCCTTCCCCAAGGCCATGGTGTTTTCGTGCTGCCAGAGTAGCTGGAGAGGCCTACCTGGCCTCCCTATTTCCCAGCCACACTGCCACCTTGGGCGCAGGTGTTTTGATAGAGCTGTGGAACCAGAACGTGTGCTGTTCACCATGCTCCAAAACCTTTGGTGCCTTTTTTGAAATTTACAAACAAGAGGCTTCCCCTCTGGGTTTCTTTGTGTTTGTTCTCTAGCAGGGCAGAGAGGCTGGATTTGGGGAGGCACTCTAGGAGGTCAAGCCGCTGCCATGACAGTGACCTTGTTGGCTTCCTTCTTCCCCATCCCCCTATTAAAGATGGCAGAGCCCAGGGGATGGATGGGGCAGGGAGGCTGGTGGTGCATTTTAAAAAGCTTCTCGAGAGCTCTGAATGAAATCTTTGTTTAGTAACCTGTTGGTGGGCATAGAATTTATTTTACACTTCCGTAGAGGAAAGTGATAGAAAATTGTCTCCTGTCTAGCAGGGGACCTAAGCAGTTGGGAGATTCCACTTAAATTCTCACAAGCCCGTTGGTGATGCAGGAAGGAGGAGATGACTAATTACTTGGGGAATTGCTTTGAAAAGTCAGTGACCAGATAGATGAGCCAGAAGCGTTCCTGCCCGTGCATGGCCCAGTCAGGGCAGACGCCGGGCCAGCTTCTAGCACGGTCAGGCTTAGCCGTCCTGGGAGGAGGGAAGCCTCACTGTCAACCCCT
This sequence comes from Phascolarctos cinereus, assembly GCF_003287225.1. Taxonomy (NCBI): domain Eukaryota; kingdom Metazoa; phylum Chordata; class Mammalia; order Diprotodontia; family Phascolarctidae; genus Phascolarctos; species Phascolarctos cinereus. The sequence goes on along the minus strand of NW_027556402.1, from coordinate 258,415,397 downwards.
TAGAACTTCCTAAGATGAAGAAGATGAAGCATTCCATTTACTTCCTGTAGCAGTGACGTTGTTCGTAGGTGCCTGAGTGGCTGTCAGAAGGTGAAGTTGCTATTTGGACTCGTGGCTCAGTCTTTTTTCTCATAAAAATGTTTGGAGCCCTCGTAAGGTGTTGGTGCATACTTGTGTTGGCGTAGTCGAGGCTGATGCTGGTCAGATCTGACCGTAATGAGGCTAGCTCTCCTAGGTCTGTGATTTGGTCTTGTCTAGTTTTGATGGCTGCAAGTTAGAGTCTGCACTCGCTTTCACCACCCCACTGCAAGTGTTTGCTTTTTCTCCTTCATAGAGGTCCTGTAATAAGGAAGGAGCTGGACCAGCCCAGAATGAGGATGCATGCCAAGTGAGTAATCCTGGTGGATGTGGGGTGGGCAGCCCGCCTCTCCTCCTCTCTCTGACTCTGACTCGGGTTTGAGTGTGGCAGATGCAGGGCCAAAGCTCTTTGATGGGAGGGAGGAGCCAGGCTCCTAAATGGAGTCATGGGGAATGTGTGTCCACAGCTAACAGCCAGATGAGAAGACTGCAGCCTTGGGCTGAGTGTAACAACATGAAATGCAGCATAGGGGTGAATTTAAAACCTTTAATAGGGTGCAAAAACAAAAAAATCTGCCTCACGCAGTACGAAAGGTGGGGTAGGGTAGGATGGAAAGCATGTTGCATGTCCATCTGAGTCAGCCGTAGGGAGCGCGGGGGTGGTGGGCGAGGGAGGTGAGAGGGGAACAGCCTCCAGGACCAAGGAGCCCCTGTGGGCACGGCCCTCGTCCGCCCTCACCTGCAGTGGTGGGTTCAGGTCTGGGCAAAGCAGTGTGACAAGCCAGAGGGTGTGGGGGTGGGCAGCCAGCTTGGGGAAGAGGCCAGAGGCCGCATCGGCTGCAATGGATTGCCGGGCTGTGGGGAAGAGTCATTAGGCTTGTTTTCTGTAGCCTCCAGAGGCCGTGGGCATCGATCAACAGCCAAGGCTGCTGCCTGCTCCAGTCCGGCCCCTTGTACTTTCCCTTTGAATACTGCCTTCTGGCCTGAAAAACAAACTGGAGGTGGGGCGTGGAAGTTAGAAGGGAACTTAGAGGCCTCTGTCTAATCCAACCCACTAGGAGACCCCTCAGGCAGAGGCTATTTGCCGGAGGTCTTGGTGAGTTAGACTAGATAGAGGGGTGCTAGGAGTGGAGGGAAAGTAGGCTTTCAGATGACCTGAGACCTTGAAGCCCACAAGGCTTTGGGGCTCAATGCAGGCCGAACCCCTGGGCCACCGTCCATCCAAAGGAGAAGTACATGATCCACAGATGATCCTAACCTCCCCTCCCCTGGAGCCAGTTAGGCTCAAAAGCTCAGCAAGGAGTGCTGTTGGTCAGTTCCAGAACAGGGAGAGTGACCGTTCTTTCCTCTTTGTGTCTGTTTAGGGTGCTGAGGCCATGGTGCTGGAAAGCGTTATGTTCGCCATTCTTGCTGAGCGGTCCCTTGGCCCAAAGCTGTATGGAATCTTTCCACAAGGCCGCCTGGAGCAGTTCATCCCTGTAAGAATCCTTCCTTTTCTGTGGGTGTTTTTGTGATAGGAGCCGAGTCTCCAAAGGTGGTTTTGTTTTATGTGTTGCTGGATTCAGAAAAGCTGATCAGGCAGCTTTGTGAAAGATGGCTGTTCAGAAGGAGTTACACACGTGCACCTGGTTCCCTAAATCCAGTGAGGATTCCATTTCTTAATTGGGTATTTAAAAAGTTTTAAACATCAGACATGAGCTGGAGCAGCAGTCAATGGGCTTTTTAAAAAAAATTTTATTAATTTATTTTGATTTATCAGGAATCACTTCCATATGCTTTTGAGTTGAAAATTTTTCTCCCCCTTCCTCCCCCACCCTCCCCAAGATGGCGCACAATCTGATATAGGCTTTACATTTTACATACCGATTAAACATATTTTCACATTAGTGAAGTTGTAAGTAAAAATTAAAACCAATAGGAGGAACCATCAGAAAGATGAAACAAAACTCAACAGAAGGTAAAAATAAGTGATAGCGATTCGACTTCCATAGTTCTTTCTTTGGATGTGGACAGCATTTTCCATCCCGAGGTCTCTGGAGATGTCTTAGATCCTTGTAATGCTGGGAAGGGTTCAGTTTAACAATATTAATCATTGCATAACGTGGCTGTTATTGTGTACAAAGTCCTCTTGGTTCTGCTGACTTCACTCAGCATCAGACCATACAAGTCTTTCCAGGTTTTTCTGAAGTCAGCCTGCTCCTCATTTCTTACAGCACAATAGTATTCCATTACATTCATATACCACAACTTGCTCAGCCATTCCCCAATTGATGGGCATCCTCTCAATTTCCAATTCTTTGCCACCACAAAAAGAGCTGCTATGAATATTTTTGTACATGTGGGTCCTTTTCCCATTTGTTTGATCTCTTTGGGATATAGCCCTAGAAGTGCTATTGCTGGATCAAAGGGTATGCACATTTTTGTAGCCCTTTGGGCATAGTTCCAAATTGTTCTCCAAAATGGTTGGATCATTTCACAACTCCACCAACAATGTATTAGTGTTCCAATTTTCCCACATCTTCTCCAACATTTATCATTTTCCTGTTTTGTCATGTTGGCCAATCTGATAGGTGTGATGTGGTACCTCAGAGTTGTTTTGATTTGCATTTCTCTAATCAATAATGATTTAAAGCATTTTTTCATATGACTATAGATGGCTTTAATTTCTTCATCTGAGAACTGTCTGTTCATATCCTTTGACCATTTATCAATTGGGGAATGGCTTGTGTTCTTATAAATTTGTCTTAATTCTCTATATATTTTAGAAATGAGGCCTTTATCAGAGAGACTGGTTGTAAAAATTCTTTCCCAATTTTCTACCTTCCTTCTAATCTTAGTTGCATTGGCTTTGTTTGTGCAAAAACTTTTCAATTTAATGTAATCAAAATTATCCATTTTGCTTTTCATAATGTTCTCTATCTCCTGTTTGGTCATGAATTCTTCTGTTCTCCATAGATCTGATAGGTAAACTATTCCTTGTTCTCCCAGTTTACTTATGGTATCAGCCTTTATATCTAAGTCCTGAACCCATTTTGACTTTATTTTGGTATATGGTGTGAGATTTGGGTCTATGCCTAGTTTCTGCCATACTCTTTTCCAGTTTTCCCAGCAGTTTTTTTCAAAGAGTGGGTTCTTATCCCAGAAGCTGGGATCTTTGGGTTTATCAAATAATAGATTACTATAGTCATTGGCTACTGTGTCTTGCATATTTAACCTATTCCACTGATCCACCTCCCTATTTCTTAGCCAGTACCAAGCAGTTTTGATGATTGCTGCTTTATAATACAATTTAAGATCTGGAATTGCTAGGCCACCTTCCCCTGCATTTCTTTTCATTAGTTTCCTTTGATATTCTGGACCTTTTGTTTTTCCAAATGAATCTTGTTATTATTTTTTCTAACTCTATAAAATAATTTTTGGTAGTTTGATTGGTATGGCACTGAATAAGTAAATTAGCTTAGGTAGGATTGTCATTTTTATTACATTAGCTCAGCCTACCCATGAGCAACTGATGTTTTTCCAATTATTTAGATCTGATTTTATTTGTGTGAAAAGTGTTTTGTAATTGTGTTCATAGAGTTCCTGGGTTTGTTTCGGGAGGTAGACTCCTAAATATTTTATAATGTCTACAGTAAGTTTAAATGGGATTTCTCTTTCTATCTCTTGCTGTTGGGCTTTGTTGGTAATATATAGAAATGCTGATGATTTATGTGGGTTTATTTTATAGCCTGCAACTTTGCTAAAGTTGTTTATTATTTCAAGTAGTTTTTTACTTGATTCTCTAGGATTCTCTAAGTATATCATCATGTCATCTGCAAAGAGTGATAGCTTTGTTTCTTCTTTGCCTATTCTAATGCCTTCAATTTCTTTTTCTTCTCTTATTGCTAAAGCTAAGGTTTCCAGTACAATATTGAATAACAGTGGTGATAATGGACATCCTTGTTTCACCCCGATCTTATTGGAAATGCTTCTAGCCTGTCCCCATTACATATAATGCTTGCTGAAGGTTTTAGATAATGCTATTTATTATTTTAAGGAAGACTCCATTTATACCTATGCTTTCTAGTGTTTTTAATAGGAATGGGTGTTGTATTTTATCAAAAGCTTTTTCTGCATCTATTGAGATGATCATGTGGTTTCTGTTGGTTTTGTTGTTGATATGCTCAATGATGCTGATAGTTTTCCTAATATTGAACCAACCCTGCATTCCTGGTATAAATCCTACCTGGTCATAGTGTATTATTCTTGTGATAAGTTGCTGCAATCTACTTGCTAGTATTTTGTTTAAAATTTTTGCATCTATATTCATTAGAGAAATTGGTCTATAATTTTCTTTCTCTATTTTGACTCTTCCTGGTTTAGGTATCAACACCATATTTGTATCATAAAAAGAATTTGGTAAGACTCCTTCTTCACCTATTTTCCCAAATAGTCTATATAGTATTGGAATTAATTGTTCTTTAAATGTTTGATAGAATTGCATGTAAATCCATCTGGCCCTGGAGATTTTTTCCTAGGGAGTTCATCAATGGCTTGTTCAATTTCTTTTTCTGAGATGGGGTTATTTAAGTATTTTACTTCCTCTTCGGTTAATCTGGGCAATTTATATTTTTGTAAATATGTATCCATTTCACTAAGATTGTCAAATTTGTTGGCATATAGTTGGGCAAAATAATTCCTAATTATTGTTTTAATTTCCTCTTCCTTGGTGGTAGCTTTGTTTGCCCTTTTCATTCTTGATACTAGTAATTTGGTTTTCTTCTTTCTTTTTTTTAATTAAATTAACCAAAGGCTTATCTATTTTATTGGTTTTTTCATAAAACCAGCTCTTAGTTTTATTTATTAGTTCAATAGTTTTCTTAATTTCAATTTTAATTTTTCCTTTGGTTTTCAATATTTCTAATTTGGTGTTTAGTTGAGGATTTTTAATTTGTTCTTTTTCTAGTTTTTTTAGTTGTATGCCCAATTCATTGATCTCCTCTTTTTCTATTTTATTAAGGTAAGCATTTAGAGATATAAAACTTCCCCTAAGAACTGCTTTCACTGCATCCCATAGGTTTTGGTATGTTGTCTCATTATTGTCATTCTCTTGAATGAAATTATTGATTGTTTCTATGATTTGTTGTTTGACCCAATCATTTTTTAGGATTAGATTATTTAGTTTCCAATTATTTTTTAGTCTATCTTTCCATGGCCCTTTATTACATATAATTTTTATTGCATCATGATCTGAAAAGGATGCATTTAATATTTCTGCCTTTCTGCATTGGATTGTGAGGTTTTTATGCCCTAGTACATGGTCAATTTTTGTGTATGTGCCATGTACTGCGAGAAAAAAGTATATTCCTTTCTATCCCCATTCAGTTTTCTCCAGAGGTCTATCATATCTAACTTTTCTAATGTTCTATTCACCTCCTTAACTTCTTTCTTGCTTGTTTTGTGGTTACACTTACCTAGCGCCAAGACGGGGAGGTTCAGGTCCCCCACTAGTATAGTTTTGCTGTCTCTTTCTTCCTGTAACTCCCTGAACTTCTCCTCTAAGAATTTGGATGCTATACCATTTGGTGCATATATGTTTAGTAATGATATTACTTCATTGTCTATGGTGCCTTTCAGCAGGATGTAGTTTCCTTCCTTATCTCTTTTGATTAGATCTATTTTTGCTTTTGCTTTGTCTGAGATCAGGATTGCTACCCCTGCTTTTTTCACTTCAGCTGACGCATAATATAGTCTGCTCCAGCCTTTTTCCTTTACCCTGTATGTGTCACTCTTTTTCAAATGTGTTTCCTGTAAACAACATATTGTAGGATTATGGTTTTTAATCCATTCTGCAATCCATTTCCATTTTATGGGAGAGTTCATCCCATTCACATTCACAGTTATGATTACTATCTGTGTCTTTTTCTCCATCCTTTTCTCCCCCTATTTATGCTTTTCTTTCTCCTTTTTCCTTTCTCCCCTTCACTAGTGTTTTGCTTTTGACCACCGCCTCCTTCAGTCCCTTCCCCCTTTTATTATCCCTTTCCCTTTTCTTCCCCTTTAGTCTTACTGCTGCTTCCCTCCCTTCTTTCCCCCCTCCCTTTTCTTTCACCTTTTCCCTCCTACTGCCTATAGGGCAAGTTAGATTTCTATACCTAACTGATTATATTATGCCCTTCTTGAGCCAAATCTGATGAGAGTAAGGTTCAAACAATGCTCCCCCCCTTCTTTCCCTCTGCTGTAATAGGATTTTGTGTCTTTTCCTGTAATGTAATTTACCCTTGTCTGCCTCCTCCTTTCTCAGTACATTTTCTAAGATCAGATTGATCCACTTATTTGGATCCATTTAACCCACTTGATTAGATTTTTTTTTATCATTACATCAAAGTCAACTAATATCCACCCTCTTTATGTATACTCCTTTAACAAGGTGTAATAACAATACAGTTCTCAAGGGTTGCAAGTCTCATATTCCCTTGTAGGGGTTTAAACAGCCCCCCCCTTATTAACAACATATTGTATCCTTCTGTCCCATTTACCTTCTTGAGTCCTGTACTTGAAGATCAAATTTTTTGTTGAGCTCTGGTTTTTTTATCAGGAAAGTTTGGAAGTCTCCTATTTCATTGAATATCCACCTCCTCCCTTGAAAAATGATGCTCATTTTTGCTGGGTAATTGATCCTTGGCTGCATTCCAAGCTCCTTTGCCTTATGGAATATCATGTTCCATGCCCTGCAGTCTTTTAATGTAGAAGCTGCAAGGTCCTGTGTAATCCTGACTGTGGTTCCATGATATTTAAATTCTTCTTTCTGGCTGCTTGCAGCACCTTCTCTTTCATCTGGTAATTTTGGAATTTTGCTATTATATTCTTGGCGTTGTCAATTTGGGATCTCTTTCAGGTGGTGATCGGTGGATTCTTTCTATGGTTATTTTCCCTTCTGGTTCTAGGACTTCGGGCAGTTTTCCTTTATGATTTCCTGAAAGATACTGTCCAGGCTCTTTTTTTCATCATGATTTTCAGGTAGTCCAATAATTTTTAAATTGTCTCTCCTGAGTCGATTTTCCAGGTCGGTTGTTTTACTGATGAGGTATTTTACATTTTCATCTATTTTTTCATTTTTTTGTTTCTGTTTGACTGATTCTTGCTCTCTCATAGAGACATTAGTTTCCATTTGTCCAATTCTAGTTTTTCACAGATTGTTTTCTTCTGTTAGTTTTTGTACTTCCTTCTTCAACTGGCCAATTGTGTTTTTTAGGGACTTGTTTCTTCAGTGTACTCTTCTGTTAGTTTTTGTCCTTCCTTCTTCAATTGGCCAATTGTGTTTTTTAGGGACTTGTTTTCTTCAGTGTATTTTTTTTTCAGTTGGCCAATTGTATTTTTGAAGGACTTTCTACCTCTCTCATTTGACTTTAAAATCCTTCTTGAGCTCTTCTAAGGAGGCTTTTTGGGCTTCAGACCAGTTCATGTTCCCTTTTGTTGTTGCAGATGTGGGTTTGTTGACAATGTTGTCCTCTTCAGAATTTCTGTCTTGATCTTCACTCTTCTCATAATATGAATACGTTTCTTTTTACTCATGGTGTTTCTTTATTCCCTGGCCTTTAAAGAGATTGAGCTCTCCTGCTGGGGAACAGAGGGCACTGACCCAAGCTTCTTGTGTTGGGAGCCTAGGTCTTGGTCACTGGCTTTGGGTGCTGGGGCCTCTTATGCTGGGAATTGGAGGCTGCAGGTTTCTGGCAGCTTACCTCGTGTTGGGCTGGAATCAGCAAGGCTGGAACTTTCAGGCAATTCTAGGTTGCCTGCTTTTCCTTTCCTTTAGCTTTCTTCAGCTCCTTTTAGCTGGGTGCTGCAGGATGTTTATCTGCCTGGGGCCCCCTGCAGTGTTGTCTCCCTCATTTCTGCTAATGCACCGGGAGAGTCCTTTGCAGTCGAGTGCCGAGGCACCTGGTGGTTTTCTGAGCCGGTTTCCACCGGTTCCCCCTGCCCTCGCTGAGGCACTCGGAGGTCCAGGTGTTGGTGTTTGCCTGCTCTACCACCTGGGCTTCAGGATTTCTTCACAATTGGAGGCTGCAGGGCTCCGACAGCTCACCTGGTGTTGGGTTGGAATCAGCAAGGCCAGGGCTTTAGGAAGCCTTTAGGTTGTTTTCCTCACCTGGTTTCAGATGAATGCCACAGGGTACTTGTCTGCCTGGGGCCCTTTGTAGTTCTGCCTCCCTTATTTTTGCTGAGGCACTGGGAGACCCATTTGCTGGGCTGCTGCACTGCTGCTCCCCGTCTTTCTTCTGGTTCAGCTGTTACAGGGTTTTTCTGGGGTGATATTTTCTGGGTTTTCAGAGGTTGATAGGGGAGAGTAAGAGCGACTACCTTTACACTCCGCCATCAGTTCCTGATGAAGTCTTGTAATGTTGCTCAGCTTCAGCTTCCTCATGTGTAAAATCAGCGGGATTGGTAGGGTTTTTTTTCCTTTGGTAGGGTTGTTGTGATCAAATGAGATTTTATACTTCTGTACTGTATAGGTGATTATTATCTATACTGGCCCCTTATTACCTAAATAATAAAATATACATTTCTTAAACTAGCATTTAAGACATTGTTAGATCTTTCTCCAATCTGTACTAATAGAATTATAGGAATTTCAGACTGCTCACTAGATTATTCATCCCCTTTTTACTTCTGTCATTACCTAAAGATCAATTTATAACCCAGATGTTGTCTTTGGCTGTTGACTATCTGGTGTATACTGTCTCTTCTAGAGAGCTGGTGATATCCTTGTCTCTCTAACAACTGATTCAGAGGTATACCCTCTTTCCTTGTTCTGCTCCTTTTTTTTTTTTTGGTGAGGCAGTTGGAGTTAAGTGACTTGCGCAGTCACACAGCTAGTGAGCATTATGTTTCTGAGGCCAGATTGGAACTCAGATCCTCCTGACACCAAGGAGTTAGGTGCTGTATCCACTGTGCCACCTAGCTGCCTCTTTGGCATTTTCTTTTACAAGTACATCTGTGAACCCTAACTGTCCTGAAAGCGTGCACACCCTGAGCTGTGCCGGATCCTCACGCTCTCCTGGGCAGAACTTTGAGCCCCCTCTCCTTGGCTCTTGGAACCTCAGTCAGCTAAGAAGGAGCTGGGAGAGTGAGCAGGTTGCCTCTGGGGGCCTCTCTGCCTGGGATCCAGCAGCCCACCGCCCACTCAGACTTCTGGCCCCTGAACTTTGTAGGGGTTGGAAGAAGAGGCCTCTCTCTGAATTTGGATGCAGCTCACAGTCTGTCAAGATCTGTTGCTGGTGTGGCCAAGGCAGGGTCCAGTAGGTCCAGGACTCTCTGCGAAGGAGGGCAATTGTTTCCGTAGCTTCAGAATGTCGTCCTTTCCTGCTTATTTTCAGGCAGCTTCCCCCCATAGACTCACTCTGTGAGATGCTGCCCCCCCCCGGTGAAGCAGTGGGGTTAAGTGACTTACCCAGGGTCATGTAGCTAGTAAGTGTCAAGTGTCTTGAGACCAGATTTGAACTCAGGTCCTCCTGACTCCAAGGCCGGAGCTCTCGGCGTGCCTGCCCCTTTTCTGAGGGCTCTGGTGTTGGCAACATGTTCCAGGGGACAGACCATGTACCACTGGCCTTTCTCTTTCTGAGTGGACAAGGGCAAGGGGCTCACTCCCTGCCACTGTCTCCGCACCTGGTTCCTGCTGGTTGGTTGGCATCTAGTCTGTCCTGGGGTCATTTGGGTCATGATGGTTAGGGTTAGGTGGGAGGACGGGTCAAACTGGCCCTCGTTCTGAACCTGCCAGATGAAGGGTCCCAGGCCACCGTCTGTCTGTCCTGTCCAGGGATGCCGGAACAACCAAATGACTTTGTGGGGGGAACGTCATCGGGGCTCTTTGGCTCCCGCCTTTTTGAGGTCATAGGGATATCGTCATGACTCCTGAGAAGGCGAGGGCTTTGGCCCGTTCTGTTTCTCTGCGTGGAATGCTGAGGCCTGTCTGCAGGTTAGCCTGGGTCTTGGGTAGCCTGTCTCCGGTTCCTCGTCTGTAAAATGGGGGTCCCAGGAGAGAGTGTTTGGCGCGTGGGAGGGCCCTCAGAGCTGCACTAAAAGCAGTTGTGACGGGGGTTGAGCCTGGAGTGGGCATTGGTAGCCAGAACAGGTGCTTGGAATCTTGGGCTGCGCGAATAAAACAGAGACCCTTCCAGACTGTCCTGGCCAGACCAGCCCGGGAGGATCGTGGTCAGTCGGACCACCAACAGAAGGTGACCCCAGAGAGAGGCCGTTGGAGAGGAGAGTTGTTTTTAGGTAGCTGAGGGGGATCCGAGCTGCTCTGGGTGGCCCAGAGGACTGCGAGTTGCACAGATTGTGACACAGTGTAGGGATGATGCCCGTGCAGAAGCAAAGGTGCCCCCTGAGCAGGGGCCTGCACTGCGTGGAGGGAGAAGGGCTGGGCCATCCCCAGGGAGAGCATCTTCTGCTTTGCACAGCGCAGGAGGGAGATGTGACCATGTTTTATTTTTCTCTTTCTAGAGCCGCCATTTGGACACTGAGGAGTTAAGTTTGCCAGATATTTCTGCAGAAATAGCTGAGAAAATGGCCACGTTTCATGGTATGAAGATGCCGTTCAACAAGGAACCCAAATGGCTTTTTGGAACCATGGAGAAGTAAGTGGTGAGAGCGGCCTGGCCGGTGTTGCGTCGTCCGTGGGCGAGGCCCGTTTGTCTGCCTCTTCCTGAAGTGGTCGGTGGCAGTGTTGTAGTTTGCTAAGTCACACCTCCAGAACCCGGTCCTGCCCCCTCTGGGCTTCAGCCCCTTCCACGTCTCAGTTCTGAGACATGACATTAAGCAGGGTGCTGGCTGACAGCGTAGGCCCCCCAGGCCCCCAGGCATCCCTGGCTCAGCTTGGATGGGATAGTGGAGGGGTCTCCTGAGCGTAGGATTGCATTTGTGAGCTTGCCACAGGTTCGTCAGACTGTCTGTAGAACAAACACAAAGGGCTAAAATCAATTGTCTAAGCTTCCTTTTTCTTTTTTTCACAAAGATATTTAAATCAAGTTCTGAGAATTAAATTTACCAGAGAATCCAGAGTTAAAAAACTAAACAAACTCCTCAGTTATAATCTGCCTTTGGAAATGAAAAATCTAAGGTGAGTTTTCCTTTTATTTTTTGATCCTATGAATTAGTCTATCTAAAAGATTAAGTTTTCTCACTGTCACCTTAGCCATCTCATAACTGACTGAAAAACGTAGAGCCTGTGAGATCCCATTGTTTGCTTTGGAAAAGGCTCTGGACTCCGTGAGGAGAACACAAGGCCGCCTTAGTAGTGCCTTCAGGGCCAAGAACCCTGTTGCATGGCCTCTGATCTGAACATCTGGGGAGGCACAGAAGGCGTGTCCTCAGCACTGGACTGAAGGAGACCCAGTGCAGAGTGCAGGGCTAGGGAGGTGCAGCCTGGTCCTCTGCCCCAAGACTGTGTCAGGTCTCCCAAAAGACCTGCCACCATCCACGCAGCAAAGGCCAAGGGCAGGAACAGGCTCTCTTGACCAGGTTTCACCACACATCTGGATGGACACTCTTTACGCCTTGTCTGGCAGTGCCAGTGGGCAGTGAGCCGAGCCCAGGGCTGAACAAGGAATAGGAGGTGGGCTGGATTATGTGACAGGAAGACGAGGAGATGGTCCCTTGTCAAGAGGGAAGGATGGCGTGCTCTGTCGGTGCGGCACCATCGCTGTGTCAGAGGCAAGGAGGAGGGCACCCGCTCCGTGGCCACCTTTTGGGAGGGCCTACGTGGGTTCTCTGTGTCACTGGATGAAACTCAATACACGAGCAAGATCACCGACACTCACCACCTCCATGCTGGTACACTGTCCTGGTCTTTTAGGGAGCAAAGGGGAGCACCCAGAGAGGCGTCTTCCAAAGGCTTACAGGGCTGCCGCGTGCTGCCTGGGCACAACTGGCAGAGTCCCATCTCCAGACATCACAAAACACCTTTTCTCTAAGCCGTCCCATAAGCTGTGGAAGCTTTCTAGAGGAAGTCTGTTTTAGGAGCCAGCCAAACGGTGGAAGAGAGTTTGTGGGCTGGGAAGCTGCTGGAGACATTGAGATGCACCCCGGGGCTAGACCTCCCGGCTTGGCCCAGGGCTTGGCGAGGGAGGAGGAGGTGCGCAGACGAGTGCTCGTCTGCGGCCTGCACAGGTGGCGTCCAGCCCCTTCCCTCCTGCCTCGAGCTTCTGAAGCACGCGCTGGACGCCTGTTCGCTGAGCGCATGTGCGTGATACTGAGCAGTGCGTCCTCTTCCAGGTCTTTGCTGGAGTCAACGTCGTCGCCGGTGGTGTTTTGCCATAATGACTGCCAAGAAGGTAGGAAGCCCATAATGCTGCTCGATGCCTGGGGGTGAGGGTGGGGCAGACCTCTCCCCGTCCTGTGGTCACCTCATGGGGGGGTTTGATTGTGAAAGGTTGGTTGTGGGTGTGATCTCGTGCACCTGCTTCTCCACAGATGACTCACCCTTCAGGGAACCACTAACCCTGACATGACAGAAAACCACTCCAATGCATTTAAAACTAAAGGAACTCACAAATCCCACCCAAATAGACAGTGAAGGCAGCTGGGGGTCACCACAGGGCACAGAGCACTGGACCCGGGTTCAAATCCAGCCTCAGCACTCCCCAGCTACGTCACTTCACTTGTCTGCCTCAGTTTCCTCAGCTGTAAAACCCCTAGAAGGGTTGTCGTGAAGATCAACTGAGACTGTATTTGTGGAGTGCTTAGCACAGTGTCTGGCCCATAGTGGGGGCTGAATACATGTTTGAGCCCTTCCTCCAATAACCCTGCTACAGAATGTATTGGCCCCGTGGTGCCATTGGTCCTTGTTATTAGTATTAGCATGAGTGCCCCATGTCTCCCGGCCATCGCTGCCAAATCGTGGTTGGTACAGCCTTTAGTCCAACAGCCTTCTATTACGTAAGCCACCAGTTGGGAACCACACATTGGTTACTGGGTGGGACAAGGATGTGAAACCAGAACAGGGCATTGCGGTCTGGCGTTGGGCTCTCATTCCTCCCTGTCCACGCGTGTCTGGGGGACTCTAGGGTGGTGACATCTGTGGGCTGCTATCGAGATGTTGCATTAAGGTTAGCATAGTAAGAGGATCCCAGTGGAAGGGCCTCCAGTGGCTGGCCCTGGGTTCCTCATCTCGAGGAGGAAGAAGAGACCATGCCACCCAGTGACTGTCTGCTGGGTTGCACTTTGACCGAGGGGTCATGCTTCTCAGTAAAAGGTCTGTGGGGCCAATTCTCTTGTAGGGAACATCCTCTTTCTGGAAGGTGGGGAGAACTGGGAAAAGCAGAAGCTGATGCTCATCGACTTTGAATACAGCAGTTACAATTACAGGTGATGTGTGCAATGGACCTTTCAGCTGCTGCGTGGTCTGCCTGCTGTTTGACTGTTTTGAAATTCCTCTTGAATGGATAAATCAGGAAGCCTGAGCAACTTCTCTGGGGTGGGTTCATAGGGCAAGGGGAGTTGTAATGTTATGCCAGGCTAGGGAGCCTGGTGGAGGACAGGCTGAGAGAAAAGCTGTTGGTGTGGACCATCCTTTGTTTTTATGATGTTAAAAGTAGTTTTAAAGATAGTGGGAGAGAGAAGTGAGATTGAAAACTGTAATGTTTGAGCTGGAGAGTGCTCATTTCTGGGGAAAGGGAGGGATTCGTTTTTCAACAAAAACAGTTCTAAGGAAACTTGACAGTTTCTTGGGGAGGGGAAAAGAACTAGAACATTATCTTATGCCGTAGACCGTAATAAATTTTAATCAAGTCAGGGATGTAGGTATCAGAAAGGCACGTCATTTTTTAAAATGAGAGAATAGGGGGGCAGCTAGGTGGCACAGTGGATGGAGTACCGGCCCTGGATTCAGGAGGACCTGAGTTCAAATCTGGCTTCAGACACATAACACTTACTAGCTCTGTGACCCTGGGCAAGTCACTTAACCCCATTGCCTAAAAGACAAAAAAAAATAAAATAAAATGAGAGAATAGAAAGTTATCTCTTTCACAAATGTAGGTAGAAGTTTTAACCAGTCATGACTTCAAGAAAATGGAGACGAAATTGGTGAGTTTAGTTATGTAAAACAGAAAAGAAATGCACAGCAACAGAGCAATGAACCCAAAATAAGAAGGAAAGATGATGACTGGGGAGGAGATCTAGAGCAGACGTTTCTAAGAAATCAGACACCCCAAATCCCAGGAACTGACCCAGGTTTGTGAGGCGTTTCCTAACAGGCAAGTGGTCAGAGGATAGCAATAGCATTTCTTCAGATAGATATGAATTGTCAATAACTGTTTGAAAAAATGGCGCACGTTACTTTGTAAAATAAAAGAACTCTTGATCATCTTCTACCCATTCAGTTGGTAAAAATAGTAATAAAAAAAGGACAAAGTTGAATGCTCAGTACACACGCTGCACCAGTTCCCAGTTCTGACCAGCCTTTTTAGGAAGCAATCTGCAATCATATAATGGGAGCTAGAAGAAAATATAATCTTTGATCAGATGATCCCACTGCTGTTCCTAAGGATGTTTTGGTTTTTTCCCTAATAGTATTTTATTTTTTTTCCAGTTACATGTAAAGATAATTTTCAACATTGGTTTTTAATGAGACTGTGACTTCCGTACATACCTCTGCATTCCTAAGAAGCAAATGTGGGGGAAGCAGTTGACTGAGTGTTAATAGATAGATAAAACAGAATGTTCTGGCTCTCGTAAGAAATGCTGCCTCTACACTGTTGTACAGCTGCGTAAGTCCGCACACAGGCAAATGGTGCCAGAGAGAGGGTGCGCTTGCCAGGCTTAGATGGTGCAGTGCTGGCGCAGGATTCACCTCCGCTGTTGATCGTCAGAGATGCCGGTGTGCTTGGCCATTTCCTTCTTCAGTTCATTTGACAGATGAGGAAACTGAGGCAAACAGGGTGAAGTGGCTTGCCACAGTAAGTTTTTGAGGCCAGATCTGAACTTGGGTCTTCCTGACTCCAGTCCTGGCACTCTATCCACTCTATCACCCAATATGAAAGGTGGGAGGATTTCTGTGGTCCACGTTCCCCACCAGCCCTTAGCCCATGTCACGGGGAGCCAGAGGACTGGTGTCCCGTCTCACCAGGGTGACCTTGGGCCGGGTGCTTCTCATGCCTGGGCCTCAATTTCCTTGTCTGTAAAATGAGAGGGGTGCATCCTACGTCTGGGGTCTTGTGACCCAAAAGAGCTCTTTGTGGACCAGCCAGATGACAGCTCATCTGCCATATCCTGAGCATGGCAATGTATTTTCTTATTGCAGAGGCTTTGACATCGGGAATCACTTCTGTGAGTGGATGTATGACTACACTTATGAAAAGTACCCCTTTTTCAAAGCCAACATCCTGAAGTACCCCACCAAGAAACAACAGGTATGTCCACCTCTTGAGTGGTTTTGCCCATAGGTGTTGGTCACCTCAGCTGTAAGCAGACAGACATGTTTCCCCGCAGAATCCTGCACAAGCTAGCTCTGGAAGGGGGCCAAGTACGGGAGGTGGGTGTCTTAGGCATCGTCCCACTCTGGGACGCAGCAAGGGGCTTTTGGAGAGAGTGTGTGCTGTAGGGAGCCTGACTTTTCTGTGGTTATGAGAGAACTCAGATGCCCGGAGAAAAGCAGGGGGGGTGAGTTTCCTTTGTAATCCTATGATTATGGTTTTATGCACTTAAAAGCCGTGGTAGCGGGAAGGAGCCCCGAGGCCCTCTGGGCACATCATGCACGGCCGGCCCCCAGGAGGGACTTTGTGCTCATCCCATACATTCTGTGCTGCTGGGCCTGCCAGCGGTGTGGTGACCAGATGGGCCTTTGTGTCCAGCGGGCACTCAGTGAATGTCTGAGATTCCAAAAGGAGACCGAGGTAAGACAGGAAGTTCGAGTGAACTGCAGCCCGAGTAGGAGCCAGCAGCCAGAGGCCCGGTGTCCAAAATGAGAGAGAGAGGAGAGAGAGAGAGAGAGAGCGCGCGAGCGAGCGAGAGAGAGAGCGCAAGCGTGTGCCCCACGTGGCACGAGCTCAGCTCCTGTGAAGGGACGGTGAGCACCTCCTCTACACCAGGCTCGGATGAAGAAGGGGCCCGTCTCCTCACCAGGACCAGCCCTTTGGGTGTGTTCTGGGCGCCAGTCTGTCCGGTCTTCTGCAGATTGCCCCCATGGTCCTCCTCTCACCCTCTCATTTCTCTGTCCCCCTATGGACACAGCTGTAACTGCCCCATCCTGAAGGGGCTGTTCACTCCAGAAGCAGCTGCCTCTGCCCTTTGGTGTGTAGGAGGCCCTTTGAGCAGTGCGTATTGCTTGATTGATTCAGCCCTCCTGTCCTGGACAGCCTGAAGCACACTCAGACTTGTGAGGGGAGCCTTAGAATGTGTAATCCGACTGGGGAGGAGGGCGGCAGTCTGGACTCGTGCTCACTGCTCCACATAAGGGAGAATGACCTTGGGGTCAGTCAGTGCCCACCACACCAGCACCGGACCTGTCAGGCATTCGCCTGCCGAGTGACTGTGGGGCAGAGGACCCACTTCGGGTGCTCCAACCCTCAGGGCTAGTGCAGAAAGAATCCTGCTTCTGGCAGAGGGTGTGGACTGGGCCACGGAACGCTGTGTTTCTGTGTGGCCAGTTGGTGGGAGAAGGGAGGGGCGTTGAAGCTGGAAATTAAGTGCCCGGCGCCAGGGTCCAGCTCCATGCTGCCCTCTAGTGGGCTGCCCCACCATCTTCTCTTCCCCTGAAGCCAAGAAGCCCTCTATGAGGGTGTTGAGTCCCTCGTGATCCTCCTCCTGTTGAGTGTTTGGACAAGATGTTTCCGCGGGTAAAAGGTGACATTGAGCATAAAAGCTGCCAGGAGAAAAGGGAGTAGTGTAGGCAAGCCCTTGGGGCAGAAGAGGACGTGGGATGTCCTTGGCATCCCGCTGGAGGGAGGAGGGCACAGTGCTGAGGAAGGAGCAGGGGTGTGGTGAAGGCTGGCCCAGAACGTGTGCAATGTGGTGAAGCGTCGCAGGTTTGCCCACCTGCGGACCAGGCTCATGCCTAGATTCAGGGGTGCTTCTTCTTGCTGCTTGCTGTAGAGGGCCCTGGCCCTGGGCGGGGGGCCGGTCCAGCTTCGTGTTTTCAACTGGGAAATGGCATTGGAATCCATCAGGATACCTGAGGCCTCGGGCTGTGTTTCTGGGTTTGCAGCCTTGCCTCAGTGGCCCTGGGACGGGACTGCCTGAGGCCAACGAACTGAGCAGCAGTCTCTGAAGTCTGGCTGTGGCTCAGCGTGCTGGAAGACGTCTCTCTTCCCAAAGACTTCATGGCCAGTTTACTTTAAATAGCTTTTTGTTGTTGTTCAGTCATGTCTGACTCTTTGTGACCCCGTGGACCACAGCAGCCAGGCCCTTCGATCCTGCACCATCTCACAACATCTGTCCCAGCTCACGCTCGTTGCTTCCGTGACAGCATCCATCCATCTTGTCCAGTGAGTCTCATGTTCTGGACTGGTTTGATCTCTTGCTGTCCGAGGGACTCTCAGAAGTCTTCTCTCGCACCACAGTTCAAAGGTGTTGATTTGCTGTGCTCGGCTTTCTTTACCCTCCAGCTGTCACAGCAGCACGTTGCTACTGGAAAAACTCTAGCTCTGACTGTGCAGACCGTCGTCAGCGAGGCAACGCCTCTGTTCTTTAGCCTGCTGTCCTTCCAGAGACCAGGTGTCCTTTAATTTCGTGGCTGCAGTCTCTGCAGCCCAAGAACATAAAAATCTGACATTGTCCCCATTTCTTCTCCCTCTGTTTGCCAGGAAGTGAAGGGACTTGTCACAATATTATGTCCAGAGTGTTTTTAACATATGCACGAACGTATGGGGTCAGCCTCCCAGATCCCTTGGAGCTTGGGATCCTCTTAGAGCCAAGGTTGTAGCTGAGCCCTGATAGAGGCTTCTTGGCAGCTCTGAGACACCCTTTTGATTAGCCTGGAGTGTTCTTGGTCATCCTGAGACTGCTCCGGGAGACCAGCTCCTGCAGCTCGGTCACCTGGGTCTCAGGGTTTCCAGCCAGCGCCGTGCCCTCTCTTCGTTTACGGGGTGCTGCGGCTTTTCCCACAGCAGGGAGGCTGCTGCAGTTTGCAGGGATCGATTGTTATCTTCATCTCGTGTTCTTTTCATTTTCGTGTGACTTTTTTTTGAATTTTCAGGTCTTCCTTAGTTTCTCTGAATGTGTCATTTATTTGAGGAAATTTCCCAGAACACCCGGTACAGTTTCTCTGTTCTGTCTCCGTTGCTTCTGGTGCTTTAAACTGATGATTCATTGTTGCATTATGTTTTAGTTGTATCCATACTCTACTTTGACACCTACTGTGTGCCAGAAACTGTCCTGAGCCCTAGGGGTGCAGAAAGGCAAAACCAGTCGCTGCCCTCAAGGAGCTCACGTTCTACGGGAGAGGCAGCGTGTGCACGCAGCAGTCAGGGGCTGTTTTTAAGAATTCCTTCACTCTCTCACTCAGCTTTCTTTGCTCATTCTCACCCGATAATGGCTGAAAGTTACAGCGACCCCGTTGTGTGTCGTCATGTTAAGTGAGGGGAGCTCACAGGTCCTGTAGCTGGTGACAGCAGGGCCTCGGGCCTCTGGCTCCATCAAGCCACATGCACATATTCACTTGTCCTGTTTGTGACTGGTCCCTTTCTTTCTTCTTTTTTTTAGCTTCATTTTATTTCTAACTATTTGGCTGCCTTCCACAATGGATTTGAAAACCTCAGCCACGAAGAGAAGTCCAGAATGGAGGAAGAGATGTTGGTGGAGATCAACAGGTGACGGTTCTTTTTGGTTGCATGGGGACGGCTCGTGCTTGTTGTTGTCCGCCGTTCTAGATGTCTCTGCGTGGGGCTTGTGGGGCCTCGGGCTTGCACAGGTGGACGTGATTGGCCCCTTTGGCCCTGCGGCCGAGGCAGGGTCGTGTTTCCTGGTCCGCTGTCAGGCACTGGTCAGAGCTTGGTCAGTGGCGGAGCCCTGCTGCTGGCAGACTAGAACTAAGTAGTTGGCAGGCTCTTTGGGATCAGGTAAGACTGTCTGTAGAAAACCTGAAACCTTGCTTTGAGTCTTTACTCCAGACATCTTCTGTGTTAGGATGTTCCCTGGAATGGGACATTTTGTCAAGACAACAAAGGCTTGGGAAAAGGCTATGCGGTAAGGAGTGGCCTTGTAGGGACAGTCAACGGAGGATCAGGTGGCTTTCTTGGACCAGAGGGGAGCGCTCAGAAAGCTACCAGGGCCTTCTGACTTTGTCTGTGACCCTGCCTCTGCCCCAGTTAGAAGTTCATTGACCTGTGTCCAGTATTGCCTCATCTCAGCCCCTCTACCCAGATGGAGGTGCCATCGATTTCCTAGGTTGGAATAGGGACTAGGAGCGGGGGCGGAAGTTGGAGAGAGGGACACTGAGGAGGAGAAGCGATGGATCTGAGAAAGCTCAGTTGTGTGGAGAACAGGCAGCCTCACGGCCTCCTCTTCCTCTTTGTGTCCATCTTGAGAGAGAGGATGAGAAAGCTTCTTAGCAGCACCCCTCCCCCACAGGAGCACCCTGGCCACCCCCTTCTCCCCGGGGAGGGTGGCAAGTTCATCGTGAGTCCTGAAATCGCTTTCATAATAATAGGCATTTAATTTTTGCAAATTCAACTACATCCACTGCGCAAAAACAATAAAAAAAAAACAACCACTACACCTGTGAAGGAAAGAGCAGTAACAACTTAGTAGTGCAAGCAGATGCTCTGGGTGGGAGTGAGAAAGAGAGGTGAGTCTGTCCCCTGCCCTCCTGACCTGTTCCCCAGCGGATGGGACAGCGGCCCCTCTAGCCCTCGGAGTGCCTTCCTCTTGAGGTTACTGACCCACCTAGCCAGCCAGCTTCCTTTGCCTTCTGCTTTGATGGAGGATTCTGGCTAGAGCACTTTCACCTGGCACACTGACCCCAGACCCTTATGCCCACCAAAAGACAGGGTTCCCCAAGACTGAGAGAAAGTGAACCTCTTTGGGCATTGCTTTAGCAAGGGTAAGGCGAGACAGCCATACTTGTTTTCTTTTCTGTTCAGTGAAGAGTGTGTGTCCCTGTGTCCTGCAGCCTGCACCACCCCTCCCAAGTTTTTCCTCTGGACCTGCAGGGTGGGGGGCATGCCACCCAGTAGCATCGGCTGCTTTAGTCAGCTGGGGTCCTGGTGTCTGTCAGGATCAGGCATGACAGCCTCAGTTCTGGAAACACGGACACGAATCTGATGGGCATTCACCATTCCGGAGGAGTCTGTATGTGGGAAACCTTAACCACACCTTTGGACGTGGGCTGTGACCGCCACCCTGTTCTAGAACATGTTTCTCACAATATTTTCTTGCTTCTGATTTGCCGTTATAGGTTTGCCTTGGCGTCCCATTTCTTCTGGGGACTTTGGTCAATTGTACAAGCCAAAATTTCATCTATTGAGTTTGGGTACATGGTATGTGTCGTATAATTTTCTCCTCTGTTCTCGCCAGCCCCTCACCCCACCAAGAAGTTATGGAGGGAGTGGTTGAGCTTTTAAAGGCAGTGCCTGGCAGGTTGTCCGATTGTCTCCCTCTCTCGTGGCGAGGTGGCCCAGAGGAGGCTGGCCCTGTCTCAGGAGCCTGGTGGTCGGCGCAGGCTGCATCCCTTGGCCATCTGAGGTGCTGGAAGGGCAGATGGCGTGCATTTGGATGTCCCACTCTGCCTTCGCTGAGAGACCCTGGAGGGGGGAGTGGCGGGCGGGGGGGAACATGCTGCCGTCTTCCACGGAGGCCCGTTCATCTTTGGGAGATCTTGTTAGAAAGTTCTCCACAGCTGCCCCCCATTCTTCCTTAGTGATCACGGTGATGGCAGTGGGCGTGTGCTCTGGCCCTGAGCTCTCCTTTCCCACTTCTTCCTCTTTGGATGAGAGAGAGGAGAGCCACCCCAAGGCCTCTGCCCCCACCCCTGTGTGGGGGCCCCAGTCCCTGAGGCCTGCCCGTGCTCCTCCCCTTAGGACTACGCTCTAGCCAGGTTTGATGCCTATTTCGACCAGAAGAGGAAGCTCGGTGTGTGAGCCTCAGAGCCTTGGAGCAGGGGGGTCCCTGCACTGTTTGTGTGAAGAGAGCAGCTGGGCGGGATTTCTCCTCTGTGCTTGACTCCTGCACCTGCAGCCAGGGAGGCTTGGCCCGCCTTCCCTGGGAACACCAATGTGTGTGGGACTACAGAGACTTATTAAAAGTCGAGCGATGTGTATTTCCTATCTCGTTGACGATTTCGCTGGGAGTCTTTGACATGAGATGGGGAGGCAAACCAGATGGCAAGAGTTGAGTGCCTCATCATCCTTTGCTCCTCCTTCCAGCGGGTGGGGGGCAGAGCCCCCACACCCCAGGAGTGAGCAGCATTCTGGGGGGGGCGGGGGGGGAGCTGGTTCTCATTGTTTTGTGGGTATGTATTTTTTTAAATATGCTGGTAAAGGTTGTGGCCAGGACGTTTGGCAGTGGCCATGCATTGTAGACACTACTAGCTTGCAGAAGGAACCAGGAGCCGGCAACAGCGTCCCTGCCTGCAGCTCCAAGACACTACTGGTCCAACCCTTGGGTCCAAATCGCCAGTCCTCAAGAAAGCGCTTTGACTTCGACTCACACGGTAGCTTCCTTGTGACTGGTGTACATGCTTTGTTATCCAGAGGCATCTTACTGGAACTGGAAAGAACCCTTCCCCCAATTGCTGGCTGCCAGTGGAGGGGGCCAGAGGGGCGCAGGGCTGGGGGTAGTTTACACGGGCTTCCACCAGCTGATGGGGTGTGGTACAACTCTCCTGCAATGCCCCAGGCCTCCCCCAGCCTAGACCCTCCTGTGTGGTGGGCAAGGCAGTGAGAATACTTGGTCTTCCTCCTCCTCCCACCATTTGTGGGGTGGGAAGGGAATCCTTGTAAAGGTTAAGAAGCCCCAGCTGCTTCCATGCCCCCACTTTCCCCTCATGGTACCCCACTAGTGCCGTGACTGGGGTGACCAGTGGACTGTGCTGAGAAATGGGGGAGGAGAAGAATCGCTGTGAAATGTCCATAGGTATTAAATGACCCTTTGGGGTAACCCTTGAGCTCTTTTTTACTCTGAACTTTTATTTGAGTTTTGTGTGCAAGCATTTCAACCACCACAGATTGTACTATACTGAAAATAAAAGTTTTAAAATCAGACCTAGCTTGGTGTCACTGTTCCTGGGTTTTCACTGTGCTGGCTGGTGTAGTTAACCTGGGTGGGTGGTTGTCTTTTAAATGGGGGAATGGCTCTCGGAGAAGGAGAGGGAGAAGACTGGAAAAATGTGGGTGATGTAGAAAACAAAAGAGATGAATCCCCTTTTTTTTTAAAGAAATGGCATTGCTTGCTGAAACCTGCCTCTTCTCTGGAGGGCACTCATTAACCAGCTAATTTTAGCATCCCTTCTGGGCTGCAAGCTCAAGTCTTATCATCACCTGCATGGTCCACATGATGAGTCTGCCCTTGGGCCAGATTTGGCTGTCCTGTTCCCGAATTCTGGGTGCTGGCCCACAAATCTGTGTGGGAGGTGGTCCCTTGGGAAAGATCTCTGGGTAAGAGCAAGTCTCCAAGAGATAGGTGGTCAAAGGATAGAAACAGGCAGGTTTCAAAAGAAGAAATGCAAACGATAAACTACCATATGAAAAAATGCTTTAGCTCACTAATAATAAAAATTCCAACTTGAGTTTCCCTTGCGCCCATCAGATGGGCGAAGGTGTGAGTAGTCAAGGTTAGCGGCTGTGGGAGGACAAATGGTCACGCTGATGCACTTTGGAAGCTCTGATTTTGGAATTAGACAAGAGAAGTCACTGGGTTTTGTCCGCAGCAATCCCAGGAGTCAGCATATACTGCAGAGGTGAAAGACAGGGAAAGGTCCCATACCTAAGAAACATATAGCAGAACTTGGGTGGGGCTGAAGTGAACAAAAATGCCTGTGCATTGCTGGATAGGTGGACAAGTTGCGGCATGTGAATGGACGGAATATTATCACCCTAAGTGCCTCCAGAAGTGAGGAAGATGAAGAATTACAAAGGGCCATCCCATGGACTAATGAAATCTGAGTGGAACCAGGAGAATGAGTCACGATCTGTCCACCCATCCACACTGAGCAATACAGTGAGCCATCCCCCTTCCTGGCAGAGGTGTGGACCAGAGCTGTAGAATGAGGGTGAGTGTGGCTCAAGGTTTGGCTTAGTTTGCTGTTGGGACACAGTCTACGTGACCTACACTCCCAAGCCTGCACTGGCCTGGACAAATGCTAGTTCAATGAGAGAAACACCGACCGATTCAGAGGATGTGATTTCAAAATCTGGTTTTGTCATGTGTGATCTCGGACTAGTTCCTTCTGCTTTTAGGGACGATTTCCTCAACCATAAAATAAAAGATTCACAGAATTGGACAGCTTTAAAGTTTAAAAGGGACCTTTGTGGGCAGCTAATCCAGGTCATTCCTGGAAATGAGCCCCCTTAACAACATGGGCAGCTAGGTGGAACCGTGACTTGGGGAGTCCTGTAGGAAGACCTACATTCAAGTCCTTCCTCACACCTTTACCAGCTCTCCGGCCCCAGGTCATTTCACCACTCTGCCTCAGTTTCCCCATCTCTAAAACACTTTGGCAGCCTTAAGGTGCTATATAAGTGCTAGCCATTACTTTTTTCTTTTTTTTGGTGATTATTATTATCATCCTTGTCAAGGGACCAGTCACCCAGACTTAGCAGAGGAGAGCCCATGACAACCAAAGCAGCATGTCCTAATTTGAGGTCGCTGACTAGGAAGTTTTGTTTTTTTCATAGCCCCACAGTTATGTGCCTCCCCTTTGTGTTAAATATACTCAGTTCCTTCAACTGACCCTCCCAGGCAGAGTCAAGGACCCTCCCCGGCCCGGGTGCCTTCCTTTGGACGTCTCCAGCTTCCCACCATCTCGTTCTTGGAAGCTCCTTCCCTCTTAATGGAACTCAAGATCTCATTTGCTTTCTTGGCTGCTTGCAGCCCGCTGAGACTCCTGGATTCCTCCAGACTGCTGCCCACCTACCCACTCTTCTCCCATCTCAAATTTATGAAGTTGATTTTGTGAGGTGGCATTCTCTAGTGAATTTAATCTTAGATTTGGCTGGATTGGATTCCAGCTGGCGAGATCTTTCTAGATCCTGACTCACCCAGGCTGTGAATTACCATCCCCTCGCACCCAAGGGGTTGCACAGGGCTGATCTCAAGAGGCTGCTAGCATCCCCGGACAGGGAGCTTGGCTGGAGCGTCTGGAACCTGGGAGTGACGATGAAGTTCTTTAAAACATTCAGACGAGAGGCTTCTCGGGCTGCAGCCCAGCCAGAGAGCTCTTTGCTCACAAGTCCTCGTGTGTGCTCTTTCCTCCTGGGCCAGCCTGGCAGGCTTCAGGCCTGCAGAAGCCAGGAGCAAGGCCAAGGGCGAGTCTGCACTGCAGCCCAGGGGCCCGGCCACCCCCACCCCGAGCCGTCAGGAAGGATCCTTTGCCGCTTGGGCACTGGCTGACACGTCCCGTCCCTCCCCCCCCCAGAGAGCCGCTGTCCTGACCGGCTGCCAGCCCCCAGACCCCCGCCCCTTGGGGTGTCCAATGACTCTACTTCCTGCTTCCTTTTATACCCCTTCAAGGCACACCGTACAAGAATCACACCACTTGTTTTTACAAAGCAAGAAACTGAGACCTGGAAGGGTGAAGGGACTTGCTCAGGGCCTTGTAGCTAATGAGGTGTCAGAGGGTTCGAATGCAGGTCTCAGGATTCCGAGCTCAATTCTCCTTCCCCTATGCTGCAGCATCTAGTGGGGCAACAGGATTAGAACCTCTAGAACCCAGAAGCATTGGCAAACATCCATTCAGCCCCAACCCTGCTGACGAGGCTGTGATTCCAATTCCACTCCCAAGACGGGTGACCCTGGGCCACCATCCCTCCTGTTTCCTCATCTGGAAAATCAGCCTTAAGCCCTTCAGTAAGAGAGCCCCTTGCACATATTAAAAGTCATAGGGCGACGCTGCTCTTTTCTCCTGGCCGAGGTGTGCAGGTGCAGGGGCCGGGTGTAAGACAGGGATTAAGACACGCTCGGCCGGGACCTACCCACAGATAACCTCGGTGCATTACAGAGAGGCAGACGGGGCTGAGGAGGGTCGAGGGGAATGTCACTGCCGGTGCGGAAGGGGCTCTTTGCCTTGGCACAAATGCAACAGGCTGAGCTGGGAAGGGAGGGCCCCCCTTCCAGGGGCAGGGGGGCCAGTAGGTGGAGAGTCCTGGAAGGGCTGGACTGTGGGCTCCTTGAGAACAGGGCTCCTAGCTCTAGCGTTTAGCACACAGTAGGGGCCTAATCAATGTTTAGGACAGCATCTTGCACCCCAGGCCTACAGGGAGGGGTGCAAAGATTACTCAGACAGGCTGCCTCTTGTCAGAGGTCACACAGCCGGGGAATGGCAGGTGGGGCTTCAACACCCAAACACCCCAAGACAGGTCTGCGGCCCCTCCTGGCCCACACCCCCAACCAACTGAACAAGACAAGCTGGGCCGGGCCTCCTTCAGTTCCCTTTTATTGCTGTCCAGTAACACTCAGAGGCGGGCATCGGGCGAAGCTCTACAGGGTGCTGTCCTCCACCTCGAAGGTAAATGGGCTCAGCTTGTAGCCAGTGCCTGCGTAAAACTTGTTCTGGAACTCCACCCTGTGGGTCAAGGGGGCCATCAGTGGGGAGGCGGGGAGCCCGCCAGCCAGGCTGCCCCCCGTCGGCAACCCCTCTCCCCCCACTCACCAGTGCAGACGCAGGGCATGCAGGAAGGCGGACAGCCCCTCCATCACCAACAGGATGGCCACAGTGAGCACGGCAAAAGCGGCGAAGACAGGCACTAGCACCACACTGGCCACGCCTATCTCCCGGCCCATGTGCAGGCCCACACGCATCACCATACCCCACAACACCTCGGAGAGCTCTGCGGGGGGCACAGGGCACAATGGGCATTCGTGTGCTCAGCCCCCCAGAGCAAACATCCTGCCCATTCTGCAGATGAGGAAACTGAGGCCCACCCACATACCAGCCATTCACCATCCCATGTCCTCAGTCATTCATTCATCCACCCATCCCTGTCCTAACTCACTCCTCCAGTCTTCGGTTCTCTGGGCTTGGGTTTTCCCACTTATAAGATGAGGGAGGTTGGCCCAGGGGATCTCCAAAATCCCCCACAGAGCCCCCTCTGGCCAGCCCAGCCCAGCCCAGGGGATCAGCCCTGGCCAAGGACTGGGAGTCTCACCTCCCAGCCTCCCAGCACAAGCCTTATCTCCCACCAACCTGAAAAGCCTGGAAACTCCCCTAGGCGAGGGAGGGTGTCTCCTCTTGGGAGCCAGCCAGCCAGCCTGGGGCAGAGCCAGGGGCCAGGGGACCTTGGGGGCAGCGGCTGGATTCCTAGACACTGGGGGGAGGGGATGCCTGAGCCCCTCCCATAGGAAGTGTGACCCAGCCCCTGCACTCACGGGCGTGGGCCAGGCTCAGAGCCCAGAGACGGAGGTAGGAGGCCGTGTTGGAGATGCAGCCCAGACAGTACTCAATGGTGTGAATGGCCTGATGCATGAAGACGTCTGAGAATTCAAACTATAAGGGGAGAGAATGGCTCAAGGAGCAGGAAGGAGGAGGGACAGGGAAAATTACCCGCGCTTCCATTTCGGTATCAATCCGGGTTTGCCAAGCCTGTGAGTGCTTTTACATATGGGGAAACTGAGGTTCAGAAAAATGCCGTGACTTGCCAAGGGTCACACAGCAATGAAATGTCTGAGATGGGGGTCAAACCCCCGATCTCCCTGGCTCTGAGCCGCCCTCCGTGAACTCCAGAAATCGAAGGCTGGCTGGAATGATAACAGGGCCCATTCCCAGAAGGTGCTAGGCTGGGGCACCATGGCTTTTCTTCCCTGTGGGTGTTATCTGCCCCTTTTTACAAAGGAGGGTGTGGAGGTTCAGAGAGAGGGGTTCACACAGCTCCTACCCGTTAGACTGGGGATCCCGAGGGTGTGGGGAAGGGTGGCTGAGGCTGGACTCACCTTGGGCTCCTCCTCTTCATGGCCCGCTTTCTCCTCATCTTCCTTGGCCCCACGTCCGTTCAGTGAGGCTTCATCCTCCGTCGCCCCGAGAAGGCGGCTCTTGTCGGGTGAGCCCTGGTCTCAGAGAGACGGATGAGGCTGCGTCAGGTGGGCAGCAGGGCCGGATCCCCATGCCCACGCCTTCTGTCCATCTCTCCCCCACTACAGTGCCCGCTCCCAGATCCATACCTGCAGTTGGCGGCCAGGCCGTCTCCTCCGACGGTGCTGGGAGCACAGATAGAGGGGTGTCCCCAGGAGAAGGACGGGCACAGAGGCCAAAGCCAGGATCACCAGAAACATCTGCACGGGCTCCTGCGGACGAGAGCAAGGTGGTCACAATGCACTCGAGTCAGGCCCCCAGCCATACTGACGCCCTTCCAAAGTCACGGGCGAGGTCACTTCAGCCATGGTCTTCCTCCCTGACTCCCTGCCTGACCCTAGGGGATCTGTCTGCCAGGCCCTGGGAGTGAGCGGGCTGTCCTCCCCAGCCCAGAGAATACAGCATCTTTATGGAAGGTGAGCTTCAGCCCTGTCTCTTGTAGGAATTAGGTTTTCTGATACTTACAGATCTGTTAAGGAAGGGGACTGCCCCACCCCACCTGATGACGCCCCAGGGACACCCCTGGGGGGGGGAGCCACCCTTCTCTGGCTCTGACCCAGATCCCCAGGGAAGGGGCTGTCCAGCTGGGGGGGGGGGCTCTCCCGAGGTAGTGCATTGTCCTAATTCTTCGGCAGTTTTTTCTTAACACCAATTCTGAGAAAGGAGTCTATGGTGTGGAACACCACATGCATGCGTACCTGTCTGTGTAAATATGGACACGCTGGCCCTTTGCTGGATGGACCAGGGGGTTTTACTGACTTTTTATCTTGTTACTGGAGATTTCTCACTGGGTGGAGGAGGGAAGGAGGCGATTTGGAAATGAAGATGATGCAAGACAAAAGGTGGGAGAAGGGGGGCAGGGCACCATGTTCAGCGGCCGTAACCTCCTTGAAAGGCTTGGGGAGGAGGCAGCACCCGGGGAACGACGGGGGGGGGGGGGGGGGCGGAGAGCGTAAAGAGGCCCCTCGAAGCCGCTGTCAGGCGGACCTCCCCCGAGTGGAAGGGGCTGCCCGGGCAGGGTGGGCAGAGGCTGGATGCCCCTACGGGCTGCCTCGGAGGTCCCTGACAACCCTCCATGATCTGTGATTCTTGCTCCAGTAAAACTGGTGGTGGGATCACAGGAATCAGAGCTGGAGGAAGCCCCAAAGCCCCATTGCTTTCTGCTGCCAGAGCGTTGCTCGGCTCTCTCCACCACCACCGCTGTAGAGCAGAAGCTCCCTGCGGGCGGGGCTTGTTCCGCCGCCGTCTCTGCAGCCCCAGCACCGGCCCAAGGCCCGGCAGAGCAGCCGGGGGGATGGGGGGTCTCCCTCCGAGCTCACCTGGTGAGGGTACAGGGGCTCGTTGGTGGGACTCCGGGAGAAGAGGAACATGTTGATGAAGTGGATGAGGATGCTGGGTGCCCAGGGCGAGCTGGCGGCCGAGAAGCACAGCCACTTGTAGGCGATCATGAACACCAGATAGCCGAAGAGGCCCAGCAGGAACAGCATCTCGGGCAGAAACTCGAGCAAGAGCCGGTGGGGCTGCCGGAAGTGTCTGCGGGGCGGCGGGAGGCAAGAGGCCGCTGCAGGGGCCGGCCCGGACTCCTGCCCCTGCCCTGCCCCAGCCCCCAGGCTGCTCCCCCCCTCCCCCCAGCCCCCAGGCTGCTCCCCCCCAGCCCCCAGGCTGCTCCCCTCCCCCCAGCCCCCAGGCTGCTCCCCCCTCCCCCCAGCCCCCAGGCTGCTCCCCCCCTCCCCCCCAGCCCCCAGGCTGCCCCCCTCCCCCCCAGCCCCCAGGCTGCTCCCCCCCTCCCCCCCAGCCCCCAGCCTGCTCCCCTCTCCCCAGCCCCAGGCTGCTCCCCCCTCCCCCCCAGCCTGCTCCCCCTCCCCCCAGCCCCCAGGCTGCCCCCCTCCCCCCCAGCCCCCAGGCTGCTCCCCTCTCCCCCAGCCCCCAGGCTGCTCCCCCCTCCCCCCCAGCCCCCAGGCTGCTCCCCCCTCCCCCCAGCCCCCAGGCTGCTCCCCCTCCCCCCAGCCCCCAGGCTGCTCCCCCCCTCCCCCCCAGCCCCCAGGCTGCTCCCCCCTCCCCCCAGCCCCCAGGCTGCTCCCCTCCCCCCAGCCCCCAGGCTGCTCCCCTCCTCCCCAGCCCCCAGGCTGCTCCCCCTCCCCCCAGCCCCCAGGCTGCCCCCTTCCCCCCCAGCCCCCAGGTTGCCCCCCCAGCCCTCACAGGTGGTTGAAAACACCCAGGATGACCCCAAAGGTCATGTGCAGGATGCCCAGAATCACCGACATCTTCATCTTGAAGGAGTTGAGAAAGCTCAGGTGGTTGATAGCCAAACTCCAGATCTAATCAGGATAGGAAGGGACAGTCAGAGGCTCCAGGTCCTGGAGGAGGGAGGGTGGGGGGGGGGGGGGGGGGGGGGGGGTGAGCTCCTAGGACACCTCGGCCTCTGCCTGGGCCTCCTCCCTCACCTCGCTTCTATTTTCTGCAGTGTCTGATGCTGCAGCCCACACCCCTCCCAGTAAGATCAGCTCTCTGCTTCCCTGACACCTTCCTTCAACAAGCACTGATTAAGCCCCTACTGTATGCCAACCCTGTTCTGGCCACTGGGGAACTACAGTCCCTGCTCTCATGGAGGTCACGGCCTGGGAGGTAATTATCAACACGGCGTGACATGATTAGTCCTGAAAGAGGGGCAAATCTGAGGAGGGTTTGGCATCCGAATGGAACTCCCCACCTCGGAGCCTTTGCCCAGGCTGTTCTCACTGCCTGGCATGCCTTCCCTCCCTCCCTAGCTCCACCTCTTAAAGAACTCCTGTTTCCATGTAATGCCGTGTTTAATTATTTCCTAGACTATGACCTCCCTGAGAGCAGGGACTGTATTTCCCCAGTGGCCAGCACAGGGTTGGCATACAGTGGGGCTTTAATCAGTGCTGGTCCCCCTGAATCTTCTCTTCTCCAACTAAACACCTCAATTGCCTTCAGCAGCTCCTCCGATGGCACAGATCCTCTGTCATCCGCACCCCCACCCCAGAGCCGACTGTAATGGCCTCGGGGCATCTCCCTCTTCGAGTCCCTCCTACTACACAGGCTGCCACAGTCGGCTTCTGGAGGAACAGGTCAGACCCCACCACTCACAAATGTCAGTGGCCCCCCACTGCCCCTCAATCTGGGCC
Source organism: Phascolarctos cinereus (assembly GCF_003287225.1). NCBI lineage: Eukaryota > Metazoa > Chordata > Mammalia > Diprotodontia > Phascolarctidae > Phascolarctos > Phascolarctos cinereus. The sequence continues at coordinate 258,384,977 of NW_027556402.1, read as the reverse complement.
TGGCTTCCTGTCCCAGCCTTCTCTCCTGGAAGGCTCTTTTTTTTGGGGGGGGGAGGGCTAGGCAATGGGGTTAAGTGACTTGCCCAGGGTCACACAGCTAGTTAAGTGTATAGTGTCTGAGGCAGGATTTGAACTCAGGTCCTCCTGAATTCAGGGCTGGTGCTCTATCCACTGCGCCACCTAACTGCCCCTCCAGGAAGGCTCTTGATCCTGGAGGGGCTTTAGGGGGGTGGGTCAGGAGCCACTCCTCAGCACAGGCTGGACGTTCCTTTGTCAGGGACATTGTCGAGGTCCACTTTGGTCAAGACCGAACTAGTATAGACCCCTCTTGAGCTCCTTCTGTCAACAGGACTGTAGCACCCCACAGCCCCACCCCCAGCCTTGCTCCCACAAGCATGGGCTCCCCAAACAATGGCCATTCCCATCCTTTGAAGCTAGCTTAACTGCAAGCAACTGTGAAGCCTGCCCTGACCATCCTAGCTGGAAGTGAGGGTCCCTCCTCAACTCCTGCAGGGTTTTATATGGTGCTTCCTTCCCATCTCTCGTCCCAGTTTCTCCATCTTAAAAATGAGGTGGTAAGGCCCCTCGAAGCTTGACACTGATATTCCATGCTTTAAGCCTCCCCAGCCCCACGTTCTAAGCTCTAATGTCCTTCCTAGCTCTGAAATTCCCCATTCCGAGGTCCCTCCTGCTTCCACCAGTCTTATGTTCTAAAGGCCTGTCCAGCTCTGACAGTCTAGAACTCACCGGATCGATACCAAAGGGGTAGGGTCCCTGGAAGACATCAGTGACGTTGGGATCCAGGCTGAGGATCGGGTGGTCAGCCAGAAACGCTGAGCTGTAAGACCCAAGATTGTCAGGAGACATCAGGAGGCAAGTGGGGAGGATGGGAGCTGGCGGGCCAGGGGAGAGCTTCACCTCCAGTTGGACTGGCTCGCCATGGCCCTGACACTCCAGCCCGAGGGGAAGATGGTGGTGGCTCGACTGAAGCATTCGTTGTAGATGAAGCCAGTGTAGACGGAGAAGGCCCCCATGAGCAGAAGCAGGTAGCGGCCTCCGAAGAAAGTCCTCCAGATCTGGGGAGGGGTGGGGAGTGGAGGCCTAGTGTCCAGGGAGACCGTCCCCAGCCGTCCTGCCTCTGTCCATCCTCCCCCACCCACTCCTCCCCAGGCCTCCAGGATTTAGAGCTGGAGGGGGCGTTAGCAGGATGGCAGTGTCACAGATCTGGCCGGGAGGGATCCAAGGCCGTGTAGTCTGGCCCCTGGTTTTATAGATAGGAAGCCAAGGCCCAAGCTAGGAAGTGACAGAGCTAAGCTTCCAATTCCCAGAGCAGGCCTTTTCCCTGCAAGCTCAGACGCCACCCCCGAACCCCCCAGGCCTCCCCCGCCCCATGCCCCTCACCTCATTCTGCGAGGCCTTCATGCTGGGCCGACGCTCTCCAAGCACCATGGCCAGGGCAAAGAGAAACATGAGGAGCCCGTGCCCCACATCCCCAAACATGATGGCAAAGAGGAAGGGAAATGTGATGATGGTGTAGGGGGCTGTGGGAAGAAGAGGACCCCAGCACACATCAGCCCAAGGCCGGGCCCCTCCCTCACAGACCCACAGAAGGAAGGGAAATGGCCTAGCTCAACTCCAGCCCTTGACAGATGGGGAGACTGAGGCTCGGAGGCAAAGCTCAGGTCCCACCCCCAAATCCAATGCTCTGCCGAGTGGAGAGGCAGCACCCAGCATATTCCCAGGGCACCCCCGTTTCTCAGTACATATCTCTGCCCTCCAGGGCTGTGGCTGTCCTGCCCATCGCAGCCAGAAGGTCGGCCTGACAGCCACCCCTGGCTCTGGTGCTCACAACTAGGTCCAGTCACCTGAAGAGGACGAGCCCCACAAACACATTCCCCGTTGTGGCAAACAACATGCCCTGTTCCTTGTCCCACACTTCAGCCCCAAAGGGTGTCCCTTATCTGTGAATTTGGGGAATGAGTGTGAACCCCACTAATCTTTACCCTTGAAACTTTGTCAAGTGTATAGGAAGCTCATATTGTTTCCCTTTTCAAAAGAGAGATAGAAAGAGATGGAGAAAGAGACAGAGAGAGAGATAGGGGAGGTGGAGTAGAGAGAGAAAGAGACAGAGAGAGAAAAAGACAGTGGGGCACTTTGGTCTAAAAAACCAATCCATGCAGGGGCAGGGAGGCCTGGTGGAACAGCTGTTTATGCAAAAGCCATCTGGGAGTTGGTGGGTTGCAGGCTCCATGTAAGTGACCAGGGTAACCCGGCAGCTCTATGAGCTAATTAGATCCTGGGACAAAAAGTCCTGCTCAAGCCCCACCTAGAGAACAGTGGTCAGTCCTGGGCACCACCAATGAGGAAGGGCACTTTGCAGCTAGGGAGGGCCCCGGGGAGGACAGCCAGGATGAGGAAGGGGCTGGAGAGGACGTCGTAAGAGCCATCCACGGGAACCAGGATGTTGGGCTGAAGAAGAGCAGGCTCGGGGTGGCCACAGCTGCCTGCAGGGCTGCGCTATGGAGTCAGGCTTAGCCTTGCTCCTCCTGGCCCCCCTGGGCAGAGCTGGCTGCCAGTGACATGGTGGTCATGACCTTCCTTTTTGATGTCTGGTCACGACCTCCTGTTTCCATTCATTTTTAAGTGAGGGAAAGGCACTATGGGAGGGATGCAGGTTTTGGCAGCTCAGGGCAGGGATGCCCATCTGAATGTCCAGCATGGGCCAGGCTGGACTGATTTGTCCCAGGGTGGCTTCCCCATCCGCAGCTAGAGGACCACTTGTCACAGAGGCTAGAGGAGATTCCTCAGCAGGGAAACTTGATCCTCTCTGAGTCCAAGGCCCTAGGATTCTATCCCATCCTACCTTGGCAAACCCAAATCTAAACCCAATGAGTGAGAGCAAAGGGAGGTGAAGGGTGCTAGGATCACAGATCCAGAGAAAGGAGCATCTTCAGAGGTCGCAGAGTCCAACCCCTCCTTTTACAGATAAAGAAACAGGCTGAGAGAGGAAAGGAAGTGCCCACCCAGGGTCACAAAGATAATAAATGTCGAGCCCAGGTGTTCCCGACCACGACCATCACACCATTCCTACGCTATCCTGCCTCGGGGCAAGCTGGGCAGCATCTGGACCGGAAGGAAAATCTGCCCTCCCCCAAACTGGCCCTGCGCCCCCATCAGTGGCCTTCCTGGCCTGACCCTGACAGATTCCTGACCTGCGAGCGCTCACCTGGGTTTACTTCCTGGTAACGCCCCACGCCATACGCGTCCACGATGCCTTGGAAGCTGGCAGTAAAGCGGTTGGTACGGACAAGTGTTGGGGGTGCGTCTCTGGAGGGGATTTGGTGCACTACGGCTCCCACACCTGCCCCACTTCGGAGCTGGCAGGACAGGAGAGAGAACATGGCGACAGAATTTGATGAGATGTGGGCACTGGGCTGGGCACCATAGATTTGAACATAAAAATGACCTTGCCCTCAAGGAGCTTACATTCTGTTGGGGGGTATAACCCATACACAATACAAAGCATACACTAACAAAAAATCCAAGCTGGCACCACAGTGCTGGGCCTGGAGTCAGGAAGAACCGAGTTCAAATCCAGCCTCAGACGCTTCCTAGTTGTGTGACCCTGGGGCAAGTCACATCACCCTGTTTGCCTCAGTTTCCTCATCTGTAAATAGGAAATGACAAACCACTCCAGTTTGCCAAGAAAACCCCAAATGTGATCCCGAGTAAGGACAAGACTGAAAAGGATTGAACAACATTAAACAAATGTTGGCAAAAGGGAACTTTTGATCTTTAAAAACCATGCCCTGAAGGCAGAGGAGCTTTTAACAGATCTGTTTAATTACCCAGAAGAAGAGGTTAATGGAGATCCGAGACCACGAGTCTAGAGAGTCTAGAAAGAATAATCTCTGACCCAGTTTTCACTGGAGACTGCGTTGAACCGTGACAAAACTAGGGCCGCCAGGCAGGAGAACAGAAGCAGGAGTGGAGATGGGTGAGCCCGCGTCCCGGTGAGAAAGCCTTGGGCTTAGCCATTCCTGCACACTCCCCGGGTACCACCTCCCAGAGAGCGACTTCCTTCCTGGGGGGAAGGGCAGATGGGCCAGCTTTACTATCCAATTCCAAGGAACTAGAGGCGTTGCTGAAGAACCCCATTAGAGCAGAGGGGCCGTTCGGGGGTGGGAGAGCCCATGGAGGACCTGCAGCTGGATCCCCGGGAGCTCCGGAAGGGAGTGCCTTCCTTCCTTTTCAAGGGGATAAAAAGTGCAGTTCTGCACATCTGTCTTCATAAAGATGCATTTCCACCACAACTAGTTCCCCAGTGGAGACTGAGGGAGAGGGTGAAATTTTTGTAAGAGACGGATTTGTGGGATCGGACTGATGTGGTCAACTCACAACCCCAGATCCCTTATGGCCAAAAAGAGCTGCCACCACACCCCGCAAGGAAATGCCGTCTGCGAGGAACGGTGAGGGAGTAAGAGAAGGGCTATGGAGCTAAGAGCGAGGAGACTCAGATCCCCGGGTCTGGGCAGGCTGGGGAAGGCTACGCGGGAAGGGAGGGAGAAGCCAGGTCCTAAAGAAAGAAGGTACGAAGGTACGGGCCGTTTGTGTGTGAATGACACACGTGCAAAGCTCAAAGGCAGGACAGGGTGAGACGTGTTTGAAGGATAGTGAGGATGCCAGTTTGGCTGAAGCATAGGAGCACGAGAAAATCATGTAAGGCACAGTAGCACCAGGAAATAAGGGGCCTTGAACATCAGGCAAAAGGGCTTGGACTTTCCATGGTTGGCAGTGAGGTACCACAGATAGAATGCTGGGTCTGAAGTCGGGAAGACCTAGGTTCAAATTCTGCCTCAGACACTCGTTAGCTTGTGTGACTATGGACAAGTCACTGAAATTCTCTGAGCCTCAATTTCCAATACCCACAGGTTTGAATGAGATAATATCTATAAAGTTCTTTTCAAACCTTAAATTAACATATAATTGCCATTATTAGTATTAAGTGTATAGTATTTGTTATTACTTTATAGTAATAAACAGTATTATTACAGTTAACAATAAGGAGCCAAGGAAGACTCTTGAGCAGAGGAGTGCCGTGTTAAGAGCCATACAGTTCTAGTATTGTAAGCACTGTGGTGGAGGGGAGGCTTTGAGTAGCCTCACGGTCTCTTGAAGCTTACTTCCCCCTTCTCTGAGTCTCAGTTTCCTTCTCTGTAAAATGGGATAATAATCCCTGCACTCCTCCCCATACTGGATGGTTGTAAGCGCTCTGTCAACCTTAATGCCCTCAAGAAAGAACTGTTCTCTTTTTCAGAGGCTTTCTATACAGGCACCTTTATCTAATCTTCACAGCACGGGCTGCTGTGGGCAGAACAGAGGAGGGTCTATGCTAGCCACTGGGAGGATAAAGGAGCAGAGGCCCAACAGTGTTACGTGACCTGTTGAAGTTGGTGGGAGGACCGGGCCTTGGGGGAGCCTTGGTCTCCCAGCTCCCGGAGCCTGCCCCGCCCAGGCCGAGGACTCACCGAACTCTCGTTCAAGGTCTGCTGCAAGGTTACGAGGTCTCGTGTGGGGCACCAGACCTCAGCGATGAGGCACTTGTCGGTGACGCTGAGGCTGCACTGGCTGAGCATCAGGTAGACGGCCTTCATCTTGCGGATCTGCACTTGCCACAGGGGCAGGAGGCCTTGGACGCGGTGGAGCACCTGCCCCAGGAACTGCTCTGTCTCCTGGAGCACCTGGGAAGGGGGCCGAGCCAAGAGACGGTCCCGGTGAGTCTGGGGCAGCTTCTCCCTCCCAGAGGCACCAAGTCACTGCGTTCTCCAGGCTTCAATTTCCTTCTCTGTAAAAGGAGGAGCCTGGACTAGATGCTCTCTGAGGCCCTTCTTTCAGCCCCAAATCCCATTCCTGTAACCTCCCCCGGGAGAACGTAAGCTCCTTGAGGGCAGGAACGGTTTCGTTTCTGTCTCTCGATCCCCAGGGCCTGGCACACAGTAGGTGCTTCATAAATGATGGTTGGTTGATTCATAGAAGAGGGAGCGGGCGGGACCAGGAGCAGTAAGGCGGGGAAAGGGGGTTGATGCTATTACTTGAAGGCAGATGGAGGCCTGACAACGTCTCCCAGTGGAACCAGATGCCCCTCCCTGGCGGGCTTCGGGCAGAGGCTGTCCGGGCAGGGTCAAGGACGCCGCAGAGGCAAGCCCTGTTCGGACACAGGCCGGGGCTTGCCCTTCAGCTGGGGCTCACCAAGCTCAGGTCCTGTCTCTGCTGCTGCAGGTGCTGTAAGCTGGCCAGACGCTCCTCCTCACGCTCCGGAAACGGGAACACGCTGCAGTGGAAACTGAAGGGACGGTGGGGCGGGGGTGGGTGATGGGGATTGGGGCTGGGGCAGGGGGGCCTCTGGGGAATGAGGGCAGGAAGAGCGAAGAGCAGAGCTGGGGGAGGGGCTCACTCACCAGTCTGTGATCTTGCGGATTTTCTGTCCAATCTGCTCTCCCCAGTAAGAGATGAGGAAGATCACCCAGGGCAGGCTCTCTCCCTGCAGGAGAAGACGTCGCCACCCGGAGTGACCTTCAGAGCTGGCCCTTCCTCCTCGCCCCTGCCCAGCCGTGGGGCTCAGATGGCACTGCCCCTTATTCGCCGTCCTTAGTGCACAAAGCGGGAGGCCGACAAGGGCAAAGGAGTCTTCCTGACTTGGTCTGGCCTCCCTGGGGGCCTGTGCCAGGGCAGCAGAAAGGGGAGGCAACCCCTTACCGTCAAGGGGTCCTCAAGCGGTTCCTCCATGTCCACGAAGCTGGCGATAAGGTAGCCGCGACACGCCCGCCACAACAGACGCTCGAGGGCCCCGGCTCGCCAGGGCAGGATGGCCCCTGCCACAAAGCTAACAGACGACCCCATGAGAGCGAGAGAGGGCCAGGGCCCCCTGCTCACCCCGAGGGACAGCTAGCCAGGCAGAGGCACAGATTTATGGCCCCCACCACAATGCCATGGCCCACAGCGGGAACCCTCATGGGACCCGGCTGGGCATGGGAAGGCTTCCAGAAGCTCCTGTCCTCTTACGTGGAACACTACAGAGGTGGTCAATGGGCAGAAGAGATAAGACAGCAGGCGAGAGCCCTGCCACTGACATGCCAGGGGCCATGGGCATTGGCTCCTTGCTTTTCAGTTTCCTCTGCTATGGGGGGGGGGGTCCCTCCCAGCTCTGACGTTCCCTGTTCTAAAGGTCCCTCCCAGCTCTGACACTCCCTGTTCTAGATCCCTCCCAGCTCTGTTCTAAAGGTCCCTCCCAGCTCTGACATTCCCTGTTCTAAAGGTCCCTCCCAGCTCTGATGCTCCCTGTTCTAGGTCCCTCCCAGCTCTGTTCTAAAGGTCCCTCCCAGCTCTGACATTCCCTGTTCTAAAGGTCCCTCGCAGCTCTGACGTTCCCTGTTCTAAAGGTCCCTCCCAGCTCTGACGCTCCCTGTTCTAGGTCCCTCCCAGCTCTGTTCTAAGGGTCCTTCCAGCTCTGACATTCCCTGTTCTAAAGGTCCCTCCCAGCTCTGTTCTAAGGGTCCTTCCAGCTCTGACATTCCCTGTTCTAAAGGTTCCTCCCAGCTCTGACGTTCCCTGTTCTATAGGTCCCTCCCAGCTCTGACGCTCCCTGTTCTAGGTCCCTCCCAGCTCTGTTCTAAGGGTCCTTCCAGCTCTGACATTCCCTGTTCTAAAGGTCCCTCCCAGCTCTGACATTCCCTGTTCTAAAGGTCCCTCCCAGCTCTGACATTCCCTGTTCTAAAGGTCCCTCCCAGCTCTGACGCTCCCTGTTCTAAAGGTCCCTCCCAGCTCTGTTCTAAGGGTCCTTCCAGCTCTGACATTCCCTGTTCTAAAGGTCCCTCCCAGTTCTGACGCTCCCTGTTCTACGTCCCTCCCAGCTGTGTTCTAAGGGTCTTTCCAGCTCCTATATCCCAGGTTCCCTTCAGGTCCACACCCACCGTCTCAAGTACCTAATCCTGAGATCTGCTCGTGGCCCAGCCTGGGGGTCCAGTAAAGGAGTCTCTTCCAGAGGCCGTTTGGGTGGTGCATCTGGAAGCTATGGGACCCCAAGGACACTAGATGCAGGGGTCCTGCCTGCAGATGTGGGCGCCCCCACCGCACCCAGCCCTGGGAGCCCCACTCCAATGCCTCCCCCCCATTGCTTCCCACCAGGGAGCCCCAGGAGGGAGGGAGAGCACTAACATGCTGGTCGCGGGTGTAGGGCCCCTGTCGTAGGACTGCAATGTGCTGCTGGAGCAGGTGCATCCGCGTGCGCATGGCCTGGTGGTTACCCCGGACTTCCTGAAGCTCCTGTGCCACCTGCTGGGTCCCCTCCTGGATGCGCAGCAGGTCCTTAGGGGGCGGGGCCTCTGGGTTCCCCTGGGGCTCCGGGAGGGTCAGGCCGGCTCTTCTCACCTCCTCCTGCAGGAAGGCTGGGGACACAATAGCTCTGGCCAGCTTATCCTAGCCCTGAGCCTTACTGCCCTTCCGGGGGAGGGCCCCAGTTCGCTTCCCTGGGCCCCCTCGTGAAGTTCCCAGAGGCTCCAGGGCCAACCCTTCTACTCCACAAGCACCCACTGTGTGCCAGCTCCCAGAAGCACCCACTGTGTGCCAGGTCCTAGATCGGGCTCTGGAGATACAGAGCCTGGAGAAAGCCCTTACAGAAGTGTCCTTCCGCAGGGCAGAGGAGCCTCTGCAGCCCAAGCCCTGTGCTGCCCCAGCACGCGCCCGACTGGCCTTCCTACCGTGCCTCCCCACCGCCTCCAGCTGCTCACGCTCTTGCTCTCACGGACCCTTCCCCTGTCTCCCACCCACCAAGCCCTGCCTGCATGAGCCAGCACAACGCCCCCCTCACTAAACTGGATCCTGAGATCAGGCCTCAAAGGGGCCTTTCCAAGTGCCGCGGACGACGTGTGATATAGGCTGCCAGCAGACTGATGCCGCAGACGCGGGCGCGGGCGGCCCAAATGCCTGCCTTCTTTTCTCCAATCCCTTCTTCTCCCCGCCCCCGCCCCAACTGCCCATCAAAAAGGGAACAGGGATTCTAGGGGATCACGATGTCCCCGGGAGGGCTTTGGGGCCTCCTTTGGCTTGAGCCTCAGCTCCCAGGAGGAGCCGGGATACTCCGCACTGCCTTCCTCCTTTCTTCCCCCTTTGCCGTTAGCGCCACCTGGCTCAGCCCCAGCCCCCGCGTCCACTCTCACACTTACAGAACGTCTTCTCCAGGTCCTCGCAGCGCCGCACCTCCCCAACATAGCGCCGCTGAAAGGTGCTCACCGAGGCATTTAGCTGTAGCCAGAAACGCAGGGTCAGCGTCTTGAAACCCCGCAGGCCTTCATGCAGCCGGCGGTCTATCGGCTAAGAAGTTCTAAGGCATCCGTCTGAGCTCCTTATTTTACAAATGAAGAAACTGAGCCCTGATAACCTCCAATGCACTGGTGGCAGGAGTTGAACCCAGGTCCCCTGGCTCCCGCAGCACCGTAATGACCCCTGAAGCTCGGGGTCAGCAATGCTGGCCAGTGCTGGTGCTGCTGGCTCCCTTTCAGCCCATCCCCCCACCCCCAACCCTCAGTGAGCTCAGCCAAAATTCAGCAGAGAAGGAGCAAAGGGGGTGGGGGGAGGCACGACTCCCTTGAAGCCTGGGGGCCTAGGTTCTAGACCTGTCTCTGACCCAGAGTGACTGTATGACCTAGTCTAAGTCATTTCACTCTGTGGGCCTTAGTTCTTTCTGCTGTAAATGGGGATCATAATTTATAGAAACGCTAGTTATACAGATATGTGTGTGTATGTGTGAATACATGCTAGCTGTTACTAGAACTGTGCTTTAAAAACAAAACAAAGCAAAGGTGAGGCATGCCACCCGCCTCCCAACAGAGCAGGCCCGGACTCAGCACGGAGCGTAAGGGGTGCTTCTGGACCTGGCCAGTGTGGGGATTTGTTTGGCCTGACCACGCTCACTTGTTACCAAAAAAGGGGGAAAAGTAAAAGGAAATGAACGTCCCGTCACAGAAGCAAAGCATGCTGGCGCTGGAAAGGGCCTTGGAGGGAGCCAGCCCCGAGCCTTTGCAGAGGGGGAAACTGAGGCTCAGAGATGGGGAGGGACTTGACCAAGGCCACCCCGTTGATGAGTGTGAGTCCTGAGTTCTGTTCGGTGGTCCCCATGAGACCCCAGGGGAGTCATTTCCCTCCTGGCCCAGATGGAGCCCATTTGGCCCCAGATCTTTACAGCCAGAGGTGCCAAGCTGCCTGAAGAGGCAAGTACGCCCACCAATGACTCCCCTGGACCCCGGTAACTTTGCGAGGTTGGCTCCCTTCTGCGTCCCATCTCCAGGGCGCACCTCCTCCCTGCAGCCCCACTCACGTCGCGGAACTCCACCAGGCCACGCTCTCCCAGGTCGCTCACACAGGTGTAGGCAGCGGCTGTGGGCAAGAACAGCTGGGCCAAGGCCACCTCCTCACTCCTGAACATAGAGCCCATGGTTCTGCGGGCACAGAGAAGTTGGGAGTTAGTGGGACCTGGCGCCCCCCCAGCCTTCTGACGGAGCCTGAAGGATGGAGGCCTCTTATCTCTGCATTCTTTCCTCAGTCCAGGCTCAAGTCAAATCTCTGGCCTCCGAGGAGGCTCCCCTGCGTGGCAGGGCCACAGGGAGCCCATGGGATCCTGGCTCTAGAACTGGAGGGGTCACAGAGGCCATCTGGGCCAGGATGGGCATGCTACAGAAACTGAGGCCCAAAAGCGACTGACCAAGGTCATACAGGTTGTGAAGGTCAGAGGTGGGATCTGACCCCAGGTCCTCCAACTCCAGAGGGCAATGGGGACGCTGGGCCCGTCAGCCAGGGCTCCATCCTATACTGCTTCATGAAATTCTCAGGAACCTCTGTGTCGGGAAGGACCCGAGGGGCCTGGAAATCAACAAGAACTCCCCCTCCCCGCCCAGCGTCAGGGGAATCTCTGGGGTCCTCCCCCAGCCGGCCCTTCTCAGGCCATTGATTTGCAGACTTGAAGAGGTAGAGGCAGGGGGGTGGCCTGTGGGCTCCGTTCTGCCTCCGATCCTAGGCCTACGCATCCTTTCCTCCACGCTGGACACACAGGGCATCAGGGCACCCTGTTCCTCTACTCCCTGGTCTCCAGGGCCCTCATTACTGTAATCATGCTCCCTCCTCGGGACAGACACTCCCAGCTTCTCAGTGTGTGGAGTCCAGAACTGGCACAAGAGCCCAGATGGAGACTGACCAGGGCATGGACAGCGGGGGCCATGTGGCTGCTCTCCACACCGTGGCTGAGGCTGGGTGCGTGACCTTGGCCACTGACTCAGGGACCTCACCCAAACCACCCCATGGCCCCACCTGGCAGAGAGGAAGGGGGTGCCAGTGAAGGGCCGGTCTGCTTCTTTGTCAGCTGACGCAACATTTTGAAGCAGAAACCATCTTTTGCTTGCTCACTGCCCCACTGGCTGGGCCTGTCTCCCAAAGAGGACGAGTCAGAAGGTGGTGAGCACCAGGCAGTTTGTGGGGGAGCTGGTGACCGACGCCAGGTGCCCAGGTCAGGGCTGGGGGGAGGGACCAGGGGAGGAGCAGCTGTGATCCTGGGCTTCAGACAATTCAGTCAGCCTCTACTGTGACCCCACTCCAGGGCAGGCCCTGTGCTGAGCTCTAGGGACTCATGGGCAAGACCCTAGCAGTCCCCACCCTCAAGGAACTGCCATGTCACCGACAGGAAGCAGCCAGCCCAGAGAGAAGTAAATAATTAACAAGAGCGATAATAACTGGCATGTCTATGCCTAGCATTCACTGGCCGTAAAGTGCCTCACAAACATGATCTCATTTTACACCCTCCTGATGTGTGTGTATATATGCATACACATGTATGTATGTACACACACATATAAAACATATAAGCTCTCTCTCTCTCTCTCTCTCTCTCTCTCTCTCTCTCTCTCTCTCTCTCGGGAGACACATACAATACATATAAAAAGAAGCATTGGGGCAGAGGGTCCCACTAGCTGGGGGGTGGGAAGGGCCTCAGGTGGTACAGTGTATTGGCTTTGGGATCAGAGGACCCGGGCTCAAATGCAGACTGTGCCACTTACTAGCTGTGTGATTTTGGGCAATCTCTCTGGACTGGGGTCCAGTAAACGCACAAGGAGGAGGCTGGACCGTCGGTCTTTTGGCTCTAGAGCTAAGATCCTATAAGAGGCAGAGGGGAGGGGGAAGCACATTTTTATCATGGGAACCACTCTGCATAAAGGCAGAGAGAATGGAATTGAAGAAGCTCTCAGTCTGAGGTGGGGAAGATGTGAGCTGACCAGCCCTCCTGGAGGCCCAGCTGCGGGCCTCCTCAGCAGCGTGGGACACATGTGCCCACATAGAGAGGGCCAGGCAAGGAACACGCTCCCACACGGCTGCCCCGTCCCCCCATCACACACAGTTGAGCCATGCTGAGTTCTCTGGGGGACAGAGCAGGGTCCAGCAGGAGAGGGGATGGGGAAGGAGGGAGTATTAACGACCACTACCCCTCTCCTGCCTTCAGGTGCTCCCCCTCAGCCCAGAGGAGTGTGTATCCAATGAAGCTGTATCCACTGGCTGCCCCCCTCGCCACCAAAGTGCCTCGGCTAGAGGTGAGGCAGGACAGCTTCTTTAGAGACAAGAGAAGCCAAGAGCAGGAAAGGAAGAGCCAGGGTCTGTTCTGGAGAGGACCAGGAACCAGAAGGCAGAGTCTGAGGAATTGGGGTGGTGGGGTGCAGCCCCTCCTTCCCTCAAACCAGCTCCCTGGCTCCTACCCAAGACCTTGGCCTCCCTCCGTGTCTGCCTCCAGAATCCTCTCCCATCCTAGTCTAGAGCAGGGTTCAGGAGGACAGGGCTAACTCAAGGGACCCTGAAAAAAGACCCCCCCTGCCCTAGGCACTGCCCCTCCTGTACTGGGTACTGTCTCCTTCACCCCCTCTGAATCACCCGCCATGGCACCACCACCCACAGTCATTAGCTTGCTGACTCCCGTTCCTCGGTCCAGCACATCCTTCCTGTCTCCCTCTCTGCCGTCCTTCTGGACTGTGCTGTGTAGCAGCCTCTTCACTGGTCTCCCTGCCTTCAGTCTCTCTCTGCCACACAGCGAGCACTCTGTGTTACAAACTGGCTACCGCTCTTATTTGACAGGACATTCGTTCTCCCACTCCAAGCCTTTGCCCAAGCTGTGCCGCCTGCCTAGAAGATGCTCTTGTCTGGCCTCAGCTGTCAGAATCTCGAAGCATTCTTCCAAGCACAGCTTGGGTGCCCCTTCCTACAGGAAGCCCGTCCTGCCTGCTTCCCCCATCCGGCACCCTGCGACTTGGTATCTGTTGTTCCACATAATAAATCTGTGAAGTCTTTGAGCTTTGTCTCTGTAATCCCAGCATCTAGAACAGTGCCTGTCAAGAGGAGGAGCTGCCTTATGGGCTAGAACTGAGGTTCTAAGGACTGAGCTTGCTTTCCTTGTCTGACTTCCCATGCTCCAAGGTCTCCCCCAGCTCTGACATCCTACATTCTCTGTTCTAAGGTCTGTCCCAGCTCTGATGTTCTCTGTTCTAAGGTCTCCTCTAGCTCTGACATCCTACGTTCTCTGTTTTAAGGTCTGTTACAGTTCTAATGTTCTATATTCTATGTTCTAAACCAAGTGAGTACCCTCCCCTCCTCCCACCCCCGGGCCTGGGTCTCGATGTGGGGGATGAGGGTGGAGATGTTTTGTGAAGGGGCCAGGAGATGGTGCAATGCATGAAATAACCAAACATGCCTTCTGCCTGGGCTCACCACTCATCAGAAGCGTGGAGATATGATTGGGATAAAAGATGCGCAACAATCTTGCTGGAAAGTTTTCCTGAATGCATGGGAATTTTTTGCCATCAAGCCTTTTCTTAAATAAAGGCTACCTGGGGCTGGGGAAGGATTCCTCTGAGTCCAAAGTCCAACCAGACCACCGTCTTGGCTGAGGCTCGGGGGACTGGCAGAGCTGGAAGGAGCAGGGGGGGGGGTATTCAGAAGGGATAGCACAGGAGGGAAGCTCCCTTTCCTTTCTCCCTTCCTCCCTCCCTCACCAGCCCCACAAGTCCCCGGACCCTGGTCTCCTTTGAAGAGTAAACAGCAAACACACTCAGAGGTTTGTTTTCCCAGCGGCCCTCCATGCCTCTGGAAGAAGCACTACTGTTTCCCATGGGCTTAGGCATAAGGGCTGAGCCTGGGGAAGCTGGGACATGAGCTGGCTGCCATGCTCTTGCTCCCTCCCAAAAACACGGCAAGTTCGCTGTGCCTTCCAAGGCGACAACCATCTAGTCTGATGGACTCACGTGGACTCAGGAAACTTCAGGCCTCCCCCTCCTCCCCAGAAATGCAGACCAAGGTGAATTGGGGCATCTTGGAGCTACTGTAGGCATGACTCTCAGAAGAGGAGAAGGGGGTGCCACGGAAGGTGAGGGGAGAGATCTGGGGGCTCCCCTAAAGGCTCCACCGATCCCACTGGGCCCTGAGACTCATTCATTCATTCACACCTTCCCTGGCCCCTGTTATGTACTGGCTCCAAAGATGAACAAAGTTGATATCCTGCTTGCAGGGAGCTTACACTTTAGCAGGCTGCAGCTGGCAGAAGGCTGGCCCTTCAAAGTCTTTCTAGTACAGGGAAAACAGAAGTAGGGGCTCTTCATGTGACTTGGTTCATCACTTCCCCTGGGGGAGGGGTCCCCTAGCATCCCCATCTCTGGACAGGGAAATGGATGGCCCCCAAAGGGGGATGGGAGAAACAGCATCACCCTGGCCACAAGAGGGAGGAAAAGGACTGGAAGTGGAAACCCCCCAGATGGTGAATGTGTGAGTCAAAGCCACACTGACAAGTTCATACAGGGCCGGGGAAAGAGGAAGTGGAGGAGGAATGAAGAAGCCAGCTTGGTCCCCTCAAAGCATCCTCTTGTTGCATTTCCGCCCAGTGCAGGCCCCGAACCCCTGGGGCTGAGTGCCCACCCGGGAGGGCCCCGAGGTGCAGCCACAAGCAGCCCCTCCCCCACCAGAGCGGCAGCCCAGGCCTCCCCGCGGGCCTGCCTCTGGAGCTGTTCTCCGAGGCTCCTGGTCTCCCCCTCTTTCACTTTCAGTTCTTCAAGGCCTTCTTGCAGTGTAATTAGCTGCGCTTGGAACTAGGCCTCGTGGGGCACAGAGATGCCTCTAGACCTTACAGTCTAGAGAAGGTTCTCAGTCTGAATAATGCAAGCTTCCACAGTCTAGGCTGTCCAGAAGGCAGCTCTGACCTTCTGTGTTCTACGTTCTAAAGTTCCCCCACGCCAGTTCTGACATTCTACATGCTAAGACCCCTTGTTAGCTCCGATTTCCTATTGGCTCACCCTCCAAACTGGCCCGCAGCCAGGCGGTGCTCAAAGCCCCCAGAATTCCCCAGGGCTCTTTCCAGTCTTCAGGCTCGGTCCTGGGAGGACCCCTGCCTTCTGGCCTGCCCCCTCCGGCCACAGAGAACTGCCCTATGCTCCCCTGCCCCCCCACTCCCTTTTTCTGTGTCTCTTTCTCAGCTCTCTAGGGATGAACAGAAAGAGGTCTGTAGTCCTAAATTTAACTCAACATCAGCGGACTAGCCAGTGCGCTCCCTGAGGGCAAGCCCTCTGGTCAGGTTTGAAATACATTTTTTCTGCTAGTTTTTGCTCTGACATCACCTACATTTTCCCACATGTCCCTCCTCTATCTTTGCCTCCAGAGAGCCATCCTCTACAACACAGAATAAAAGGGAAAAACTGCTCAGCCACACTCCCCCCTCATCCCCAAAGGCTGCCCGATGTGGGGCGCACTGTTCCCCCTTCTGTCCAAGCTGGAGCATGGGCATTCCTTATCTTTCTTTGCATGGTGCAGAGCACACAGTGCGTTCTAGACCTAACCCACTGTAGGGGACAGAAGCCCAGAGAGGGGACTAGCCCAAGGGGACCACAGTGGGGGGTGGGGGTGGAGAAAGGACTCAGGCCCCCTGACCCCCAGCCCAGTGGGGCTGTTCTCTCCCAGTGGGGGAGGGCTGGAGAGTAACAGAGTAAGAACACTTGCCTTGGCTGGGAAGGCTGCCTGGGAAAAAGTCTTGAGGCAGTGGCTGACCTCCAGCAGCAGGAGGTCAGCCTGTGACTCACCCCTCTTGTGTCTGCCTGAGTCCTAGGACAGACGGCAAGAGATTCTGAGAGATGGCTCTGGGATCTTCCTCTGGGCTCAGGTGACCCTAGTGGGGTGGGGGGCTATGGGAAGGGGCCAAAGAAGGTGGCGAGGAAGAACTCAGAACTTAATGGGGGGGTGGGGAGGGCAGTGTGGTGCAATGCATAGAGAGAGCCAGGACTGGGAGCCAGGAGCCCTAGCCCTGGGTTCTAGGCCTGAGGCACCACTGAGAACCTTAAAGTCCCATTTCCTCTCAAAGGCACAAAGTTCTGCAAAACGAGGTTGTTTGGACTGGACTGCCTCGAAGGTCCCTTGGAGCTGCCAAGATCTGTCATCCCCGCCAAGGAGCACCTGGGCGGTCTCCCAGGGCAGGAAGGGGCACCCGCCTTCCTGGCAGGGGCCACGGTCCCCCGGGCTCCTCGCCCCCCCCCACCCCAGCTCCCTTAACACCAGCTCATGTCCTCTGGAGCTCCAGCGCCTCCAAAGCCCTGTGACTATTCTTCCCATTTTCAAACGAGGAAACTGAGGCTGATGTAGGGGGAAAGACCACTAGGGGCATGCATCGAGGCGCTGAACCTGGAACTGGACCCAGGTCTCGGCATTCTCTCACTCACCCCTGGGTCCGGCGGTGGGGCTGGGGAGGAGGCTAGGAGGGAGGGGGGGCTGGGGGCGCCAGCCTGAGGATGGTGGGCTGCGGGCAGGGTACGTGAGATGCGCATCTCGATCTCGCCCCGGCCCCACTTACCCAGCACGCTGCGCCCCGCACCGGCTCCAGCCCCTGCTCCAGCTCCTGGGCTCCTGGGTGCGATCTGCAGCCGCGAGAGGGAGGACCCAATTTCTGCCTGGCTACCCGGACAGCCTGAGGGCGGGGCGGGTTCTGGGGAGGGGAGGAGAACTGGGCGAGACCGCCCAGCCAACTCGGCTTCCTTCTGGGGAAGTTCGGCCCCTCCTCCGGCCCCTGCAGCCACCCCCCCCCCCCCCCCCCCCCCGCATTCGGCAGGCCCCGGGGCCCTGAGTGCTGCAGCCACTGGCCCCAGGACTGGTTTGTTGACCCACTTGGGGCCATGACAGTGGTCAGAGCTGGGAGGGCCCATCTAGTCTAGAGGAGAAAATTTAGGCCCGGGGATGAGGTGTGGGGAAAAGTGGCTGGCAGAGTCTGTCCAGGCTGAGGAATCGAGGAGGACACACCCAGAGCTAGGAGACATCAAGGAGTGTACTTAACCCTCCTCTCACTTCTCCCCATTCAAACCACCAAGGAGTATTTATTAAGCACCTACTGTGTGCCAGGGATACAGAGACCGAGCATAAAGAGGGACCCGTCCACAGGGAGCTGCCCTTGCAAGGGAGGGGCCAGCAGGGACACATATACATATCACTCACACACACACAGCATAGAGCACAGGGTCTGGAGTCAGGAAAACCTGAATTTCAATCCTGTCTCAAGACACTAGGAGCTGCATGACCTTGTAAAATGCACAGGAGAGGGAAATGGCAAACAGCTGCAGTATCTTTGTCAAGCAAACCGTACACGGGGTCACAGAGAGCCAGGCACGCGGGGCTGAGACAACTGAAGAACGTATACATTAGACAAAATTACAGACAGCATAAATATGAAGTGAGTGAATACAAAGATATACAAAATAGCTACGTGGAGAGGGCAGAAGGCTTCCTGCAGAAGGCGGCAGCCGGCTGCTGCCTTAAAGGGAAGAACCCCGGGGGGGGGATGGGCCTGTGAGTCTGGCCCTGTGGTTTCCTCAGCAGAGGGGACTTGGGAGAAGGCATTCCCGCTCAGGCCATAGCATCAGCCTGGCCAGGTAGTGAGCTGCCCCTCCCATTAGGAAGGCCAGACCAGACCAGGACGAGTTGGCATCTATCTGCCCCGAGGGCGCAGCTTCTTTACCTCCTATCACTGAACTTGACTTTCTAAAAAATGTTTTACAATGACTGGCTTCCTTTGTAATCGTATGTATTTTATTTTGTGCACTTAAGAAGGTTGTTCTGAGAAGCATCCATAGGCTAGACCAGAATGCCAAGCAGCAGAGTGACGTGGTCAGCCCTGGGCTTCAGGAAAATCCCTTTGGCCAATGTGAGGAGGCTGGATTGGCGTGGGGAGAGGCTGGAGGCAGCAACAATCTTTGGAAGGCCAACAGAGAGGGGATAGGGCCTGGTGAAGGTGGGTGGCTGTGAGGGAAGGCAGGAAGGACAAGCTTGGGAGGCTGTTTGGATCTGTGGAGGATAACTCTGAAGCTGTAAGCCTGGAAGAGGGACCCTCACCAGATCCAGAGGAGCTCTGAAGAGGAGCAAGCAGGTCAGAAGTGACCAGAAGGGGAGACAGCTCGGATCTCTGGTGAGATCATCTCATCCTGGAGTCCACAGACCTCCAAGGCGTCCACGATTAGATTTCAGGAGGTCCACAATACTGAATGGGAGAAAACTGACTGAATTTCCATTAACCTCCAACTGAAACTGAGCATTTCCTTATATGTAGGCAACAAATGTGCTTCTGAGCAGGAGCCCCACAGGCTTCACTGGACTCACAGCCAGAGGGTCCAAGACACACAGAAGGTTAAGAACCCCTGGCCTAGGCCAACCTTCTAATTTTACAAAAGGAGAAAATGAGGCCTGGAGGAGTCAGGTGACTAACCCTCAGTTGGGAAGTGGCTAGGCTGGGCTTCTAAGCCAGGTGCTCCAACTCCCAACCCCGTGGGCTTGTGATTACCCTCCCATTGTCCTTAGAGCTCAAGGACCTGCCACCCTGCCCTTTTCCCCAGGAACCTCGAGGCCCCCTCGTCTCCTCCAGTTCCCTACTGCTCAGCTTCCTGGATCTTTAAAATGTTACTGTTAGCATATCAGTCATTCTCCTTCCCTCTGCATCAGTTTATACAAGTCTTCCCAGGTTTCTCTGACACTATCCCCGCTCCTCATTTCTAACAGCACAATAGTATTTCATCACCTTCATGTGCTCTAGTGTTCGGCCATTCCCCAGTTGATGGGCAACCTCTCCATTTCCAATTCTTTGCTGTCACAAATGGTTCTCCTCCTCCTCCTTTTTGGGTTTAGGCCCAGCTGTGGCACTGCTGGGTCAAGAGCATGCACAGCTTAATAGCTTTTGGGGCATACGTAGCTCCAGAAAGACCCTAATGCACCCCAAGGGTGCATTCATAACTGACTCCTCTGTGATCCTCACTACCACCCAGGGCGTGTGTGTGAGTATGTGTGTGCGCACGCGCCCCTTCAGAGAGGACACTTGAGATGTGGAAAAGGGAAGTGACTCATAAGAAATAATGCAGCTAGTCGTCAGGGGCAATCCAGGGTCTCTGGTTGAAATTCAGAGCTTTTTCACCAGACCACATCCTCTTTCCTCCCTGCCCTGCTCTGTCCCCATGGCTGCTAGCCACCAACCCAAGGGATTTGGCTGCATGGTATCACAGGACTGCCCTTGCTCCCAACCCCACCTCCAAAGCGTCTGCCGAAGGCACGGTGTGGCAGAGGGGACCCAGCCCTGGTCTGGCTCTGCCACCGATTCCCCGTGGTACCTGGGCAAGTCACTTCAATGTTTCAGGCCTCTGTCTTCATCTTTAAAAGCCAACTTCTTGGGGTTGTTACCAAAGAGTCAATCAACAG
Organism: Phascolarctos cinereus; assembly: GCF_003287225.1. NCBI lineage: Eukaryota > Metazoa > Chordata > Mammalia > Diprotodontia > Phascolarctidae > Phascolarctos > Phascolarctos cinereus. Next base: position 258,365,186 of record NW_027556402.1, on the reverse strand, counting down.
TCATGGTCATTACCTAAGTGACTTTAGATGGGAGAGGAATCTTAAGAGATCTTCTGGTCTCCAATTTCCTCATTCTAGTTTGGGGAAGTGACTCCCCCAGGGTCACACAGCTGGTAAGGAGCAGGTTGGGAGCCAGGTCCTTAGCTCTGGGGTCAAGATCATCCACTGAACCAAGAAAAAGCCAAGTTTCTTGAGCCCCAAGTCTGGGCAAGATGGGAGGGGGAGGGGCCCAGGGCCGAGTGACTACAGGAGCAGAAAACCCTGCAGGGGTTCTCCTCTCACCTAGGTCAGTATTACATAGCACCTACTATGTGCCTCACAACCCTGTTGGGTGCTTTTATGAGCTTCATTTCATAATTGAGGAAACGGAGGCAGATAGAGCTGATTTGTCCAAGGTCAAACAGCTAGGAAGTATCTGAGGTCACATTTGAACTCAGGTCTTCCCGAATCCAGATCCAGCCTCTCTCCCCGGTTCTAAGGATACCTCTTCTAGACCTGCCAGAGACAAGCGCAGCGACCTGGCACAAATCCCTTAAACTTGCTGGGCCTTCACTTCCTCTTCTAGCAAACAGGCGGCTGACCTCCATGGCTCTGAATGAACCTCTGGTCATTCTTCGGGGCATGGGGTGGGGGACGGTTGGCTATGATCTCACCCACCCAGGATCCTCGGAGATGAGTAGATCCCCTGCCCCATTTCTCTGCCTTCTAAGGGTAATTCCTGTTTCGAGGTTCTGAAGGTGAGCTCCCTTCAGGTCCCAGCTCACACCAGAGCTCGGTTTACATTTTGTGTGTGTGGGTGTGCCTGCAGCACACAGACTCCCCCCTCGTCTAACTCCCTTCTCCAATCCCGGTTATTTGTGTCTATTCTGTATCCCATCCCTCACTTGGGCACCCTAGACAGGCTGGTCTCTGAGCCTCCAGTTTCCTCATGGGCACAGTGGGGACGGAACACATCCCCATTTCTGGGGTCGCTGTAAAACTTGCCTGGGATGATGGCCATCAAGGGCATCTTAAGCCTTGAAGTACTATTGAAAAGTCAGCAATGACGTTAATGATGCCTCTTAACTGTTGGCCAAGCGGTGGGAAATTGGGGCTGTGGTTCCCCTCCAGGTGTCTCTGCTGTCCTTTGGCCAGGGTGGGATCGGTGGCCCCTCCCTTCATGGCCTCCACAAACTACTCCATGGGCAGCTTGAGCAGCTGGGGGGCCCAGGTGATGGTTGGCTGTGACCTCCGCAGTGGGCTTAGGGACAAGGAGACTGTAACGTACGATTATGATGCACAGGACCCGACCCTTACTCCTGGTCATTGTTGACACAAGCTTGCCTGCCGACCCTGCTCTGGGGCTGGTTACTGGACGTGCCCTAATTTGGGTTTCCAGTCTGGCCTCTAGGACCAGGGGCACATGGGAAGGAAGCTGAGCCCACCATCCCAGATAGGGGCCCAGGACGTTGATCCCAAGGCTTTCTCCCTCCATGTCCCCCATGCTCGGCGTCTTCCTCACTCCCCTCCAGCTGCTGCCCCACATCCTGTTTCCCCCTCCTCTGTGCCCCCTTCTCCCCTGACCCTGAAGCCCCAGCTAAAGGCCCGCCTCCCCTAGGAAGACTTTCTCGATGGCCCTGGATTCTGGGGCCTTCCCTCGGCTGGCCACAGCTGGTTTGAACATGGTGGTTTTCACTTTCTTCCCCACTGGACTGAGCTCCGAGGGCAGGGACTGATTTTTGCCTCTTGGAGCCAATGCCTGGCACACAGTAGGTGCTTAGTAAAGAAGTGCTTATTGGCGGATGGGTTTCGTGGCCCATACGCTCCACTCTTGCAGAACTTTCCCAGCCCTCCCCTAGTCCCTCTGGCTGCTTTCATCACACTTGTGCATGTCATACTCAGAATCACAGAATCAGCAGGTGGCAGGGTCCTGAGCGGCCTCCATGCTAACTAGCATTTCTACAGCAGCAAAGCCCTTCACGAATAGTAATCTCATTTTGTTCTCACAACCACCCTGGCAGGTAGGTGCTGTTATTCCCACTTTAGTTGAGAAAGCCGAGGCCAAGGTCAAATGACTTGTCCAGGGTCACACGGCCAATAAGTGTCCAGGGCTAGATTTGAATTCAGGTATTCCTGAGTCCAGGACCAGCGCTCTATCATCCTGAAGGCTCCCTGGTTAGCTGCCAATCCAATCATGCACAGAGAGAATTAATTCCCTATCAGAATACAGTCATGGAAGTCCGGCCTGTGCTAAAGACCTACAAAGGCCCTGTCCACTTTGGGCAGCTCCACCTGGCAGGGCATTCTTCCTGACCTCCAGCCCAAATCGGCCTGTTTGCACCTGCCCCCACTCTTGCCATTCCCCCTTCAAGCCCTTCAGCTACCTGAGGAGGGCCCACGGGACATCCTGTGCACTGCACCCCTCCCCCCCCGCCCCCATCTTCTCCAGGCCCAACATTCTCCTTTCCCTGTCCTTAAGGCAGACAGTCTTGGGCCCTTTGCATCCCCCGTCTTAGACTGTAGGCTCTGGGGTTGGCAGGTACTGAGTAGTTCAGGGCTCTGTTCCCAGGGTCCAGGACCACAGAGTAGAGGAGTTAACAGGCTTCTGGATGTGTTTTATTTTCCCTACAGCCTGTGCGCCCTTCCCACCAACACCTCAGCCACCTTTCAAGGCCTTGCTGACGCACCTCACGCCCTCATGCTCAGTGGCTCCCTCGCTCCTTCCTAGACGCTGCTTTGGATTGGCATTTCACCAGGCCTGCCTTCCCTAGTCAGTGATTTTCCCCTGGTTCTGACCCCGGCTGGACCGAGCTGCTCTAGGCCGGCTCACAGCCAAGAGGTTCTGGGTCAGAAGGCAGGACCAAGTGGTCACCCCAGGCCCCCAGTTGCTTCCCATCCTACCAGAGCTTCTCCACTCTTCCTTCACTTATGACCTGTCCCTCTGGCAGGAGTTTCCCAACCCTGCTCTTAAATGAGACTTCATAGGTGTGGGGGACCCTCTCCTACCAACGCTGATGGGCCAGGAGCACAGACGTGCCCCAGGTCAGAGCCAGGCCTTGAACCCGGGCCTTGCTGACTCCAAGGCGGCCCCTCCTCCCCCACCTGAAAGTGTTTGGTAAGGGTGACCTTTAGGGAAGAGTTTGGCTTGCGTGGGCCCAGCCCCCTTCCTGCATCCAGGCAGCAATGAGGAAGTAGCAGCCCCAGGGAAGGGGAGACAGAGGTGGGAGGGGAACCCAGGTGGAGCAGAAGGGGAGCCACCAAGGACCTGAAGCCTGGCCTCTGGCCAATCTGGAGACAGCGCCCTCAGGGACTCCCAAAACGGGGATGTGGGAGCTGGGGAGGGGGCCAGAGGAGCCCCAGCCCCGTGCCTCGACACGTCCCTCACTCCACCAAGTGAGACGCCCAGCACACATTTCTAGGCTTTATTCCAGGATACCAGACGGGAGGGCAGCTGCCGCCCTTGGACCAGACTGGGTGTGAAGGGAGTGGCTGGGCCCCCCCGCCCCTCCCAGGCTTCACCGGTACAGGAAGTCGGCCTGGATGTTGGCGGCAATCTCGGCCTCCCACTTGTCCCCGTTGTTGAGAAGTTTCTCCTTGTTGTAAAGCAGCTCCTCATGGGTCTCCGTGGAGAATTCAAAGTTGGGGCCCTAGGCAGGGGGATGGGGAGTTGTGAAGCCCAGTGGGGCGGGGACTCCAGACCCGTCCCCCACCCCCAGCCCGACCCGCTGACCTCCACGATGGCGTCCACGGGGCAAGCTTCCTGGCAGAAGCCACAGTAGATGCATTTGGTCATGTCGATGTCGTAGCGGGTTGTCCTCCGGCTGCCGTCTGCCCTGGGCTCGGCCTCGATGGTGATGGCCTGCGGGAGGGACGAGTTAGCAGCAGAGCCCCGTCCTCCCGCTGCCACAATCCACACGGCACTCGCCTCACCTGGGCCGGGCAGACGGCCTCACAGAGCTTGCAGGCGATACATCGCTCCTCCCCCGAAGGGTAGCGCCTCAAGGCATGCTCCCCGCGAAAGCGCGGGCTCAGAGGGCCCTTCTCAAAGGGGTAGTTGATGGTGGCAGGTTCCCGGAACAGGTAGCTCAGAGTCATCGCCAAGCCTACAAAAGAGGCAGAGGGTCCCCAGGGAGGCCTCCCCTCCCCCCTCAAGGGGCCCCCTCAGCTGCTCCCCATGCCCACACGCACCTCGGAAGAGCTCCGTCCACAGCAGGGTCTGGGCTGCTCGGTTGGTCACAGACTTCATGTCCATGGTGGGCTCCTTCACATTCACAAACTCTGGAAAGAAGACATGTCAGCTTGTCAGGGAAGGATGGGCAGAGGCAGGCCTCAGCGCTAAGCCACCTCAGACACAAAAAGGCCTCCCAAAATGAGGCCCCTTGACCCTAATGTGAAGGACTGCAGCATTCCTGGTCACCCACAAAACCCGCTGGTTCAATCTGCTTTACTTACTAAGGCAGGAAAGTGAACAAAGCCATCTTTAGTAAGATTTTTTTTTTAATCAAAACCTCAGTTCACTAGAAAAATAAATCAACTGAATGATTAGCAAATAGGATTTCTCAACAAGCCAGGCTCATCGTCCTAAGTCACTCCTGCCTCACCACTGCACCGTCTAAGGATATACCGGACATACCTCCAAGGGGTTGGGATGGGGTCGCCTGCTGAGCGAGGTGCTAGGAAGGAGCCCTTAATAAAAAACACGACAGCATGATTTCTCCCAATTAAAGATTCAGGATAGAATGTTTTCTGCCCTGCTTAGGGAAGGGGACCCAGGCCTGTAGGGGCTGACTGATCTGGCACTTTGGGTCTCCTCTCCAGAGCATCTGATGCACACACGCCAGGTCACTTTCCCTCTCCGGGGTGTCTGACACCAGCAGGCCTCCCTCACTCAGCGGGGTCTGACACCTGAGGGGTCTCCCTCTGGTTCCTCATCCCTTGCCATTCCCTCAGGGCTGAGTCAGCACCCCATCTCTGCTCTGGCATATCCTGAGTCCCAAATGCAAGAACCTGGGAGACGCCAGGCTGCCATACAGGAGAGGAAGAGGGTGGGGCAGACCTGGCTCCCCCAGGGATATGGGTTTGTTTGAGAATCTGAAAGCTGCTGCTTGTGGAACTCTCCCACAGCAAGGCGCCCGAGGGCAGGGCCTGTCCTCTGGCGTGCAGTCATGTGGCCAGGGCTGGACCAGAGGAAGTGGATCTGTGAGGGTCCTTGGAGACCAGCCAGGCCAGCGCCATCGCCTTCCAGAAGACGTAGCTCAAGGCTGGAGAAGGAATTCCGCTGAGGCCCTAGAGGGGATCTGCGGCAGCGCAGGGATGCCAGGCGAGATCCTTGGATACCGTTCTCCTGGGCTGCCCGACAACCTGGGGCAATACCAGCATCTTGTGCCCCGTGAGAGGTGTGGTTCAACTCCAGCACCCAATGTGTCATCTAGAGGTCTCTGGAGACCCTCCATGCCAGAGGACACACTGGGCAGCGGCAGGCTTCTATTCATCAAAGGCACTGGGCTAAGATGGTACCTGCATGGGAGGAGCAGGGCACAGCCTAGGGGCCTGTCTCTTCCCCTCCCACCTCAAGACGTGAGGACTGGGTCCAGTGTAGAGGACCCCTGAGGGCCCTGGCGGCTCTCAGGACCCCTCTGACACTTATGGGCTTCCATCCTGCTGGCCCCAAGCCTCTGAGCGCCTGCTTCCTCATCTGCTCCCAAAAGCATTAAGACTATCAGCGCCAGGTGCTCCTGAAATGGGACTGGCTCCTCGGACCCCTCTTTGCTCGGGGGCCAGGCACACAGATGTGGCAGAGGCCACCCTGAACCTCAGCAGCAGCTCCTCTATTTCTGCCTTGAGTGGGCAAAGGGAAACCCTGGACCATTCTGGGTGGGCTGAGTTAGAGGTCAAAGGTCCCCCAGGCAGAGAGTGGGGAGAGAACAATGGCTGTCTGAGGACCAACCCTAGGATACTCACTGTAGGAGGAGACGGAAGAGGGACTGCTGTGTAGACCTCTGGCCAGGCCTCGGCAACTGGCTGGTCCTAGAAGAGGCAGAAGCATTACCCAGTGCCAGTGCCAAGAGCCTCCCCTCCCCCTCCCCAACCCCTGTGCCACTGTGGGGCGCTGCCTACCTGTGCCTGCCAGCCGGGAAAGGACGCGCAGCAGGGCCATATTTGGGCAACTCATCTGGGGAGAGGAAGGGGGGGGCGGCACCGATCAACACAAGGGCCTGCCTCCCCTCCCCCGCAGGGGCTGGAGCCCCAGCTTCCACCGGCTCCCCTTGAAGCCTGCTCTACCAACTGCCCCCCCCAGTCACTCTGCAGTGCCTCCATTCACTCCTTCACTCATTCATTCACTTGTTCATTTATCCCTTCACTCGTTCATTCATTCGTTCACCCATTTGTTCATTTACTCATTTGTTCGTTCACTCGTTCATTCCTTTACTAATTCATTTACTCATTCGTCCACTCATTCGTTCATTCCTTCACTCACCCATTCTTCACTCCTTCATTCATGTACTCATTTGTTTGTTCACTCATTCATTCATTCCTTTACTTGTTCATTTACTCATTCATCCTTTACTCATTCATTCACTCATCCATTCCTTCACTCGTCCATTCATTTACTCATTCATTCGTTCACTTCATTCATTCCTTCATTCATCCATCCGTTCACTCGTTCATTCATTCCTTCACTCACCCATTCCTTCACTCATTCGTTGATTCATTCCTTCACTCCTTCATTCATTCGTTCACTCGTTCATTCCTTTACTCAATCATTCCTTCACTCACCCATTCCTTCACTCATTCGTTCACTCATTCCTTCACTCGTTCATTCATTCCCTTGCTCGTTCATTTACTCATTCATCCGTTCCCTCGTTCATTCGTTCCCTCGCTCGTTCATTCATTCCTTCACTCGTGTGTTTACTCATCTACTCCTTCATCCCCTCATTCCCTTCTTCCTTCATCCATCCATCTGCTCCCTTCTTCTCTCCCTCCCTCCCTGGGCCAGGTGAGGGGCCTCTCCCCCTTCCCCCCCGGGTCAGAGCTGGGGGGCCCCGAGCCCGAGGATGTCGGATCCCTGGAGGCCCCCGGAGTGGAGAGCGCCCACTGCGTGCCGGCAGAGCCAGGCTTGGGGGGGCCCCGGGGGTGGGGGAGAAGGTCGGGGGGACGGGGCGCGCGGCTTCGCACGTGACCTTGGACGGGTCCCCTTCCAGTCCCCGGAACCGAGCCTCGTCTCCCCGGCTGAGAAGCAGGGGGAGGAGCGGGAAAGCCCGGGAGTGACGAAGGTGAGGGAGCAGAGGAGCCACGTCGTGACCCGTGACCCGTGACCCCTGGCCGGGCCCCCGCCCCCTCCCGTCCGGCCGCGCGCATGACGCATGCGCAGTTTCAGGGTGACCCTCCTGCTCTCATCCTGAAGGACGCCGGGAGCGGTCTCCTGCGTGGCCCAGCCGGAGCAAGGACGCCTGGCCTGGCCCGGGCCCGGCCCCGAGCCGCTCTGCTCCCTCCCCTTCCCTCCCTGGCCAGCTGAGCTGCGCACTCACCTAGAGGAAGGGCCCGCACCGCTACCGCCGCCGCCACTGCTGAGCCTCGGGGCCGGGTCGGGCGGGGGGGGGGTGTGTGTGCGGGGGACTCTGTCACCTCTTGGCAGCTCCCATTGGAGCGCTGGCCTGTCACTCAGGCGCGCCGGGCGGAAACGGTGAATTTTGATTGACCGAGAGGCAAGAAGCGGAACCACAAGCTTAAATCCACGGATGATTGGCCGAATTCGGGGCCCAGAAAGCCAAGCAGGGCGGTGCCATGTTTGTCCGCAGGAACCAGTGAACAAAGACGCTTCAGTCACGTGAGGGACGAGCGACGCCGGGCGTCACATGTTTAGCTCCGGGGGGCGGGGCAAAGGTGCGCGTGGGAGGGGCGTGAGAGCGGTCGGGAAGTGCGACTTCAGGTTCTCGGTCTACGAAGCGGGCACGTGGAGCGCACCTTGGTGCGTGACCTAGCGCAGGCGTCCAGGCTGCTCCAGCCTCAGTTTCTTTAACTGCTAAGGAAGGGGAGGGGTCTGTGCCCCCCCGCGGTGCTCAGAGCAGCCCAGGTTCCCCCGGCCCGCTCGAATCCAGCGTTTGCTGCGAGGTATGTTAGGCTCGTTGTGGTGTTCAGCCCTGTCCCACCCTCCGTCGCCCCATTTGGGGTTTTCTTGGCAGAGATATTGGGGTGCTTTGTCATCTCCTTCTCCAGCTCGTTTACAGATGAGGAGACTGAGGCACACAGGATGAAGTGGCTTGCCCGGGGTCCCCCAGCTAGGCAGTGTCAGAGGCAGGATTTGAACTTGGATCTTTCTGACTCCAGGCCTGAGGCTCAGGGCACTGTGCTGCCCCCGGCTGCCCTAGTTATTAAACATCTATCACGCGCCTCTTTGTCCAAGGACGAACTGAAAGAGCTCCTAGTCGCAAGGAGCCTGCATTCTGGGAGTGGGGGGCACAGGACCCCCTAAATAGCAAGTCATTGGGCGGTGGGAGCAGAGGTCGGGAAGGAGGAGCCCCTGGCTGAGCCCGGAGGAAGCTCAGGATTCCACTTGGGCATCTGTAAAGACTGGGAGGTGGGAGATGAGCCGATGCGTGAGGAGTGATGCGGAATCAGCTGGGAAAGTTAAGGGGAACCCGATTGGAAAGGGTTTTTAACACCAGAGGAGTGTGCTCAATCCTAGAAGCACCGGGGAGCCCCCGAAGTCTCTTTAAAACGGGGTGGCACCCCCCCATTTCATGGCTGTGCAGGGAAGGGACCGGAGAGGGGAGATGCCAGGTGCAGGGAGACTGCGGCAGGAGCCCTGGCAGGGGTTGGGGGTGGGGAGAGGGGAGAGTGAGGAGCGACAGTGAAGCCGCCAGCCTCGGGGACTGGAGGGATGGGGCCCTTTGGGACAGGCAGGGTTTGAAACCCCCTGGAGCAGAACTAAAGGGGATCTCAAAAGGCCATGGTCCAGCAGGCACCTGGGCAAGAATTCAGACTGACGGTGTTGTAAAAGTGTCACCTGGCTTCTGCTTAGAGGACTCCCCTCCCCCAATCCCTCAGCTCTCCTGGTTAAAAAGCCTGCCCAGGCACTAAGCCTGCATCTCCCTCTCACTAACTCCCACACACTGCTTCTAGTTCTGTCCTCTGGCCCTGAGCAGAAAAGACAGAATTTAGTTTGGGAAGATATTTAGAGGTCGCAGGGTCCAGCCTCCTCACAAAAGGGGAATTTCCCACACAGACATCCCTTGTCAGTCTGCTCCAGGCTGAACATCCCCATCCAGTCCTTGAACAGCTTCATTTTTTGTATAGCCTGTCCAGTGCCCCTCCAAAAATGTGTGCCTAAAACTGAGCTGGGGCCCCAGGCTGGCTTGGAGGCTCAGCTCAATAATCAGACAGCTGAATTTGGGTTTCCCATACGGCCTTTACTTAGAACTGGGCAGCACCAGGAATCCTAGGGCCCCTCTGCCCCAGGTACAGACTCACAGCCAGCAGGGCTGGAAGGCCAAGTCCAAGGGATCTCCTGCCCCTTTGTAGCCCTCACTACAAGTTCATCTCAGCCATGCCACTGAGACCCACGGGACGGGTGCACAGCAGGAGAGTGTTCTGACAGGAGAGTCCTGGTGCCTGTGAGAAGGGGGCAGCCCCCAGCTCATAGGAGCGTGCACTGGCCCTTGTGGCTGATCTCCACCATGGACAGCAGCAGCCCCAGATTACGCTGGGCATAGGGTGGGTACCGCAGAGAGTTAAGCTTCTCCATGCCCGAGCTCCGCAGGAGGCAGCCGCGCTGATGCGAGAACGTATCGAAGCTGAACTTTCCATGGTACATACCCATCCCACTGTTTCCTATAAGACAGAAAGGCAGGCAGTGTGTGAGGGGGCAGCGACGGGGGGTTTGGGCAGCCCTCCTTCTTCCCCACACCCCCACTTTCAGTACAGTCCCCATCCCCCCATCTGGAAGTGGGGGGAAGGGGGAGATTCAGCAAAACCCCTCAGCACTGGGACATAGAATTGGGTAAAAAGTCTTGTGTCAGAGATGTATGAGCTGAGGCAAAGTGAACTGAGGTGGGGGCTTCACGGGAACGGCAATGTTGTACAATAATCAGCTGTGAAAGCCTTGGCTGCTCTGATGAAGGCAGTGATCCAAGACCCATGATGAGCCAAAGGACCCATGATGGAAAATGCTGTAATATGGTTAATATGGAAATCAGTTTTACATGATTTCACATGTGTAATTGATAGAATTTTGTTTGCCTTATCAGTGAGTGGGGGAGGGGAAGGAGGGAGGGAGAGAACTTGGAACTCAAAATTTAAAAAGAAAAGAGTGTTTAAAAAAAAAAAGTCTTACATCTTTTCCTGCTGAACGGTGAGTCCATGAGGGCAGAAATTGGGCCTTTTCTAACCCAGGACCCAGAATGGCAGTTTGATTCAATAAACATTAAAGTTTGTGTCAGCAGCGTGATACAGTGTAGGAGGCCTTGGAATCAGGAAGACCTAGGTTCAAGTATTCCTTGTGAGCCATTGCAGACATTGTGGAAGGAACAGGAAAGGACAGGGTGTCTGCAGCATCTCTCATGACTTTGGAGAGAGCCAGGCCCGCAGGGATTGGACGAGGGTCATGAGGCAGAGCTTGAGACCTACCTACTCCTCCGAAAGGCAGTGTGGTCAGCGTCATGTGCATGAAGCCATCATTGCCACAGAAGCCCCCGCTGCTGGTCTGCTCCAGCATCTGGCGCACCACCTAGAAGAAAGCCAGGGCTCAGGAGATGCCCGGGCACTCTGCCACGGGCATTAGTAGAGGGGCTCCAGCCATCCTGGGGCTCCTGTGCCCTCTGCTGCAGTAGAGAGGCTGAGGAGCACGCCCCTGACCAGGCCCTGTGACAGACACCCTGTGTAGCGACCTTAGTTACTCTGGAGTGCTGAAGCAACAATGCGAAGGCAAGGAGCCTGAGGGCAGATTCAGGAGGGTGAGGCCCTTCTCTGAGTCCCCCAGGTTCTTCCCTTGCGCCTAGTTCCAGGCCTATCACTTCAAGCCCGGACTGCTGCAGAGGCCTCCTGGACTGCTGCAGAGGCCTCCTCAACTTCCAGTTTTCCACCTGGCCGTCAAAGGAGACTTCCTGAAGCATAGTTCTAAATATGCTGCTGCCCTGCTCAAGAACCTTCCACGTCTCCCTCTTACCTTTAGGATAACATAGTATCATAGATTTGGAGATGGGAGGGACTGTCAGGATTACCTAGTCCAACCCCCTCCCCCCCTTTTATGGAAGAGGAGACTGACCAGTGAATCCCAGAGCTGGAGCAGGGTTCCGAGGCTGTGAAGTCTAACTCATTTGTAATTAAGAATCCCCTCTACCACAATAGGGCAAGTGGGTGGCACAGAGGATAGAACACTGGGCCTGAGTTCAAATCCAGCCTCAGACACTTATTAGCTTAGTGACTTTGGGCAGCTCACCTGTTGCTTCAGTTTCCTCAACTGTAAAACGAGCTGGAGAAGGAAATGGCAAATAACTCCAGCGTCTCTGCCAAGAAAACCCCAATGGGGTCGTGAAGAGTTGGAGGTGACTGAGTGACCAGAACGGTGCTGCCGATGCGTGGGTGGTTGGCTGTCCAGCCTGCTGGCAGACCTCAGGAGATGAGTGTCTCTCCCCCTCTCCGATGGCCCTCTCCCACTTTGGGTTAGGCCTGTTTCCTGATATCCAGCCCCTCTTCCTCTGCAGTTCCTCCTTGTTTCTCCTGGTTCTGCCCTCAGGGCCGTGCAGGACAAATCCAATCCCTCTTCCTCAGGACAGCTCTGCCTAGAGCATTGTTGTTTAGTTGTATCAGACTCTCTGTAAGCCCCATTGGGGTTTTCTTGGCAGAGATACTGGAGCGGTTTGCCATTTCCTTCTCCCCTTCATTTTACAGGAGGAACTGGGGATCACACAGCTAGGAAGCATCTGAGGCCAGATTTGAACTCGGGAAGTTGGGTCTTCTTGACTCTAGGCCCAGCATGCTGTCCACTGTGGCACCACCTGGCTGCCCCCATGGTACTTAGATGGTGGCTATTGTGTCTCCTAAACCTTCCATCCTTCCAGGTTTTACACTTCTAGTTCCTTCAGGCCTCCACGCCTCTCGCCATCCTACAGGAGATGCTCTCTGATTTGTCAACTGACTTCTTAAAATGTGGTGCCCAGATCTGAACATGGAGTAATGTCATCTCCATTGTTTGGCACCCTTTGGAGGCCTCTTGGCTTTCTTGGCCATCGTGTCAAACTTGACTCATGCTGACTTTGTGGTCCACGAAATTCCCCCAGTCTTTCTTATAGAATATGATGCCTCCCCCAAACTCGTGAAGTTTTTAAGAAAACTGCGTAGGACTTAATATTTTCCCATATTAAGATCAATCTGATTAGATACACCCTGCCATTCTCATTTGTCAGGGCTGTTTCTGGAAGCCGACTCTGGTCCAGTGTGTCAGCCATCCCACCCAACTTCATGTCATCTGGAAATCTGAGAAACAGCCACCTGTTTTTCATCCAAGTCACTGATAATGCGTGTTGATAGCATGAGACGACGAACAGAGCCTTGTGGCACTCTGATGGAGACCGTGTGTACTGACCCATTAATGACACTCTTTGAGACTGGGCATTCAGTGAGTACCGGTCATCTGGACAGTGTCACTATTGTATCCAGGAGGAGAACATGAGAGACTTTGCTAAGATTTAGGTAATGTATATCTGTAGCATGGCCTAGTAACCTGGTCAGAAGAGGAAATGAGCTTACTGTGGCATCACCCGATGTTGAGGAGGGGCAGACTGGCTCTGAATCATCCCTTCCCTTTGTACATGCCCACAAGTCTCCCTTCAATTAGACATTCTGGAATTTTTCCAGGAATCAGAGTCAAGGTCACCAGGCTGTAGTAGCAAGGACTACAGCTCTCCCTCAGACAACCCTGGGGCGCACTTCGGCACTCCCTCTCCTCGAGTCAGAATCTGAGGTTCGTCACGGGTTATAACTCGGGTTTTGTGTGTTGTGCAGGGGCCGCTAGGGCGGTGAGCTTTATGGCTTCCCCTTCTTGCCTTGTTCTTCCTCTATTGAATCTGCCATGGTGAACCTCTGTGGTAAATCCCCGTGGACCGCTGTGTCCTGCAGGCTCCCTTTCCAGACTTCATGACATGTTTCCATTTACCCTCATTAGGGCTCTTTATCCCTGAGCAATAGGTCATGTATCTGTATGTGCCTCACTCATGTAATAAACTGCCAACAAGATCCAGTCCCTCTCAACTTACAACCTTGGCAAGGAATACAATTTGCCCAGCACAATAAAGAAACACATCTTAACAGCCATAGGAGAATCATCCTAAGATCCAGGCAGGAGAGTGAGATGTGGGAGCTGAACAAAAACATGGATCTGGGTAGACATGGGGGAATGTGGGTGCTAGAAGAGAAAGCCAGAAAGGATGGGTTATTAAACCCCACAAGGCCGCAGTTAATGAAGAAACCTTGCAGTTCCTTGTTTTTCTGGTGAGAACTAGCAGCTTTAGAGAAGAAGCTTGGCTCTAGCCCAGGAAGCAGAGCCACACCTGTGCGTGCCCCCTTGTCGCCTTTGATTCCATTCTGTCCCTCCCCCCAGGCTTCACTGACCTTTCTGACCCCAGCCCCTCCCTTTAGGCTCCACTGTCCCGTCTTTCTCTGGGCCCCTCACTCTGTCCCCACTGCCTTCTCTATCCCTAGACCGTCCACTCACACCTCTATTTCCTCTATTTTCCTGCCACCACCATCCTCTTTCCTTACCTTGGAATCCTTGGAGAAGGCATATAGGGCCAGGGGCTTCTCTCTCTTCCTGATGAAAGCAATGGCCTCATCGATGCTCTGCACATTCAGGATGGGTAAAATGGGCCCAAAGATCTCCTCCTGCATCACGGGGTCCGTCTCCTTCACATCCACCAGCACCGTGGGGGCTGCCTCGGACCACAGAGGAGACCTTAGGCTGGGGCTCTCAGAGGGACCCAGGGCAGGGGGGCAGAGGTGGTGGGGGTGTAAAAAAGTTATCGTAGGGCAGACTTTGGGGGTAAAGCAATGCACACTGTGCCATGGAGCCCCTCACGGGGTCCTGGTCACAGGGTGACCACACCTTACTCCCTGTGGCTTCTTCAGAGCTGCCAGCACCAAGGACCCTGGGGGGGTGGGAAGGGGGTCGCTCACCAATGTAGCGTTCCTGCTCGTCTGACTGGCCGCCAATGGCTGCTCGGCCATTGCCCAGCAGGCCTCGAAGCCTGTGGAAATGCTTGTCACTGATGATGCGGCCCAGGTCTGGGGAACCCTGAGGATCCTTCCCATAGAACTGGGTCACTGCATTTTGCAGGGCAGGCAGCAGCTTCTCCTGCGTCTCCCGGGTACACAGGATGTAGTCTGGGGCCACGCACGTCTGTCCCGCGTTGAAGAAACGGAACCAGGCCACACGGTTGGCCACGTTTTGGGGGTCACAGTTGTCATCCACGTAACAGGGGTTCTTCCCTCCCAGCTCCAGCGTGATGGGGGTCAGGTACTTGGAGGCAGCGGACATGACGATCCGGCCTACAGAGGGGTTCCCTAAGGAAGCAGAAGTGTAGACCATCTAAGCACCTCTCCACTTCCCTGCAGACCAGGGAAGGTTGGTTTTTCATGAGGTTGTAGGCTTTAGATCTGGAGGAACCTGGGAGGTCATTCAATTTAACCCTTTCTAATCCACCTTCCACAGAGCTACTCTGTTGGTCACCTGACTGTCCCCTCCCCTGAAACTTCTGAGGCTCCGTTACCTAGGACTAAATACAGAAGCCTCAACCCCACCCCTAAAGCCCTCCATGATCTGCCTCCCCCAGGCCTTTCTATTCATTTCTTATTCACCTGCACTCCCTCTCTCCCGGTCAAAGCAGCCCACCTTCTATTCTCTCTAGTGGGCATCCCACAGCTGGGCTCCAAACCCGGCTGTCAGAAGCTTCTCCTTCCTCATCTCTGCTCCTCTTTACACACCTTTCCTGGGCACCAAGGCTGTTAGCGCTTCCCTCCTGGCATTACTTTACACCCTTTGTAGTTGTTTGTGTGTGGACTGTATTCCACCTCCTCCTGGCTGTAAGGGCAGGGATCCCCGGTAGAGGTCAGAGAGGAGAGCCAGGATTGGAATGAGCTGTCAGAATCCAAATCCGGGCCCTTAGCACAATAATCCCTGAAGGTTTTCTGCCCCAGAGTCCAGCTCTTGCCTGTCTCCAAGGCCCTAGAGGAGTAACTGCCTTGGGCGTGGGCAGATCAAACCTGAGGCATTCCACACCTCCAGAGGGGGGCCCTCCCCTTTCCCCCAAGGCTGTGCTGGGTCAGCTCTGCTAGCTGTGGGGAGAGAAATGGGGATCCCCATTGGTCCTCCATCCTGGAGGAACTCTCCAGGAGACCAGGCCTCTGGCCCTGACTCTGAGACTTTGGACAGTCTCTGTTCCCCCTCCAGGCCTCTATTTCCCCATCTGTAAGAAGGGGTTGGGCCAGAGGGACTCTAAGGCCCCTTCTCTTTCCAGAGTTATTTGTTCCAGTCTGGTTAGGGAAACAAGATATGTTCACTCTCTGCTCCCTTCTCTGCACTCCCACCAACCCCACAAGTGTTCAAGCCCTTCTCACCTCTCCCAAGTCAAGGCTGTGGCCTCCTCACTGTTCTGACTGGCCCACACACTCCTGCCCGGCTCATCTTCCCATTAACCTCTCTACCGTCGTCCACGCCATCCCCTCCCTTGCCCCCTGAACAGGTCTGCCTCTGAGGTCTCCCACGAGAATGACTCAGGACCAGCAGCAGGTTCCCCCGGGGTCCTACTGTCTGTCTACACCTGCAGTGACACATAGGATCCACGTGTAACTGGCCTCCCCAAACTATGCGTCCCTTGGCTTGTCATCTCACTGGACCCTCCCTGCTGGGCTGGACTCACCTGTGAAGAAGATGTAGTCAAACTTGTTCTCCAGGAGGGTGGTGGTCTCCTGGGGTCCTCCCAGCACCACAGCAAAGCAGTTCTGTGACCCAAGAAAGAAGAGTTCCCTTGAGGCAGCCTGTGGCCCCTGGGGGGCCTGTCAAGACCCCCTGCCCTGGCCTGGGAGGCCCCTCCTCCTCTCCACCACTTCCTAAAGGGCTCAGCTCAAATGCTACCTGCCCCTCCCCCCCCGGCCTGTCCTGATCTCCCACCCCCAAAGGGACCTGGTAGCTACTTTCAAGGGCACATGATGGTTCCCTCATAGAATGGAAGCTCCTCAGGGGTAGGGCTATTTGGTTTTTGTGTTTGTATCCCCTGTAGCACCTGCCTGACACATCTAGACATTTAACAAATTCTTGTTGACTCAGTGACAGCTGGATTTTCTCCCCTGTCCTGGCATGGCCAGAGTTCCCAACTGTAGTATAGGGGTGAGCAAGGTACTTCTCTTCAGGGCCCGAAGATGGAGAGGGTTAAGCAGTGTGTGAGAGTGTGTGTGAGAGAGTGTGTGTGTGTGTGTGTGTGTGTGTGTGTGTGTGTGTGTGTGTGTGTGTGTGTGTGTGTGAGACACCCAGGATGTGGGCCAGCTGGGGCCGGTAGCCTGTGGAAATGAGGGTCCCAAGACCTTGACTAGAAGGCTGGGTTAAGGGATCAGACTCCTTTTGTTATTGGCGCCTTCTCTGACTCCCCCGTCTCTCCTCCACCTAGGCCCCTCCACACACCAAGTAAAACCCAAACGGAGCCACCCACAAGCCAAGGGCCACAGAGGAGAAGGCCTCCTCCAGCCCAGAATGGCTCAGTCCCTGACACTTCCCACGGTCCCCCAGGGTCCTTGGGGAGGGGCGTAGCAAGCTGAGGGACTTAATGGAGCTGATTGTTTGGGGGGACACCTCGGACTGGCTGATCTCTGAAAGGAAGACCCCCAACAAAATGAGTGATCCCAGTGGTGAGCTGCGTGTGCTCCCAACTCGGGGCTCTGCCCAGGGGCTCTCTCCCCAGCCTCTTCCAGGACTGGCACATTCTGGGTGGGGAGCATGGCGCCTGTAAGGCCTTTTCAATGCATTGGTTGCTTCTGGGGAACTCCTTTCTTCCCTTATCCCTTGGTAGAAGGGGTGGCTCTCAGGGAGACAGGAGGTGGGGAGATATATTGGGAGGTGTAGGTAATATAAAAATAATATTACTAAAAAGTTCTTCTAAGTGAATTGGAGATGAATGGACAGAGTATGGGTGGACACTCAGTGTGAATGAGTGAAAAGCTGCCATAATTTAGGCATTAAACTACCCACTGTGATTGTGTCGACTGAGGGGCTCTCTCCAATGGTACAGGTAGCAGCCCATCCATGCCCAGCCTTCCTCACTGTCTCTGGAGGTCTTTAGGGTACCAAGGAAGGACTCTGGCTGTCTCCCTCCACCCGTTGGTCTTGCCAGGTGACCAGACCATCCTCTGGGCATTGAAATCAATGTGTGTAAATATGATAACAATGAGCTTGCTGAGCAGAGCTGACTAGAGAGAAGCTCTGTGGCCCAGCGGGGGCTTCCCTCCCCACTCCACGAAGCCTTAGAATGCAGCTGAAAAATCTAGGTCAGAAGCCAGCTAGAGCAAGTCACTCATGTGACACATGAGGACACTGAGGCCCGGAGAGGGAACATTATGTTGGTCACAGTGGGGCTGGAATTCAAACCCAGGTCGTCTACCCTAAATCACTGCCTCAGGTGCTTGGACAGATCCCGTGCTGAAGGCGTTGGAGGGCTGGGGAACACGGGACCCTGGGCAGTACCCCCTCACCTTGTCCAAGTAGCTGGGCAGCACTTCACTAATGATCTTCTCCATGCTCTTGCTCATTTCCGAGGGCTTTAACACCACGCAGTTGCCTGCAGGGAGGAGGAGAGGCAGGTTCAGCAGAGGGGGGCTGCAGCCAGAGGTCAGCCTATCAGAGAGGTACCAGTGGCCAGGGAGCTGGGGGCTAAAGAGTTCTGAGCCCCTGGCAAGTCCATGTATTCCAGGGCCAGGGGGCACTTCCCCCCTCTTCTCTTGCCTCTAGCCCTTCCCGGGACCCAGAGACATCATCACAGAACATTGGCTAAACTGCTCATTCTCACAGTTGAACTATAGAGGGCAGCCTTGTCCCTGGTACCATGGTCCTGCACTTGGCGGCTGCCTGAGAGTGGACCAGTTCTAGCTTCTGTATAGACACGCCCCTGGCAGTGGGCGAGGACAGTCTTGGAGGGCATGAGACAGAGGGGCAGTTAGAGGAAGAAGGAGGGGAGGAAAGGGAGATGGAGCTAGGGCAGAACACATCTTGTTCTGAAATACTCAAGTATTTTATCAATTTCTAAGGCCTGGGAGGAACCTTAGAACATAGAATCTAGAATGTCAGAACTGAGCCTTGGAACCCAGAAGGGAGACTGTTGGATAGGGATATTCCCAGGGGTCATTTAGTCCAACTGTTGCCTCATATGAATGTGGAGGGAACTGGAGGACAGGCAGGGGACTGGCCAGTGACATCACAAGCTCAGTTTCTTTCCTTTAAAATTGTTTTCCCTAGCCCCTGGATTCCGGGACTGATGCTTCTCTCCCCCACCTCCAGCCTACAATCTGCCACTGCCTCCCCCTCCCCATTAAGGGGCTTTAAAGCTGGAAGAGACCTTAGGTAGGCCCTCAGTCAACCCCAAATTTTGCAGTAGGAAGAAAATGAAGCCCAGAGTGGAGTCCTGTCTAAGGTCCCTGGGCATATCAGGGCTG
This sequence comes from Phascolarctos cinereus, assembly GCF_003287225.1. NCBI lineage: Eukaryota > Metazoa > Chordata > Mammalia > Diprotodontia > Phascolarctidae > Phascolarctos > Phascolarctos cinereus. Next base: position 258,346,517 of record NW_027556402.1, on the reverse strand, counting down.
TCTTAGGACAAAAATTCTGGGTCCCCTCACTCACGTCGGCTGCTCTCCTCCCTCTCCCTTCCCCTCTCTGCTCCCCATCCCATCCCTCTTCCTGCCATTTTGGGGAGAGAGCAAGCTCTCGCCCAAGAACAGTAGGGCCTGAGCAGGTGAGGACGAGTCTGGGGCAGCAGCAGGGACGAGGACGTCCAGGCCTTCATTCCTTACCTGCTGCGATGGCCCCGACCAGAGGAACTAGCACGAGGTTCAGAGGGTAGTTCCAGGGGGAAATGATGAGGACCACGCCATAGGGTTCCCTCCGGATAAAGGCTGTGTCCAGTTGGGTGGCCTGGTGACAAAGGAATGAGAGCCTAGGCCCCTGAGCCTGGATCTCAACTTGAGGGCCCCCCTGCTTTAAGAGATCCCAGGAACCAGAGGGAAGAGAAGGGGGGGGGGAGGAAATGCCCCCAGGGAAGCCTCTCTCCCTGCCTCCTGCCCTCGCTTGCTCTGCAGCTGCCCCATCCCCCCTCACCAGTCAGCCCTGGCTCACCAGGTTTTTAGACACATGCTCATCCTTCATCCAGCTGTGCAGGTTGTTCAGAGCCAGGTTGATTTCACTCTGACAGATGCTGATTTCGGAGATCTCAGACTCAAAGGGAGCCTGGAGGAGGAGGTGGTCCATAGGTCAGGCCCCAGGGCCCTCCCCATGCATCCCAGGAGCCTGGCATACACCAAACCTCCACTCTAAACCCCTACGCATCCTTGCTGGATATTGCATCCTGCAACAGGAGGAGGAGGAGAATGACCTTGGTCCTTGGAACCTCTGCTAGCTGAGACACATCCTATCCAGCTGGAAAGGCCTGACTTGGAGCCCTGAGTTTGGTCCTCTCCACAAGGCTGCCTATGGCTCAAGGACCAGCTGGTCATTAGAGTTCACCCTGCCCCAAGTTGGCCACAGCCAGAGGAATTTCTTAGCCACTGCTACTCTCAAAAACCATTCTATAAGTCACACAGGGAACGTCCTCCAGTGACAGGATTACAGAGCCTTGAAGCCTAGGATCAGTCAGCCAATAAGCATTTATTAAGTGTGTATCTGGGTGCTAAGCCCTGGAGATACAAAGGCAGAAAAAGAGGATGCCCTCAGGGAGCTCCCTCTTCAAAGGGGGAAATATGTAAATACCTGGAGGTACAACATGCATTGAGAATAAATGGAAGGCGATCTAACACTGAGGAGACACTAGGGGGCATGAGAGAGAGACCAGAGAAGGCCTCCTGCACAAGGTGGGAGCTGAGTGCAATCTTGAAGAAAGTCATAGAAACCAGGAGGCTTGCAGCTAGCCTGGGCGAAGGCGCAGGAGAGGGGGACAGTGCATACTGCAGTTTGGATGGAGCAGTCTGTGAAGGAGAGTTACCTGAACAGGGCTTAAAATGAACTTAAACTTGGACCAATGTGTACCAAAATATTTATAGCAGCTCGTTTCTGGGGGCAAAGAATTGGAAACTCAGGGTTGGCCCATCGATTGGGGAATGATTGAACAAGTTATGGTATGTGATTATGATGGAATACTATTGTGCTATAAGAACTGATGAGCAGGATGCTCTCTGAAAAACCTGGAAAGACTTGCATGGGCTGATACAAAGTGGAATGTACCCGGTACAAAGTAACAGCAATACTGGAAGATGATCAGCTGTGAATGACTTAGCTGTTATCAGCAACGCAATGATCTGAGACAACTCAGAAGGACTGATGATGAAAAATGTTTTCCATCCCCACAGAAAGAACTGATGGCATCTGAATACAGATTGAAGCAGACTTTTTAAAAAACAGTGAACTTAAACTTGAAAGGCTGCATTTTCTCCTGGAGGAATTGGGAGGCACCAATGGTTTTTGAGTAGGGGAGTGGCACAGTCAGATATGTGCTTCATAAAAATGATTTTAACAGCTGAGCAGAGGAAGGGTTAGAGGTAGAGTGTCTAGGAGCCCAGTGAACAGTCAGGAAGCTGTTAAAATAATCCAGATGAGTGCTGTGTAGGGCCTGGCCCTGGGTGGGGGCCTTGGGAATAGGAAGAAGAGGATAGATGACTAGGAGAGATGCTGTAAAGATTGGACCGGCAAGCCTTGGTGACTGATTGGATATGGGAGATGAGGGAGGGAGAGGGCATGGTCAAGGACGATTCCAAGGTCATGGCCCTGGGTGTGTGGAAGGATGGTCATGTCATTTAAAGAAGGAGGGCATTTGGAGAGGTAGGTTTAGAGGAAAAGGAAAAGGAGTGCTATTTTTGTGATGTCACATTCAAGATGCTCATGGGATGTCCAGGCAGAGATGCCCAGCAGGCTTTTGGTGGCAAAGGAACAGATTTTAGGGGAGAGACCAGCACTGAGTATGGAGAGTTGAGAACCATACGTGTAGAGATGAGAATAGATCCCATGGAACCCTGGGCCTCCAGAGGAAAAGAGTATATAGAGAGGGGACAAAGCCTTGGGGAACACCCACAGTGAGAGGGAGGGAGACAGATGATGAATCAGCAAAGGAGACAGAGATGGAGTTGTCACACAAGCAGGAGGAAATCAGGAGTGGACAGTACCGTGGGAAGCCAAAGGAGGACATAGAACCTCAGGATTTCATTGAGACAAAAGATCCTTGTGGACAAGATTGGGAAATATGGACGGGAGGCAGGTAGGTGACTTAGTGGATAGAGCACCGGTTCTGAAGTCAGGAGGACCTGAGTTCAAATCCAGCCTCAGACCAAACACTTGGCAGTTACTAGCTGTGTGACCCTGGGCAAGTCACTTAACCCAAAATGCCTAAAACAAAACAAAACAAACCAATATAGACTGGATGGGAGCAGAGTGAGGGTAATTTATAGCTGAACAAATTGTGTTGAGTTGTGTTGATGGATGCCAGACTGGAAGGAAGTCTTCAGTGTTGGGCCACAGGACTCTACCCAGTGATCTCACCTGTTCCAGATTTTCATCAGTGACTTAGAAGAAGGCCTAAATAGCATGCTGATCAAATATGCCAATGACATGAATCCGGGAGAGATGAAGCTAACACTGGATGGCAGAATCAAGGTCCCAAAAGATACTGAAGACTAGGATGATGGGCCCAAATTAACGGATTCATCTAAGTTCTCAAACCTGGGCTCAAGAACTCGACTAAGTACAGGATGGGGAAAGTAAGACTAGAAAATAGTTCATGTGGAGATGACCTGGGAGCTTTGGTGGCCAGCTCCTCGATGTGAGTGTGGCAGGGACACCAGGACAACAAATGTTGTCATTGGCCCCATCGAAAGGGGTGGAGTTCCCAGAGAAGGCAGTGAGACTGGGGGCAAGAGTCCCACTGTCCTCAGCCTGGTCAGGCCACAGTGAAAAGTCCTGCCTTGAGCACCCCATGCTAGGGGGCATTGACACTGGAGTATGTCCAGAGCTAGAGGAGGAGGATGGAGAGAAGCCTAGAAAATATGTCATGTGAGGGTCAGGCAAAGTAAAAAGGGGTGAGACAAGGCTCAGTGGCATGGGACGGCTGTCCTCAACTTCTGGAGGGTCGTCTCATGGGGAGGAGGGACTCAATTTATTCTAGGTGGTTCTGGAGTATACAAGTAGAGCTAATAGCTGGAAAGTACAATGGGGAAGAGCTACCATGATTACGGGGAAGGAGAAGCTTTCTACTAGGGCAAGGTCCTGGACTGCCTTGGGAGGTGATGGGCTGCCCATACCTGGCTGTGTCCAAGCAGAGACTGGGGGGGGGGGCCTGGCTGGGAGGCTGTTGAAGGGGTTCACGCATGGGAGGGAGGTTGGAAAAGACGCTTTCAAAGAGCCTCTCCATGCCTGGGGTTCTGTGACGCTCTGAACTGGTCAGTCTCCAGAGAAACCTTTAGAGTCTCACCTTGTGCAGATCCTGGGCCAGGGCAGCCAGCAGGGCATCTCGGTTCTCTTTCAGGAAGCGGTTCAGCCCCTCCAGCTGGGCAGCTCGGAACTCTGCTGGGCGGGTTTTCCCAGAGCCAAAGGCATCTCGGAGGCTCTGCAGGGTGTCCAAAAAGGGATTCATCCTGATTCAGAGAGAAGCAGGGATTGGGTTTGGGATTGGGAGCTCTCTGCGCACCAGGAGTCCCCCAGACACAACACTCTGCCATACCGAGGCGGAGAACTTGTGCCCATTCATTTCACGCAGACTCCAGAAAATGCCCGAATACTGGCTCTCTTATGAAGCCTTCCTCAGTCTCCCCAGCCCAAAGCCACCTCTCCTTCCACAGGCCCCTCTCAGCACACTCTCACACTCGAGGCACAGAACTGGGTTGTACAAGCTGGGGTCTAGAACCTAAGACCACCGAGTCCAACCCCCTCATTTCACAGAGGAGCATGCCGAGGTCTAGGGCTGGCAGCCATCTGCCCCTGCAGCTGGCAAACGGATGGGCCCCTACTTAGGCCAGGCCTTCTGCTCTGGGGCTTTGGGGGCTGATTTTAAAAATGCCACGGCTGGGAACAAGGACCCTCGAAGTGGCCAGGATGCAGCCGTCGCTGTCACTGACATCTCTTGGCGAAGGTGGGAGAGAAAACTCAAGCACCTTAGAAAGGCTACATCCTTCCACTGGGCCTCAGCCTCCTCAACTGTAAAATGGAGGAATACTTCCTGACCCACCGCTGGGTGGGGAGAGCTGGATGCCTATGCTCTTTGGGTGTAAACTCTTTCTAGGATCGATGTTAAACAGGGTTTCACGCTAACAAAATCCTCAGGCTGCTGTTCAGAATCCTTCACCATCTGGCCAACTTCCCAGCCACGTCTCAGATTGCTTCCCTTCACACCCTCTCTAGCTCAGACTGGTCTGCTAACTGATTTCTGTCAACAATATTCCATCTCCTGCCACCTTGTCTTTGTATAGGCTGTGCCCTATACCTGGAATGCTTTCTTTCCTCCCTGATGTCTCTGGCTTCCTCAAGACTCAGCTGAAGGACTGGCACCTCCTAGAGATGCCCCCCTCAAATGACCCCCTCAGCCTTGGATGTTTTCTTCCTCTTTTTGAAAAATTGTATTTATTTTATTTTTAGTTTATGGAATAAAACAAGGCATTTCCATGACACAGTGTAATAAAAAAAGATGACTGCACGTGAAACTGCAAATCTGTCTTGTACGACTCGCCCTCCCTTTAGATATATTGTCTCTCTTCAAATTCCTTTGTATAGTCTTCATACTTTCAAACCTGTGTCCATGTTCTAATCCCCCTGTTAGAGTGGGAGCTGCATTGGAACGTGGCCTTTGTCATTTGTGTTCTGCCTCTCTCCCTCCCTTCATTCCTTCGTTCCTTCCTGCTTTCCTTCCTTCCTTCCTTCCTCCCTCCCTCTCTTCCTTCCTTCTTTCCTTCCTTCCTGCTTTTCTCCCTCCCTCCCTCCCTCCCTTCCTTCCTTCCTCCCTCCCTTCCTTCCTTCCTTCCTCCCTCCCTCCCTCCCTCCCTTCCTTCCTTCCTTCCTTCCTTCCTTCCTTCCTTCCTTCCTTCCTTCCTTCCTCCCTCCCTCTCTTCCTTCTTTCCTTCCTTCCTGCTTTTCTCCCTTCCTTCCTCCCTCCCTTCTTTCTTTCCTTCCTTCCTTTCTTCTTTCCTCCCTCCCTCCCTCCCTTCCTTCCTCCCTCCTCCCTCCCTTCCTTCCTTTCTTCCTGCCTGCCTGCCTTCCTGCTTTCCTTTCCCTCTGTCCACAGAGGGAATCATACTCTTACCTGTGAATGCTATGCCCAAAGGAAAGTAAATTTTGCTCACTGAAACTTCAAAAGGTATCTTGAGGTTCATGGGCTGGATTTTTTTCTCAAGGAGCACACCTTAAACCCAAATCACTCAGGCTCTCATTGATTGGATGACAGCAGGTCCCAGGCCAAGCCTCACTTGGTCATTGTTTGGGCCCTGATTGGCACAGAGTGAGTGTAAATAGCAATTGTTTCTATTTTGGCCAGAAACCCTGAGGGTCTTCCCCTCCCAAATTGATATATATGTATATATTTTAACTAGGTAAAGAGGCCTTTCTTGGCCTCATTTTCTTACCTGGCCTTAGTCACTGAATGGGTGTTGCCCCAGTCAAACTGAAACCTGTTAAAGATCTTAGCTTAAAAGGCTGCTTTTAAGCATCTCCAGTCATCCTGATCTACATTTCACCACTGAACCCAGATGGCTCTGGAGGAGAGAATGAGGCTGCTGACTTGGCACAGCCCTCCCTCACTTACACTCAGTTCACTTGCATATCGTGGCATCACCTCCCTGATGTCCTGGTCCTCTTTGACAGTGAAGCACAGATAACACCAATACCACCCTAGGACCTACCCCCCAGTTCTAGCTAGAAATGTAGCAGGAACTGTTTGCTGAATTGAACCTTCAGTGTTCCAGAGAATTGGGTTCAAAGGAACTCTTGCTCCCCATTTACTGAGACTGAGACACAGAATACTCCAGACTTTGCTGGTGTTGACCTAATGAGTCACAGTCAACCTTATCAAATAGGCCAAGACCCTTTACCATGGAAATAAAATGCCCAGATAGAGAAGTTGCCAACGCGAGGCCAGAGAGCCCAGGCAGTACACAAATGCACCCTCCCCACCTCCGCCCTTCCCTCCCTTCCTCCCTCTATCGCTCCCTCTCACACCTGCCTGCCTAGGAGTGTGGCAGAAGGAGCAGGTGGCTCAGATCTGACTGAGGCCAGCTAGCAGTACAGACTCGGGGTGCAGTGAGGATCAGCAGCCAGCAGGGGCTTCTTTCTGAAATAGATCAATGATAACAGACACAGATGAAATTGACGAACACAACACACTGAGAATTCTCCCCTTGTCCTCTTTGTAGGTGGGCGACTGTACTGGGCTGTCAGGAAGGGTGCGAGATGGGGGAAAGGTTGCTGGGAAGCCTTCTCAACCTCTCTCCCATCTCAGGGAAGAGTCCCTTACTCAATAGATTTATGCTAATTTATCACCCTGCTGGAAACCCTGCCTTGGATTAGTGACCTTTTTCCTGTTAAAATACATCCCTCCGTTCTCCTCCAACACATTAAGCTACTGTCATCCCTTCACACTTTAGCATGAATGGGTTTGCCAGACCCCATCCAGGTTGGGTGAGGGGAAATTACCCTCACAAGTCCAAACCAGAGAAAGTATCATGAGACAGTAGTTCCTATGAGAAAATCTGGGAATGTTAATGCATATTTCCCATTCTCTTCACTCGCACAGCCACCCTGCAAATCCAGGCCCTCATTACTTCTTGCCTGGACTCTTGTAATAGCCTTCTAACTGGTGTCCAGTAGCTCCCCACTTCAGTCTTTCCCCTTAAACAGCTGCCAGAATGGTTTTTCCAAGGCGTAGGTCGGCCATGTCACCCCTTTAGTCCATGATCTCCTCTGGTACCCAAGATAAACTCACTAACCCCTTTACAACATGACCTCATGCTCTCTTTCCGTTCTGCCACTGATTCCCTCCACACACTCTGTGGGCCAGTCTTGTTGTCCTGTTTGCTGTTCCTTGTACATAATGCTTCATCTCCTGTCCTCATGCCTGGAATGCTCTTCCTCCTCATCTCCAGCTATCAAGACCCATCTCATATGCAGGTCTTTCCTCTTCCCCACCCCCTGACTCCAAGGTTAACCTCCATCTACTCTGTATGTATCTTGCAGGTGCTTGTTGTCTTGTCTCACCCATTAAAATGTAAGCTTCCTGAAGGCAGGGCTTGCATTTGCTTCTTCGTTATTATCTCAGTACTTAGTTCATGCCTGGAACATAGTAAATGCTTAATCAAGGTGACTGTATGCTGGGTATGAATTGGCTGCATAAGGGCTGAATTTGAAGGCAGAAGTCCTGAGTTCAAATCCTGGCTTGGCTATTTAGGTTTGGGGCAAACCACTTAACCTCTCCTTAGGTTTCAGTTTAAATTTTAAATGCAAAAATAAAAGAGATGGGCTAGAAGACATCTAAAGTCCCCTCCAACTTGAAATCTATGATTCTACTCTCATAAAATAGTAAACATCTGATGTGATCTTAGGTTGTGTGTGAAGAGTCAGGACAAGGGAGGTGAGGGTCCCACCGGACCCATTTGGCCCTGGCTGGGCTCCAGTTTAAGAATGACATTGATAGACCAGAGGGTTTCCAAGAGATGGAGGAAGGGGTGTGTGAAGAGACTAGAAAGCATGCTCGGGGAGGGGGGGAGCAGATGAAGAATCTGGGGAAGTTCAGTTTGGAAAAGGATGAGAAAAGGTCAGGGGTGAGGGAGAAGATGAGAGAAGAGCTGTCACATGTAAGGCAATTGGAGGGTAGAGCTAGGAGCAACAGGGAGAATTGCAAGCAGTAGAGGGGTGGGGGAACAAAGCTTGGTGCCATGTAAGGAAAAACTTCCTAATGGTGAGGGCTGTCCCAGAGTCCAATGTGCTAATTCCAATACTATTTGACAAATTAGGCAAAGAAGGAGTTCTACAAAGGACCAGGATGAATTTACAAGTAAATGCTACCAAACAATTAAAGAACAATTAATTCCTTTCATGACATGGTTTTAATACCCAAACCAGGGAAAGCAAAAACCAAGAAAGAAAACTATAGAGCAATTTCCTTAATGAATATCAATGCAATAAGTTTAAATAAAATACTAGCACGGAGATGCCAGCAAAACATCACAAGGATCATACACATTGGCCAGGTGGGATTTATACCAGGAATGCACAGCTGGTTCACTATTAGGAAAACTGTCAGCATAATAGACCATATCAATCACAAAACCAACAGAAATCATATGATTATATCAATAGATGCAGAAAAATCCTTTGACAAAATGCAGCACCCATTCCTATTAAAAACACTTAAGAGCACAGGAAATAAATGGAGCTTACATTAAAATGATGAGTTATATTTATCTAAAACCATCAGCAGCATTATCTGTAATGAGGATAAGCTAGAAGCCTTCCCAATAAGGTCAGGATTAGCAAGGATGTCCATTATCCCCATTACTATTCAACATCGTCCTAGAAATTCTAGATATAGCAATGGGACAAGAAAAGGAAATTGAAGGAATAAGCATAGGCAACTAGGTAATAAAACTCTAATTCTTTGCAGATGATATGATGGTAGAGAGCCCTAAAGAATCAACTGAAAAAAAAGAAAAGAAAATCAACTAAAAATAGGTGAAACAATGAACAACTTGAGCAAAGTTGCAGGCTATAAAATAAACCCACAGAAATCATCAGCATTTCTATATGCTACCAACAAAACCCAGCAGGAGAAGATAGAGGAATTCCATTTAAAAGAACTATAGACAGTATAAAATACTTGGGACTGTAGCTGCCAAGACACACACAGGAATTAGATGTACGCAATTACAGATACTCTTTACACAAGTAGAGACAAACCATGGGTAAGCTAAACCAATATAATACAAATGACAGTTCTACCTAAGTTAATTTACTTATTTAGAACCCTACCAATGAAACTACCACAGAATTATTTCATAGAGGTAGGGAAAAAAAAGAAACAAAATTCAGCTAGAGAAACAAAAAGGTCAAGAATAGCAATGGAATCAATTTAAAAAAAGTGAAGGAAGATGACCTAGCAGTACCACATCTTATACTCTGTTATAAAATGGTAGAGAAGGAAATGGCAAACCACTCTCATGGTAATGGTAATCATTAAAACAATCTGATACTGGATGAAAAACAGAGTGATCAGCCAATGGAATGGGTAAGGTACACACTACATAGAAATAAATGTCCACATAACCTAGTATTTGGTAAACACAAAGATCACAGTTTAATTAGGGCAAGAATTCACTATTTGACAAAAACTGCTGGGAAAATTGGCAAGCATCCTGGTAGATACTAAGCATAAACCAACATCTCACACATACCAAAGTAAGATTAAAATGGATATTTGATACCTAAATGGCAATATCATAAGCAAACTAGGGTAACATGGAAAAAATTACCCTTCAAATCTGTGGATAAAGTAAAAGTTTATGACTAAAGAAGAGATAGAGTGGATCATGGAAACTGAAATGAGTGATTTTGATTACATGAAATTAAAAAGTTTTTGTACAAACAAACCCAATGAAGCCAAAATTAAAAGGAAAGAAACTGGGGTAAAAACTTTACGGCAAATTTCTCTGATAAAGATCTCATTTCTCAGATATGTAGGGAACTGAGCCAAACTTATAAAATTAGGAGCCATTCCCCAAATTATAAATGGTGAAAGGATGGGAACAGGCAGTTTTCAGAAGAAGAAATCAAAGCTAACAATAGTCACTTGAAAAAATGTTCTAAATCACTAATAATTAGAGAAATGTAAATTCAAACTACTCTGAGGTATTACCTCACACCTGTCAGATTGGCAAACATGACAGAAAAGTAAAATGACAGATGCTGAAGGAGACATGGGAAAATAGGGACACGAAAACACTGTTGGTGGAGTTGTAAACTGGTCCAACCATTTTGGGAAACGATTTACAGCCCCAAGGGCTGTAAAACTGGGCATACTCTTTGACCCAGCAATACCGCTAGTAGGTCTGTATCCCAAAGAGATAAAAGAAAAGGGACCTATGTATGCAAAAATATTTACAGCAGTTCATTTTGTGGTGATGAAGAACTGGAAATTGAGGGGATGCCCATTAGTTGGGGAATGTCTGAACAAGTTGTGGCATATGATTGTGATGGAATACTATTGTGCTGTAAGAAATGACAAAGCAGGATGGTTTCAGAAAAACCTGGGAAGACTTATATGAACTGATGCCAAGTGAAGTGAGCAGAACCAGGAGAATGTTGGACACAAATGATCCACCTCCAAAGGACTCATTTTGAAAATTGCTAGGCCCTCTAGAGAGAGAACTGATGAACCCTGAGTGCAGATTGAAGCATTTTTTTTCCACTTTATTTTCCTTGCTTTCCTCCCTCCCCCCACAACATAGCTATCAGGAAAATGTTTTGCATATGTATCATAAGTATTGTCATAATCATAAACCAAAAAAAAGGAGCAATGTGCTGAGACAGTGAGCTCCCCATTGCTGCAGGGCTACAAGCAGAGTGTCTGGTTGGGGATTCCAACTCAGGAAGAGTAGACTTGGAGGGGTGGGACTCTTGGGTCCCTTCTAGTAGATTCTGTGATTCCAGAAGCTGGCTGTGAGCATTTGGGGAAGACAGGGTGGAGAGAGGAGGTCCTGAGCCTTGGGTAGGGAGGAGTCAGGGACAACCTGAGAGCAGTGTAGGACCAGCGGGACCCACTTCCCAATTTTGCTTCTGACAGTTTCAGTTGAATCACTTGATTGCTACAGAGGCATCAGCCAGCATTTGGGGTTCTCAGATGAAACAGTGCAGCAGCTCTGAGACTAGACGCGTCCTGTCAGCAGCATTTTGTGGTGACACACTTGGCCACTTTTGCCCCTTCTCCCTTGGCTGACAGGACTCCAGTTCAGCTAGTTCCTAAGCCAGGAGAACAAGAAGGAGATCTATAGTCCACACTCCTAGTGTGGCCGTGCATGGCAGGGCACTTCACTGCCTGGGTCTTGGTTCCTCATCTCTGAGGGTTGGGCTAGATGACTTTGAAGGTCCCTACCAGTTCTAAATCTTCAGCCCTCCTTTCAAATCAAAGCACTTGGTGACCTCCTCAGGGAAGATACAGTGCTTGGTATCAGTCTGAAAACTCCTGTTAGCCATAGCTATTAAAAGAGCCTGGAGGTGGATGTCAGCTGGGATCCTTCTAAACTTTTCCACTGCTATGAAATGAAACACATATCCTTGGGACCCCAGGAGAAGGTGCCTCTGGAGGGGCCATTGGGAAGGTTTGCCATTCGCCCAGACAAGGCACTTGGCCGCATTCTCCACATGCCAGAGGAACAAGGGTGCCCAGACACCTTTGGCGTTCAGGTGGGAGGGAGGGCTATGGTGAAAAATGCCATTAGCCCGAGCGAGCAGGGAGTGGCTGATGGCATCTGGAGAGGTTGGGAGGCGACCTGCTGGGCTGTAGTGGGAAGGCAAGGGATGAATCCTTGCTTTCCCTCTCTGGAGAACACAGGGCAGACAGGCTCTCCTCAAGGTAGGGAAATCTATTCAGACTATCAAAGACTGATCTCCAGATAGAGAAGGGGAAAGTGAAGCCCAGCAGGAAGGAGGGGCTTGCCCAAGGTCACAGAGCAAGCACCCTTCAGCCCAACTGGAAGTGCCCGAAAGCGAGGCAGTGTGGTTTAATGGATAGAGGTCTGGATTTGGACTCAGGAGAGCCCTGCGTTTGAAGCCCACCTTTGACATTTACTAGTTGTGCGCCCCGGGCAAGCAGCTTCGACATTGTCTGCCTCAGTTTCCTCATCAGTACAACTGGGATAGTAATACCTCCAAGGGTTGTTGGGGAGTCTCCGATGAGCTTGTGTGTCAAACATTTTTCCCCTCTCGCACCACTCTAGAAGTGACTATAAAATCCTCCTGAAAATAAGACCTTTCACTAAAACTCTCCAGCTCGCTCAGCCCCTCAGCCCTAGTGCTAGAGGCACATTTCTCCTCCTATGTATTCGCCTCTAAATTGTAAACTTCTTGAGGGCAGGGACTGGGTCTTATTCTTCAACTTGTTGTGCTCAGGTCTGGCTTCATACTGAGAGTTCCTAGAACTGGAAGGAACCTTAGAGGTTATCTCAACCCTCACCCCACCCCTCTATTTGTACAGAAGGAGAAACTGAGGCTCAGATGGGCCAAAGGGACTTGTCTGAGTCACAAAGCTGGGATTTGAACCCAGGACCTCAGACTCCAAAGCCTGTCCCTTGCTGCGATCTGAAGAAAGCTCCTGGAGCAAATTGTCTAGTTACATAAAAGAGAGTCCACCTGATGAGGGCGGGGCCCAAGCCAAGATCTTCACCCTTTGCTCCAAAGGGAATCTGACTCACAGGCCCCAGACCCTCATCTCCCTTGAAAGCCCTAGCTTACCTTTAGATCTTATTCAGATGCACCTTCAACCCTTGCCCTGAATAGAATCTGGCTCTTGTCTATAGGCCCCAGACCGACCTTCCTTTATCTCCTTTTGAAAGTCCTAGCCCCACCTTGATTTTGTGCAGATGCCTTTCAAACTTCTGCCTTCCTGTTCCTCCATTATCTATTCCCATTGTCTATTCAATCTACCCGACCTCCCCAACTAGAATTGTTACCTACACCCTTTTCCCAACCCCCTTCTCTGGCCACCCAAAGTTACTTTAGTATTTAAGATCCACCTTGGCCCTGATTCAGATGCTGAGAATCTCACGCTCAAAAGACTGAGAACCTCTCATGCCCGCTCGTCTTTACGGGCGTCACCCGGCCTATATGTTTTACCACCAATAAACTTTTCCTCTGGCTGAAGAAGATTTGAGTTGAATTCTTTCAGGCAGGGCCCGGTACCTCAATCTTGGGGTCCCAGCACCCCAAAACCCCTAGACCTCTTCACACCCACAATTTTCCTTGCTTTTCATGGGAAACTGGTTGAGTCCATCCTGCCCTCCTGCTCCCTCCCTCCCTCCTCTCCTCCTCAGGGCTCTCATCTTTTGGGGGGAGGCAGGGGTGTCAGGGGTGGCTGGGAGGGCGTGGAACATGGAATACAAGTTCCTTTTCTCACTTCCCTTCCATTACGCGCCCCCCCCATTGGGTTGGGGACAAACCACGTGAGAAAAGTCAGGCGCCGGGGATGGGGATGTGAGAGTGTCTGCCTCCCTGCTCAGCCAGAACTGAGTTGGGCCACTCCCCCCCCCCCCACATACTCCTTCCTCGGAGAGTAGAGCCCCACCCCGGCTCCTCTGGGTCTGACTGAAGCCCATTTCCTGCCTGCTCCTCGTCACAGCACCCAGCTGCAGGATGAAGGGTATGCCGGGGACAGTCCCGAGGGTACCATACCTGAAGGGGTGACCTGGTTGACTCCAGTTTATCTTCCCTCTCCCTGTCCCTCTCGAGGCCAGCTCTCACCACAGACCTTCACGGTCTGCTTGTAAAATTCTGCTGGTAGTCAGCCCGGCCCCCGGGAGGCGGGGCCGTGGCTCTCCCCCCCCAGGCCAGTGAGGAAGACTCTGGGCTGGGTGACCCTAGACCTGGGCGTGGCTAAGATTTCTGCCTGTGACCTGGGCTGTAGACCCATCTGGTTCCTGAGGCACCTCCCCTACCCACCCCGAGACCATGGCTGAAGGAGGAACTCTGTGTGTCTGAGTCATCTTTTAGCACCAGCCTGGTCTGGGGTTAGTGTTCTGTGCTTGGCTGGGGTCCAGTTCCAGGCAGCAGCTTCAATCTGTCTTGTCTCCCCCAGGCCTGGCAACCTGGGTATCAGAGCCCGGGCCTTGTGCCAGGCTGTTACCCTGGTCACAGTAACACCCCAGGTCAGGGCCAGACAGGGCTCTCTTACATCACAGGTAAGCTCCTTGGGGAGCTCCCAGCCAGGTCCCCTGTGGGCCCTCCTACAGAGAGCAGGCATGTTTCTCCCCCACAACCCATTTCCAGGGGACTCAGTGGCAAATACAGGCAGGTGGTCCCCCTGCAAACCTGATGTTCTCTGGGGCCACAGGCCGAGGAACTGGGGAGCCAGCTGTGTCGGGAAGGTTCACAGGCTCTCCTTTCCCTGTCTGGCTCTGACCACCTCTGACAAGGGAAAATAATGGAGACATCCCTGAAGCCCCCCAGGGTGGATTTCCTGAACAGCTCCAGGCTGACCACACAACCCGAGGCTGGCTCCAGCATTCAAGGCCCTCCACAATCCAGCTCCAAGCTGCCTTTCCAAATTAACCAGTTAAGCCCCCTAAGCTCAATGTGTCCTCCATCCCAATCCCAGGCCTACCCCGCGGGGTTCCTGGGCTCCTGTGGCATCCCAATCAGGCCTCATCCCAGAGGAGGGCTTTCAGTTCACATCACCTTGCTGCCCACCTGGGGAGGCAAAGCTGACGGTTCCTGACCTCAGGGAGCTGCTCCTCTATGGAGGACACAGAATACCACAACACAGCCTCAGGAAGGACTGGTGAGAGTTCTCAGAGGCTGAGGCGAAGAGGGGCCCCACTCCCCAAGCTGGGGCGCTGCCCGAGCAAACGTAGAGGCAGGGATGGCCCTCCATCCGATTTTGTTGGGACAAAGTTGGGAGGAGTACTGCAAAGCAAGCTGGTCCAACCATTGTCTAGCAAGCTTCACTGACTTGGAGAAGTGGGTTATAAATGGGCTGGGGAGGGCCTTCAATGCTGAGTCTAGAGTTGGTGTCTTCCCCTAGAGGCAGTAGGGAGCCCTGGCAGGAAGGGAGGCCAGGATCTCCAGGGCTTCCTTCAAGTCCCAGCTAAAATTCTACCTCCCAGAGGGACCCTCCTCTTGCGGTTGGCACACAGTAGGTGCTTAATCATTTTGACTGGTTGACTGAAGCTGGAGGTCAGGAGATCAGTCAGGAGGCTATGATGATAGTGTAGGCTAGAAGAGATAGGAGCTGCACCTTCCCCCTCCTTCCAGCCCATCTCTGCCCTGACCCACACCCCAGGCTGCCACCTCCTCCTTAGAAGCCTGCCCTGACTGCTGTCCAGAAATCACAGCCACTCACAAGAGGGTGGGGGGGAGGGGCTTAGCACCCCAGCTCTAGTCTCACTCCTCTGCTTTGCCTGGGGCCCTGTCCTATCACCATCCCCCAACCACAAACAAACACTGAACTCCCTGGAGGCCAGGCCTGGCTCAAGTTCATCCTTGTCTCCCCAAGGCACTTGGCACCTGCCCGGACTACAGATTAAAGCTAGGGAGCCCTGGAGTGACAGCCGATTCCCAGACCCCGTCTTTCCCAGGTCAGGCCTGATGCTCCAGTGAGTGACCAGGGTTCAGGACCTGAGCTCTGTGACAGCATCATGGCATCTAAAGCTGGAAGGTCCATTTTCCCATTTTACAGAGGGAAAACTAGGACCAAAGAAGGGAAAGGAATTTGCCTAGGGTCCCCTGACCCCCAAATCCAGAGCGCTTTCCACTATAATTACCTACGTGTATGGGCCTTGGTTTCCTTGCCTGTAAAAGGAAGGCTTTAATAACAACTGACATTTATAAAGCACCACAATAAGCCCTCAGGATTATGAATACTATCTCTGCCATTAGCTCCATTTTGCAGATGAGGGAGCTGAGACTCAGATCCTTAAAAGGCCACACAGCTGGTAAGTCTCTGAAGCAGGATTTGAACCCCGATCTTCTGTCCTGATCCCAAGTCCATCCTGCTATCCCTGCTGCCTTTAAAAAGCCATGCCTTTAGATGTCCCTGGTCCCTGGTCCTGTTTGGGGTCCCAGGGGAGGGCCTCCTGCCCTACACCATGAGGCCATCTCTGGGGAAGCCCCGGGTGAGATGGAGCCCACTGCGGCTGCTGCCTTGGGCCAGGCATGGGCTCCACTTTTCACTTCTGGCTCTGGGAAGGTTTTGCTAAGCCAGAGCTTGGCTCCTGGATGGCGGATCCAGGCTGGGAAAAGCCCTAAGCCCCTTGGCATGGCAGGTCAGCAGAGGCTCCAGAGTGTCCTCTGAAAATCCCCATATCCTCAGTGGCCTTGCACACAGTGGGTGCTAAATAAGTGCTTGCTAAACCTGGTGGAAGCCTCCGAGTGCCAGGTTTGCCCCCTCTTGAGCTCCAGATCACATCCTGTCTGTCTGGGGGCTATGGGAAGTGGATTTAGTTCTGGCTTGGGAGCCAGTGGACCTGAGTTCAAAACCAACCCTTCTCCTAGGCTGTCTCCTTCTCTTGGCTTCCAAGGCCCTGCTCACTCAGCTCCCTTCTGCCGGCCTGACCTGACCACTCCTCAGGCTGTGTTGCTGGCTCTTCATCCGTCTTGGACCTTCTAAGGACAGGTGTTCCACAGCTCTGTCCTGGTCCTCTCCCTTTCCTCCCATGCCCTCTCTCAGTGACCTCATCAGCTCCCAGGAGTCTCATTATCCTCCCTATGCAAATGACTTCTGATTTCTCTCTAGAGCCATAAAACCCACATCATCCTCTACCCATCAGCCATCTCCAAACACACATCCCTGGGCATCTCCAACTCAACATGGCCAAAGTGGAATTGATTCCCCCACCCCAGTCCTCCCCCCTTCTAAACTTCTTGTGGCCCAGGCCCCAGACTGGCTTAAGCCTCGTCTCCTCACTAACCCCTTATCCACTCAGTCACAAATTCTCCGATCCTTCTCTCACACCAGTGCCCCTCTGTCTGCTCGCGTGCCCCCGTGCCCCTCACCTGGACCATTGCTATGGCTCTGTCACGGATCTCCCAGCCTGCAGTCTCTCCCCTCCCCAATCCAGCCTCCTGGCTGCTGCCCAGGGGATCTCGCCACATCCCTGGCCCACAATAACATTTCTTTACTCAGAAATTTTAGGTGAATTCTGGTTGCCCCAGAAGAAACACGCAAGTCAGGAGGTTGGTTAAAGCCCTCTGGGGGTGGTCCCAGCTTAACTCTCTTGGTTCATTTAATGACTCCTCCTGACCCACTCCCTGATCGTCAGACACGCTTGCTGACTGTTCCCCGTATCCCACTTCCACCTTTGACTGTGTGGTTCCCCTGCCAGAAATGTATTCCTTAGATTCCTTCCTCATCCTTGGCTCTCAGGACCGGGATCTGAAACCTAGCTGGTGCACCAGCCCGTGGAGGGGACCTTTTCTCATCCCCTAATTATTAACACTTTCTCCTCTTTGAAGGTACCTTTTGAATTAGTTATCTATGTGCATGCCCTTCCCCCCCAGTGGATGGTAAGGTCCCTGAGGGCAGGGGTGACTTCATCTTTTGATTTTGTGTCCTCAGCACCTAGTCTGGTGCCCAGCACATAGTAGGCCTTTAAGCAATTTGTTTAGTCGAATTGAGCCCTAGCATTTCTTAGCTGTGTGATTTTGGGGAAGTCTCTTACCATTTCTGTGCCTCAGTTTCTTCTTATGTCAGATGGGGCTAATGTCCCTTGCACCACCTGCCTTCCAGAGTTATGAGGAAAGCTTTTAGCAAACCTTCGAGTGGGAAAAGAGGGAGCTGTTAATCGGTGGTGGAAGGTCAGGTTCCAGGGCTTGGTCCCTGTCAGACACGTTCATCTGCAGAGCGTGGCGCTTCTGGACAGGATCCTGGGGCTGCCGGGATCAGAAAGGCAGAGATGAGCTCTGGCGCCCTCCCAGGAAACTGCACCCTACCCCTCAGGTTCCTCCCCACCCAACTTGTTGGAAGTCAAAACAAAGAAAGAAGACTTCCCTATGCAGCTGCTGAACATAGATAGGAATGATATTGGGTTACAAATGGGTGGGGCAGAGAAGCAGATCTTCTCTCCACCCTCATGCCCAGCTGGTACCCACTGCTATCTGCCTTGCCCCTATGCCACCTGCTGCCCCCATGCCACCTACCCTGGCCTGGGGTTCCTTGGATGACCCTCACCCCCAGGTTTTCAGGCTCCTTCTACTTACCTAGTCAGTTCCTCCCGGGCATCATCTTCTGGAAAGGCACCCATCCCTGCACCTGGGAAAGGTCCCAGGAGAAAGATGGAGGTGGCTCACCCACCTTGGGTGCAATGAGGAGGGCGGGTAGTTCTCCTCATCTTCTCTGAGAGACACAACTCTCAAGCTGCCAGCCTGTCATGTGAGCCCAGCATGTGACAGAACTCCATCCTTGCCACCTGGAGAGGAGCCAGATAGAGATAGAAGGAGGGGTTGGGCCAGGAAGAAAGGTGCCTGACAGCTCCCTGGCCTGGTGGCTCCTTCCTCCTCCCCAGAAGGGGCAGTCTTCCTGCAGTTGCAAGGGCTGCTAGGCCAAGTGATGGAGCCCATGGGCCAGAGGGAGCCCAGGGGCCAGCCACACCTGACCAGGGAACAGAGCTTGTTGATGGCATTTCTGAGACTCTTCTCTTTCTGGGCTACCCTCTTCTCAGTGTGGTGGTGATAGGGATGGGCATGGAAGGGACAAGAATATAGAAGGAAGAGGTCTGGGTTCAAGTTTGGCCTGAGATAGAATCCTAGGACTACAGTTGTAGAGTATCTTAGAGGTGATCTAATCTAACTCCCTTATTTTACAAGAAGTGGAGTCTCTTAGACTTCAGTCAAGTGACTGGCCTAAGGTCTCACAGGTCATCAGAGGCAGAGCCAAGCTCCTCCCCTAGGAGTCCTGACTCCAAACAAGGCCTCCTACAAACACTGGCCACGTGGCCAGAGGCACACAAGTGGACCCCTCTGAGCCTCGGCCGGGATCGGTGGCTGGTTATTCTCTGATCCTCATTCTCATGGAAAGGCCCTCGACAGCTGCCAACATGGATGGCCAAACATGGAAGGGAGAGACTCGTGGAGTCCTGCCAGATTCTGAGAGCGTGGCTCGGAATCTCTCCTGGATCTCTAGAAACTCATCTTCCTGCAAGTCACATCAACTCTGAAACTGCCCTGTAGTGGGTACTCCCTGCCCCACCCCCGCCCCATCCCTCCCTCTGATGGGAGAGGGCAGAGCGCTTCCTAGATCCTCCACCATTTACGGAGGGCCCGAGAGAACTCACCTCATCAGCTGCCCTTGACCCTGCCTCCAGGGCCCTTTCCTTTTCATCTTCTCTGATTGGACTGAAAGCTCTTTGAGGGCAGACACCAGCTTTTGCCTTTTTTGTATCCTCTGAGATTAGCAAGGACCTGGCACACAGAAGGCACTTAAGACATGTTTATTGGCTGAATCCTGGCTCAGCTACTGCTAGCTATGACTAGGACCAGGAATCACTTAGCCTCTGTGGTCCTCAGTTTCTTTATCTATAAAGTGAATCAGTTGGACTATCTATTTTTCTAAGGTTGCTTGATAAGCCCTTGCTTATCATGAGTTTGCAAGTGACTTACCCAAGGTCACACAGCAAGAGTGACACCAGCAGAGCCAGAGGGGCAGCCCTACTGTCCTTCCAGTCCAGAGCAGGGACCACAGTGCCTCTGGCAGGTGGGGGCCCAACTCTCGGGCAGAACTGCTCTGCTCCCTTTGGGGGCTCCTAGGTACTTGCATCCAGGGCCATCCTAAAGCTGCCACGTGAGCCTAGGAGGTGGCTTAGTTGCATCCCAACTGTTCTTCCAAGGCCTGGATGGTCTCTCAGAGTGTGTGGTAAGGTAAAGCACTCTGTTCAAGGATTCTGCTCTGTTCTCTGCCCCCCCCCCCACACACACCTTGTCTGTCTGGAACGCTTGGCTCTTCACCAAAGACATTTGAGTATGGGAGCCCCTCCCTTAATGCCAGGAGAACTGCCCAAAGGCTGGGGGGGCCCTGACCAGCACTTCTCCTGCCAGGACCTTCCCTTCCCCACCCAGCTCGGACCCAACCTCACCACAGTCCTTTCAAATGGTAAAGCCTTTTACAAACACACGTTCATTCAGGCAAGCCTCGACAGCTCAGAGAAGGTCAGGTGTTTTGATGACCATTGTGTAGATGAGGAAACTGAAATCTCAGCTCTTGTCCCTTTCTCCGAGAAGCCTCTCCCAGTCCTTCCTAATCTCCCTGCCTTGGATTCTCTCCAATTCAAGCTGTCTGTATTTGTTTGTCCACAGCGTTCCCATATTGTTTCCCCCATTCGACTGACCTTGAAAACAGGGGCTGGGCTTTGCCTCTTTGTGTATCTTTAGTACTTACCACCTCGCCTAGCACGTAGTGGGTGCTTTGCTTAATTAATGTTTATTGACTGATTGAGCCTCAGAGAGAACAATGGATCTTCCTGTGGTCAGCTTGAGAGGGAGATGCAGATCAGTTCTTCCCAGCACCATGCAAAGCAACTGGTCCACCAGGATTGAGGGGGGCAGTAGGTGTCGGCTGGACATTTCCAGTTGGATGTCCCACACATCTCAATCTACATGGCCAAAACAGATCCCCGTATCTTTTCCCCCAAACCTTCCTCTCTTCTAAACTCCCCTATTTCTGCTGAGGGCACTGCTGTCCTTCAGCCACTCAGACTCCCAACCTTGGTTTCATCTTTTATTCATCACTTTCACTCACCCCACACATCTAGTCAGTTGCCAAGTCTGTCATTTCTACCTCCTGGCATCTCTCATATCGAATCCCTTCGATTCACTCACATAGCCACCGCCCTCATTCAGGTCTTCATCCCTGCACCTGGACTATTGAAATCACCTTCCTAGTTAGTCAGTGAGCAACCATTTATCAGGAGCTTACTACTGGGGGCCATTGCTGCTGCCCAGAAGCCAACAAAGCCCTGTCTGTTTACTGTCACAACTGCTCCCTCACTCTGGCCTCAGAAGACTCAGCCAGGGATAAAAATGAGCTGGTGCAGAAACCAAAGGGGCTGAACCAGCTGAGACTTAGGTTGACATGGCAGCCTGCAAGAGATCTGTAACTGAGGGTAGGGCTGAATTATCCACTGAATCAAGGAATCTTCTCTCTGGTGCTGTAAACAATATCACTGGGGCCTTGGGGTCAGCTTAGAAGGTGGTTTCAAGGACTGAGCAAAAGACAGAAGGTGCTGAGCAAATGGCCCAAGGCTGCAGAGGGAAAATCGAACCCAACCTGAGAGATGTCTGCCATGGAATGTCCTGCTTTCTCTGGGGGAAGCTCTCGATTCGGAAGGCTTCTCAAGCAGAAAGCAAAGGTCTTCTATTTGAAAATGAAAGGAGACCTCTTCTGTTATCTGGCTGAGATTGCTGCTAGTGATTCAATGAATGAATCCCAACAAGATATCAAGAAGTGTCTGAAATCGGCCAAAAGGAGATGCAGCCCAGGCTTCCTGTAAAATTGGGTCTGCCCCTGAATGTCAGTGTTCTGCTGGGAGATCCTGAACTCTCCAGAGGAAGCCTGCTCTCAGTTCAAAGACAGGAATGAAGCCATCGTGGAACTGGACACATTAAATGATGAGTCCCAGGAAGCCAGTACACTAATGATGTACTCAGTGGGAGACAGTCTGACTGTGTGGGCATCGGACATCCAAAGACCTTAGTTAACCTCCTTCTAAAATGGGTGTGGTAGACCATTTGTCATCCACACTTTCTCACAAAGAGTTTGAGTTTATGTTTTAGGACAGGTCTATGTGACTTTTATTTGGATTTCTAGATTTCCCACATGGTTTTATGTTTAATATTAGGGGAGAAAAGCTAGTTAACATTTGCAGTTTGCAGTTTTCATCTGAGGTGACCAGTATAGGGATATGGAATTTTTGTACACTTTTGACATGCTTGGCATAGTAATTGTGGCACTTGATGATTTCACAATGCCAGCGTTAAAATAGCTTCCATGGCTAAGCAAAAACAAAGCAAAACAAAACTTGACTATAGATTAGCCTGTCACGTTTGGGGGGGGTGTGTGTGTTGGGGGGGAGACATTGGTTCCAGCCACAGGTGCAGTTATTGTGGTTACTTTAGGGTAGGAGCTCTCAGCCAACATCCCCTTGGTGTGATGGTCCCTCCATGAGTGTCTGTGGCATACATAATCTCAACATGTGCACTTTATGAGATTGCAGTTGCAAAAGTGTTCCTTAAGACAGTTTTAGCCCAGGTAATTCACTCTGGAGAAGGGCAGAAATGTTCCATTAGTTGTTCTCTTTCATTATTTTTGCTCTCCTTATTTTTTAGGCTGTTTAGGCTGATGTAAATTGGATAATTTTGAGTACATTAAGTTAAAAAGGTTTTGTAGAAATAAAACCAAAATGGTCAAGCTTAGAAGGAAAGCAGAAAATTGGGGGGAAATTTTATAGACAGTTTCTTGGAGATAGGTCTCATCTCAACTATATGTAGAACTTTGCCAAATTTATAAGAATATAAGTCATTTCCCAATTGATAAAGGGTCAAAGAATATGAACAAGCAGTTTTTTGATGAAGAAATCAAAGTTATATGTAATCACATGAAAAATGCTCTAAATCATTATTGATTGGAGAAATGCAAACTAAAACAACTTTGAGAGATCATCTCACATCTATCAGATTGGCTAAAATGAGAGCAGGGGAAAATGACAAATTCAGGAGGAGATGTGGAAAAATTGGGACACATTCCCTGTTGGTGGAGTTGTGTACTGATCCAACCATTTGGAGAGCAATCTGGAATTATACCCGAAGAGTTATAAAACTGTGTATAACCTTTGACCCAGCAATAGCACTATTAGGTCTGTCTCCCAAGGTGATCAGGAAAAAAGGAAAAGAATCTATAGTATTTCTAAAATATTGATAGCCGCTCTCCTTGTGGGGCTGGCAGAGAACTGGGAATATCAGGGATACTCATCAACTGGGGAACGGCTGAACAAGTTATGGCGTATGATTGTGGTGTAATGCTACTGTGCGTTAAGAAACGATGAGCGGGTTGAATTTAGGAAAACATGGAAGGGCTTGCATGAAATAATGAACAGTGAAATGATCAAACCAAGAGGATGTTGTATACTGGAACAGCAATGTTGTTTGAAGAATATTGTACATATATATACATGTGTACATATGTATGTATATGTGTGTGTGTGTGTGTGTGTATCTCCTCTTCTGTCCCCCAACATGACCAGAGCCCCCCGTCGCCGGCCCATGCCGCCCACAGGCATCCCCACATGTCGCTGGCAGCTCATTCTTCCTTTTCTGTGCTCAGCCTTTGCTGTTTAGCACGTTATACCCAGAAGGGGAGGGTCCAGTAGCTTTGGGGCAAGCGTCCCTTTTCCCGAGGGTCGCTCTGGGGAGCTGGGAAAGCCCCATTTTCAGGCAACCCATACAGTGCCACAGCTGCGTAGTCTCCTTCCTGTAGACCTTTTTCAAGACCTTCCACCCCGCTGAGAACCCACACCATGGCAGGAAGTCGGTAAGTAGAGGCCGCCAGGTGGCACAGTGGAGTCAGGAAGACCCGAGTCCGCTTACTAGCTGTGTGACCTTGGGAAAGGCACTTAACTTCTGTATGCCTCAGTTTCCTCAACTGTAAAATGGTGATAGTAATGGCACCTACTTCACAGAGCTGTGAGGATCAAATGACTGTAAAGCTGTCAGCACGGTGCCTGGCACGTAGTACGTGCTATATAAATATTAGCTGTTATTTTCCTCATCTCATGCAGTGGGTATCCTTCCAAGCGGTCACACGAGTTGAAGCACTAGGCTTCTAATAACCACCTGAGAAGCCATGGTGACTCACCACTTCAGCATAATTACACAACGACCTTTCAACACACACACATTTGTGCAAGGCCGTTGGGGCTCACAATGACATAATGTTGCCTTGAAACAGTTATCCAACATTACCTCCACAGTTAGACAGCTGTTTCTTGAAGCCAGTTTTTCAGGTCTGTTAGTAGTATTTTCCCAGAAAAGAAACAGACTTTGAATGTGGCCAACTAAAAGGACGTGAGTACAATTAGTCTCAACTTGACTCCCCCAAATGCATTAAAATCCAAGATAAATCCCCTTGGATGTAACTCATTTTCCATTCAACTTGGATTTAATTTAATTTAATTCAATGTGAGGAAGGTCAATCACTCGATTAGCATTAATTAAGCACCCACTGTGTGCCAGGCAATGTCCTAAGCCCTGGGCAGTATTTTGGATTATAATGTACCTAATAAGGAGGCGTTCTTCCAGATTGGGGGGCAGGGGACACAATGTGTGCATTTGTTTTATCTGAATATGCTTGTGACAAAGATTTGTTTGTTTTCTTGATGGGGGGAGGAAAGATGTAGGGGAGAGAAGGGAATAGTGAGGGTGGTGAAGAAAAAGAAAACAACCAGAAAGAAAGAAAAGAGAATTATTGTAGCATTAAATGAACAGAAGAGAGAGGAGCAGGAAAAGATGTATGGAATTTATTATAGAATTTTGAAAAACAGTGCAAACTGTATGAAATGGAGATGTAGGGCTTCAGATGCAATCCTCTTTTTCTGTTCTTTGTATGTGGAAACAATAGTGTTTGTTGATGTTGGCCAAGTTAAGAATTAACAGGAAAATCATATTAAAAAATATTACGGGGCCGTGTCTACCCGGGAAGGATTAACTCTTCTGGGGTTTGAGGCTCAAAGTAATGGCCAAAAGTTTTGGATTTTTTTAAGTGCATCTCTTGCATAAACATATCCACTTTTTTTTTTTTAGCGAAAATCAAAGCCAGCAAAAGTAAGACTAAATCAGTGAAGTCTCTCCTCCTAATCATGACTGAAGCAGACAACTTAGTGACTGCAGGAGGCACCAGCGAGGTCAAATTTGAGTTGTTGAATGGGGGATCTCAACAGGGGCACAATATTGCCACCTTCACCGTCAGTCGTAGAGTATTTTGTGAGAAGGAGAGGGAGATGGCACGTGACTCTTTGTTGTTGGCGTTTAAAAAATACAGTTGTGGCTACATAAAAAGTGGAAATGACCGTGAAAGCTGAGCCCCCACTCAGAGACCATCTGAAGTCAACTTCTGCCTTGTTAATAGAGCAGGCAGGAAGTACACATTAAGAAAGCAAAGTATTTAACTGGAGCAGAAGGCTAAGCAAAAGAAAAACATATCGCAACACTTCTTCCCCTCCTTCCCCACAAAGATAGCTGTTGCAGGACTACAATTTCCTAACAAAGGGGGAGAAATCTTTGTCTCTGTCTCAGGAGCATGCTGCGCCCCCACGTGGATGGATGCTACCACTGCAGCCTTAGATGTCGCTGACGCCAAATCCGCTGGCTGGCTTCTCCTCTTCTTCCCAGGGTTGTTGCTCAGTTTGTCTTCCTACAACACGACTTGCCAGTGCTGCAGGCACAGAGTCTCAAGGGAAACGGAGTCCTGGAAACTTCTCCCGTGGAATGAGCATTCTGTGGGTCCCAGTATTCTGAGAAATGCACTACATGCCTTAGTTTCGTTATTACACACTTTTATTATTCCTTCTCTGTGTGGCACACAGGCAAGATTATTAAAATAATCACCCCCTTTGACAAAATGGTTCCATCGTTAGCAATTGACCCTGCCTGATGGTATTAGCAAAAGGAAAATGACCAAAACGCCCAACTTCTGACCCAAAGGTTGTAATAGTAGCATTATGTGTAATCGCAAAAAAAAAAAATCAAACCAAAAGAAATCCCCCAGACTTGGAAGCCAAAACCAGAGGAACTCGGAAGCAACTCCAACAATGAGTGAGTGGTTGAACAGACAGACTACGGCATGTTATTGTAAGGAACTTCCGTAATGCAATTAAGATCAGCTCATCTGAGGAACAGAAAGAAATCGGGAGAGATCTTTATGAAATAAATCTTTACGTCCCTCAGATGGAACATATACTGTATAAGAGAAAATAAAAAGGAGGGGAGGAAATAAGCATTTCTACAGCACCCACTATGTGTCATGTCATATTATGTTATTTGATTCTCAGAACAACCTCAAAAGGCAGGTGCTGTTATTGTCCCCATTTTACAGCTGAGGAAATTGAGGCAAACAGAGGTGAAGTGACTTGCCCAGGGCCACCCTGCTGGTAAGTGTCTGCGACCAGATTTAAACTCTGATCTTCTTGACTCCAAGCCCAGTGCTCCATCCCACTCCACCTCCTAAATGTAAATAAGAATGAATCGATAAACAAAGGATTGTACTAAGACAGGGAGAGCGATGGAGAAATCACTATGCTACTTTGTGCACTGACATTTATTTCAATGATCTCAAAAATATTTTTAATGAAGTATTCCAGTTGGGATGGTAGCTTGCAATCTTTGCCTAATTTTTCAGTGCACCCTTGGGGCTCAAGATCTCCAGCACTGCAGGGCGAGGCAGAGGCCTCTGCTGCCTATAGGTCTTGGTACCTCAGCACCTTCACATTCCCTCTCTGGCTCGCAGTTTCCCATCTTTTTTTTTAAATAAAAAATTTTATTAATTTATTTTGATTTATCAACCATCACTTCCATATGCTTTTGAGTTGAAAATTTCTCTCCCCCTTCCTCTCCCTCACCCTCCCCAAGATGGCGCACAATCTGACATAGGCTTTACATTTACATTCCCATTAAACATATTTTCACATTAGTGAGGTTGTAAGTAAAAACTAAAACCAATAGGAGGAACCATCAGAAAGATGAAACAAAACTCAACAGAAGGTAAAAATAAGTGAGAGAGATTCGACTTCCATAGTTCTTTCTGTGGATGTGGACAGCATTTTCCATCCTGAGGCCTCTGGAGATGTCTTAGATCCTCATAATGCCGAGGAGGGTTCAGTTTAACAATCTTAGTCATCACATAATGTGGCTGTTATTGTATACAAAATCCTCTTGGTTCTGCTCCCTTCACTCAGCATCAGACCGTATAAGTCTTTCCAGGTTTTTCTGAAGTCAGCCTGTTCATCATTTCTTACAGCACGATAGTATTCCATTACATTCATATACCACAACGTGCTCCGCCATTCCCCAATGGATGGGCATCCTCTCAATTTCCAATTTCCACAAAAAGAGCTGCTATGAATATTTTTGTAGTGTGGGTCCTTTTCCCATTTGTTTGATCTCTTTGGGATATAGCCCTAGAAGTGCTGTTGCTGGATCAAAGGGTATGCACAGTTTTGTAGCCCTTTGGGCGTGGTTCCAAATTGTTCTCAAAATGGTTGGATCATTTCACAACTCCACCAACAATGTATTAGTGTTCCAATTTTCCCATCTTCTCCAACATTTATCATTTCCCTGTTTTGTCATGTTGGCCAATCTGATAGGTGTGATGTGGTACCTCAGAGTTGTTCTGATTTGCATTTCTCTAATCAGTAACGATTTAGAGTATTTTTTCGTATGACTATAGATGGGTCTAATTTTTTCATCTGAGAACTGTCTGTTCATATCCTTTGACCATTTATCAATTGGGGAATGGCTTGTGTTCTTATAAATTTGTCTTAATTCTCTATATATTTTAGAGATGAGGCCTTTATCAGAGAGACTGGTTGTAAAAATTCTTTCCCAGTTTTCTACCTTCCTTCTAATCTTAGTTGCATTGGCTTTGTTTGTGCAAAAACTTTTCAATTTAATGTAATCAAAATTATCCATTTTGCTTTTTGTAATGTTCTCTGTCTCCTGTTTGGTCATGAATTCTTCTGTTCTCCATAGATCTGATAGGTAAACTACTCTTTTTTCTCCCAGTTTACTTATGGTATCAGCTTTTATATCTAAGTCCTGAACCCATTTTGACTTTATTTTGGTATATGGTGTGAGATTTGGGTCTATGCCTAGTTTCTGCCATACTCTTTTCCAGTTTTCCCAGCAGTTTTTTTCAAAGAGTGGGTTCTTATCCCAGAAGCTGGGGTCTTTGGGTTTATCAGATAATAGATTACTATAGTCACTGACTGCTGTGTCTTTCCCATATGTTAAATGAAGGGTTGGAGTAGATGCCCTATACATGCCCTGCTGGACAGACTGGCACTGATGACCGAGGATCTTGGGTTGAGAGCTCCCGAGGCACCCGCCCACCCCCTTCATCTGACTTAAGGGGGAGACGGGTTTGAGAAACATACGAAGTCCCCTTCCTAGCTTTGTTATTAACAAGAACCAGCATTTTGCAGCACTTCCGGGTTTGCAAAATACTTCACAAATATTATCTCTTTTGATTCTCACAACCCTGGGAAGTAGGGGTGCTGCAGGTGTGGTGATCACACAGTCAGTAAGCATCAAAGGCGAGATTTGAACCTAGCTCTTTCTAATCAGCACTAGCACAATGAAGAGAGGAGCGGTGGGGAAGCGTGCGCACCACACTACCTTCTCGGTCTTCAGCTTCTAGCCTGCGGTAATGCTTGTTGAATGAATGGACTGGGTCAGAGTGCGCGCGCGGTCTGGGGGCAAGCGACTCAACTTCTCGGGGCCTCAGTTTCCTCATCTACCAAACAAGGGGGCAGGCCTAGAATCTAGTCTTCTAGGGGCTGGCTGGTCCTTAAACGGCCTTCAGCGGGGTCGGGGGCGGGAGGGGTGAACACAGCAGTCAGGGTTCCTCCGGGACCAAGCAGTCACACCTTTTCCCCGATTTGGGGATCTCGACTCCTAGGAGCTCAGGTACCAGGGCAGAGACCAGGGCGCGTTCTTGTTCCTGGTTCCTGGTTCCCGGCTCCCGGCTCTCGGCCCCGCCCCTGGCCCCGCCCCCGCCTCCGGTCCAGGCCAGGCTGTCTTGGGGGGTCGGCAGAACTGGGTGAGCTCGCAGCGCTCGGGGCCAGGCGGTCTTGGCGTCCCAGGGTAGCAGCTGGAGAGCCGGGCGGGCCCGTCGGGAGATCCACCCCCTGGGGAGGCCAACGGACTGTCTGTTGGACAGCAGCCGCCCACAGCCCTCCCTTCTCCGGCCATGGAGGCCGAGCCCCCGCTGTACCCAGTGGCTGGTGCCGCCGGCCTCTTGGCCGAGGAGCCCGAAGCTGGAGTCCCCGACGGGGTCCTCCCGGAAGGGCCCGAGGTACGAGAGCCCGCCTGAGAGCCCAGCCGGGCCTGGGCCGGTAGGAGGAGGGCTGGGGAAAGAGCACTACCTTGGGGGTCCCGAGTTCCAGGTCTACCTCTCCTGCTGACTGCTTGGGTTACTTGGGACAGTTGCTCCATCTGTAAGTGGAGGCGCGGTCTTAAGTTTTCTTCCTGATCTAAAGCCCGTGCTTCAGGGAGCCAGGGGTCTGATGGAGGGGGAGGGGGGAAGGGGAAGCATCGCTCTGCCGGCTTGGAGAGCCCCAACTAAGGTTCTAGCGTCTGTCCTGGGCTGGGTGGAGGCAGGGAGCTGGGGAGCGTGGTCACCTCAGGGTGACTGGGGCCAGGGGAGGGGGGAGCCTCAGCCTCTGACCCCCTGCCTTGTGCCGGTGCCCTCCAGCTGGATGAGTTTGTGGGGGCCTACCCAGACTACAATGAGGAGGAGGAAGAGCGCAGATATTACCGCCGAAAGAAGCTAGGCGTGATCAAGAATGTGGTGATTGCTAGCATTGGCGGAATGCTCACCTACAGTGTATACTTGGGTAAGAGAGGGCACCCTCAGCCTCCCTCCACACTTCCCCAGCCAAGGCCTGAGCTGGCTGTGGAGTCACAGAATCTGTGTTCAAATTCCTACTCCCCCTACTTGAGTGATGCTGGACACTTCCCCGGGGCCTCAGTTTCTTCCTTTGTAAAATGAGGCCACTAACATTAGGAGGCCTGTAAAAGTGGGGTCCACTCTCCCTATGACCCAGGCCTCAGAGGTGTGTCCTGGATGAAGAGTGGGGTCCAGTCTTCCTCATTCACTTTATCTGGGTCCTGGCTCCAGAAATCTGCCAGGCCAGTCTCTGTCAGAGATCCAGCCCCATTGTCTGCAGCCAGAGGAGACCAGTCATCATCCTTCAAGCTCTGCAAGGAATCATTAGACTGTGAGGGTTGCCCGATCTTTGTCTCCCCTCTCCTCCCCCTAGCTGAAGGCTCTGAACTTATTCATTCATTCATTCATTCACTCATTCATTCGTTTCCTTGAGGTGCTGGCGATGCTTAATAACCGCTAGTTGAGTGACTGGCTGACACACTTGTTCCTAGGCTGGCCTCACTCCAGGGAGGGTCAATAATCACCCTTGTGGGTCCCAGGAAAGTGTTGACCTTGTGAAGGGGCAGGGCAGGGGTTAGGCACTGCGGATGCCTAGTGTCTGAGTCCTAAGGTCACATGGCTCAGACATGAGGGAGGTCAAGACTGGAAGCTACATGGATCCTCTCACACTGTCTGCTAAGGCAGCAGCTTTGAAAAGCTCTCCTTGCCCAGGCTCTAGGACTACATAGTAGGCTTGGGTCTTTGGTGGAAACTGGCCTGCTTGGTCCAAGCTGTCTCCTTAGTTCTGGAGCTGTCCCATAGGTGATGTAAGATTATCTTTCAGGGAAGGAGTCCTGCTCTGGAAGTCGAAGGTTTGGGTTTCAGCCCAGCTCCAACATTTACTCCCTGGGTGACCGGGTACAAGTCACTTCCCTTTTCTAAGTTTCAGTTTCCTCCATGGTTGGCCACACCTCCTCAGCCTCCCTTCCTTGGGGCTTGGCAAGCATTGATGAGAGCAGACTTGGCAATGTGTAGAGGATGATATTATTAGATTGCATCTGGTCAGACCTGGGGAGACTTTAGAGACAGGAAAGGAGGAGTGGGTGGGTCTTTCACTTTAGCTGGGGCCAAGCTCTGAGCAAGTCATTTCTCCTGGACTTCTCGTAAGCAGATGAGGAAGCAGGCCTGGGGCAACCAGTGGGAGACCCTGACCCAGGCAGCCCTGGACCACAGCTCAGAGCCCCGGTTCCTCTTCGACTTCCTCTCTCCCCACAGCTGCAGGAGGTGGGATTGCTGTGGGCAGAGCAGTAGGGGCCTCCTCTCCCCTTTCCCCTGGCCCCCAGGTTGATTATGGCCACCTTGGGTGTGGGGCTGCCAGGACCATCACCCGTCAGTTGGGAGCCCTGGAAGGGAAGAATCTTGGAACAGAGAACAGAGAATGCCAGAGCTGGGAGGGACTTCAGAACACAGAATGTCAGACCTGTGAAGGAACTTAGAAACTAGGACATGGAATTCTTGGGCTGAGAAGAACCTTAGAACATGGAATGTGAGAGATGGGAGGGACCTTAGAACATAGAATGTCAGATCTGGGAGGGATCTAAGAGAAAATAGGGACCAGCCCCCTCATTTTGCTGATGAGAAAAGAGAAAGGATGTGCCCAAGGTTTTAGAGGGCTGGGGTCATTGTTCCCTCCCTGGCCTGGCCTGTCTGCCCCCACTGCCTCCCTCTTTCTGTGTCTGACAGTATTTACTCTGTGTGTTATTGACCCAACTTGTGGCTAGGGCTCTGCGTGTGGTTGGTGAGTGATTTAGTCCTTCCTAGGAACACTTCCTGTCCCCCCACTCTGGGCAGTGGGTCCCCAATGTCGAAGAGGTGCTGCGTTCTGTCCCCTTAGCCCATAGGCCACTGCTAGAACTGGATTCTAGACTGCTGTGAGCAATATCCCTCCTTCCTCCCCCCCCCCCGGCCCTCCACGGGGGAACCTGGGCTACAGCTGTTCTAGTCTCCTTGGCGTTGTTCAGGAGCAGGGTGACTAACTCATGGGGGGGCTTTGGCCTGGACTGGGCCTAGGCCTAAGTCCCCCTCCCCAATCCGCCAGGCCTCCTACAGATGCAAATGATTCTCCACTATGATGAGACCTACCGAGAGGTGAAATACGGCAGCATGGGACTCCCCGACATTGACAGCAAGATGTTGATGGGTATCAACGTGACCCCTGTGGTGGCTCTGCTCTACACACCCGTGCTCATCAGGTGGCTGTGGGCAGCAGTGCCAAACTGCCCCCCGACCCTGTGCTGGGCCTGCCCGTGGAGGGAGGGGCTGGGGGGCACACACAAGCCCTGCCTGGGCTGTACCTGCTCGGCCAGTGTGTAGGCCTCGGTGGGACTGGGAGGCAGGAGGCCAGCCCCCTCCAAGCTTTGGTTTCCACCTGTCAAATGAGGAGGTTGACCGATAAACTCTGATTTCTGATGCCACCTCTTTGCCTCCCTCCTTGGTGCCACCTCTGAGCATCCCTAGGGCCTTTCCGAGCACTGCCTGAGCGCCACCTCCCAGATGAAGCCTTTTCTGGTCCTCCTCCCCACCCCCACCCCTCCAGTTATCAGCATTCTTTCTGTCTTGAAATGATACAGAATTTGTATTTCTTTGGGGCCATGTTGTATCCCCTCCCATAGAATGGACTTGAGGCAAGCATTGCCTCATTTCTGTCCTTGTCTCCCCAGCCCATCGCACAGTGCCTAGCACACAGTAGGTGCTTAATAAATGCTTATGAACTTGGACTGAATATACCCTGCAGGTCTGACCTAACTACCTTCAGGAAGACGTATAGTGGCAACATTTCAGAGCTGGTTGAACTTTCAGGGATCGACCTTTTTGTTTTACCATTTGGGAAACTGAGGCCCAGAGAAGGGAATAGATGCTAGTCTAGGCTACTAAGGTCACATAGTACATTAGAAGCAGAGTCAGGACTAGAATCCAGACCCAGTGCTAAAGCTGAGGCTGGTTTTTTTTTTGCTGACCTCCCTCCTCCTATTGTCTGTCCTGGAGCTGGAGGAGGTCCTGAGGTTCACAGACCCATAGGACCCCAGACCCAGAGCTGGAGAGACCACCTCTCCATTTCACAGATGAGCAAATTGAGGCTGAAGGAGGTTAAGTGGGCCTTGCCCAAGTCACACAGGGCACAAGATTCAGAGGAAGGATTTGAATTCAGGGCCCTGGCCCCCAGAAGCAATGCTGTTTTCCCTGAACTACGCTGCCCTCTGTGGACAGTGTTAGTGATTCCGAGATCTGCGGTGGAAGGCTCCAACTCAGGAGGTGGCCCAGGATGGAAGGGGCTGCCCTGGCACCGGAGGTCTTGGAGTAGAGGCTGGACAGCCAGTGCCAGGCCTGGGTTGGACTTGGTGCCAGCCTCGAGGGTCTGCCAGGGCTGAAGGCTGAGGGCAGAGGACACCTGACTGAGAAAGTTCTGCCCCCTGGCAGGTTCTTTGGCACCAAGTGGGTGATGTTCCTGGCCGTGGGCATCTATGCCCTCTTTGTCTCCACCAACTACTGGGAGCGATACTACACACTAGTACCCTCTGCAGTTGCCCTGGGCGTGGCCATTGTGCCCCTCTGGGCCTCCATGGGGAACTACATCACCAGGTAAGCAGGGCCAGCTGGGTAGGAGGGCTGGGGGGGGTGGAGGCATGGGGCTGTTGGTGGCCACACCTGCCAGGATCCTGATGGGCGCTGCTCAGACAGCTGTTGTCCCAGGGGTATTGTGGGCAGATTCCACGTTCTCACCTGAACGTGGGAATCTGACTCAGTTCGAGTCAGCAAATATGCAAATTTTGTCAGTTGTGGCTGCTGTGTGCGGCACCTCCTGCCGGGAACTGGCAGGGGAACAGAGTTTATAGGCTGGAAGGGAGAGCAGATACCAGCATAGACAATACCGCTAGTTAATGTTACACCGCAAGTATACTAGAGACATGCCTCCCCAGTGCCAGTGATGTGAGCTCTGAGGTGGAAGGTCTTTGTGGACCCTGGAGGTCGGGGAGGTTTCCTGGAAGAGGTGGTATTTGAAGTAGGTTTCCAGGGATGGGTCATGGCCTTTGCACAGGCTGCCCTCCTTTGTGTGGAATGCCTTCCCTCACCTCTGCCCTATTAAGTCTCTAACTTATTGCAAAACACAGCCCAGGTACTTCCTGCCACAGGAGACCTTTCCTGACCTCCCCCCAAGTTAGTAATGCTCTTTTCCTTTGGAAATGATTGTTAGATTAGTTTGCAAGAAATAGTAAATACAAAATAGTTATCTTTTCTGTGTCCCTGATGTAAGAGTGAGGATGGGGGGATTTCTCCCCCCCCACCCCCCAGTGTTTTTTGAATTAAAGTGAGTTAAAATCAACAAGCAGGGGGCACCCAGGCATAGAAATCATCCTGAGCAAGGGGAGCGTGTCAGAAGGGAGACGTCCAGTTTGGTGGCGTGAGATGGAGTAGAATGGTCAAAACTGCGGAGGGAAGCACAGGGTGAACGGGGAGCAGCTGGACAGCTCCCAGAACATCTGGGAGGCTCGGCTGAGAGGATCTGGGGGATGAGACCATCTCCATGCCAGTGCTCCGTGTTCTCTTGCAGAATGTCGCAGAAATACTACGAGTATGTGAATTACAAAGAAGAGCATGTTCAGGAGCAGAGGCGTCCCCCAAGGGGGGCCCACATGCCCTATCTTGTCATCTTCCACACCATCTTCTATAGCTTCTTCCACGTGAGCATGGGCAGGGCTAGGGGCAGGAGTGGGAAGCCTTGGGAGCATGGCCCAGAAGAACTTCTAGCCTGGGGCAGTGCTTGGGGGGGGCATTGAGAAGATCTCCCTTCCCCCCCAATCCTTTCTATCCAGCCCCCTCCTCTCACCTGGCTCTGCTGGTGGTTCTCGGGCCTTTGAAGATGGCACAGTATAAAGGGTGCTTGGTTTGGAGCCAAGAGAGACCAGGGCTCAGAGCCTGCCTCTGACAGTAGCAGTGTGGCTGTGAGCAAATCACCCCACTGCTTGAAGTCTCAGTTTCCTCCTCTGTGAAATAGGAATAATAATTCCTGGAAGCCTAGCCTTCCAGATCATAAAGGAAAGCAGCACCTTCCCCCCCCCCTTCCCCTCCACTGGAGTGCCTGGTATCACCCTATTGTGAGGAGCTAGCATGGTGTGGCAGAAAGGGGCCTGGATTTGGAGGGAGAGGACCTGGCCTAGTATCTCAGCTCTACCTGTATGACCTTGGGCGAGTGGCTTGACTTCTTTGGACCTCAGTTTCCTCCTCTGTAAAATGGAGAGATGGGCGGTTGTGCTTGCTGGCCTCGAAGATCCTTTCTAGTTCTTAATCTAGTATTCCATCCCCTATAAATGCCCCTAGAAGGCTGGCTGTGGGGCTCAGCCCCTAGCTGGGAGGTGGTCATGGCTCGGGATCACACGGCCACCATCTCCAGCCTCCCCTCTCCTTTCCTGCAGCTCAGTTTTGCCTGTGCCCAGGGGCCCATGGTCTTCTTCCTCAATGGGTACTTGTATGGTCGGAATCACACCCTCTATAATGTGCATAGCTGTGGTGAGTCTGAAACTCAACTCTGTGGCTGGGGTTGGGGGCGGCAGGGACGGGGAGGGGGTGCCCAGCCTCAACTCAATTCAACAAGCATCACTGTATCAAGCACGTGCTATACGCAGTCACAGAATTTCTGTTTGCCTCAGTTTCCTCATCTATAAAATGGGGATAATAATAGCACCTCCCTCTAAGGGTTGTTGTGAGGGTCCAATGACAGAATGTTTGAAAGTGTTTGAAAAAAGCTCAGCACAGTGCCTGGCACGGGTGGTATAGAAGTGTTAGCTATGATGATGATGATGATGAAGGCAAGCCAGTCACTGTGCCGAGTGCCAGGGAGACAAATACAGAAACTAGTCCTTGCCCCCAAAGCGCCTGTGTCTCACCTGGACAGAAACATGTAGACACAACGTAGCAATTTCAGAAACGATCATGAACTTGGGCGTCAGCTACCGCAAGTGTTCTGATGGGCCAAGAAAAAAAGTGGGTTATCCCGTGAAACCAGGGACTTCCGTTACAGAGCTTCTGCTTGAAAAATGCATATTAATCAACACAGTAGTAACAAAATCATCCCGCTCCTTTACTGCCCCTTCTGAGCCTTCCGTGTTCTTTTGTTTCCTTCTGTATGTTTCAATGTTGTATTGAGGCTCTTTTCTTTGTTGAGTTTTCAGAAGGGGGAGGGGAGATGGAGGGCAGTCTGGAGAGCAGTAAAGCAAGTGGATGTGGGTGGCACACACTTGGAGACAAAGTCATGGGGGGGGGTCAAGCAGGCAGTTGGTGATGTGGGATGGAACTCGTGAGAGAGATTAGGGCCGGATATGTAGCTCTGGCGTCATCTGCATAGAGATGATAATCGAACCCTTGGCAGCTGGTGAGATCACCAAGCCAGAGAGCACAGTGTGGAGGGGGAAGAGGGTCCAGGATAGCTCTGGGGGAACATCTGAGCATAGGGGATGGAAATAGGCCAACGGGCATGACAAGCTGTCTAATTGCCAGAGGCTGCCATGAGAAATGCACCGTGACGTTGTATCCTCAAAAGTCAAGGAGAAAGCATGACACAGCGGGAAGACCACTGAACTTAGAGTCATGCAACCTGAGTTCGAATCCCAGCTTGCTGCTTATGTGACCCAGGGCAAGTCCCTTCCCCTCTTGGGCTCGGTTTCTCCATCTGTAAAATGAAGGAGATAGATTGATCTCTCTAGCCTTTGAGGTCCCTTCTTCTACTAGGCTGTGCTTCTAAGGAACACGCCAAGGTGGACTGGGGTGGTCAGGGAAGAATTCCTGGAGAACGTGGGCCTTGAAGGACAGCTTGGGTTTGGAGAAGAGGGAACGATTATCCCCAGTGTTGCTCTCTTTAGAGAGATTTTGGACCAGCACAAAGGCTCTGCTCATCCTGGTCCAGGAAAGGCAGATGCCTCAGTTGAGGCAAGGGTGGGGCTCCGTGTGTGTCTCAGCAGCACTTTCTCTGTGAGAGTGACATTGCTGAGCCCCCAGTGGGCCATGTGCTTTGGGTTGTGATCTCAGAATAGGAAGGATTGGCTTGTATCCGCCACACCTTCCTAACCAGTTCTCCTTGAGAACATTGCATGTTTGCAAGATGGTTACAGAGGTTAAGGCACAGGGTAAGGCACTTGGCACTTGGCCTGGGGCTTAGCATGGGCTATGGTTAGGGTGAGAAGCTCAGCCTCTGGCCTAGGTCCATTGGTCAATCTTTGGATGAGAATTAAAGCTAAGTGTTGGTCCACTGGGAGATAGAGCCTGTGACCTTGACCTCTGACCTCAGATCCAAACAGCAGCAGCAGACCAATGAATGTGACAGTGCCAGTGACAGCCTGGGGTGGCTTTGGGAGCAAATTGGCTTCATTTCTGTCACTGCTTCTGTCC
The DNA here is from genome assembly GCF_003287225.1 of Phascolarctos cinereus. Classification (NCBI taxonomy): domain Eukaryota; kingdom Metazoa; phylum Chordata; class Mammalia; order Diprotodontia; family Phascolarctidae; genus Phascolarctos; species Phascolarctos cinereus. Next base: position 258,309,315 of record NW_027556402.1, on the reverse strand, counting down.
TTGTGACTCCTGTCCCATCTCACTGTGACTTTGTGTCCCCCAGGCACCAACAGCTATGGGATCCTCATTGGCTTCAACAGGACTGTGCTTCGGAGACTGCCCCACAGCCAGAACCTCATCGTGGTTGAAAGTGTGCTCATGTCGGTGGCCTTTCTGGCCATGCTGCTGGTAAGGATTCCTTCAGGCCTGGCCAAGCATCCATCCTCCTGTGGAAGCAGGAGGAGAAGGGTGGGGGAGGGACTATGATAAGAGATGGGGCAGGAAGGGCTTTGGAGGGGATGGAGGAGAGGGAGATCTGTGGGAAGGGGATCCCTGGTCTTCACAAAAAGGTGCTCCCCATGGACAGCGCAAGCTAGCCCTACTCCTAGGCCCCAAAGGAGCCATGGAACAAATTCTGTTCCGTGTAAGAAGTGCCTTCTGGGTACAGTGCTTAGCCATTCTGTGGGAACTCCAAATCAGATGTGGACACTCTCCTTGGGGAGCTCATAGGGTGGGGAGATAGGTCTCTTCAGGAAGGTTATTTGTGAGGGGGTGCCTATGGGTGTGCAGATCATCATGGCTCTGGGCCCCTCTGGTGCCCAGGACACATCTCCAGATAGGTCTGGGTAGGATATGGGTCTGGTGGGCTGTAGGATTCGGTAGAGATTGGGGCTGGATGGGTGTCTGAACATCCTAGATCTCAACATAGATCCCTAGGTTGGAACTCAGAGCCCTCGGCATCAGGGGATTAACCTGGATCTGACATCTGGCCTTGATGTTTATGATTCTTGTGACCTTGGGCAAGTCCTTATAACAACAATAATAATATTAGCTGACATTTTAAGTATGCTTATTTCTTTTCACAACCATTTATTATCTCTCCCCTCTCTCCTGAGCAATTAAAAAACACCTTCAAGACAAATGTGCCTCATCCAGTCAAAGACATCCCCACACTGGCCATGCCCAAAGGCATGGATCGTTCTTCATATTCAGTCTGTCCCTGTTGGGCAGGAGGGTGGTGACACATTTCCTCTTCAGTCCTCTAGAATCATAACTTATCATCGCATTGGACAGAGATCCAGAGCTTTTCAGAGTTGGTCTTTTCCTGTGTAATGTTATTGTATATTGTCCTCCAAACTGTGCTCACTTCACTCTGCGTCGTTTCACAGAGGTCTGCCCAGCTCCCTCTGAAATGATCTGTCACATCATTTCTTATGACACAGATATTCCATTGCATTTGGAGACCAGAATCTGTTTAGCCACCCACTAATAGAAAGGCAGCTCCTCAGCGTACAATTTTTGATCATCAATAATTTCGTACATCTGGAGTCTTCCTCTCTTTGCTTTCTTTCAGATACAGTCATGTTATGGCTAGCCAACATTTCTATAATGCTTTAAGGTTTGCAAAGCACGTTATCCAGCTCAAACCTGACAACAGCGCTATAAAGCAGGTGCTGTTATTATTGGCATTTTACATAGGGAGTCAAAGAGGTTCAAGTAACTTGCTCATGCTCACCCAGATAATAAATGTCTGAGACAAGATTAGAAACCAGGACTTTCTGAACCAACCCCGTAGTTTATCCACTCTGTCATTCTGAGCCTTAGTTTCCACCTCTGGAAGTTGAGAGTTGGGCTAGAAAATACTTACGGCCTGTTCTAGTTCTAAGCTTATAATGTATACTCCAGAAGAGGCAAGCAGTGTGGTGTATAGAATAAGTAGTAGGGAGGCAACGTGGCCTGGGTTTATTGAGTCTATTTTTCCCTCTTGATGATTGAAGTTGTCTTCACAAGATGTTATTTTGAGTTGTAGCCTGAGTACCTTTGATTTTCAGAATATGCTATTTCATTCTCTTCTGTGCTTTCTCACAAATGTGGAATAATCTTGTGTTCTTCATTTTTGAAAGTCTTTCTCTTGACTGCTTGCAGAATTTATTCTTTGTCATTAAAATCGTCCAATTTAACCATTACTTGCAATGACTTTTGAAGTGTATTTTTCTTCCAGCACTGATTTGTGGATTCTCTTGATCTGTGTTTTATATCCTGTATTCAGAAGTTCTGGGTAGTTTTCTTGTGCTGTTTCCTGCAGGATGGTATTCAGGTCCTTAGTTGATCATGCCATTCCGAAGACCTCTGTTCCTTAAGTTAACTCTGCACCTTCTGTCAGCATATTTGAATTGTAGAGAATCCATCTATTCTTTTTAACTTTCACTTCTCTTCTGCCAGATTTTCTTCTGCTGAAGTATTTTTGTGCTCCAAACAGATGATTTTCTTTCTCAAAGCTTCTACTTCTTTGTAGAATCCCTCCATTGTGCATTTAATTTTTACTATTCTGCTCTTTTTGTTTTTAAATTCTGCATTGAGAGCACAGATTCCTTCCCTTAAGAGTTCTCCATGTCTTTCTCTCTCTGTCTCTCTCTGTCTCTCTGTCTCTGTCTGTCTCTCTCTGTCTCTGTCTCTCTCTGTATCTCTCTGTTTCTCTCTGTATCTCTGTCTCTCTCTGTCTCTGTCTCTGTCTCTCTCTCTCTGTATCTCTCTGTCTCTCTGTCTCTGTCTCTCTCTGTCTCTCTCTCTGTCTCTCTCTGTCTCTCTGTCTCTGTCTCTGTCTCTGTCTCTGTCTCTCTCTGTCTCTCTCTCTGTATCTCTCTGTCTCTCTCTGTCTCTCTGTCTCTGTCTCTGTCTCTGTCTCTCTCTTCCTCTCCACATTCTGAAGTTTCTTGCTGCTGCTGTTCTGTAACTTCTGGAGAGTGCTTAAGATACTCTATTTCATGGTATTCAGGTTTTCTCTCACGTTCTTTTGGATTTTCTGCTCTATTTTCTGTCACTTGCCTTTGAGAATCCTGCTCACTCTTTGGCTCCTCCTGTTGCACAGATCCGCCTTCCTCCCGCCTCCTGGGCTGGGCTGCTAGGTATCCTGAGCATCTTTGTAGTGAGGGCCATCAAGGATGAGGTCCCTGATGTGAGCAATGTCCCCAGGCAGTCCTTCCTTGGTTGGGTTTCTTGTCTCCCTTCCTTCTCCTCTAGGCTATGGTTCTGAGTCTTCCTCCTTGCCAGACTCTTCTGCTCTCTCTCTCTCTCTCTCTCTCTCTCTCTCTTCTCTCTCTCTCTCTCTCTCTCTCTCTCCTCCCTCTCTCTCTCTCTCCCTCCCTCTCTCTCTCCCTCCCTCTCTCTCTCTCTCCCCCTTCCCCCCCCTCTCCCTCTCTCTCTCTCTTTCTCCCTTTCTCCTCTCTCTCTCTCTCTCTCTCTCTCTCTCTCTCTCTCTCTCTCTCTCTTCTCTCTCTCTCTCTCTCTCTCCCTCCCCTCCTTCTCCTCTCCCTCCCTCCCTCTCTCTCTCTCTCTCTCTCCCCCTCCCTCCCTCTCTCTCTCTCTTTCTCCCTTTCTCCTCTCTCTCTCTCTCCCTCCCTCTCTCTCTCTCTCTCCCTCTCCCCCCCCCCCGATCATTGTCCCCATTCCTTCCTTCATGTGCCAAACCAGAATCAGGGACTCCTGTCTTTTGCAGGGTCAATTACTAGTCCTTCAAGTCACTGACAGAGCCACAAATATGTCCAGACCCTGAGTCACAGGCATCGGGGCTTATGTACACTAACATTAGTGAGCTAGTGGGCTGAGGTGACAGCAGGGATGCTGAATGGTAGCTCTAAATAGGAAAGGGCTCTGGGGTCAATTCATGAAGTTTTGCCCTTGGGCGGTGTTTCTGTCTTCTTATCTTATGGACTCAGCTGCAATTTCTCTGCATACAGGGCGTTTTCTGAAAACAATTATTCCATCGTTATAGTGCATATGTGATCCAGAATCTAGGAAAACCTCCGTTTGAATCTGCCTCAGGTCTTTACTAGCTGTTGTGACCATTAAACAGATCATTTAACTTCTCTGTGTATCAGTTTCCTTATCTATTAAATGGGCTGATAATGCATGTTGTCCTGATCTTGTAGGGTTGTTGTAAGGATGAAATGAAATGATGTATGTAAAGTGCTTTGGAAACCTTAGAACACAAAAATGCTAGTTGTTATTATTACTATTATTATTGCTCACATCTGGCCTCACACTGACCAGGTGTGTGACTGGGACAAGTCACTTACCTGCACCAGAGCTGTGAAGTGGGGATGAGTGCGCTGACCCAGCCTCCCCTGCAGGGCCGCTCCACCCAAAGTCCTTTGTAGGCTTCCGAGGGTGACCGGTCCAGGCCCTGTGATTCCACCCCTAGATCCTGGCCCTGTGTGGCTCTGCCTACCGGCCCACAGAGGAGATTGACCTTCGCAGCGTGGGCTGGGGAAACATCTTCCAGCTCCCCTTCAAGCACATGCGTGACTACAGACTACGCCACCTCTTCCCGTTCTTCATCTACAGCGGTTTTGAAGTGCTCTTCGTCTGCACTGGCTTCACTCTGGTATGTGGAGGGCTCCTCAGTGACTCAGGGGCCCCCTCTTCCTGGCTCGGGGTGCCCTGGGGTTCTTTGTCCCCATATCCTTGACATGTTCCAGCAGTTTGCTGACGTTTGTCTTGTGCTGAAAGAATCCGGGAGGCTCTCACCTGGTTCTGGGAGTGAGTGAGCGGCTCCCTGTGGCCCAGAAGCTTGGAGGCCTCCATCCCTTCTCTCTGCAGGGCTACGGTGTGTGCTCCATGGGCTTGGAATACCTGGCACCCATCCTGACGGCCTACGGCTTCGGTGCTGCTGTCTTCTCCAGCCTCGGGCTCCTTCAGCTGTGTCTGCCCCGACAGGTGCCCCTGGTGGCCGGGGCTACCGTGCACCTGCTGCTCATCCTTGCCTTCTTTTTCTGGGCCCCTCACCCGCAGGTCCTCAGCCACAGCTGGGTCTTCTACATGGTGGCTGTGCTCTGGGGTGTGGGCAGTGCCCTCAACAAGATCGCATTAAGTAGTGAGTACTGATGGCGGGGGATGGGGGGACACACCGCCGCCCTTTGTTGTTGTTACTGAGTCATTTTTCCGTCATGTCTGACTCTCCATGACCCTATTTAGGGTTTCCTTGGCTAGGGTACTGGAGGGCTTTGCCGTTCCCTTCTCCAGCTCATTTTACAGATGAGGAAACTGAGGCCCAATAGGTTTAAGTGACTTGCCCAGGGTCACACAGCTAGGCAGTGTCTGAGGCTGGATTTGAACTCGAGAAGACGAGTCTTCCTGACCTCAGGCCTGGCGCTCTGTGCGCTGTGGTGCCCCCTAGCCATCCGTCCTGGTAATCGCTCACCTTTCTATATCGCCTCAAGCTTTGCGAAGCACTCCGTGTCTTACCTCATCTGATCCCCATAACAGCTCTGTGAGGTAGGGGCTACCATCAGCATCCCTATTTTACAGATAGGGAAACTGAGGCTCAGAGCGATTAAGTCAGGGTCACATGTTTAGGAAGTATTAGAAGCAGAATTTGTACTCAGGCTTCCCGCCTCCGAGGCTGGTGCTTTATTTATTTCACCCCCCAGGTGCCTAGGCCTGTTGAGAGACATGAGGAATGGCTAAGAGACCAGATTTACAGGTGGGGGTGGGGCTCGGGACAGGCAGAGGACCCTGCATATGGATTGTGGGACTGTGCTGGGGTGCAGCACAGGACCCCAAACCCAGGGTTTGAAGGTGGGGGGCCCCACTTACCAACCCAGAGGGTCAGGGCCAGACCTGGGACCCTGGGTGTAGAAACTGAGAGGCCTCAGCCAGGCCATGCCTTCTGCCCTCCACAGCCCTCCTTGGGATTCTGTACGAAGATAAAGAGCGTCAGGATTTCATTTTCACCATCTACCACTGGTGTCAGGCCCTCGCCATCTTTGCAGTCTACCTCGGCTCCGACCTGCCCATGAAGGTGAGATGGGGCAGGAGGTGTACATGGAGGGGGAGGTCAGAGTGGGCCCCTGGGAATCCAGGCGTTAATGGAAGAACGACTCATCTTTCTCAAACACCTTGTCTTTTTGCAATTTTCATTATCAAAATATTTGCTTTTACCTTACTTCCATCTCTAAAGGTGTCTGTATCCCCTCTCTTCCCCATTCCTTGTAACTTTAAAAAAAGAAACAAGTTGAGCAAACCTGGCCAGTGTTCTCAGACTGTAGGCTTGTGCATGTCGTTTCCCTAGGTTTGCTCCCTTTGCATCAGTTCAGGTGGGTCTTCTCGTGCTTCCTGAATTCTTCCACCATTTAAAAGCATTTTCAAGCCCCTTAAGTTTTGCAGGTTCCTCCTCACAATAGCCTTCTCTTGCTCCTGCATCTTTGCATGGGCTGTGCCCAATGCCTGCAGTGCCTTCCCTCCTCAGCTCTGCCTCTTAGAGTCCCTGGCTTCCTTCCAAGCCCAGCTCAGCTGCCCCTCTCCCTGCCCCAGGCCCCGGCTACTTCCTTCTTGACTCCTATGACTCCTTCCTCCTGTAACTTTGTGCACAGCCTGAGTGTGCTTATCTGTGCACATAGTGCATGCCCCTAAGGGACCCCAAGCTCCTCCAGGCAGGGTATACAGTGGGGGCTTAATAAATGTTGCTTAAACTGAGCCCAGGGAGGTGGCATGCCGTTCAATCACTCAACCAGCTAGCAAGCTCTATTAAGCATTTAAAGAAGGTGGATCATGGAGTCATAGGACCTGGATTCAAATGCCACCTGGGATGCCTCCCGCCTGTGTGACCTTGGCCAAGTCACTTCCTTTTCTCTGGGCCTCAGTTTCCTCCTCTGTAAAATGAGGGAGTTGGATTTCACAGCCTCTGGGTCCCTAAAGCTCAGAGAGGGAAGGGATTTGCAGCCCTCCCCGCCCCCCAATCACAGTTATGGATCAAAGGAAGCCTTTGAACCCAGGACTCTCAACTCCCAAGTCCCAGAATCTGGGCCCAGTCATCGCTGGAGCGGGGAGGGGAAAACAAGCCTTACCCTGCTAGGTCTGGAGCCAAACATTTACTGAGAAGGCTTGCGAGGAATGAGGGGTAGTCTCTGCCTCCAGTGTCCCTGGGAAGGCAGGACATACACTGTTTAATGGCCCAAGGACCTGCAGAAGAGCCTTCCTGGCACAGCTGTGTCTTGGTGAGGGCTGCAGACAGGAAGCTAAGGGGCAGGCCTTGGGGGAAGGGCCTCAGAGGCCCCCCGGGCCAAGCCCCATCACACTGTCCCTGCTGCATCAGTGCGGCCTGGTTTCTTGGAGGGGGTGGCTGGGGAGCTGGCCTTGACGGACAGGTAGCCAGGGCCTTCCTAGCAGGAAGACTGGTGAGGAAGACCATATGAAATGTGCATACATGTACATATGGGAGGGAGGGGAGACGCTGAGTCCGACAGGGCTGGGTCAGAAGTGCAGCCAGTGCGGGGTGGGGATGGGGTAGGGAAAAGAAGGGCAGACCCTATTGGGCCAGGATCATGGGCATGTGGGGGGGGAGGGTAGCCCCTGAGCAGCCCCTGCTTCTCCCCCCAGGCCAAGTTGGCCATCTTACTGTTGACGGTCCTGGTGTCCATGGCCTCCTACCTGTGGATGGAGGCCAAGCTCAAGCAGCGTGTAGCCTACCGCCTGCCCCGAATTCCCCGGCCCCAGCACAAGGTGTGCGGTTACCGTTACCTGGAAGATGACAACTCCGATGAGACAGGCTCGGAAAATGAGCAGGGCTCAGCCCACAGCCGAGACGGCTCAGACAACGAGGATGGTGATGGGGAGCCCCTAGGAGTGGGCGCCCTGGGCCCTGGCAGAAGGCGCTACCCTTATGAGCAGGCCCTGGATGGGGAGGATGGGCCTGGGCAGGAGTAGCTGCCAGCAGACTCTCCCTGAGCCTGTGCGCCCTCTCCCCCACGGCCCCTTGATCACCCCCTCCCCTTGGTCCCCCTCAGGCACCAGAGCAGCACCAGGCCTTTAGTTCTTGGCACATGTGAAGTAAGCCCTCTCTTCCCTGGACTCACTTGGCTGGTCTCTGAAATGGGTAGCCTCTCAGAGGAACCTCTGATACCTGTCCAAGTTGTCAAGATCTCAGTGTGGTTCAGTAAAACAACCCCTAACCAGACTCCTAATTGACCAACAGCCTCAATTAACTGGAATTCATTTTGGGGAGAGAGGTTCAGCATGAGGAAGACGAGACCAGTGGCCAGAAGATGAGGAACTTCTGGTATGAACAGTCCAACCTGCTGCTTCTCTTGCTCCAGCCTCATCCCCAGAGTGTGAGTGCCGCTGTTCACAGGGGCGGTTCTGAATTGAGCCAATTCTGACTCAGGCAGGAAAGGCGAGCTGAGGCCCCTCACACTGACATTGGGCTCATGGGGGGCTGGGGGAGTGGCCCTCATTTCCCCAGAGCGCAGTGTGACTTCTCTGTCCCTCTTCTGCTGCCTTTGAGGTTCCCCTGGTGGGAGATGGGCTTCACTTCTGCGGCTCTGGTACCTGCTTTTTAAGAATTACGATTTTTTAAATCACTGGCTTATGTCTGAGTTATCAATCTCAGGCTGCCTAATGTGGTTAGAGGGGAACTGGAGGGAGAAGGGATATGGTCACTGGGCTTGAGCAGGGACACAGATCTGGGTCAAGATGGAGGGGCACCCTGGAGGGTGGGGTCTGGGCAGTTCAGTGCCAGAGGCAGTGTGGCCTGGGGAAAAGAGCACTGGACAGGCCGTGGAAGGTCCTGGCTCTGTCGACTGTTTGGCCTTGGCCAATCCACCAATCATCAATATTTATTAAGTGCCTGTGCAAAAGACAGTCCCTGCCCTCAAGGAGCTCCCAATCTAAGGGACAAGCCTCTCCCATCTTAGCACCTGAGTTTACCCATCTGAAACCTGAGGGGGCTGGATGGCTTAGCTCCCTTCCAGTTCTAAAATCTGGTGGTCCTTGATGGACATCTGGAGTTGAACAAACTGACTGCTGCCCTCTTGTGGTGGCCAGTAAGCACTGCATGTACCGGGCCTTGGAGAAAGGGGCCCCAGGAGCAGCCAGCTCAGCTTCTTCCAGAGCAGTTATCTCTTCCGCAGAGGTCCACACCCTCTCCCCCCAACCCCCCCGGGGCCACCCAGCCTCTGCTGGCAGAACTCCCATGATGGGGAACTTATTACGTCTTGAGGGAGCCATTTCCACTTTTCCATTACATTTAACAAACATTTATTAAGCATCTACTGTGTGCAAAACACCAACCTGGTGATGTGGACACAAAGATGAAAACCAGCCCCTGCCTTCAGGGAGCTGACCTGCCACTGGAGGATACATTAGGTAAATAGATAAGGAAATATTAGAGGAGGGAAGAGAAGAAGCATCCTGTTGACTGATGTTGTCTCTCAGCCGAGCTTTGAAGGAAGGGAAGGCTCCTCAGAGGCTGAGGAGAGGAAGGATGGTGCTTCCGGCATGGGGGATGGCCAAAGCAAAGAGACAGAGGCTGGAGATGGAAATGCCCCCTCCCCCACACCTAGTCCTGATCTCTGAGACCAAGCCGACAAAGTCGAGTTTCTCTTCCTCATGGCCAACCTTCAGACAATTTGAAAGAAGAAATTAAGTCCCCTTAATAATAATAGTCAACAGAATGAAGTAACAAAAAGAAGCATTTATTAAGCACCAGCTATGTACCCAACACAGTGGTGGTGCCACAAATAGAAAACCAGACAGCCTCTGCCCTCAAGGGGGTCCCCTTCTAATGGGAAAGACTATAGGGGGCAGAGGCCACGATGACCACCACAACTTAGAGGAAAACAACTTGGACGTGTGTGTGAATGAATCCTCACATCAAAAGTCTGAATCTGCATCCGACCTTGCCATGCTTGGCAGAACAGGGATGGACTAGAGGGCAGGAGGTGGACATTTTCAGACAGGACCCAACTGTTGATTTGTTTGGCTTGACTCGGCTTATTGATGACAAGGCAAGGCGGGCTTCCATTTGGGAGAAATGGGGGAAATGAGTGGATGGTGACTGAGATCATAAGAAAAGAAGAGAAAAGCACGAATAATCAACATTAAAAATATGTAGGAAAAACAAGGTTAGGAGTGACACAAACATCAGGGCAATTTTGTTACTATCTTGTTAAATTTAATATGCACTTAAAACCGTAAAAACCAGAAACTGACAATTTCATGCATAATCCTCTTTTATGTTCTTTGTATATTCAAATAATTGTGTTTTTGATCATTTTAAATTTCAAAATAAAAAGTGTTTATTTTCTTTTTTTAAAGAGAGAATCCAAGTCCAAGATGGATGAGGAGATAGAGAGCACAAGGCCACTCTAAATGAGTCCCATGAACTGGGTACCAGGGCAATGAAAGAGCTTTTTGGATGTGGTTGTGAAACTAGACGTGGTGGTCTTTGATGAGTCACGGGAGAATTAGGAGAAGTGCCTTAGGACTGGAGATGGGTAATGTCTTGGTTTCCCAAATGCTACAGTCTGGTAAGCTTGTCGTTTATCCTTGGCAAAACACTCGAGCAGATCACCAAGCAAAGAGTGTGTCATGAGCTGTCTTGAGGAAGCTACGCTACCTTTTAGGGACCGCTAGCTCCATTTCTAAATCCGGACAAACCATCCCTTTAATTATACATTAGAGCATTTTCCTAGGGATCAGCATCAAGCCGTGGCCTGGGTAGGATCTAGACGCGCCCAGCTTCTCCCCTTTATGAGACTGGAACGCCTGCTTCCTTTCTCTACTCCTGTGGCTTCTCTCTCATCCTCCCCAATTTTTTTTTTTCTATAAGGCAATCAGGGTGAAGTGACTTGCCCAGAGTCACATAGCTAGTGTCAAGTGTTTGAGTTCACATCTGAACTCAGGTCCTCCTGACTCCTGGTCTAGTGTGCTATCCGCTGTGCCACCTAGCTGCCCCTCCTCAATCTTTCTTGCAAACTATGTTGTTTTCTGTTCAGGTAGAGCAATGTTACTTTGGGTTCCTTGAAGGTGTGGATTGTTTTGTTGACTCTCTGGAATCCAGGTTCTGGGGCTGTGACGGCAAACTGCTTCACAGTCCCGGTGAAGGACGATAAAACATGTGTTTTCCATGTGGAAACTTGGTTGCCTCTGAAGAGAACTGTGGGAAGGTGCCCACTCACCCGAAGTGTTCCCATCACAAGCCAGTTGTGGCCCACCAGCTCTGCCTTCTTCAATCTTGTCAATTCTGTACCACCTTCATTTGAGTTTTCTGTATTTTCAAAAGCTTATTGGCAATTGCTCTGCTCTACATTTTTATAAATATGAGATAATATTTGTGAAGTACTTTGCAAACTCTAAAACACTCTGCTTGGATGATGACCTTGACAATGACACTCATCAGCACGTTCATGGCGCTGATCTTCTCTTGTGGCCACAAGAAATAAACACTGCCTCGGCTAAGTCATGGTGTGCTCCAGGCTAGCCTCCATGCTCGCTTCACAGGCCTCTCCCACTGACCCCGTTAGTTGTCGTAAACTGACCGGTGCTGACAGACTCCCTCTTTGGGATCATGAAGCGATCTCCTCATGGATACCACGTCCCACAACAGCAGCGAGAGGTGCCTGCGTCAGAGCATTGATCACAGAGCCAGGAAGGATGACTCACTCACTCACTTGCCTTTAAAGGGAACAATTCTCCTGCTCTTTTCTTTCCTCTCTTTGGAACATAAGATGTGGAGCTCTCTCTGGAACTTCCTGTGATAGGATTCAGAGGAGCAGTGGGTGTATGGGCTACTAAGGTAAGGAGGAGCCTGGGCCCTTAGACCCTGGCTGTGTCTTCTTTCTGTCTCCTTGCCTGAGCACAGGTGACTAAGCAGCCCTACTGAGATGGAGGTTTCCAACCTGGAAGGCAACCTCATGATTGGGAGGTCAGGAGCTTCTGGGTTCCTCAGGTGACGCTGGTTACACAGTAGTGGAAGGTCAGAAGATGACCTGCACCTAGAGGAGCAAGAGTCCAAGCCCTGTCCTAGACTACAGAATACAAGGGCCTTGAGGGGGCTCTCCCAACAGTGCAGAGCTGAGGTAAAGGTGAAATGCCCGTTCAATCATCTCATTAAATGTCCCATGCTTTAAGTATTAACCTCCTGAGAATGTAATAGGACTTATTGATTATTGTTTCATGTTTTGAATTTTTGTCAATGTGCACTTAACGAATTCTTTGTGTTTTAAGCATTTCTTTTGTTTGGAGGAATAAATAGCTGTCCTATACCTTATTTAGTACCTTTTCTGACGCCTTTAGGAGAAACCTTAGACAGGAATCAAACTTGTGATTAGGGGCAGCTAGGTGGCGCCATAGTGCACAGAGTGCAATGCAACTCATCTCCCTGAGTTCAAATCTGGCCTCAGACACTTACTAGCTGTGTGATCTTGGGCAAGTCATGTCACCCTGTTTGCCTCAATTTTCTCATCTACAAAGTGAATTGGAGAGGGAGATAGCAGACCACTGCAGTATCCTAGTCAAGAAAATCCAAATGGGGTCACAGAGAGTTGGACACAATTGCAATAACTGAACAGCAACAAAGCTTACGCTTTAGGTCATTTCCCTCTGGGTTCTGGGGCGGGAGCATAAAGAACCAGGAGTCTGAGAGTCTGACGCCTTCTTGGCCAAGTTCCCCCAGGGCTGAACCTGATCTGCATGTGAAATAGGGGACCCTTAGTGGGAAAGGGGGAAGACCCAGCTTCCCCTGGGCCCACAGCGTCTGTTTTCGTCCCAAGATGGGGTGGTCACTTTCCTCCAAAGTTCCTGTCATTTTTACTTCAGCAACCAGTTTTTGCTTATTGGCTAGACCAGTGCTAATTAGATTAATTTTAGCAGAAGTAAATGTGTAACTGGAACAAGAACCTTTCCCTTAGCAGCAAGAACACAGGAGGGAAATTACCAGCTTCCGCTGTTTCCTTTTAGCATTGCTAAATGCCTCCTTGAGGCTTCCTGAAGCTTTAAGGCAATTTGCCAGGCCAGGGCCTTAGCTGTCAGGGGCATGATGGAAATCCACTCTCCCAAACTCAGCTAAGACTGAGGACTCGGGGGAGGGGGCTCTTTTTCATTCTTTGTTCTGAGGGATGGCTGTATGTATAGGTGGCTGTGGGGTGGGGTTAGCTATATTTGGAAATTAAAATGCAATTAGAAAAATGTCAATAAAATAGAAGAAAGAAATGATCTTGTTAGCTATCTGTTAGCTGGATGTTGTGATCGATGCCCAAATAACAAAAGGGCTGAAAATGCCTTGACTATCTCCCCCAGGCACATTGACCTCCTTCCACCTTCTTGGGGAAAAATAAAAGCTGTAGCATGAGGACTGTTCCAGCAGATGGCAGCAGCCTACCACCTGATTCAGAGATGGGGTGGAAAGGCTGTGGCATGGGCAGCTCTGGGGCCATGCCCAGCAAAGCCAAGGATTCAGAGGGAGTGGCCTGAAAGAGAGGGGTCCAGTCATGTTGGAAGTGTGCTACAAATGCAAAAAAAAAAAACCCAAAACCCCCACCAACCCACACACAACTGAAAAAGTACAGAATCAGAGCAAGACTGAGGCTTAAGTGGAAATAATTTGGAGTATTTTGTTGATTGTAAACTCAACGAGTCAACAATGAAGCATGACATCCTAAAAAGTTAATTAGACCCGAGGGACCAATGTTATGTAGGAGCTGAAGTAAGAGGGTGTCCCTGAGACGCTAAGTGGGGGGAGATGTTTGTGTGTTTGCTCTTGTTTTATCTTACAAGAAAATGGCCCTTTGGAAGAGCTCTTTGATATCAGCTGAGGATGGTTCTGCTCCTGGGAGCCAAGATGGCGGAGTGTAAAGGTAGTCGCTCTCACTCTCCCCTATCAACCTCTGAAAACCCAGAAAATATCACCCCAGAAAAAAACCCTGGAACACCTGAACTAGAAGAAAGACGGGAGCAGCAGTGCAGCAGCCCAGCAAATGGGTCTCCCAGTGCCTCAGCAAAAATAGAGGCAGAACTACAAGGCCCAGGCAGATAAGTACCCTGTGGCATTCATCTGAAAAGGTGAAGAAAACAACCTAAAGGCTTCCTAAAGCCCCGGCCTTGCTGATTCCAACCCAACACCAGGTGAGCTGTCGGAGCCCTGCAGCCTCCAATTGTGAAGAAATCCTGAAGCCCAGGTGGTAGAGCAGGCAAACACCAACACCTGGACCTCCGAGTGCCTCAGTGAGGGGGGGGAACCTGGAAACCAGCTCAGAAAACCACCAGGTGCCTCGGCACTCTACCAAAGGAATCTCCCAGTGCATTAGCAGAAAGAGGGAGACAACACTGCAGGGGCCCCAGGCAGATAAACACCTGCAGCACCCATCTAAAAGGAGCTGAAGAAAGCTAAAGGAAAGGAAAAGCAGGCAACCTAGAATTGCCTGAAAGTTCCAGCCTTGCTGATTCCAGCCCAACAGAGGTAAGCTGCCAGAAACCTACAGCCTCCAATTGCCAGCATAAGAGGCCCCAGCACAAAAGCCAGTGACCAAGACCTAGGCTCCCAACACAAGAAGCTTGGGTCAGTGCCCTCTGTTCCCCAGCAGGAGAGCTCAATCTCTTTAAAGGCCAGGGAATAAAGAAACACCATGAGTAAAAAGAAACGTAGATTCATATTATGAGAAGAGTGAAGATCAAGACAGAAATTCTGAAGAGGACAACATTGTCAACAAACCCACATCTGCAACAACAAAAGGGAATATGAACTGGTCTGAAGCCCAAAAAGCCTTCTTAGAAGAGCTCAAGAAGGATTTTAATAGTCAAATGAGAGAGGTAGAAGAGTCCTTCAAAAATACAATTGGCCAATTGGAAAAAAAATACACTGAAGAAAACAAGTCCCTAAAAAACACAATTGGCCAATTGAAGAAGGAAGTACAAAAACTAACAGAAGAAAACAATCTGTTAAAAACTAGAATTGGACAAATGGAAACTAATGTCTCTATGAGAGAGCAAGAATCAGTCAAACAGAAACAAAAAAATGAAAAAATAGATGAAAATGTAAAATACCTCATCAGTAAAACAACCGACCTGGAAAATCGACTCAGGAGAGACAATTTAAAAATTATTGGACTACCTGAAAATCATGATGAAAAAAAGAGCCTGGACAGTATCTTTCAGGAAATCATAAAGGAAAACTGCCTGGAAGTCCTAGAACCAGAAGGGAAAATAACCATAGAAAGAATCCACCGATCACCACCTGAAAGAGATCCCAAATTGACAACGCCAAGAAATATAATAGCAAAATTCCAAAATTACCAGATGAAAGAGAAGGTGCTGCAAGCAGCCAGAAAGAAAAAATTCAATATCACAGAACCAAGTCAGGATTACACAGGACCTTGCAGCTTCTACATTAAAAGACGCAGGGCATGGAACATGATATTCTAAGGCAAAGGAGCTTGGAATGCAGCCAAGGATCAATTACCCAGCAAAAATGAGCATCATTTTTCAAGGGAGGAGGTGGATATTCAACGAAATAGGAGACTTCCAAACTTTCCTGATAAAAAGACCAGAGCTCAACAAAAAATTTGATCTTCAAGTACAGGACTCAAGAAGGACTTAAAAATGGGACAGAAGATACAATATGTTGTTAATAAGGGGGGGCTGTTTAAACCCCTACAAGGGAATATAGACTTGCAACCCTTGAGAACTGTATTGTTATTACACCTTGTTAAAGGAGTATACATAAAGAGGGTGGATATTAGTTGACTTTGATGTAATGATAAAAAAAATCTAATCAAGTGGGTTAAATGGATCCAAATAAGTGGATCAATCTGATCTTAGAAAATGTACTGAGAAAGGAGGAGGCAGACAAGGGTAAATTACATTACAGGAAAAGACACAAAATCCTATTACAGCAGAGGGAAAGAAGGGGGGGGCATTGTTTGAACCTTACTCTCATCAGATTTGGCTCAAGAAGGGCATAATAAATCAGTTAGGTATAGAAATCTAACTTGCCCTATAGGCAGTAGGAGGGAAAAGGGGAAAGAAAAGGGAGGGGGAAAGAAGGGAGGGAAGAGCAGTAAGACTAAAGGGGAAGAAAAGGGAAAGGGATAATAAAAGGGGGAAGGGACTGAAGGAGGCAGTGGTCAAAAGCAAAACACTAGTGAAGGGGGAAAGGAAAAAGGAGAAAGAAAAGCATAAATGGGGGAAAAGGATGGAGAAAAAGACACAGATAGTAATCATAACTGTGAATGTGAATGGGATGAACTCTCCCATAAAAGGAAATGGATTGCAGAATGGATTAAAAACCATAATCCTACCAATATGTTGTTTACAGGAAACACATTTGAAAAAGAGTGACACATACAGGGTAAAGGTAAAAGGCTGGAGCAGAATATATTATGCGTCAGCTGAAGTGAAAAAAGCAGGGGTAGCAATCCTGATCTCAGACAAAGCAAAAGCAAAAATAGATCTAATCAAAAGAGATAAGGAAGGAAACTACATCCTGCTAAAAGGCACCATAGACAATGAATTAACATCATTACTAAACATATATGCACCAAATGGTATAGCATCCAAATTCTTACAGGAGAAGTTCAGGGAGTTACAGGAAGAAATGGACAGCAAAACTATACTAGTGGGGGACCTGAACCTCCCCCTCTTGCACTAGATAAGTCTAACCACAAAATAAACAAGAAAGAAGTTAAGGAGGTGAATAGAACATTAGAAAAGTTAGGTATGATAGACCTCTGGAGAAAACTGAATGGGGATAGAAAGGAATATACTTTTTTCTCGCAGTACATGGCACATACACAAAAATTGACCATGTACTAGGGCATAAAAACCTCACAATCCAATGCAGCAGAAATATTAAATGCATCCTTTTCAGATCATGATGCAATAAAAATTATATGTAATAAAGGGCCATGGAAAGATAGACTAAAAAATAATTGGAAACTAAATAATCTAATCCTAAAAAATGATTGGGTCAAACAACAAATCATAGAAACAATCAATAATTTCATTCAAGAGAATGACAATAATGAGACAACATACCAAAACCTATGGGATGCAGGAAAGCAGTTCTTAGGGGAAGTTTTATATCTCTAAATGCTTACATAAATAAAATAGAAAAAGAGGAGATTAATGAATTGGGCATACAACTAAAAAAACTAGAAAAAGAAAAATTAAAAATACTCATCTAAACACCAAATTAGAAATATTGAAAACCATAGGAAAAATTAATAAAATTGAAATTGAGAAAACTATTGAACTAATAAATAAAACTAAGAGCTGGTTTTATGAAAAAACCAATAAAATAGAACCTTTGGTTAATTTAATTAAAAAAAGAAAGAAGAAAACCAAATTACTAGTATCAAGAATGAAAAGGGAAGCTACCACCAAGAAAGAGGAATTTAAAACAATAATTAGGAGTTATTTTGCCCAACTATATGCCAACAAATTTGACAATCTTAGTGAAATGGATACTTACAAAAATATAAATTGCCCAGATTAACCAAAGAGGAAGTAAAATACTTAAATAACCCCATCTCAGAAAAAGAAATTGAACAAGCCATTGATGAACTCCCTAGGAAAAAATCTCCAGGGCCAGATGGATTTACATGCGAATTCTATCAAACATTTAAAGAACAATTAATTCCAATACTATATAGACTATTTGGGAAAATAGGTGAAGAAGGAGTCTTACCAAATTCTTTTTATGATACAAATATGGTGTTGATACCTAAACCAGGAAGAGTCAAAATAGAGAAAGAAAATTATAGACCAATTTCTCTAATGAATATAGATGCAAAAATTTTAAACAAAATACTAGCAAGTAGATTGCAGCAACTTATCACAAGAATAATACACTATGACCAGGTAGGATTTATACCAGGAATGCAGGGTTGGTTCAATATTAGGAAAACTATCAGCATCATTGAGCATATCAACAACAAAACCAACAGAAACCACATGATCATCTCAATAGATGCAGAAAAAGCTTTTGATAAAATACAACACCCATTCCTATTAAAAACACTAGAAAGCATAGGTATAAATGGAGTCTTCCTTAAAATAATAAATAGCATTATCTAAAACCTTCAGCAAGCATTATATGTAATGGGGACAGGCTAGAAGCATTTCCAATAAGATGGGGTGAAACAAGGATGTCCATTATCACCACTGTTATTCAATATTGTACTGGAAACTTAGCTTTAGCAATAAGAGAAGAAAAAGAAATTGAAGGCATTAGAATAGGCAAAGAAGAAACAAAGCTATCACTCTTTGCAGATGACATGATGATATACTTAGAGAATCCTAGAGAATCAAGTAAAAAACTACTTGAAATAATAAACAACTTTAGCAAAGTTGCAGGCTATAAAATAAACCCACATAAATCATCAGCATTTCTATATATTACCAACAAAGCCCAACAGCAAGAGATAGAAAGAGAAATCCCATTTAAACTTACTGTAGACATTATAAAATATTTAGGAGTCTACCTCCGAAACAAACCCAGGAACTCTATGAACACAATTACAAAACACTTTTCACACAAATAAAATCAGATCTAAATAATTGGAAAAACATCAGTTGCTCATGGGTAGGCCGAGCTAATATAATAAAAATGACAATCCTACCTAAGCTAATTTACTTATTCAGTGCCATACCAATCAAACTACCAAAAATTATTTTATAGAGTTAGAAAAAATAATAACAAGATTCATTTGGAAAAACAAAAGGTCCAGAATATCAAAGGAACTAATGAAAAGAAATGCAGGGGAAGGTGGCCTAGCAATTCCAGATCTTAAATTGTATTATAAAGCAGCAATCATCAAAACTGCTTGGTACTGGCTAAGAAATAGGGAGGTGGATCAGTGGAATAGGTTAAATATGCAAGACACAGTAGTCAATGACTATAGTAATCTATTATTTGATAAACCCAAAGACCCCAGCTTCTGGATAAGAACCCACTCTTTGAAAAAAACTGCTGGGAAAACTGGAAAAGAGTATGGCAGAAACTAGGCATAGACCCAAATCTCACACCATATACCAAAATAAAGTCAAAATGGGTTCATGACTTAGATATAAAGGCTGATACCATAAGTAAACTGGGAGAACAAGGAATAGTTTACCTATCAGATCTATGGAGAACAGAAGAATTCATGACCAAACAGGAGATAGAGAACATTATGAAAAGCAAAATGGATAATTTTGATTACATTAAATTGAAAAGTTTTTGCACAAACAAAGCCAATGCAACTAAGATTAGAAGGAAGGTAGAAAATTGGGAAAGAATTTTTACAACCAGTCTCTCTGATAAAGGCCTCATTTCTAAAATATATAGAGAATTAAGACAAATTTATAAGAACACAAGCCATTCCCCAATTGATAAATGGTCAAAGGATATGAACAGACAGTTCTCAGATGAAGAAATTAAAGCCATCTATAGTCATATGAAAAAATGCTCTAAATCTTATTGATTAGAGAAATGCAAATCAAAACAACTCTGAGGTACCACATCACACCTATCAGATTGGCCAACATGACAAAACAGGAAAATGATAAATGTTGGAGAAGATGTGGGAAAATTGGAACACTAATACATTGTTGGTGGAGTTGTGAAATGATCCAACCATTTTGGAGAACAATTTGGAACTATGCCCAAAGGGGTACAAAAATGTGCATACCCTTTGATCCAGCAATAGCACTTCTAGGGCTATATCCCAAAGAGATCAAACAAATGGGAAAAGGACCCACATGTACAAAAATATTCATAGCAGCTCTTTTTGTGGTGGCAAAGAATTGGAAATTGAGAGGATGCCCATCCATTGGGGAATGGCTGAGCAAGTTGTGGTATATGAATGTAATGGAATACTATTGTGCTATAAGAAATGATAAACAGGCTGACTTCAGAAAAACCCGGAAAGACTTGTATGGTCTGATGCTGAGTGAAGTGAACAGAACCAAGAGGACTTTGTACACAATAACAGCCACGTTATGCATGACTAAGATTGTTAAACTGAATCCTTCTCAGCATTACAAGGATCTAAGACATCTTCAGAGGTGTCGGATGGAAAATCCAAAGAAAGAACTATGGAAGTCGAATCGCTCTCACTTATTTTTACCTTCTGTTGAATTTTGTTTCATCTTTCTGATGGTTCCTCCTACTGGTTTTAATCTTTACTTACAACTTCACTAATGTGAAAATATGTTTAATGGGTATGTAAATGTAAAGCCTATGTCAGATTGTGCGCCGTCTTGGGGAGGGTGGAGGGGAGGAAAAGGGAGAAAAATTTTCAACTCAAAAGCATATGGAAAAAATAAAAAAATTAAAATAAAAAAAATGTTAGCTGAGGACTACTCACTTCTGACTTGGGGGAAGGGGCAGGAGCCACCAGTAGGAGCTTGAGCTGATGGCTCATTGATAGTTGTTTCTGTTGCTCAGTCTGGCTTCCTTCACCCCATTTGGGGCTTTCTTGGCAAAGATACTGGAATGGTTTGCCATTTCCCTCTCCAGCTCCTTTTACAGATGAGGAAACAGAGGCAAACAGGGTGAAGTGACTTGTCCAGGGTCATCTACTTAGTAAGTGTCTGAAGCTAGATTTAAACTCAGGTCTTCCTAACTCCAGGCACGGGACTCTCTAACCACTGCACCACCTGGCCCCAGACCTCTCACAGGGCCCTAGAATCCTGAAGGGAAGATGTAGTTGGCCTAGCTCTGAGACAATGAGTCAGAGTATGTTTGCTAACCCACTTCTGGGATAAAATTGAACCCTTCAAATTTTTAGGTACTCTTGCAGAAGCATAGAGAACTTGGTAAAAAAAAATACTTTTTTCTTCCTTTGTCTTAGCTTGTAATTAGTTTTTTAAATACAGTTTTTTCTTACATTTCATTAAGATGCTTCCATCTGAACTGATTTTTCAAACTTTTGCATGTGTTGAATGTTTAATAATTGCTGCTTGCTACATTATTGAAGCCTGCATATTGTGTGTTGATATTGAGGCTAATGGAAATATGGAACCTTTCTCATCCTCCTTAGTCTTAAGGCTTTCCCTCGGGAGAGTACCCCCGATGTTCCCTCTACATATTTTGTTTGTACTTAGTGATCTGAATGTTTTCTCCCCAGTAGACTGTGAATTCCTTGAGAACAGGAAAGCTTTTCATCTTTCTTTGTATCTTTGTATCTTGGCACCATGCCAGGAACGGAGTGAATACTTGTGAACTGACTGGTTGTATCCATTAGCTGAGAGATGTTGTTGCTTTTGAAAATTTAGGTTAACCCAGAGACAGGGTTCCAAGCACAACCAATTTATTAGGCTAGCAGTAACCGATAAAGTGGGTCAATGACCTTTCTCAAAGGGGAAAGACCCTGAGTGAGGGCTGACAGGGTCTTTTAAACCTGGGTGTGTCTTCCTTCTAATTTGCCTGACAATACATCTTTTGGACCTCCCTTGGCAGACATTTTAATGAGGAAGTAGATTAGGAGGCACCGTGGAAATAATCCTCAGGGTCATGGGATTAGTCTGCAGATAGGTGTAGTCTGTGATGCTTTGATTGAATCAATTTGAATTTAAGTTAAGTGGGTGGTGGGTGAGGTTACTAAGGAATATGCACTTGAATTAAATGGATGATGGATGAGGTTACAAAGGTGGACAAAATCAGGGTGGAGATACAAATTAAAACAATAAAATTGAGTCAAACCCGAATGAAGGATGGAGGTAATTACAGAGACAAGTCACTTCACCCTGTTTGCTTCAGTTTCCTCGTCAGTAAAATGAGCTGGAAAAGGAAATGGCAAATTGCTCCAGTATCTCTGCCAAGAAACCCCAAATGGAGTCTTGAAGAGTTGGAAAAAACCTACTCAACAGATTACAAAACAAAAGCTTGACCACTGGGAAAGTTTCTTCAGGAGTAGGGAAAGGGTTAAATTACAAGGGTAAGGAGTTTAGACTCATTCTGTATGGGAGTGTTGAGGTTTAGAGGTTTAGGGGTGCTGGGACCCCAAAATCACAACATGAGGGTCCTGCCCAAAAGAATTCGACCCAAGCCTTTCAGCCAAAGTCAAGTTTTATTAAGGATCTGCCATATTGGCCAGACTCTTTTTTTTTTTAAGGCTCCACTATATAAATTTATTTATTTTTAGTTTTCAACATTCACTTCCACAAGTTTTTGAGTTCCAAATGCTCACCCCATCTCCCCCCTCCCCCCACCCAAGATGACATGCATTCTGAATATCCCTTCCCCTAGTCTGTCCCCCTCTTCTCTCTCACCTTCTCTTATCCCCTTCCCCTTCTATTTTCCTGTAGGGCAGGATAGACTTCTGTACCCCATTTCCTATATTTCTTATTTCCCAGTAGCATGTGAAAACATTTTTTTTAAACATATGTTTTTAAAACTTTAGGTTTCAAATTTTCTCTCTTCCTCCCTCCCCACCCACCCTCATTGAAAAGGCAAGCAACTCAATATAAGTTGTACATGTGCAGTTATGCAAAACACGTCCATAGTAGACATGTTGTGAAAAACTAACTCTATTTCCCTTAATCCTATCCTGCCCTCCCATTTATTCTATTCTTTCTTTTGACCCTGTCCCTCCTCAGAAGTATTTACTTCTGATTCCCCTTTCCCAATCTGCCCTCCTCTCTATCATCCCCCTGCTCTCTTGTCCCCTTCTCCCCCTATTTTCCTGTAGGGTAAGACAGATTTCCATACCCAATTGAATGTGTATGTTATTCCCTCCTTAAGCCAAATCCTATGAGAATAAGATTCACTCATTCCCTCTCACCTTCCCCTGTTTCCCCTTCCACTGTAAGAGACTTTCTTTTCTGGTTTTTTTTGTGAGATAATTTACCCCATTCTACCTCTCCCTTTCTTCTCCTGAGTATAATCCTCTCTCATCCCTTAATTTTATTCTCCAGATATGACCCCTTAATCTTCAGCTCACCCTGTGCCCTCTATCTATCTATCTACATATACATACATATAATTTTTTTCCTCCAACTACCCTGATACTGACAAAGGTCTCATGAGTTATAAATATCATCTTTCCATGCAGGAATGTAAACAGTTCAATCTTAATAAGTCTCTTATGATTTCTCTTTCCTGTTTACCTCTTCATGTTCCACTTGAGTCCTGTATTTGAAAGTCAAATTTTCTATTCAGCTCTGGTCTTTTCATCAAGAATGCTTGAAAGTCCTCTATTTCACTGAATGACCATTTTTTCCCCTGAAGGATTATACTCAGTTTTGCTGGGTAGGTGATTCTTGGTTGTAATCCTATCTCCTTTGCCCTCTGGAATATTATATTCCATGCCCTGTGGTCCTTTAATGTAGAAGCTGCTAAATCTTGTGTTATCCTGATTGTGTTTCCACAGTACTTGAACTGTTTCCTTCTGGCAGCTTGTAATATTTTCTCCTTGACCTGGGAACTCTGGAATTTGGCTACAATATTCCTAGGAGTTTTCCTTTGGGATCTCTTTCAGGAGGAGATCTGTGGATTCTTTCAATTTCTATTTTGCCCTCTGGTTCTACTATATCAGGGCAGTTTTCCTTGATAATTTCTTGAAAGATGATGTCTAGGCTCTTTTTTGATCATGGCTTTCAGATAGTCCAATAATTTTTAAATTCTCTCTCCTGGATCTATTTTCCAGGTCAGTTGTTTTTCCAATGAGATATTTCACATTGTTTTCTAATTTTTCATTCTTTTGGATTTGTTCTACTGTGTCGTGATTTCTCATAAAGTCACTATCTTCCAATTGCTCTATTCTAATTTTTAAGGAAGTATTTTCTTCAGTAAGCTTTTGGACTTCCTTTTCCATCTGGCCAATTTTGCTTTTTAGGGCATTTTTCTCCTCATTGGCTTTTTGGACCTCTTTTGCCATTTGGGTTAGGCTGTTTTTTAAGGTGTTATTTTCTTCAGTATTTTTTTGGGTCTCCTTTAGCATCGCTCTCAGTTTTTCCTCTACTTCCCTTACTTGCTTCTCAAAATCGTTTTTGAGCTCTTCCATGGCCTGGGACCAATTTCATATTTTTCTTGGAGGCTTTGGATGTAGGAGCTTTGACTTTGTTGTCTTCTTCTGGTTGTATATTTTGATCTTCTTTTTCACCAAAGTAAGATAATATAGTCTGACTCTTTTTGCGCTGCTTGCTCATGATCCCGGCCAATTACTTGAGTTTCAAACTCTTTGTTAAGGTGCGAATCTGCTTCCAATGTGGAGAACGTACTGTCCCAAGCTTTGGGGGGTTTTGTACAGCTGTTTTCAGAGATACTTGTAGGGACCTGTAAATTTTCAGTTCTTCCAAGGTGGTATGATAAGGGGCGAGGTGTTTACTGCTTTCCTGGCCTGTGACTACAAGCACTCCTTTCTGTCCTGTAACTGTGAGGAGGGGCTTCTCTCCACAACCACTACAAGCTCCACCTTGCCAGCGCTTCTCCTCACCCCAGCACTGCCGCCCAGAACTGTGACCCAGATCCAAACACGGGCAAAGCAAGAGATTCCTGCCTCAGCACTGGCAAAGAGATCCCTGCAGTCCCTCTCTGATCAGCCACTGGATTCCCCCTCAGTCTGTGGGCCAGAAGCTCGGGAAGCAGCTGTATTGGCCAGACTCTTAAGGAATCTAAGCATTTGTACTGCTAATGTAAACTCACCGGATCTTAAGAATCTGAGACCTTTAATGGAGGCCAGAGGGACCTCATATACAGAAAGACTGTGGGAGGGATCTAGGAGTGGCCAAGTAGTCTGGACCATGTGGCCAAGGGAGTCTAGACAAGATTAAGGGTGGGAAATGGCCAGGGGCCATAGGGAGGTAAGACAATGGAAGCCTAGGCCAGGTTAAGGGTAACAGAGAGTTGGGAGATTGGGTGTAAGGGATAATGAAGGGCCTATCATTATCCATATGGAGTTTGTGGTATAACTCAGCTGTATATCAGGATTGTACGTAACTAGTTTTGTAGGGTTTCTTCCTTCCCTCCCTCCCTCCTTCCTTCCTTCCTTTCTTCCCTCCTTCCTTCCTTCTTTCCTTCCTTCCTTCCTTCCTTCCTTCCTTCCTTCCTTCCTTCCTTCCCTCTTTCCTTTTACTTTTTGGTAATAAATATTTATTGAACATTAGCCAAACATTGTGTAGAATAGAAAGGTAGATACAGTCCTTACTCAGTGAACCAGCAAGTCATAAAAATGTAAGAATGGCACAGTGGATAGAGCTCTGGCCTTGGAGTCAGGAGGACGTGAATTCAAATCCAGTCTCAGACACTTAACACTTACTAGCTGTGTCACCCTGAGCAAGTCACTTAACCCTGATTGCCTTCCCACAAACCAAACCAAAACAAAAAAATGTAAGAATGTGAATGAATGTTGGATACTTAGCATATGATTTCATTAGAAAGCCATTAGCTATAATTCTACTACTGTTTTTTTAAAATAATTCTTCCTTCCTTTCTTTGTTTCTTTGTTTCTCCTTTTTTTTTCTTTTTGAGAAAGAGATATTGAAGGTGAGAGGAAGAGAGGTTTAAAAAAAAAAAGGAAGAGAGGTTTAAGGGCATGCATCTTGGACCTGGAAGAGAGAAGAGAAAGCTTGGAACAACTCATAGGCTCCTAGATTCAGATTTCTAAGAGTCTTTGGAGGGTCTAAGCCTCATTTTACAGCCAGTGGGGAGTCAACAAGATCGGAATAAAAAGATTATCACACAGCGATGAATTAAAATAGCTTGGTTTGTCAGTGGCCCCAACACACTCCTCTAGCTGTGCTTGGCATCTCAGGAGAATTGTAATGAGGATAACAGTGTTCACAAATCAATTCCCCAAACATTGGACGGGTAGGTGCTGGTTGGGTTAACAAGAGAGGCTATGCCACGGTGGAGTGAGCCCTGAGTAAGCCCAGGTTCTGCCAAGGTGAGTGTGCCCCCCTTTGAAATCTGTGCTCCTGTGAAAGATTGTTCCCCTTTTTCTCCAAGGCAATGATGATGATGGGCACACACTTCCCTTGGCTTGCCTCTTATTGGGCAATAACACGTCCATAATCCACAGCCTTGGCAGTGAGAAATGATGAGGGTAAGGAATGTGTGTCCCCCGCCCTCCTGACACATCCTCATCAGCAGTGCATCCTCCAAGCGGGGTCTGAACAGGGAAGTTTTATACCTTAAAGAGGGTCTGGGTTGAGAACAGATACTCACTGCCAGACAGGGGAAGGACCATTTCTAATCTGACCCAGATGTGCTGGGGAAATTCTCCAGGTCATGTATTGGTACCAGACTTGAGTGTGGAAATTTCCTAATTGGGACCAGCCATTGGATGAAGGTTTGAGTTAATTGGGGTCCCAGGAAATAGGTGTCAGTGTGCAACCACCATAGTCAGCAGGAGCCTTGTCCAGTCAGGAACCATCATTATTTATATATTTGACATTGGGTCAGAATGAGTCAGAATAGCAGGAGAGTACAGGCTGTCATTGCTTATATGTCTACAGTCTTTAGCCCAAGGAGCTCCGTATTGGAGTCCTATCACCTATAACTACAATAGCCAACAATATGTTTAAAAAATCTCAATTATCACAGTCAGCTAGGTGATGCCACAGTGGGTAGAGCACTAGACCTGGAGTCAAGAAGACCTGGGTTCAAATCCAGCCACAAGCACTAGCAGTATGACTGTAGACAAGTCATTGCACCTCTGCCTGCCTCAGTTTCCTCATCTATAAAACCAGCATAACAATAGCACCTACTTCCAAAAGTTATCGTGAAGATAAAGTGAGATATTTGTAAAGCACTTTGTAAATATTAAAGTGCTATCTAAACGCTAGCTACTATTGTTATTATTGTTGTTGTTGAGACTATCTGGGGCTCATCTCTTCTGGTCCTGTGTTGTCTCACACATGAAAGGTGAAATATCCATGGAGAAAGACAGCACAGATGGGGGCTCAATTTTTGTGCCTTTATGCATTGGGATAAAAGCAGTCTCAGAAATCTAGAGTTGAAAGAAATCCCACAGGTCACCTGGTCCAACACGCTGTGAGAAATCATTCATTTGGACCCCTTCTCTATTCCAATCAGTATTAATCAGTTTGATATCCTACATAAATCACATAGGGATAGATAGGTTCTTATAGGGGGTCTCAAACTTTAATGTAATGTTCGCTACTTGTTTACCAGTTCTGAGGCTCACTTGTGCAACCATGAGAATGCTGACAAAGATATCTCCATCCTATTTTATTTAAATTCCATGTGAAAACCCGGCATGGGTGGGATGCTTTGATTCTTTGGAAAGTCCCTAGAATTATTTTTGTACCTCCAGACCGCCCTCTGTTGTCCAACATGAGCAGGTGATCATCTATGACTATCTTATGACCACTTAGTCAGTGGAGATGACCCATGCTTCACCCAGCCTGTGACTCCCCTGCTGATATGCCATTTTTGGCCCTCAAGAGCAAGGTCAATCAACCAATGACATTCTGTATTTCACCATGCCTCTTTTGCATATTTGGGTATTAAACTATAAAAACAAGTTCCTGGAAGAGAGGGCCTTCTCAGATCACAAGGAAGATCTGAGGTCCACTTCATTACAGGGACCATGGACCCTTTTATGAAGTGTTGTTGGCTCAGAGCTCTGCCTCAGTTTCTTTTATTGTAGGTCGGATAATATTAATTCCCACACCCCTCATTTTACAGATAAAGAAACTGAGGTGAGTGCTGGTCACCCAGAGGTGGGTGGGGATGCCTGGAGTGTCTGGCTCATTGAGTTATTGTGGGTATTCAGGGAGGTGGTGTTTATAGATTGGCTTGTGAGCCCTGACACCGTGTTAATTATTATTTTGTTTTGTTCTGGCAACAGCGGATTGTTTTCCTCCTTGCTTGAAGGACTACTTCTGTAATT
Organism: Phascolarctos cinereus; assembly: GCF_003287225.1. Lineage (NCBI taxonomy): Eukaryota > Metazoa > Chordata > Mammalia > Diprotodontia > Phascolarctidae > Phascolarctos > Phascolarctos cinereus. The sequence goes on along the minus strand of NW_027556402.1, from coordinate 258,281,725 downwards.
ATTATTGTGCTGAAAGCTATGTCTATAAGGGCAGGGGAACTTTCAGCTATCTGGATGAATGTAATTAAGCATCGCTAAGTCAATGCTCTTTTCATAGCCAAATTTTAATGGCTTTTTCTCAATCTGCAGCCTTTGACATTGTCAATTGCTAGATACTCTCTCCTCTTGAAGTTTTTGTGATACTGCGGGCCCCTGGTTCTCCTCCTTCCTCTGTAACTACTCTTTCTGAATCTCCTTTGCTGGATCTTTACCCAGTTCACACCTGCTAACTGTGGGTGTCCCGTGGAATTCTGCCCTGGGCCATCTTCTCTTCTCCCTTTATACTATTTCATTTGGTCATATCAGTCCCCATGGGTTTAATTATCATCTCTATGAAAATGATTCTTAGATCTATTTACCTAGCTCTAACTTCTCATGTCCTCCACTCTGCATGTCCAATTGTCTACTGGACATTTTAGACTGAATGTTTTGCCGACTCCTTAAACTCAACATGTCCCCAAAGCACACTAATTATCTTTCTCCCTAAACTCTCCCCAACTCTTACCTTTCCCATTACTATAAAGGACGCTACCATCCTCCCAGTCCCTCTGACTTGCAAGCTAGGAGTCAGCCTCAGCTTCCCACTATCTCTCAACCCCCATATCCAAGCTGTGGCCAAGGCCTGTCCATTTCACCTGTGCAACATGTCTATTTCCTATCTGCAACATCTCTTGTCGATTTCACTTCTGCAACACCTCTTATGGATGTCACCTTTGCTTCATAGATTTCACCTCTACCACATCTCAAAGATTTCACCTCTGCTTTATAGATTTCACCTGTGCAGCTTCTCTTATTGATTTCACCTCTGCAACATCTCTTGTCAATTTCATTTCTGCATTATCTCTTGTTGATTTTACCTCTGCAGCTTCTCTTGAATGTTTCCTTCTCTCCTCTAACACTACCCCAGTCCATTGTCCTCTCAGTTGCCAAAGTGACCTTCTTAAAGCGTAAGTCTTTCCATAGCATGTCACCCCTCTGTTGAATAAACTTTAGGGGCTCCCTATCAATTCCAGGATCAAAGATACAATTCTGTATTTGGCATTTAAAGCCCTTCACAATGGGCCCTTTCCTACCTTTCTAGGCTTCTTATCCTTCATTCCCCTCTCCATGCTCTATAATCCAATGACACAGGTCTCCTCATTGTTCCTTGCATATGGCAATCCATCTCCAGACTTAGGGGTTTTGCAATGTTCTTTAGGCCTCAAATACTGTCCCTCCACATCCCCACCTCCTGGCTTTCCTTGCTTCCCTCAAGATTCATCTTAAATCCCATCTTTTCTGTAACAGTCCCTTCTTGACCCTCCCTCCACCCCCCAGTGCCTTTTCTCTGGGATTACTTCCCAGTTACATTGCATATCTCTTGTTACTTGGCATGTTGTGTTCCCCATTAGGCTGAGGGTTGCTTGAGAGCAGAGACTATCTTTTGCATTTTCTTTGTATCTTCAGCACTTAGCACTGTGCCTGCCACATAGTAGGTAATTAATAAGTGCTTGTTGAATGACTGGCCTGCTGTCAGGGGGTTCACCTAACCGTGGATGTGGTCCCAGTAGGCCAGCTCTTGCAGCTCCCGCTTAGGTCCCACTGAACATTCATCCCCTAGTAGAGAACATACTGGTCATTCTGACCTCATGACCAGATGACTCTAATAGCCTTGGGGCCCTTTGGGTCTGGGAGGATGTTTTCAAAGCTCTTATGCTGGGACTCTCTCTGGTTTGACTTGGCCTGACCCCATGGGGTGCCCTAGCGGATTGCTTCTAATCAGGGCATCCCTTTTGTAGCTTAGGCTCTGCAGGAGTGAGCTGACTACCTGGATTTGCGGTGGAGTGGCGGGATTCACCTCATATTATCAAGAAAGTGACAAGCCTCATGGAAAGAGGGGCAGGGATCCCCAAAGCAGAGTCACTGCCTGTTGGGCCTTGAGGAGTCTAGCCTGTTAGGTGGCGACCAGCCCTGTCCCTGTCCAGGCCCTCCTCCCCTCCATCACAATAGCTTCCCACTTAGTTTCTTCTTTCTCCCAACCAACCTACATACAGTTGCCATGGTGATTTTCTTAAAGCATAACTCTGACCATATCCTTCTCCTCTTCTGGAAACTGCTGTGTCTCTCTATTGCCTTGAGGATAAAATGCAAAATCCTCTCTTTAGCTCTTAAAGCCCTTAAGGATCAGATTCCAGTTTGCCTTTCCAGGCTGATTGTACATCACTCTCTCCCCACTCTATGTTACTGTCAACTGCCCTTTGAACAACCTGTCCCTCATGCTAGATTTCACTCTTTCCTTATCACCACTTCTTTGAAGTGAATGATACAATATGTGTACATTATATTCCCCTTACCCCTAGCAGGATATAAGATCCTATTTGTACCTCCAGCTCTTGACACAGTGCAGGGCACCAGTAGGCACTTAATAAATGTTTAGGTAACCTGGGCTTGATGAGGCCCAGGTGGACCTCCTCAGGATTAGGAGACTTTGGAGAATCAGGGGTCACAGAGACTAGGCATGCTGCAGGGTATGTAGGCAAGCACCTTCCAGAGTCCTTATGTTTCCAATTCCTGTGGCCTTGAAGGATTTCTTCCACCCAGTCCTGGAGGTGGGGAGGTGTACCTGAAGGTGGCAGAAGATGGAGGAGGACTCCTGTACCTGCCCTGACGTGTGATAAGAAGCAGAGTAGGTGTGGGTATGACTTTATTAGGGGCTAAGAGCATGGGAAAGTGGAGGTATTCACAAAGAAGAGTGTGTATTTACACATACAGCCGAAGGTGCTGACTGGACTCACCCGGTGAGATTCCTAGAAGAAGAATCATGTGGCCTGTGCCCGGGAACGTGTCCACGGCTGGGGCAGGCTAAATGAACAGCAGCAGCAGGGCTGGTGGCAGGGGCGGTTGGGAACTGGTGAGCGCACACTAAGTCCATTCTGTAGCTTTTTTCCTCCTCATCTTTTCCCAGAAGTCGTTGCTGGAAAAAATTCTGCTCATGACTTAGATTTAAATCCCTTTTTCCTCTGCTTCCCCTGACTGACTGGAGGAAAGAGGGCTGAAGAAGACAGGAAAATTTAAGCCCAGTTGCAACATTGCTGAATCTGCTACTGGTAAGCATAGTTCTTTTCTTGCTTACATACATGTTTTATGTTATCAGATTATGTTAACAAAACATGTGGCCACTAAGAGCGAATTGCTAAATCCTATGGATTAAAGTGATTGGAACTTGAAGTGAGGCTCGTGGGAAGAATAGGGACTTGAGTTAAAGAATTTGGCTTTTTTTTCTTTTGTAATTTCTGACTGTATTCCAGAATATATGTAGTAGACTACCTTTGAACCCTGGAAGAAAATGAGTAAGGGGAAGAATCTGGAGATGTTGTAGTCATCTCCAGGTACAGTTTCTGGCTCTGCCTCTAGCCTGGCCTCAGCGATGTGCCCTTTATTCACATACACACAGACACACAGACACACAGACACACAGACACACACAGACATACACACACACACACACACACACACACATGCACTTCCACTTGTTTAATTGACTTCAGCTTCCTTCAGGACTCTGCTCAAGCATTATACTCTATGTAGGGCCTCTTTACCTGAGTCTTCTATTGGCCAGTGTCCCCTGCTCTCTATACAATCACTTTGTACTGATTTTGTTTATGTTTTGTATTTATTTCTATGTGCACATGTTGACTCCCTCATTCACATGTAAGTTCCTTGAGGACAGGGACTGTTTGCTTCATTCTCCATATCCCCAGCACCTAGCATAGTGTCTGGAACTTAGCAGACACTTAATAAATGCTTGTGGAGCAAATGCATGAACTGAATGGGTGTGTAGAATAGGAGACTATCAATCAGTCAATGAACATTTATTAAGCACCTGCTAAGTGCAGGAGCCAGGAAGATGGCAGAAGGTTCAGAATTTGCAGCTAATGGTATTCCTGTAGGGATCCCAGCCTGGCTGAACCATGCTCAAATGAAGAAAGCTAAAAGATAGTTCCTGCTCTCACAGAAAAGTCAAGGAAGAGAATGGAAATGACCACTTGGCCCTTGTCCTTTCCATTTCCTCATGACAAATTGAGATCCAGAATTCGGTGATGACGCCTCTTTGGAAATGCCCGTCTCAGCATCCTAGAATTGCATTTGCTGAGAGCTGGAAGATAACTCAGTGGCCACATGGTCCAAGCCCCTCCCCAGCTAAGAATTTTCTGCAACATTTCTGACAAGGGATCACTCAGCCTGGGCTGGAGACCCCCAGGGAGGCCCCCCTCCTCTCATGAGGAGGCACTTTGAAGCCGCTCATTGTGGGGAAGTTTTCCTGACACCGTGTCTTTTAGTGGCTTTTACTCATTGGCTTGCTTCTGCCTTGTGGGACCAAATCCCTCTCTTCCCCAGGACAACCCTGGCAATACCTGAAGACAGTTGTGTTCCTCCTGAGACCTCTGCTCCAGGCCAGACATCCCCAGTTCCTTTGTTGCTGTTCAGCTGTTGTTCCATCCTATCTGACTCTTCATAACCCCATTGGGGGTCTTCCTGGCAAAGATACTGCTCATTTTACAGATGAGGCAAACAAGGTGAAGTGACTTGCCCAGGGTCACATAGCTAGGAAGTACCTGAGACCAGATTTGACCTCAGGAAGATGAGTCTTCCTCCCTCTAAGTCCAGCGCTCTATCGATGCAGGGCCACCTAGCTGCTCAGTTCCTTTAGCCAATCCTGATAAGGCATGGACTGCAGATCCTTCACTGTCCTGGTCATCCTCCTTTGGACACACCATCGTTTATCAACACCCATCCTAACCAGAACTGAACACCGAGATATTCCAGTTCTGGCTTGCCCAGGACAGAGGTCAGAAGAACTCTAGATGTGTTTTTTCTAGGGAGAGTGGAGCAGCAGGAGTCTGTCTGCCAGTGAAGGGAGTGGCACCATTAGGACAAGGGCGACATCCTCACCAAGGTGCAGGATGGAGAGCCACTGGTCCAGAGCGAGGTTCACCTATAGAGTATGAGGAGGGCTGACCTAGCAGCCCAGGCAATAATAGGGCAATGATGGCAATGATTCTGAGAGGGAGATCCTAGTGATTCTGTGACTCTAGGAAAGTCTTTATTTGAATGGCAAGAAGCAAATCTTTCAAACGCAGCCTAGGGGTGGGGCACCCAGAAATTTCTGAAATGATGGTGAAGATGTTTGGCTGTGGCTTCCCTGGTGAGAGGTTCTGGCCTTTGGTGGGAGCAGAAATCACATAGTCTTATTGGGTATGTTACCAGAGAAGAACCACGCCCAGAATATACCGATTTTATGGGTGCCCAAGGAAGTCCACACTGTGGGTGTGGAATGGGGCCCAAAATCTGGCAGAAGGCTCAGAATCCCAGCTAACCACATTTCTGTGAATCTGGCAGCCTGGTCAACCTAGGCTCAGACAGGAATGAGATTAGCGGTGTCCTGAGGACAGAGCCCCATCCAGATGTGTCCAGCTGGCTCAAGGCCAATGGGGCAGTTCTGGGGTGCCCTCCTAAGAGGAGAGCAAAGAAGCTAGGGCTACCGTGTTTAAGGAGATGCCACCAATCTCCCCCCAGAGCCAAGGAGGTGATGGGTATGGGGGAGCAAGCTGAGGGATTGTCACACTTGGGGTTCTCTGGGTAGAGCCTCAGAGATTGGGATAATCTGGGATCTGCTCTGTCAAAGCACCCACGTTTGCCAATACACTTTCAGAAGAACTGATGCATTGTAGAAGCTCTGTCCTCCTCAGCTCTCCTTTGAAGAGAGCCTCGGCACAGCAAGGTTTGGGCAGCTGGCTGGAGTGTTTGGGGCATGGAGGCTGCGCCCCACTCCAGTCACTTCGGAAGTAAAACGCAAGTCCCACAAAACAGGGAAGGTTTTGTTTTTGCACCTGACCCAGGGCCTGGCAAGTGGCAGCTAATGGCTGTTTTGATTTGAATTGAATTGGGAGGAATAAGCCACACTCAATGCCCATCCTGGGGGCAGCCGGGCCTCATCTGGACATCCATCAATCGCTAATCAGCAGGCTCCATGGCATAGCAGGAGTTTCCCCCCAGTACTCGCGATGGGTTGCACTCCCCTCAGTGATGCCCAGGGCTGTACACGCCCCCACAAGTGGAGATGAAGAAAGTAGGGCTCCTAATACTGGGAAAAGAGGAGGCAAGTCTTGAATAATCAATTGGTTTGTTTTCATTTCCTAAGTGTCTGCTACTTAGGGCATGAAAATTCTTGGGAGGCTTGAAACCAACTGAGGAGGTAGCCTATCGGCTGCATCACTTGTCACCAGACAACCTCCCAACCTGCCTCCACACCAGATCAGATGGGCCGGAGAGTCAGTGGCAGAGAGCAGGACCCGCGACGCCAGTTGGTGGAAAGGGGACTGAACGACAGAGCTCGGCGGCCTGCTCTTGGTGGGAGTTACGGGGGACGCCCAAGAATTTGACTCTACCGCCCTCTACAACACATAGTCCGGGGCTTTGTTCAGAGCCCCAGCACTAGGATGGTTTTGTGTCTCTTGTCTGTGGGTGGGTGGAAGGAGGGGTGATTTCACAAGAAATGATTCGTCTGCAAAGAGGCTCCGAGGCGTCACCTGTGCTGTCCCAGGTGCCAACGGGTGGGCCTGTGTAGCAGGTTTTTCAGTTGGGACACCACTTTAAGGGAGGTGAGGACAGCTAAATCACATGCTAAGTCATGAACAGATGAGACACACTGGCAGAAAAGGGGTCATTAAACCTTTGCAATGGCAGCTGGTCTGTTGTGTCTTTGTCCCACATCCCGTGCTGTGGCAGCAAAGCTTCTCATGTGCGTAGGCAGAAAGTCTTGGATTCAAATCCTGCCTTGGACACCTACCAGCCGTCTGATCCTGAGCAAGTCACCTGAATTCTCTGTGTCTGCTGACACTCTCGGCCCGTCCACATTAAGGAGGCAGTGTCCACACCGACAGCTTTCCCGTGGATGCGATCACACGTACGGTACAGTGGCCTCTTGTGATGCAGTCACATATCTATCCTCTCCACTTACCCTCTAGATTCTCTTGTTAATCTTCTCTTGGATCCTCAATTGCCAAGAAGTCAAGAGAAAGGGAGGAAGGCCCCAGCCCACTGGAAGGACTCCTTTGAAGAGAGCCTAGTGGGCAGCAGCTGGTTGGAGTGTTTGGGGCATGGAGGCTGGGCCCTGCTCCAGTCATTTTGGAAGTAAAATGCAAGTGGAAGCTCATGGGAGACAGGAACAGGAATCGCCAGGGAAAGATAGCTGAGAATGGACGATGGCTGACCTCACTGGCAGGCCTGCAGGCCGTGCTTTCCATCTGTTGCTACTTTCTGTCCAGGTGGTCTGTAGTATACTCCTGTGACAACACTGATTTGTTTCTCCCTGTACTGACCACCATCATTCCTGGGCTTCCTCACGTTAATTGAATATCTCTTTGCTATATAATATACAATGCTCTCCCACCTACGGTTTTCCAGTTGAATAAGGTGAACGCTTACAGAGTCACCTTCCAGTCGTGGATCTCTTCCCTCCGCGTCTTGCAGATGAGGTCAGGTTCAGCATTCTTTGTTCACCTGGCTTGTTAGCCGTGTTTGGTAATCTCTGTGTGCAGGCATGGAGGCCGTGGACTTTTTCTGGCTTCTTTGTTGGGTTTCCCGTCCATCTCTTCATCTGCTCCTCTTTTCACACTCATCGTTTGTTCCTGTGCACCCTAGCTTGGTGAACACTTGTGACCAGTCTTCTCTCTGTCCCCCATTCTTTACAGTTTAAAACCTCTGGTCAGATTTGCAAGACTTGAGGCAAATCCATTCTTCGTTGTCCCCATTAGATGCACTCCATCTCTGTCCGGGGGCCCACCATTCCTCTACGTTAAGCCACGATTCAGAAATCCAAACCCCATTCTCAGACACTGTGCTTAACAAGCTGCCTACTTCCCAGCTTGCTTTTTTCCCCCTTTCTGCTAAAGCCTTTGATTTCTTTTTTTGTTGTATTATTGTATATGTTTTGCTTTTTATTTTGTTTTGTTTTCCCAGAGAGCCAGTTGTTAAACATTCACCAATACACCCCAATTCCAAGTGCTACATTGGTAATGATCGAATACCAGATGAATGAAGGTAGGAACCCACAGCATTTTGGCTAAAGTTTTATATAGATGGAAGCCTTTGATTTTTTTTTTCTTTTTGGTGAGGCATTCGGGGTTAAGTGACTTGCCCAGGATCACACAGCTGGTAAGTGTCAAGTGCCGGAGGCCATATTTGAACTCAGGTCCTCCTGACTCTAGGTCCATATAGTCAAAGCTCTGGTTTTCCCAGTAGCGATGTATGGCTGTCAGAGGTGGATTATAAGGAAAGCTGAGCACTGCAGAAGCAATGCCTTTGAACTGTGATGCCGGAGACAGATTTTTGAGAGTCCCTTGGGCAGCAAGGAGATCAAATCAGTCAATACTTAAAGAAATGAATTTAGACTATTCACTGGAAGGACAAATACAGAAGCTGAAGCTGAAATACTTTGGCTATATAATGAGAAGATGAGACTCATTGGAAAAGTGATGTTGGGAAAGATTGAAGGCAAAAGGAAAAGGGACAGCAGAGGATCAAGATGGATGGATGGAACCAATGAACATGAGCGTGGACAGACTTTGGGAGATAGCAGAGGACAGCAGAGGACAGAAGGGCCTGGAGTGCTGTGGTCCATGGGGTCATGAAGAGTTGGACAGACTGAATGCCTGAACAGCGAGGTCACCAGGGATGTGTTAAAACGAGTGTCTCTGCTATTGTTGTTGGTGTGGCTGCCATTATTTTTAACTTGGCTCCTTGTCACCTCTTGGGTCAAATACAAAATTCTCTGTTTGAGTTCAAAGCCCTTCACATAACCTTGCCCCGCCTACTCTTCTGGTCTCCTCACACCTTACTCCCTACTAAGTACTCCTTGGTCCAGTGACGCTGGCCTCCTGGCTATTTCTCAAATTCGATCCTCCATTGCTCTGCTCCAGAGAATTTCTCTGATCATCCCTGGCAGGGAATACTCCCTTCTCCTCAACTCGGCCTGCTGGCTTTCCCGGCTTCCTTCAAGCTCCAGCTAAAATGCTGCTTTGTACAAGAATCCTTTCCCTCTTAATTCTAGTGCCTTCCCTCTATCAAATATTTATCAGTAATAATAATATAAATGGTATCAAACAATTATTGTAAGGACCATGAATGTTGTTATAAATCCCATTCATTCCCATCTATAGCTTCTTTGTACATATTTGTTTGCATCTTGTCTCTCCCATTATATTATGAGCTTCTTGAGGGCAGGGACTGTCTTTTGTCTTTGTGTCCCCACTCCTTAGCACTGTGCTCTGCACACAGTAGGTGCTTAATAAATGCTTCTGGCCTAATCAACTGATTAATGTAGGAATTGGTTTTGCTTCACTATTCGTATTTGTAACAAGTTTTGCTTTTCTTGCTTTCTCAATGGGGAGGGAAAGGCAAGAGAATTTGGAGCTAAAAATGAGATTAAAAATTGAATTTTAATTAAAAATTTGAAAAGAAAATTAAGTTTAAATTTGAAAAAGAAAATTAAATTTAAATGTAAATTAATTTAATGAATACTAAATCAATTATTATTAGTTATTTATAAGATATTTAATAAATAACAATTAACTTAAAAATAACTTTAAAAAAATTTTAAAATTAAAAAAGAAAAAGAATAAAGTGTCCTGTTACCCCTTTATGAAGTATGAGAAACAAATTTCCCTGACTGAATTGAAAGGGGGGCTTGGTGTTGGCTTCTGGAAGACTCCCCTGATGACCTTTCAAAGAAAGTGTCTTAGACCTGAGAGCCATCGGCCAAAGTTCACATCAGGCTATCACTGTATGGAGCGTGACCCCTGAGTCTTCCCCAGAAGAAGGGAGGGAATGTTCTCTCATTGCCCTCACATTGACCATGGGACCCTCCACCTGCCATATTTGACCTCTAACAGTTCCCACCAACTCCCCCTGGGCTCGCCCAACCAGTCTATGGAAAATAAGCGTTCCCAACGGGTCTCCTGGGGAAGGAAGGCTTGATGGAGAAGTCCGAAGTCCACAAGCAGGATAGCTGATAATTTTGCAGAAGAGGAAAATGAAGACAGAAATATGTGAAGTGAGGTCATGTAGTAACGTAGACGGTAATGCAAAGTCACACAGTAAGTGTCTGAGGAGAGATCAGGAAACTTGGTGTTTCTGATTCCAAGCCCAGTCGGTCCCACTGCCTCTCACATCCAAGTCAGTGGTTATTATCATTATTAGTGAGGGTGGTGACGGGCATTGGTGTCAGTCAGCAGCAGCCCAGGCTCCAGGGGCAGCTCAGGAGCCTTTCAGTCACTCCCTCCATGAAATTGAATGCAGTGAGAGCCCAGGTTATTCCACACCTGTGATCTCCAGATTAGCAGCCCTCGGCGAATGGATCCAGACAAAAGTCAGTCGGGCTGGCGACGGCCCGGGATGTGGTGGATCACCTTTAATGCCTGACCAAGCTCTAAGCGCTCCACAGAGTCTGCTTTGGCCACCCTTGTGGCCATTGGAACAAATTACTCTCATCCACTCATTCTACTGGGTGAAGGGTTTGGGGCCCCTGTTACCTTCAACCCGGTTTAGCCTGTCTGCCAAGAAGGTTTTACTGGGGTGTGGCTGCTGTGCACACTACAACTTCTTGGAGCCCCAGGTGAGAGGTGAGTGCCAGGTGACGCCCTCCCACCAGAGGTACTGGTCCTCCCTGAACACACCAAGCAGGTGCTTAAATCGATGTCTGTTGTCTCACTGGGGGTACAAATAAAAAGCAAACCCAGTTTCTACCTTCAAGGAGCTTGCACCCCAATGGGGGAGAGGATGTATGAGCATACAAGAGGATGTATCGGTGCATACAAGAAAAATGCAGAGGAGGTGGAAGGTGATGAAGATAATTTTAGAGCATGATGGCTTTGGTCAAGCTGGCCTCTTGTCACAGAGAAGGATCCAAATGTCATCTGGTCCCTGTGGAAAGGAACCTTTCACATAAATAATTTTATCCTGTTTCAGAAATTTACCTTCAACACAATTAGCCTGGGCAACAAAATTTATCATTCTGCACTAGCAGGCACCAGGAGGAAGGCTAGCTGAAATCTCATAATTAAAAAAAAAAATACTTCTCTCTAATTCCTAATGATTAAGTTCAAAAAACAGCTGAATCCACATTCAAGTGGTCATTTCACTCCTCACACCCTATTTTCCTCACAAAACAGCCCATGGGAATTTCCTGAAGGCTTTTTTCCTTTTCATTAAAAAATGTCAGTCACACGGGGACTTCATGGACAGAGGAATTATGGGAGGGGTTTGGGAGACAGACCATAAGCCTGGCTGGCCCAGAGAAAATGATTTGGGGGCAGCTAGGTGGCACAGTGAAGAGAGCACCAGCCCTGGATTCAGGAGGACCTGAGTTCAAATCTGGCCTCAGACATATAACACTTACTAGCTGTGTGACCCTGGGCAAGTCACTTAACCCCATTGCCTAACCAAAAAAAAAAAAAAGAAAAAGAAAAAGAAAATAATTTGAGTGATTACAGTCATGTTTTGGAGTTCCCTCTCATTCTATCTTTGTCTCTGTCAAAAGCAGAACAGCTACTCTTTTTCCTCTCCTTTTAATGATCATTTCAATCCTTCTCCCAAATACGAGGGCACTTCCAAGGGGAACTGCCCTTGTGGACTTTATTCTGACCAACAGAGAGGAACAGTGCTCCGAACAGTCCCTGTCCTGTAGTAGGTACTTAAATACTTATTGACTCACTGGCAGCAGAAGTCAAAGCAATAGGCATCTTGTGGAATGACTAGGGTATCTTAGAACTTGGGGCAGTCCAACAGAGTCCCACTGGCACCCTTGATTTGGAAAAAGGAGATTTCAAAGGGTACAGAAAAAGAATGGGAAGGATCCCATGGGCTAAAATTCTACAGGGACAGGGAAGTCAGCCCAAGAAGTGTGGGATGGTCTCATGAGATTTGGGGATCATTGCAGGACAGATCGAATTGCTAGGAAAAATTTCCTCCCCCATGCAGCCTGCCTGATTTTTGACATTCTCAACCCACAGGTCCCGGAGCTGCCCTGCCGGCCAAGCAGAATCCCTTGCCCACATGACAGCCTTTTGAACAACAAATGGTATCCCTGAGGCTTTATGCTCATCTGTGCTCTTGCCTCCTTCCCTTTTCCAGGTCATAAGCAATTTGAGGGCAGGGCATGTCTCATTTCATCTTGAATCCCCAGCACCCAAAACAAGGCACTGTACACTATAGGATACTAGCCATATTTATACTGTGTATAAATCACAATATCCCTGGGAGGAAGGTGCTATTATTATCCCCATTTCACAGATGAGGAAACAGAGGTTAAGTGACTTGCCCAGGGTCATACAGCTAGTTTTAAACTCAGGTCTTCCTGATTCTGGGCTTGGCACTCTATCCACTGTGGTGCCTATAGATGTTAAAGGGATCTCAGCATGTGGCCATCACCCTCTTCCACACCCCCTGTACTTTGGCCAAACTGACCTACCTTCTGACCCTGAGTCATGCTCTGGGTCTTACTGCTTCTGTACTTCTTCATAGGCTATTCCTGAAACCTCTTCCCCACTTCTTTGCCTGTGGCTTTCCTCATCATCTTTTAAAGCTGCTCAGGAGGTCTCCCCCCTCGATTAGTGATAACCTTCCCTCTCAGACTTCCCAAAGCACTTTGTCTATACCTCTCTCTAATTTACCTAAACTTGCAGACCATAGAAACTTTCTTTCATTTGACTATAGATAGCTTTAACTTCTTCTTCTGAAAAGTGCCTGTTCATATCTTTTGACCATTTATCAATTGGGGAATGACTTGTATTCTTATAAATTTGACTCAGTTCTCTAGATATTTGAGAAATGAGGCCATTGCCAGAGACCCTGGATATAAAAATTATTTTTCAGCTTTCTGCTTTCCTTCTAATCTTGGTTGCATTAGTTTTGTTTTTGAAAAAAATTTTGAATTTAATGTAATCAAAATTATCCATTTTCCATTTTATAATGTTCTCTATCTCTTCTTTGGTCATAAATTTTTCCCTTCTCCATAGATCTGACAGGTAGACTATTATTTATCTCTTAATTTGCTTATGGTTATCACCCTTTATATCTAAATCATTGTACCCATTTTGACCTTCTCTTGGTATAGGGTGTCCATGCCTAGTTTCAATATAAATTTATTAATTTTTAGTTTTCAACATTCACTTCCACAAGTTTTTGAGTTCCAAATTTTCACCCTATCTCCCCCCTCTCCCCACCCCAAGATGGCATGCATTCTAAATATCCCTTCCTCTAGTCTGTCCTCTCTTCTATCTCTCTCCCCTTCTCTTATCCCCTTCCCCTTCTATTTTCCTGTAGGGCAGGATAGACTTCTGTACCCCATTTCTTATATTTCTTATTTCCCAGTAGCATGTGAAAACATTTTTTAAAACTATATGTTTTTAAAACTTTAGGTTTCAAATTTTCTGTCTTCTTCCCTCCCCACCCACCCTCATTGAAAAGGCAAGCAACTCAATATAGGTTGTACATGTGCAGTTATGCAAAACATGTCCATAGTAGACATGTTGTGAAAAACTAACTCTATTTCCCTTAATCCTATCCTGCCCTCCCATTTATTCTATTCTTTCTTTTGACCCTGTCCTTCCTTAGAAGTATTTACTTCTGATTCCCCTTTCCCAATCTGCCCTCCTCTCTATCATCCCCCTGCTCTCTTGTCCCCTTCTCCCCCTATTTTCCTGTAGGGTAAGACAGATTTCCATACCCAATTGAATGTGTATGTTATTCCCTCCTTAAGCCAAATCCTATGAGAATAAGATTCACTCATTCCCTCTCACCTTCCCCATTTCCCCTCCACTGTAAGAGATTTTCTTCTGGTTTTTTTTTTTTCGTGAGATAATTTACCCCATTCTACCTCTCCCTTTCTCCTTCTCCCAGTATAATCCTCTCTCATCCCTTAATTTTATTCTCCAGATATGACCCCTTAATCTTCAACTCACCCTGTGCCCTCTATCTATCTATCTATCTATCTATACATACATACATATTTTTTTCCTCCAACTACCCTAATACTGACAAAGGTCTCATGAGTTATAAATATCATCTTTCCATGCAGGAATGTAAACAGTTCAATCTTAATAAGTCTCTTATGATTTCTCTTTCCTGTTTACCTCTTCATGTTCCACTTGAGTCCTGTATTTGAAAGTCAAATTTTCTATTCAGCTCTGGTCTTTTCATCAAGAATGCTTGAAAGTCCTCTATTTCACTGAATGACCATTTTTTCCCCTGAAGGATTATACTCAGTTTTGCTGGGTAGGTGATTCTTGGTTGTAATCCTATCTCCTTTGCCCTCCAGAATATTATATTCCATGCCCTGCGGTCCTTTAATGTAGAAGCTGCTAAATCTTGTGTTATCCTGATTGTGTTTCCACAGTACTTGAACTGTTTCCTTCTGGCAGCTTGTAATATTTTCTCCTTGACCTGGGAACTCTGGAATTTGGCTACAATATTCCTAGGAGTTTTCCTTTGGGGATCTCTTTCAGGAGGAGATCTGTGGATTCTTTCAATTTCTATTTTGCCCTCTGGTTCTACTATATCAGGGCAGTTTTCCTTGATAATTTCTTGAAAGATGATGTCTAGGCTCTTTTTTTGATCATGGCTTTCAGATAGTCCAATAATTTTTAAATTCTCTCTCCTGGATCTATTTTCCAGGTCAGTTGTTTTTCCAATGAGATATTTCACATTGTTTTCTAATTTTTCATTCTTTTGGATTTTTCTACTGTGTCTGATTTCTCATAAAGTCACTATCTTCCAATTGCTCTATTCTAATTTTTAAGGAAGTATTTTCTTCAGTAAGCTTTTGGACTTCCTTTTCCATCTGGCCAATTTTGCTTTTTAGGGCATTTTTCTCCTCATTGGCTTTTTGGACCTCTTTTGCCATTTGGGTTAGGCTTTTTTAAGGTGTTATTTTCTTCAGTATTTTTTTGGGTCTCCTTTAGCATCACTCTCAGTTTTTCCTCTACTTCTTACTTGCTTCTCAAAATCGTTTTTGAGCTCTTCCATGGCCTGGGACCAATTCATATTTTTCTTGGAGGCTTTGGATGTAGGGCTTTGACTTTGTTGTCTTCTTCTGGTTGTATATCTTCTTTTTCACCAAAGTAAGATAATATAGTCTGACTCTTTTTGCGCTGCTTGCTCATGATCCCGGCCAATTACTTGAGTTTCAAACTCTTTGTTAAGGTGCGAATCTGCTTCCAATGTGGAGAATGTACTGTCCCAAGCTTTGGGGGGTTTTGTACAGCTGTTTTCAGAGATACTTGTAGGGACCTGTAAATTTTCAGTTCTTCCAAGGTGGTATGATAAGGGGCGAGGTGTTTACTGCTTTCCTGGCCTGTGACTACAAGCACTCCTTTCTGTCCTGTAACTGTGAGGAGGGGCTTCTCTCCACAGCCACTACAAGTTCCACCATGCCAGCACTCCTCCTCACCCCAGCACCACTGCCCAGAACTGTGACCTAGATCCACACATGGGCAAAGCAAGAGATTCCTGCTTCAGCACTGGCAAAGAGATCCCTGCAATCCCCCTCTGATCAGCCACTGGATTCCCCCTCAGTCTGTGGGCTGGAAGCTTGGGAAGCAGCTGCCCCCCCCTCCCAGAGCCATGCTCTTGGACAATGGAGCTGAGACCCCGCCTTCCTTTCTCAGCACCGACAGAAACAGACTTTTCCCACTGATCTTCTAAGTTGTCTTTGGCGTTGGTGGATTGAGGAGTCTGGAAACCTCCACAGCTGTCCGAGATTCGGTCCTCTGAGGCCCGCTCCAGGTTCGCTGCGGCCTAAGCGCCAACCCGGCGTGATATGCCTTTCTGATCAATCATCCAGGTTGTGTTGGGCTGGAAATTTGTTTCACTCTGTCTTTTTGTGGGTTCTGCTGCTTCAGAATTTGTTTAGAGCCATTTTTTATGAGTATTTGGAGGGGTTTGGAGGAGAGCTCAAGCTTTCTCTGCTTTCACTCTGCCATCTTGGCTCTGCCCCCTCTATGCCTAGTTTCTGCTGTACTATTTTCCAGTTTTCCCAGCAGGTTTTTGCCAAATAATGAGCTAATTGACATTAATTGATTAAATGAAACCGGTTGGTGAATAGAGAGGAGAACATCGTGGGATGGGGGCTGGAACCAGCTAGCATTAGCAGAAGACTTCAGTTCCTCAGTCGTGCCCCTAGAACCTAGACATAGCCACACTTTGGGGCCCTTGGTGTGTTTGGGAATCAGGATAAAGGTCAGCAGAGCTTACAGTGGCTCCATTTATGGTGGGGTCTCATGCCTCTACTAGACAGTGAGCCCCGTGGAGGCAGGGACTGCTTTGTCTTGGCTCTGTATTTTCCTCTGAACAATGTTCTGCACCCAGTGAGTGCTTGTTGTCTTATCCTGAGGCTCCTGACTGTCTTTAAACTGGGCTGTCCTCACAGGAATTAATGGATTTTTGAACTAAGGGTCACTTCCTCATCTATGAAATGAGGGGATTGGACCCAAGGTCTGTGGAGGTCCCATCCGGCTCAGAACTCTGGTACATCCAGGTATGTGTGTGCCTAGGTATTGGCAGTATTACCAGCTAGATGGCAAACACCCTGAGGGCAGAGCCAACAAATGTATGAGTATCCTTCAGCAGTGCCCACCCCCCACCCCAGCACTCCCGCATTTCCTAAAGTGGGCTGACTTGGGCCTGATAGGCAGATTAGAGAACAGCACCGTTAGCTAGCAGAGCAGCCTAGGCTTTTGTCTAGGAAGGCTTCGATCTATTTTTATCTCAGCGACAAGCACCTCTGGTCTCTCATCTTCCAGGCTCCTACTTCCCCCGGAGAGAAGGGAAGTCCAAGCAAGTCCCCCACCCCCCACTCCCGGTTCTTGGTTACTGCTGGTGTGAGTCCTCTCACCTCACTTCCTTCTCCCATCCTCTAGGCACCCTTAAGCCTGGAGATCCCAAGTCTCCTTGCCTACATGTGGCTGCTCTCAGTGAAATTCATTCTACACCCTGGAGCACTGAAAAGAAGGTTGGAGTTAGGGTCAATGACAAGTTCCGGTCTTGGTTCAGCCACTCTGTTATCTATGGAGCCTTGGGCAAGGCACTCCCCTCGTTGAGACTCAGTTTCTTCCTCTGCAAAACGGGTTGTGTGGGACAGCGACCCCAACCCAAATTAAACTCAGAGACTTCTCAAGGTGGAAAGCAAAGGTTACCTTTATTACAGTCTCACGAGATGGCTGTCTGCTCCTCCCATACACGTGGAGAGAGAGAGAGAGACCGCCTAACAGGGGCCGCCTTATAAAAGCAAATCTCTGCCCACCATGAAAACAAGTCTCCACCCACCACTATCCCTTACCCCCTTACCTGGGGGTGGGCTTACATTCTAACTGGGAGGTGGGGCTTACATGCTAAGCTTGAAAGTTTCTTCCTATCCCCTTAGCCGGGAGGTGAGGCTTACATTCCAGGTGCGAAATTCAAAGCCAAGGACAAGCAGCTCAGGTTGGGGGTGGGGCAGGGCTTATTCTTTGTTAAGTGCTTAAAGACAGGGTCTGAGTTGGGGAGGACTTTGAAAGTTGTAATCAAGAATTATTTGACCCTTTGAGGAGCCTCCACTTCTGAGAGTTCATTTCTCACACTACCTTCTGAACTCATTACCTTAATTACACTGAGAAGTCTTCACTGGGACATCCCATTCAGGGTCGTTTGGTCCTTTTCTATTCTAACATTCTGTGATTCCCCGACTGAACAACAACAGAAATAGAGAGAGCCAGGATTTCTACAGGCTTTAAGGTCTGCCAACCTCTTATTTGAGCCTCAGCAACTCTGTGAGGCTTATAGACTTTATAGCTGGGGAATCTAAGACTCGGGGAGGTAAGTGACTTGCCTAGGGTCATACGGCGTGTGTCTGAGGAAGGATCTGAACCCATCTCCGGGGCCAGTTCACTCTTTGCTGCTGGGAAAGACTCTGACCCTCTCAAGAGTATTCTCAAAAGGAGCATGTCTTCAGTACAAAGTACATCAAGGTGGTAGCAATGAAGTGAGGGTTTAAGCAGAACAGGCAAGCCATTACTTGTGGGTCTCCAATCTCAGATGACATGCTTGGGCCAGGCCTGCCTGCCTTAGCAGGAGCTGGAAGACACAGAGCCTTCCATTGACTCATGCAAGACCCACAATGGGTAATCCCTAAACTTACATATCCAGTCCTTATTTTTAGGGGATTAAGCAAATTGATGGGTGCGTAGGTAAAGAGGGGGAGTGTTTTGTAAAACAGATGGGAGTTTCCTGCAAGGCTGGAGTGGAAGCGGGTGTGTCTGTGGCTAGGAGGTTGTTGACACAAAGCAAGGAAATCTGAGTTGCTTTGTCAAGATATGAAGACAGCGTAACCAACTGTAAAAGTCCTAACCTGGTGCTTAGGGGTGAGGTGCAGACGCCCACAAGTAGTTCAAAGAAGCAAGGCTGAAAATCTCAACCATTATGAAGAGCGATGGAAATTGGGCAGCACCTGAGCTCAAGGGAACAATGCTGGTATTTCTGCCACAGCCACTAAGTGACTGTTGTCCGAGGTCTTGGAGCATGGAAGCTGATCTCCTGGAGGGAAGCGTGAAGGAGTCTGAAGAGTGCCTGGCACTAGAAAGCACTTAACAAATGCTCCTTGACTGGCTGG
Source organism: Phascolarctos cinereus (assembly GCF_003287225.1). Lineage (NCBI taxonomy): Eukaryota > Metazoa > Chordata > Mammalia > Diprotodontia > Phascolarctidae > Phascolarctos > Phascolarctos cinereus. The sequence continues at coordinate 258,263,004 of NW_027556402.1, read as the reverse complement.
CTAACACACTGGACGATGGAGTCTACCCTCTGACAACCAAAAAGAAACTTGACCCTTTTCCAGCAGGGCTGGTCAGTGGGGCAGAGTGCGTGACTGCCAACACCTGGTCCTTACTCCTGGCTGGGACAAGGTTAGCTGCTTGCAATGCCATCTGGTGATGAAACATGGGTCTGACAACACCTTGCCTTCCCTGGAGGATTAAGTGGCTCCCTATTACCTCTCTAATCCCTTAATTTTATCCTCTAGATATGACCGACCCCTTAATCTTCAACTCACCCTATGCCCTCTATCTATCTATCTATCTATCTATCTATCTATCTATCTATCTATCTATCTATACATACATACATATATTTTTTTTCCTTCAACTACCCTAATACTGACAAAGGTCTCATGAGTTATAAATATCATCTTTCCATGCAGCAATGCAAACAGTTCAACCTTAATAAGTCTCTTATGATTTCTCTTTCCTATTCACCTCTTCATGTTCCACTTGAGTCTTGTATTTGAAAGTCAAATTTTCTATTCAGCTCTGGTCTTTTCATCAGGAATGCTTGAAAGTCCTCTATTTCACTGAATGACCATTTTTTCCCCTGAAGGATTATACTCAGTTTTGCTGGGTAGGTGATTCTTGGTTGTAATCCTATCTCCTTTGCCCTCCAGAATATTATATTCCATGCCCTGTGGTCCTTTAATGTAGAAGCTGCTAAATCTTGTGTTATCCTGATTGTGTTTCCACAGTACTTGAATTGTTTCTTTCTGGAAGCTTGTAATATTGTCTCCTTGACCTGGGAACTCTGGAATTTGGCTATAATGTTCCTAGGAGTTTTCCTTTGGGATCTCTTTCCCTGCGTTCTCTCTTAAAGCTTCCTTGGGCAGCCAGGTTTCTGAACTTGTGTGGTGGCCCCCACCTGGCAGTGCCAGTTGGCATACATGAGTCAGCTATTTGCTTTTTCCTTCGCTCTTACTTCAAAAGGGTTGGGTTGGGTGCCTGTGCTTGGGAGGTGGAGCTGTGGGCAGGATCTGGAGGGCAGGCGCGGGCTTGCCAACATGCAGGAGTCAGTCTGCTCCAGGGGAAGATCAAGCAGCAGCGCTTGGCAGGCTTGGACCGAGGCGGCATGTCTGCGAAAGGAAGAAAGGGCTCCGGTCAGGAGCTGAAGCCTGAGCCTGAACCACAGTAGGTATACTCCTGAGAGAGGGATGGGCTCCTGTGGATGGGGGGGGGCAAGGGATGGACTTAGAGAGGAGGCTTGCCCGACCTCAAGGAGGAGGGAATCTTGGACCTGCTCTGCTGAGGAAGCCAGAGGCTGCAACAGGGCTCTGATTCAGGTGCAGGAGAAAGATAGCCCTGAATGCTGAAGACCTGGGTTCAGATTTTGGCTCTGCAAAACTTACTACCTGTATCAAGTGCCTTCTTTCCAGACGGCACCCACCTCCATCTTCCCTTTGGGGCTGCCCAGCAGACTTGGAAGTCTGGCTGGGATTATCCATCTTGCTTGACAGAGAGGGAAACTGAGGACCAAAGAGGGTCAGTGCCAGCAAATTAACAGTAGAATTGAGACTAGAAGTTGAGTCTTGTGACCTCCAGGTCAAGGCTCTGTGAGCTCTTGGAGAGCAGACCGTCTCATTGTTTTGTCCTTGAATCTTTGGCCTGCAGCACATTTCCTGGTATATAGTAGGTGCTTAATAGATACTTGTTGGTTTCATGGCTAATTTGTCCAACCCTGAGCTGGCAAGGGTAGGAAGAGTGGACACAGCTTTTCACTGGGGCTCAAGTCTTTAGGGCCTCCCCAGTGGTCTCTCTGGACCATTTCCAGCTCTGAGCCTGTGATTCTAGAATTATTCTTCCCCAGCCCCCAGAGTGTCCACTTCTACCTGTTCAGAGCAGGGGCTTGGTGAAGTCTCGGGATTCCCAGGGCAACAAGCACCCCAAGAGCTGAATGACCCAAGCCCAGAGCCTGAAAAGCGTCTACTCCAACGTCTTCCTTTTACAACTGAGAAGACTGAGTCGGGGCAGGATGTGGGTTTGGGCTGCAGGGACCAACTCTGGGCACTCATGAGGAAAGCCCAAATGAAGATTCCTGCCCCCATCCCACCCCAATATCTCCAGGGTCCTGCCATTCTTTGCTCCCCAATGCAGGCAGCTCCTCATCCAACTAATCCAATACAACGTGCATTTATTAAGTACCTACTATATGCCAGGCTCTGGGTGGGGTACTGGAGATACAAGGCAAGAAAGTGAGTATAGTCACTGCCCTCAGAGAGCTTACATTCTGGTCAAGGATATAACCATAACCTGATAAGCAAATACATGATAAAGGCACAAGCCACCAGCACCCCATTGCTGACCAGTAGTGAAGCCCCCTCTGGGAGAGCCCAATAGCAAGACCCTGCCCCTGAGATCTACCAGAAGAGACACCCTGCTTACCTAGCAACCCAGCAGCAGGACCCCATCCCTGGGGCAGGCCACTAGCCACCGCTTCTTCCTTATTGATTGTGTGGTTCGATTTATTTAGCTCTGAGAGACAAAAGCTGAGGTCTTTTCCTAGTATGGTCTTACATCTATTTCCTCCTAGAATCCATTGAACTTATCCTTTAAGAATTTGGATGTTATGCCATTTAGTGCGTATGTGTTTGGCATTGATAGAACTTCATCATCTAGGGTGCCTTTTACCAAGATGTAGTTTCCCCGATTATCTCTTTTAATTAGGGTTATTTTTGCTTTTGATTTGTTTGAGGTCATGATGGCTTACCCCTGCCTTTTTTTACTTCAGCTGAAGTATAATCAATTCTGCTCCAGCCCCTTATTTTAACTCTGTGTTTCTCTCTATTTCAAGCATGTTTCTTTCATTTTTAATTTTTTTTTTATTTTTAGGCAACTGGGGTTAAGTGACTTGCCCAGGGTCACACAGCTAGTAAGTGTCAAGTGTTTGGGCTGAGGCTGGATTTGAACTCAGGTCCTCCTGACTTCAGGGCTGGTGCTCTATCCGCTGTGCCACCTAGCTGCCCCCCAAGCATGTTTCTTTTAAACAACATATTTCAGGATTCACATTTTTAATCCAACTGCTATCCACTTCCTTTTTTATGGGTGAGTTTATCCCATTCACATTCACAATTGTGATTACTGTCTACATTTATTAATTACTCATTACATTTCCCTCCTTCCTGTTTTCTTCTGTTTGTCCTTCTCTCTCACTTTCTATCCTGTCCTTCCTCTAAAGTTTGTTTTGCTTTTGACCACTGTCTTTTTTTATCTGCCCTCCCTTTTATTACTTCCCCTCTCTGCCCTTTTCTCTTATCCTCTTTCTCTCTTACTTTCCTGTTGAGTAAGATAGGTTTCTATTACCAATTGAGTGTGTATGTGTGTGTGTGCGTGTGTGTGTGTGTATGTGTGTGTTTGTGTGTATTCTCTCTTTGAACCAATTTAGATATGAATGAGATTCAAGCATTGCCCCCCACCATTTTCTCCTTTACTGTAAAAGGTCTTCCTTGTGTGCTTCTTTTATATGAGATAATTTTCCCCATTCTTCCTCTCTCTTTCTCCTTCTCCCAGGGCATCCCCCTTTCTTGCCTATCCATTTTTTTTTTACATTATCCTACTATATTGACTCACTTCTGCACCCTTTTTTCTTTTTTAATAATATTTTTTCCAATTACATGTAGAAATAATTTTAACATTCATTTTCTTTTAATTTTGAGTTTCAAATTCTCTGCCTCTCTCCCTCCTCTTCCCTTTCCTTGAGACAGCAAACAATTTGGTATAGGTTATACACATGCAATAATGCAAAACATTTTCCCACATGGTCATGTTGTGAAAGAAAACACAGACCTAAAAAAAAAAAACCCAAACCATGAAGGAAATAAAGTGAAGAATTGTATGCTTTAATCTGCATTCAGACTCTATCAGCTCATACCCTCTTTCTATGTAGAATCCTTCTAACTGCCCTAATAATGATAAAGTTTTTAGAAGATACATGCATTACCTTTCCATACAAAAAGGTAAACAATTTAACGTTATTGAATCCCTTCTGATTTTCTTTCATATTTATCTTTTTATGATTCTCTCCAGTCTCGTATTTGCAAGTCAAATTTTCTAACCACCTATGGTCTTTTCATCAGAAATCCTTGAAAGTCCTCAATTTCATTAAATATCCATTTTTCCCTTGGAGGATTATATTCGGTTTTGTTGGATAGGTGATTCTTGGTCGTAATCCCAGCTCTTTTGTTTTCTGAAATATCATATCCCACGCTGTTTGCCTGTTTAATGTGGTAGCTGCCAAATCTTGTGCAATCCTGACTATGGCTCTAAGTTATTTGGATGGTTTCTTTCTGGCTACTTGAAGTATTTTTGCTTTGACCAGAGTGCTGTGGAATTTGGCTATAATATTCCTGGGAGTTTTCATTTTAGGATCTCTCTCAAGTTGTAATCAGTGGATTCTTTCAATTTCTATCTTACTCTCTGGCTCTAAGATACCATGGAAGTTTTCCTTGATAATTTCTTGAAGTATGATGTCCAAGCTCTTTTAGTAATCATGGTTTTCAGGTGGTCCAATAATTCTTAAATTATCTCTCATTGATCTATTTTCCAGGTCAGTTTTTCTGATGAGATACTTCACATTTTCTTTTATTTTTTCATTCTTTTGACTTTATTTTATTGTTTCTTGGTGTCTCATGGAATTATTAGCCTCCACTTGCCCTATTATAATTTTTAAGGAATTATTTCAATGAAGGAGCAGCTAGGTGGTACAGTGGATAGAATGCCAGGCCTGGAGTCAGGAAGACTCATCTTCCTGAGTTCAAATCTACCCTCAGACACTTACTAGCTGTGTGACCCTGGGCAAGTCATTTAACCCAGTTTGTTTCAGTTCACCTGTACAGTGAGCTGGAGAAGGAAATGGCAAACCACTTCAGTATCTTTGCCAAGAAAACCATTGGGCATCACTGAAACAACTCAACACACTTAAAATTTCATCAGCAAATTTTTGTACCTCTTTTTCCATTTGGCCAATTCTGTTTTTTAAGGTGTTATTTTCTTCCATTTTTTTGTATGTGGCACTTTTACCAAGCTATTAATTGTCTTTTCATAATTTTCTTCCTTTGCTTTCATTTCTTTAATTTTCTTATCTGATTTTGAAAAAAAAATTTTTTTTGGCTCTTCCGGGAATTATTGTTGAGCTGGTGTCCAACTCACACTTTTTTTTCCTTTGAGGCTCTGCTCACAGCTGTTCAGACTTCATTATCTTCTTCTGAGTTTGTCTTGATCTTCCCTGTCACCACAGTATATTTTTATGGTCAGGTTCTTTTTTTGTTGTTTGCTCATTTTCTACCCCGTTTCTTGGCTTGAAGCTTTATGTTAATGTTGGACTCTGTTCCTAATGTGGGAGAGGGGAGGGACACTGTTTCGTTTCAGGTTTTTTTGTACTGTGGTTTTCAGAGCTAGTTCTGGGAGTTTGGAAGTTTTTGGTGTTTCCAAGGTGGTGTTATCTGGGAAGAGTTGTGGTCACTGCTCTCTTGGTCTGTAATTGACCATTTGTCAACAAATGACTCATTCTTATAAATTTTGTTCAGTTTCTCTTACATCTTAGATCTCAGACCTTTATCAGAGAAACTTACTGCAAAACTTTCCCCCCCAGCTGCATTGGTTTTGTTTGTGCACAAATTTAAAATTTTATTTTATTTTCTGTGATCCTCTCTCCATCCTTTGTTTGGTCATTAATTTTCCTCCTATCCATAATTCTGAAAAGATTTTTCCCCTTTCTCTTCCTATTTGTTTATGATGTGATTTTTTATATCTAAATTGTGTACCCGCTTGTAACTTATCTTGGTATGTGGTGTGAGGTGTTGGTCTAAACCCAATTTCTTTCCAGTTTTCCCAGTAGCTTTTGCCAAGAAGTGAGACCTTGCACCTGAAACTGGACTCTTTGGTTCATCAAAGAATGGGCCACTAGGTTCATTTGCTTCTGAATACTACATATCTAATCTATTAATATCACCTGTTGTTGCTAACACTGGAGAGACACTAAGGACTCCAGGACATCACGTCCCTTCTGTGCTGAGGGATACCCTGGCATCACTAGGGCAATCTTGCTTTAACCTCACCTCAGACTGTTAGGAGGTGAGGAGAAAGAGAATGCTACTTAGTTCTGAACCTGAGGAGAGACCTCTCTGGGTCATGTTCCTGGCATGGGGAGCATATAATTTGTGACTCAAAATCTATGGATCCCACAGACAAGCTTTGGACAATTGGGCAAACTGCCTCTCTAAGGAGGGCCTTCCATTTCCTTATTTCTAAAATGAGGGGCTTGAATGAGATGCTTTTAAAAGGCCTTCCCAGCTCTGATGTTTTATATTCTAAACTCCTCAGATCTGAAATTTTATGTTCTAAGGACCATCTCAGATCTGACATTCTAAGTCAATTAAGAGCCAACTAGGTTTCTTCCTTCAGGTCATGTCCACTAACCATGGATGCCCCACCAAAGTTCTAGCCTGCATTCTCATCCCTATCTACTCTCTGGCAGGGTGATCTCCACAGTTCCCATGGGTACAATTCTCATCTCTAGGCTGATCATCCTCATGGATAACTCCAGGTCACAGAAGTCCTTTTCTCTCATTTGTGACAGGCTCAAGAAGGTCCCTTTAGACATGATTTGGCTTCTTTGCTGTGTCCCTTTTGGAGCCATAAATCTCTGTCCAGTCTGTCCTTGGCTACCAAAGTAGATAGTGATATCAGCTGGTCCCTGGATGCCTCAGGGACATCGATGGGAAGATGGGATACCCAACATCCTCTGGAATCTCCCAAGGTCATCTTCTGGCAAAAGAAGTAGGGAAGAAGGAGACATAGGCCAACACCCTCCCTTCCATCCAGGTTTTCTACTTAGGGATTCCATTAGAATCCCATGCTTGATACAATCTCTCAAATGATTCTTATGAACTCACTTGTCCTTTGCAGACGATCTCTAGGGTTTGGCCAAATTTCCCCAGCTTAGTCAAACTCTCTTCCTGTGAAATATCACTGGAGTTTCAAGTACCTTCCACAATTGGGCTAAAGCCTCTGATTGAGACTCTTTTTTAGTTTTATTTATTTATTTATTTATTTTAACATGTGTTTTTAAAACTTTGGGTTGCAAATGTTCTCCCTTCCTCCCTCCCCACCCACCCTCATTGAAAAGGCAAGCATATCGATATAGGTTATAGATGTGTAGTCATGCAAAACACTTCCATAGTAGTCATGTTGTGAAAAGCTAAGTATATTTCCCTTCATCCTATCCTATCCCCCATTTATTCTATTCTTTCTTTTGACCCTGTCCCTCCTCAGAAGTGTTTGCATCTGATTATCCCCTCCCCCAATCTGCCCTCCCCTATATCAACCCCCTGCTCTCTTGTCTCCTTCCCTCCTTATTTTCCTGTAGGGTAAGCTAGATTCCCATACCCAAATGAGTGTGTATGTTATTCCCCCCCTTAAGCCAAATCCTATGAGAATAAGATTCACTCATTCCCTCTCACCTTCCCTCGTTTCCCCTCCACTGTAGAAGCCTTTTCTTGTCTGTTTCATGTGAGATAATTTACTCCATTCTACTTTTCCCTTTCTCCTTCTCCCAGTATAATCCTCTCTCACCTCTTAATTTTATTTTCCAGATATCACCCCTTCATCTTCAGCTCACTCTGTGCCCTCTCTCTCTCTCTCTCTCTCTCTCTCTCTCTCTCTCTCTCTCTCCATACATACATACATATAATTTTTCCCCTCCCACTACCCTAATGCTGACAAAGGTCTCGTGAGTTATAAATACCATCTTTCCATGCAGGAATGTAAACAGTTCAGCCTTAATAAGTCTCTTATGATTTCTCTTTCCTGTTTACCTCTTCATGTTCCACTTGGGTCTTGTATTTGAAAGTCAAATTTTCTATTCAGCTCTGGTCTTTTCCTCAGGAATGCTTGAAAGTCCCCTATTTCACTGAATGACCATTTTTTACCTTGAAGGATTATACTCAGTTTTGCTGGGGCTCTGATTGAGATTGACTGATTCATTGTTTCCACCTGGTTAAGGTCAGGGAGATGAAAGAGAGAGTGTTTGTAAGTACCTAGCACAGTCACTAGCATATCAGACAGGGTTAAATGACTTGCCAAGGGTCACACAATCTGGGGTTGGATTTGAACTCTAGCCCTGGCACTCTAATCACTGCACCATCTAGCCATCCCCTTTTAGACTATCAGCAGACTTCGTTTTGATGGTTGATTCTTTAACTGTGAAATCCTTGTGCCAGACCAAATAAGTGGATATATTGCTGGAGAAGGAAGTTGCATCTCAATGAAAGGTTGGCCCCTAGGTGTTCCCTAGAGAGACAAAGAAAGGAGTTGGTAGAGTGGGTTTTATTGTATGCCTCAAAGCTACAAGACATCTTATTTTGTGGGACATTTGGCCATGACATATTACAATATAATTAGATGTATTTGCAAAAAGACAACCATGAAAAATGAAGTGGTTGAGAAATTCTATGAAGAAGAAAAAGCCCTCCAAATCAAATCAAATCAAAACACATACTGACACTTGGCAACATGTAATAGGTGATTAATAAATGCTTGTTGACTGAGTGACTGAATTTCATCTGATTAGTTGAAACCAATGCTAGAGTCTGTCAAAGGCCTCAATGGGAGCTGTCCCCTGGGGCTTTGTGTCTCCTGCAAACTGGACTATTACATCATCTACCCCTTTTTCTAAGTCTCTGCTAAAAAGCTGAAGCTACCCAAGGCCAAGCCCAGATCCCTGGGGATTGCCTGCCGTGCTGACATTGAACGTTAACGACCATTCCTTGAAGGCCTTTGCAGTGGTGTCAGGTCTCTAGAAGCAGGACAGAATCAGGCAGGGTCAAAGACCTGACTGCGCAGCTCCACGGGGTTTGCCTGGTGATTACTCTGTGCGCACAGTAATTACTTAGCACAGTGCCTGGCACACAGTAAGTGCTTAATAAATACCTAGTCCTTCACATCACTTTCTGAGCTCTCCGGCATGCCTGAGTCAGTGATCTTGGGCTCTGGAGGTTTCTCTGGGTGCTTAGTAAAACTGAAAAAGACTCACGGTGAGGATAGATGCCGATTTCCAAGGAGAAGCAGGTCATGAGATAGGGGACAGCCTGAGGCTTCTCCCCACAGGCAGAGCTAGGTGGGGGAGGAGCTCCTTCCAGGGAGAAGGGCAGCCAAATCCTGATTCGCACTGGGAGGAACGGTGGGGGTCCCAGGGAGCAGTAGTCCCAAAGGCGGCTCAACAAGGCGGGTGGAGCTGGGTCATCGTAGAGGCGCAGTGAGCCAGCGTCCGCACCAAGACCTGGCCACTCTGGCGCAGGGTGAATCCCTACGCAGACACCCTGAAGCGCCTCCGGGATGCCTTCGATTCTGGAAGAACCCGCCCAGCCGAATTCCGACTTATCCAGCTCCGGGGGCTGAGCCGCTTCCTGAACGAAAACCGAAAGTTGCTCCTGGATACCCTGGCCCAGGATCTGAGCAAGGTGGGGAGGGGAGGGGATGAGGAGGAAAGAGGGAGGGGCCGTGACGGGAGGGGGCCAGACGGGCACCGGGTCAATCCAGGAGAGCAGGAGAGGAGGCCAAACTGAAGTGGAAAACTGGCATGAAGTGAAGTGGACAGATTAGTCTCAGGAGCTGGGTTTGAATACCCCATGTTTCTCCCTAAGGATGTGAATCTGGAGAGCCCTTTGCCCTCTCTGGGCATATTGACGGAAGGTTCCCAACTCTAGCTGGAATTGGGGGCTTGGACTAGATGACCTCTAAGGTCCCTTCTGACCTCCATGGTCTGGGTTTCCGTCCCCACCCTGCCCCCCACGGAGGGGATGGTCGTGAGCACTGAACATCCCGTCTGGCTCATCTCTTTCTCCAGCCAGCCTTCGAAGCGGATATATCTGAGATCATCTTATGTGAGACTGAAATCAAGCTTGCTCTGAACAACCTCCACACCTGGATGAAGGATGAACGGGTGGAGAAGAATCTGGTGAGTAGGAAGGAAGAGAAGGGAAGGGGCTTAGGGCCGACTCCTTGTGTCTGGGTCCCTTTGTGTGGAAGCAAAGGTCTCCAGGCTGCACTTGGGAGCCTGAGCTGGCTCCTAACACTTGATCTACTGCTCTCCCACTGGGTGACTCTGGGGCTCCCTCAGGGTGGGGGTGAGGAAAAGTGGACAGGGAAGCACCTTGAAGAGATAATAGACAACAGGCAGGTAAGGAACCATCATCCTGAAAGGCCTATGGGACCCTGGAAGTGAGGGCCATTTAAATCACAGGTTCCTAGCAGTAAGAATGGCCCCAAAGTGGAATGGATTGCTTTGGGGGTAGTAAGCTCCCTGTGACCAGAAGTCTCTAAGTGAAAGCTTCAGGACTACTTGGGTAGGCTGTAAAGGTAGAGGTTGTGTGTGGCGCTGTCTGAGGTCCCATCCTGCTCTAAGCTGGAAGGATTGTGCCCCAGTCATTGGGCCCTGGCCCTGGACTAACTCTCACCTCCCCTCTCCCTTTGTTTGCCTTCTTCCCAACCTCCCCCTGCCTGAGTGAGGAGGGCAGGGGGAGAGGGAGGGGTGGCAGCTCCCTCCCTCCCCCCCTTCTTCAGTCTGGTTTCCTGAATTTCCTTTGGGTGGGTTGGAATGTATGCCTGGCCTGGGCTCAGGGAGCCCCCATCCCCTTCCCTGGTCCCCAGGTTACCCAGCTGGACTCAGCTTTCATCCGGAAGGAGCCCTATGGGGTGACGCTCATCATCTCCCCCTGGAACTATCCGTTGAACCTCTTGCTGATGCCTTTAGTGGGGGCCATTGCTGCAGGTAAGAAATGGGCCACAGGCAGAGGATGCCCTCATCTGCCCAGCTGCCTTTTCTGGGGCTCCCTCTCTGACCTTCAGTCTCCTCCCCTGTAACCTGGAATTGTTCCCATCATCCCCAGGAGCCACAGAGGCTGGCGGGCCTTCACCAGGTAGGGTGGTGCAGTGAATAGAGCACTGGCCTGGGCTCCACTCAAGCAGTGCCTCAGATACTTCTAACCATGTGAGTCACTTCCATCTGTTCCTCAGTTTCCTTCTTTGTGAAATGAGAGGGTCTTTCCAGCCCAACTCTTCAAGACCACCTTACATCCATTATCACATCTGAGCCACACAGCAGCTCCATTTGACAGATGAGGCAACTGAGGAGGAGGAGGAGGAGGAGTGATTTACTTCCTCAGGGTCTGCCTGATTCTAGGTCCATCCCTCTAACCACCACCCCACACTGTCTCTTGAAGTGGCTGTGTGTCATCCTTCCCTCAGATTCCTAGAAGGAAAGTGTCTTGTAAGCCTTCAGCTCTTTAGAAATGTGTCTCAGAGTCCGGCTGTCAGCTTTCTTCCAACAAACCTGGTCTCGTGCTCATCTCCCTCTGACACACAGTCTCACACGAGGGTGTGCTTTGACGCAGGGGCTTTGTCTAAATACTGCTTGCAGAGAGGCTTTGACCGCTACCCCAGGAATCTGGCCTGCCCCTCCCCGAGGGAGGCTTTGGCTCTTGCCTGGAGGGGATCAGGCGAGGAGGCCAGGAGCCTGGCTACTCCATTTTCCTCAGAAGAGTGCCAGACTAGAATCATATCCATCTGCCCACAGACACACTGGGAGACTGGGACAAGAATGTTTTTCTCAGGCTTAAGCCACTTCCCTGGTCCTTATCCTTTAGAGAGGAAAGGCTACCCCAAGCTCTTATCCAAAGGCTTGACCCCTTCCCACCAAATGCTAGTCACACAAAAAGACCATCCCAAGGAAACCCATTCATCCAAACAGAAGGCAGGGAGTCAGTAAGATAAGTATCTGTTGTGTGCCAGGCACTGTGCCCAGCCCTAACGATACAAAAAAGAGGTAAAAGACAGTCCCTGACCTCATGGAGCTTCAAATCTAATGATATTTAGCATTTATCTAGTGCTTTCCAAGTATTATCCCATTTGATCCTCACATCAGTTCTGGGAGGGGAATGCTATTATCCCCATTTTACAGATGAGAAAACTGAGACAGAGTGTGGTTAAGTGATTTGCCCAGAGTTACCCCACGAGTAAGTGTCTGCAGCCAGATTTGAATTCAGGTCTTCTCAACTCCAGGTCCTGTATTCTAGCTGCTGCACCATCTATAGTGTCTACAAATTAGAATGTATCAGATAACACAGAGTGAATGAATTTTCTCATTGAGAGGGAGATATGTCGTATCAACAGAGAGACAAAGACAGAGACAGAAATAGAGACAAAGACACCCATAGACAGAGACAGACAGAGAGAGATGGAGGGAGGGAGAGAGAGAGGGGGGCAAGAGAGGGAGAGGGAGAAGGAGAGAGAGAGAGAGGAGAGAGAGAGAGAGAGAGAGAGAGAGAGAGAGAGAGAGAGAGAGAGAGAGAGGAAATTCCCCTAAGTTTCTCAGGAGGCAAGACAGAAATCAGGAGTATCTTTTTTTTTTTTGTGAAGCAATTGAGGTTAAGTGACTTGCTCAGGGTCACACAGCTAGTAAGTGTTATGTGTCTGAGGCTGGATTTGAACTCAGGTCCTCCTGACTCCAGGGCCGGTGCTCTATCTACTGTGCCACCTAGCTGCCCCCAAAATCAGGAATATCCACCTTCCAAAGTCTTCTCTCTCTTGCCCTGCAGTTGGTCCCAAAGAGCAGTGGGAAATCCCAAAGTCTTCTCCCAAAGCAAGAAAGAAGAGGAAGGTTTCTCTTTCCCAGAGCTCTCTGTCCATCTCAGCCCCATCATTTTCTCCACCAATGAGGAAGGTCTTCTGTGAATGGTCCAGACCTTCTCTGTCCCTTTCTCTTTCTGTCCCTCAGTCTTTGCCTGCATCTCCAGCACCACTCTGGAAACAGGAATGGTTCCTTCTCCTTTCCTCTCCACTGGGCCCCTTCCTCCTCGTGGCCAGGCAGAGCTGGGGGAGATGCTTGGTGGTGATCCAGCAGGGATGACAAGACTTAGGTGGGGAGAACACAGCAGGGCAAGGGATGGCCAGAGAAGAGTGGAGGGTACATCAGGCCTGGCATCCTCTCAGGAGGAATCAGAACCTGCCTCTTCTTGCCCTCCCTCCTGGCAGGTAACTGTGTGGTTTTAAAGCCCTCAGAGATAAGTAAGAGCATGGAGAAGGTCATTGCTGAAGTGCTACCCCAGTACCTGGACAAGGTGAGAGGGCCCGACCCAGGCCAAGTGCTCAGAACCCTTCCCTTTAAAGAATTCACCAGCCCTTTGGAGCCTTCTCTCTGGCTGTGGCCTCTCTCTCCCTCTGGCTCCCTCTGGAGGGGACATTTGGGGTTTGGAGTGGGTGGTGAAGGCAAGGGGAGGAAGAAAAGCAGGGACCTGGCTGGGGGGATGGGGCTGAACAGGACCTCTCTCCTTGGAACCTCAATTCTGTGAAAAGCCTTTGGGTGAAGCAAGGTGGTGGTGGGGGATGGGAATCAGGTGTTTCAGAGTTGAGGAGGCTCTGGGCCTCAGTTTCCTCATCTATAAAATGAAGGGGTTGGACTAGATCCCCTCCAGCTCTGCCTGTATGGTGGTCCTGTAGCTCAGCCAGATCTCCAAGCTCCAGCCACACCGCCCCCACCCCCAAAATGGCCCCCTCCACCCTCACCTTCAGGGGTGCCTTTCCCTTGGAAGGATTTATTCCTGACTTTCTCTCTTCCCCAGCCATCCCATACCTGGTTCCTGAGTTTTCTCTCAGCCATTCTAGCAGAGTCAGGGGATCTGCATTCCAATTCTGCCTGTGGGCAGTAGGCAAGTCATTGAACCTTTCGGGGGGCCCATTTCCTCCTCTGTAATGTGGAAATCTATCTTGAGGATGTTCCTTAAGGTCCTTCAAGCCCTAAATTGGTTGTCTCCTTCCTTGCCTCGGCACTGGCTTGGCGGAGGAGATCCAGTCATCCTGGATAGGGTCCTCCAGGCTGGGAGCTCTCGGGAATGAGCAATCCTGTCCTGGGTTCCAGAACTGCTTTGCCACAGTGCTGGGAGGCCCCCAGGAGGCCACGATTCTGCTCAAGAACAGATTTGACTACATCTTCTTCACAGGTGAGCCAGGGCTGGGCAGCCTGTTCTGGGAGATGGGACTCTTTGGCTCCCCCCAGCCCGAGGGCTCAGGCTGGGATCTCAGCCCCTTCCTCTGGGGAGGGGAGGGAGACCAGCACATCCCAGATCACAAGCCTGTCAATGCCTGGCTTTGGGGACAAAGAGAAGTCATGTTGGGAAGTAGAGGGGCAGGTCCCAAAAAGGAGGTGGCTCCTTCTAAACTCAAGCCCCCACTCTTAATGGAACTTTAAAGCCGAGAAAGGACTTCGAGAGCTGTGAGTGCCCCTCCCTCATTTTACAGATGGAGAACCAGGACAGTGGGGGAAGGGCCCAGCAGGTTATTTTTTCCCAGCTCTTTCTGCAGGGCAGCTCCATGCTCACCCCCAGTCCCCAGCATTCTCACCACCTGGCGGCATCTCAGGGCATTTTCACACCTCTTATCTCAGCTAAACTGCCTTGGGAGGGAGGAAGAAGAGAGGGCTCACAGCAGTCTCCCCATCTGAGGTCCAGGGAGGGGCAGCATGACTGGGCATCCAAGACTATTACTGGGGGTGAGAAGCAGGATGGTCGGATGTCAAAGGCAGGAGGAACTCAGGGCAAAGAACAGAGAACATCAGAGATGCAGAGGACCTTAAACATGAAATGTCGCTGCTAGGAGAGGCCTTAGAGACCACCTAGTGCACCGTGTTCATAGAACAGCAGGCAGAGGGTGCCATGGGGCCAAGGGGGGGCTTTTCCTCAAAGGAAAGGGCTTCTCACCTGTCCCCAGGAAGCCCCCGAGTAGGCCGGATCGTCATGTCCGCTGCCTCCAAGTACCTGACCCCCATCACACTGGAGCTGGGAGGGAAGAACCCCTGTTACGTGGATGACAACTGTGACCCCCAAAATGTGGCCAACCGTGTGGCCTGGTTCCGTTTCTTCAACGCGGGACAGACGTGCGTGGCCCCAGACTACATCCTGTGTACCCGGGAGACACAGGAGAAGCTGCTGCCTGCCCTGCAAAATGCAGTGACCCAGTTCTATGGGAAGGATCCTCAGGGTTCCCCAGACCTGGGCCGCATCATCAGTGACAAGCATTTCCACAGGCTTCGAGGCCTGCTGGGCAATGGCCGAGCAGCCATTGGCGGCCAGTCAGACGAGCAGGAACGCTACATTGGTGAGCGACCCCCTTCCCACCCCCCCAGGGTCCTTGGTGCTGGCAGCTCTGAAGAAGCCACAGGGAGTAAGGTGTGGTCACCCTGTGACCAGGACCCCGTGAGGGGCTCCATGGCACAGTGTGCATTGCTTTACCCCCAAAGTCTGCCCTACGATAACTTTTTTACACCCCCACCACCTCTGCCCCCCTGCCCTGGGTCCCTCTGAGAGCCCCAGCCTAAGGTCTCCTCTGTGGTCCGAGGCAGCCCCCACGGTGCTGGTGGATGTGAAGGAGACAGACCCCGTGATGCAGGAGGAGATCTTTGGGCCCATTTTACCCATCCTGAATGTGCAGAGCATCGATGAGGCCATTGCTTTCATCAGGAAGAGAGAGAAGCCTCTGGCCCTATATGCCTTCTCCAAGAATTCCAAGGTAAGGAGCTTGGGGCTCTGAGGCAGAGAAGGGGATGGTGAGTGGGGCCAGAGAAGAAAGAGAGGCCTGGGGGTGAGGCTGGCCTGCCCACCTGTTCTGCTCCGGTGAAGGGGAGGGGGCCTTCCCCCACCTACCCTGGGGCGGGGGGGGGCAATACTTGAAGCTTATTCACTCAGGTAGCTTGGCCCCTGTCAGCCCTCTGGGACAGCGGTTGTTACCCTAAGGTTCTGGAGGGAGTCTGGTAAGAGGTGAAGGTGAGTTTAGAGAGACCTGTTTCAGGGGACCTTCCACCTGCCCCCAGTCGTGGGGAGGCTTCTCAGGCAGGCCAGCCCCAGAGAGGTTCAGAAGCTCTCCTGTCTGGTTGGATGAATTTGGGGCTCCAGCTCCCCAGTGTCTCTCCTGCTTGCTCCCTGTCTTTTCCAGGTGGTGAATAAGGTTCTGGACCAGACCAGCAGTGGCAACTTTGGGGGAAATGATGGCTTCATGTTTATGACAATGACATCCATGCCTTTTGGGGGAGTTGGTAGGTTTCAGGCTCAGCCTTTGCCCTCCTCAGCTGGGTGTAGACCCTGGGCCCCTTCTGGGCCCTGAAGGCTAGGAAAAGGAATAACTCTGTCCTAGGTTTCAAGGCTCAGGCTGGGGCGAGGACTTGGCCTGTCCCCAAGCTCAGGCTCAGAGCTCAGTCTAGACCAGGGCTGGAGTCCATTCTGTCTTCATGCTCAGGGTGTGGTCTGGGGCCAGGACTGGGGCTCAGGCTGTCTGCAGGGGCAGTGCTTAGGCTCTGGACTGGGGTAGAAATCCCTCAGTATCCCCTGAAGGCAAGAACTCACTCTGGGATCTGGGCTAAGTTCAGCCTTGGTTAGATGGTCACCTGCACCCAAGCATGGTGAGCCCCATCTGGATCCAGAAGGACCCCAGCTGAGTACAGGGCCCCCACCCCCTCCTGAGAGCCCAGCCTCTTGTCCATGGACAGATGACCCTTAAAAATGTCATAGTCTTCTCTCCTTGTCCTCCTCCTCCTCATAGATCTATAGTTTATCCAGAGCCTTCTGGAGAGAATACCTGATCCCCCAAAGACACCAGAATGAGAAAAATGCCAACCCCCCGATGAGGCTGCAAAGAGGAGAGAGGGCACAGTGAGGATGGTGGAGTGGGAGGAGCCCTGGGTGGCAGCCAGGCTGACACCTGTGGGACCTTAGGCAGGTGACTTTTGGTACCTCAGTTTTCTTCCTTGTAAAATGGGACCATTGGATCTCCAAGGTCCCTCTCATCTCTGACATTTTATTCTCTGTACTTTCCCATCCCTCTTTGCCCTGGTATTCTTTGTTCTATATCCTAGGGCCTTCCTCAGCTCGCACACTGCCTGCTCTAAGGTGCCTTCAAGCTTTGACATTCTGGGTTCTCAGGTCCATGCCAGCTCTGATTTTGTTTTCTGCGTGTCACATTCCCTTCAAGTTCTGACATTCTAAGATTCCTTCCTTCTCAGATGTTCTGCGTTCTAGGGATTGTCTCCAATCTGACATTCTGTGTTCTTTACATCTCAGACACTTTGCAGTCTGTATGTGATGGGCTCCCCAGCTTTAATGATCCAGTCTGTGATGACTTTAGAATGTTTCAGGGTGAGGGGTGTGGAGGATACCTGTCTCCCGGAGGGCTGAGGGAAGGTTGCTGTCCATGGTCTGCCTGGTCCCCTGCTCAGCCAGATCCCTAACTCATGTTGCAGGTCACAGTGGGATGGGCGAATACCATGGCAAGTTCACCTTTGACGCATTCTCCCACCGGCGTGGTTGCCTCCTTCGTAGCCCATACCTGGAGATGATCGACAAGATTCGCTACCCACCCTACTCCCCGGGGCATCAGAGGCTGCTGGTGTGGATTTTGGAGCACAAACTGAGCTTCCCTTGCTCCATCCTGTGAACCGCCTCATCATCCTTGACCTTCCCTGGACCTGCAGGCTTGGGAGGGCAGTACCAGGCCTCCCCACTTGTATTGGGTGTTCTCCCTGTCTCTCACAACTTCAGATACCCTACCTGAGCCCCATCATAGTAACCTGCTTGGCCCTAGGCCTTCCCACCCTGACCTGGAAAGAAATGGTGTTTTCACGTAAGAGATGTGATTAATAGATCGTAGGCTCACAGATCCAGCTCTGGAGAGGAACTTGGAGGACATCAGTCCAACCCTATCATTTTATGGATGAAGAAACTGAGTCTAAGGCTAAGGGATTCCCCAAGATCACACGAGCAGTAAATGACAGAAACAATTCAAACTTGGGTCCTGGGACCTTTCTCATTGCACCACATTGCCTTCTCACATAGCCAATGTCATCCATCACGTCCACTTCAGAAAACCATGCTGTCATAGCTGTAGGTCACCTCTCCAACCCCCTAATGACTTATGTGCAATCAGGACTCTGGGGCTATCTTATTGGCCATGGTTCTGGGGAGCTTGGTATTACTGCAGAGGGATCATGGGTCACACAGGTAGTGTTGGTGTCAGTATCTGAACCCAGTTCCTCTGACTCTTTTCACTGTGCCATACTGCCTAGGCTAAACCTTGCTTACCTGAAGCAACGTGAGGAATTTCTCATGGGAAACCTCATTGCCTCTGGGCAGAACAATAGCGAGCATGTGTACCCATCTGCAGTGATCCATTTTCCTATCAAGAACATTCCTTGTTTAAAGAACGTCCCCAGCACAACTGCAGCACTGAATGGCGAACACAACTTTGTCTTCCTTCGTTTGTCCCAAGTTCCTACCTGTCTGCTCCTCTTCCCACGGGTGACTTTTCCCTTTAGCCTGTTCACAGAGGAGCTCCTTCTAGAGCTCTGAGGATACTCAGACTTGGTCCGTTTTTGAATTCTTTATCCCTCATAGCTGTAATAAAGAATACCTTGTTGGAGTCAAGAGGACCTGAGTTCAAATCCGGCCTCAGACCAAACACTTGGCACTTACTAGCGGTGTGACCCTGGGCAAGTCACTTAACCCCAACTGCCTAAAAATTTTTTTAAAAATTGAAAAAAAAGCATGCCTTGGCCAAACTAGAAAGAGAAAATGTGGAATCACGTCTTAGATACTTATCGCTATGAAGTTACCATCTTCAACATGACCTGGTAACAACAAGCAGTGTTCTCCACGTGATCTTTGGAGGAGACAGGTAGCCCATCACTGGGTTCATACTCAGAGCCTTTCTGGCTTGGAAGGGCGTGCCCCTCATTCAAACCAACAGTCAGTCAATTGCAGCATCCCTTTGCTGCATGTAGGGTCCCGGAACTTGTTCAAGTCCACCATCTCCCCAGAGTCACTTTTCGAGCCCCCATCTCCGTTGAACATCCCTCAACCAAGACCATCGTTGAACATGTGACAGCAGAGTAAGATAAAGAACTTTTACTTGAATCAATCGGTCAACAGGCATTTATTGAGAGAGAAGAAGGGAGTGAGACAGAGAAAGTGGAGCTCCCGAGAATAAATGACTTTTTGAAGGAGAATAGTGGAGAAGGGAGAAGGGCAGGATCAAATGAAGGTTGTTGTTCTTTTTAAGGATAAAGGAGACATGGGTGCATTGGTAGGTAACAAAGAAGGAGCTAGTCGCTATGGAGAGAATGATAAGAATAGGGACTTCGGTATCCCCAGGGGGCAATCTGCTGGAGAACATAGGAGGGGAAAGGATCTAGGGAGCACATAAAAGGGCTGCCTCTATAAGGAGAAGAGGGATCTCTTCATGTGAGACAGAAGGAGATAGTAGCAGAAGGCATATAGTCTGTTAAATGGGGAGCCTCTGCCAAGTGTGTGTGTGTGTGTGTGTGTGTGTGTGTGTGTGTGTAGGGGGGAGGGGGGTATGGCTTGAGTGAGCACCTGTGTGCACATGGGCAGTCTCTACTCCTTGCAGGGCTCATGTAGTCTCTGTCCAGTGTTGGTCCCAAACACAACTGAGGTTATGAAGCATCTCAAATTCCTGTTTTTGCCATCAGCTGGAGTTCTTAGCTCATAGGAAGAGTAGGTTCTGCTAGGACTCAACTGGTTCAAAGCACAGAGAGGCTCTTTTACAAAACCTGACACATCACAATGTTGCGGGTTGAGCTGCTCCTGCTCCACCACTGTTATGGGTCTCTATTATTAGGAAGAGTCCATGAGATAACTTAGAGGGAGCAAGGCTCACTCTGTTGCCAGAGCTCAATCTGGAACTAAGAGCAGGGCTCAGTCTGGGGCAGGTTTGGCAGTGAGTTAGAAGTCAGGATCAGGACTAGAGTGAAGAAGCTATAGAGACCAGGGTTCATTCTATGGCTAGAATTGAGGCTGGGTCTGAAACCAAAGATGGGGTCTGCTGAGTAAATAAACCAAATCACCTCATTTAAACTAAGTGTCAAGATGCCAAAATCTGATAACTTATTAGGTGTGAATACATCTTTGTTTGAATCAGTCAAACTGGAAGTGTGAGCCATGGCCAACATCTCTATTCAAATAGCCAATCAGGACTTTAGACACAATGGAAAAAGTCCTTGGAAGTTACTGGGTGAACTGCAGTGACAATGAAAGTCTGTTCTGATTGGTTTAGGGACAATTACATCATTGGGCTTATATAAAGCCTAGGGGGAAGGGGAGGGGGGAGAAAGGAAGAGAGAAGTGAGGGAGAGGGAAGAGGGGGAGCGATATCCAGGCATCCATCTGCTTAGTGATGGGAATTCTTCTAGGCAAGTACCTGAGAAGGAATCACTTAGGGGCAGGAGGAAACAAGTGAGCCTCAGTCTCCTTCCTCTTCCTTTTTTTAGGATAAAGGAGACATGGGTGTGTAGGCGGGAGGAGAAGGAGGACCTTGCAAACTTCAAAGGTTCTTCAGAGTTCTTGACTTCTCAAATTCTGATCAGCATCATCTCTAATTACTAGTAACTAATTATCTGGGTGACTAATTGATCTACCAAATCAGGGTGGGAAGCTCAGGCTTATGAGCTACAGCATTAGACAAGCCCCTTCCCCACCTACCACCCACTCTCATTCCATCCCTTAGGGGGCAAGTAGCCAAGCTCAGGGGTCCTGACCTGCCAAGTGAGGGGGATAGGCAGGGGCAGTCCAGAAAACCCCTGGGTCACACTAGGAGCAGGTCTGATTCTGGAGCAGGCTCAGCACTCAGTCTGTGGCCATTTTTAGGGGCTCAGTCTTTAGCTAAGCCCAGGCCATCCTTCACATAGCTGGAAGTGATTTTCCTGAAGTTCAGGGTCTAACAATGTCTCAGCCACTCAATAAACTCCAGTGGCTCCCTATTACCTCCAGGTTCAAATGTCAGATCCCCTGGCCTTCCAAGCCCTTCACATCCTGGCCCCTCCATGCCTTTCTAGTCTTTTTACACTTTATGTCCCTCTAGATCCTTGGCCTTTCTGCTGTTCCTTGCAACTGATCCTCCATTTCCCAACTCCATGGCTTTGCCTTGGCTGTGCCCCACCCCTGTCATGCTCTCCCTCCTTGCCTCCATCTTCCGGCTCCCCTGGATTCCTTCAAGACACTTGCTCATTGCCTCCCCCTCTGAAATGATCTTCCCTTTACCCTGTGTAGACCTTGTATGTGCAGAATTATTTACAGCTCATCTCCCCCACTCGAATGTAAGCTCCTTGAGGGCAGACCTTGTGTTTGCCTTCTTCCCGCAGGGTGCCTGGCACACAGGATGCATTTAACCAATGTTTACTGATGACTGATTGATGTGAGCATGTAGGGGAGAGTCCAATGCGTACTGGCTGGTGTTTTAGCTCCCTCTGGTGGGTGTCTGCTCAGCAGAGTCACTGGATTGACAGCTGGAAAGGAGGTCCCTGAAGATCCACTCCAAGCCCCTCATCTTACACAAAGAGAAACAGGCCTCCCAGGGAAGTGACTCGCTGAATTTCAGGTCACACAGACAGTGTAAAGAAAATCTGATTACACTCTCTTCATTTCAAAGTCTCACAACCTCCCGGAGGGCAGATTCTCAGTCATTATGCCCATTTTACAGGTGAGGAAACTCAGCTTTAGAGAGATGGCCTGGCTTGTGCAAGGTCACACATGGAGTCAGAATTTGAACTCAGGGCCACTGGACTCTAAGCCCAGTGCTCCATCCATTATCCATGGCACTTTCTGAGTAGTAACAGCACCACATTGGAATCTAGGGCCTTTCATTCTAAATACAGAGCTGTTTCCATTTAACTTTTTAAAGCCTTAGTTTCTTCATCAGTAGAATGGGCATCATGATGTCTTATAGGGCTTTTGTCCTGGTTGTCATGAAGTTCAGAGGAGATAATGTCTGCCCAACCCTTGCCAGAGCTTAAAGTTGTGTGTGCCTCTGTTTCCCCACTAGTCCAGCTGGTCTGTACTTAGGGGCCCAGGCAGGCTATGGGACCCCAGTGCAGTCTGTGAGCAGATGTCAAAGCCACAACTGCAGATCAGCAGCTGTCAGAGAAAAAAGAATAGTGTCAAGTCGACAGTTCAGCCTCTTCTTTCCCTTAGCAGGTGGCAGGCAACCCTGGGCTGGTCAATTTTTTTTTAATTCAATTTTATTTTATTTTTGGTTCTGAATCCTCTCCCTCCCACTTCCTCCTTCCTTCCCCTCCCCATTGAGAAAGCAAAAAAAAAATCAGTTACAGATACATATAGCTGAGTAAAACAAATTCCCATATTAGCCATGTCTGTTCCTCCGCCCCCCCCCCAAAAGGCTTCAATCCACGTTCTGAATCATTCACCTCACCATCAGAGGTTTTAACACGACTCCTCTGGAATCATGGTTGGTCATAGTCTTTCAAAGTTGTTTTTTTCTTTTTAATTAATTTATTTTGATTTATCAACAATCACTTCCATTAAGCTTTTGAGTTTTAAATTTTTCTCCCCCTCTCTCTACCTCCCTCCCCAAGACGGTGTGCAATCTGATATAGGCTCTCCATATACATTCCTATTAAACATATTTTCACATTAGTGATGTTGTAAAGAAGAATTAGAACCAATAGAAGGAACCACAAGAAAGAAGAAACAAAACATAACAGAAGAAAAAAATAACAAACAGTCTGCTTCGATCTGCATCCAAACTCCACAGTTCTTTCTTGGGATGTGGAGAGCATTTTCCAGCATGAGACTTAGAATTGTCTTAGATCCTTGCATTGCTGAGAAGGGCTAAGTCTACCAAAGTCAGTCATAGCACAATGTGGCTGTTATTGTGTACAGCTTTCTCCTGGTTCTGCTCCCTTCCCTCAGCATCAGTGGAATGGGTTAGGTATGCAAGACACAATGACTGTAGTAATCTACTATCTGATAAACCCAAAGGCCCCAGCTTCTGGGATCAGAACCCACTCTTTGACAAAAACTGCTGGGAACACTGGGAGAGAGTATGGCAGAAACTAGGCATAGACCAACATCTCACGCTATACACCAAAATAAAGTCAAGATGGATTCATGGTTTAAATATAAAGGCTGATACTATAAGCAAACTGGGAGGGCAAGGAATAGTTTACCTATCAGATCTATGGAGAACAGAAGAATTCATGACCAAACAGGAGGTAGAGAACATTAAGAAAAGCAAAATGCATAATTCTGATTACATTAAATTGAAAAGTTTTGCACAAACAAAGCCAATGCAACCAAGATTAGGAGGGAAGCAGAAAACTGGGAAAGAATTTTTACAACCGGTGTCGCTGATAAGGGCTTCATTTCTAAAATACATTGAGAACTAAGTCAAATTTATAAGAATACAAGTCATTCCCCAATTGATAGATGGTCAAAGGATATGAACAGGCAGTTCTCATATGAAGAAATGAAAGCCATCTATAGTCATATGAAAATGCGCTAAATCACTATTGATTAAAGAAATGCAAATCAAAACAACTCTGAGGTACCATATCACACCTATCAGATTGGCCAATGTGATAAAACAGAAAAATGATAAATGTTGGAGAAGATGTGGGAAAATTGGAACACCAATGCATTGTTGGTGAAGTTGTGAAATGATCCAACCATTTTGGAGAGCAATTTGGAACTATGCCCAAAGGGCTATAAAAATGTGCATACCCTTTGATCCAGCAATAGCACTTCTAGGGCTCTATCCCAAAGAGATCAAACAAATGGGAAAAGGACCCACACGTACAAAAATATTCATAGCAGCTCTTTTTGTGGTGGCAAAGAATTGGAAGTTGAGAGGATGCCCATCCATTGGGGAACGGCGGAACACGTTGTGGTATATGAATGTAATGGAATACTATTGTGCTGTAAGAAATGATGAGCAGGTGGCGGACTCCAGAAAAACCTCAAAGTTGTTTGTTGTTACAATGTTACTGTTATTGTCTACATTGTTCTCCTGGTTCTGCTTACCTCACTCTGCATCAGTTTGGATAAGTTTTCACAGGTTTGCCTATAAATATTTTTGTATAGATAGATACTTTTCATCTCTCTCTGATCTTTTTGGGGTTTAGGCAGAGTAGCAGCTGGGTCAAAGTGTATGTTTAATAACTTTTAATCACTTTTGGGGCATTGTTCCAAATTGCTTTCCAGAATGGCTGGACCAGTTGAGAGTTCTCCGAAGGTCAATGTGACTGTTTTCCCAGCCTCGATCTGGCCCCTGAGTAATCATGGGGCTGATGCCACTGGGGCCTCTAAAGGTGGGATAGAAAATGTGCATTTCTTCATCTTGTAGAAGGCGGCTCCTTTCTCACAGTAGGAGGCCTCATTGATGAAGGCTGGGTAGATGGTGGCATCACCCTCGTAGAAGATCTCTTCCCCACTGAAGAGCTGAAAAATGGGGTCTCCTGGCTTCAGAGGAAAGAAATCTTTGTCCTGAGCAAAGGAGATGAATGTCAGTGGAGACCCCAATGCTGGGGTTGGAGAAGTGGAGCAGGCTCCAGAGCAGAGGGGATTGGAAGCCATTCTCCAGTGGGCAGGGAGGCAGTGAAGCCCAGTAGAAGGAGCGATAAGGAGGGTTGGTGTTAGAAAAATCTGAAACAAAAATCTACTACAGTAAGGGAGTGAAGGAAAGCCTTTATTACACTTCTTTTGAGGTGGAGAAAAGCCTTTGCCCTGTCTAGGCCTTGACCCCAACAGGTTGCAACTGGTTTAGCCTCCAGGGCTTTTTTTTTTTTTGGCAATTGGGGTTAAGTGACTTGCCCAGGGTCACACAGCTGATAAGTGTCAAGGGTTTGGTCTGAGGCTGGATTTGAACTCAGGTCCTCCTGACCTCAGGGCCAGTGCTCCATCCACTGTGCCACCTAGCTGCCCCTCCAGGGTTCTTTCTTGAGGAACTAGTTGTTTACAGAAAGTTGGGAGCACTTTCTGATTGGTTGAGGGACTATTCAGAAGATCTTGGAAGTCCTCAGAATCCCCTTGTTCCATTGTGGAGGCCTCACTTCTAATCCTTTCCTACAGTTGGGAATCAGGGGAGCCCTCGGAGGCCCTACCTCACTGTGTGAACTTTGAGAAGGCCCCTAACCCTCTTTCAATCTTGGTTCTCTTTTCTGTAAAGGAACAGGGACTGAACCTGTGATTTCACTGATATAGAGAATTCCCTGATACAAATCAGCACCTTCTGTGAACCTTATGGTTTTAGAGAGTTACCAGGGACACGAAAGGGTTAAATGACTTGCCCAGGGTCACACCAGTGGGAGGACTTGTTCTCCTTTCTCCCTGGCTCTGAAACCAGCTCTCTGCCCACTGCACCACTCTTTCTTTCCGTAAAACTGGGATAATAGGTTGTTTGGCGTGTGTGTGTGTGTGTGTGTGTGTGTGTGTGTGTGTGTGTGTGTGTAATTATGAGGACTGATTGAATGTGTTTGCAAGGTGTTCTGGTGACAGGAAACCATAAGGCCCTATGCTAATGTGTTTTAATTACCAGGTTGTTTTTTTTGCATGAACTTTTAATTAATACGTTTAATATAATTTAACATTCTTTCTGGACTAAAAAGTGTCCTTCCGATACCCTACCATTCTATGGAAGTGACCCTGGGGCTTAAAGATAGATGCCCCCCCCCAAGTCCTCAAGGATGTGCCAGTGAGAAGCTGCCTGGCCCAGGGGCAGCTTGGCTAAAGGCAGAGGGATCTGTCACCACACTGGCCCAAGGGTGACCAATTATAGCTACATATTATTCCTAGTGATTTCAACTGCTTTACTGGACGTGTGTGTGTGCGTGTGTGTGTGCGTGTGTGCGTGTGTGTGTGTGCGTGCGTGTATCTATATATACACTTCATTCCTATTAAAAGAAAAAAAGATCAAGCCCTAACCTGGCCATGTTGCCTTCTACTCAAAAGTCTTCATTGGTTTCTTCTTGCTTCAAAGGTAAAATATAAAATCCTCAGCCTGGCATGTAAGACCTTTTCTGATCTGCCTCCCACCTGCTTGTATGACCCTGGAAAAAATGACTTGGGTCTCAGTTTCCTCATCTGACAGCTGAGGAGCTCAGACCAGATGGCCTTAGAAGTCCTTTTCCTGTGATCCCATAATGCTATTGATACCCTTCAATCCATCACTCAATGAGCATTCTATTGAGCACCTACTATGTGCCAAGGCCTAGGTTAGGCTCTGGGTGGAACAGACAAAGATAAAACCATCCCTGTCCTTCAACTGGGGGACTCCTATAACTGCGTGTTGTCTCCCCAATAGGATGCCCATTCTTGGAGAGCAGAGGTGGTTTCATTTTTTTTGGTCTTTGCATCCTCACTGTCTAGCAAAGTGCCTGGCACATAGTAGGTGCTTAATGAATGTCTTGCCCCTCAACTACTTTCCAAAGGAAACTGGGACAATGGGGGGAGGGGACAGGCCTCTGGCTAGGCTGGGCTAGAGTTGGTTTCAGTTACTCTGGACCCCCGAGCAAACTGGCATCAGAAGCCAGACTTAGGACCCCTGGGATTAATTGCTTGAGTTTGTTTAATTATAGCAGGAGGACTAATTGGAAGGCACTCCTACTGATGCATTAGCTGGTCCCCTAAAGACCTGTACTGGCCAGCTCTGGGGAAAAGACTCACTTAGCTGAGCTACTTAATAAAGGTACTCCAGGACAGCAGCTCTTCACTCAGTCAAATTAGTGTGCTTTGCTCCCCGCCTCCCTTACGTGGGTGATTATTTCTCTCCATTTGTTTACATAGATAAATTTTCTGCATTTTTCATAAATGGGCTATGGCTGTTGAGGGTGGGGTGGGAAATAGGAGATTGGGGAGGGTGGAAATAACCCTTGACCTTGGTTGAACTGCCTTCGCTAGGGTTTTTCCAATTCCCACCTTGTCTCAGTTAAGCTCAAGGGCAGAAGGAGCAGCTTAGCTGGTGCAGCCTGCTGGTCTTGGAGTCAGAAAGACTTTAACTCAAATCCAACTGCAGACATTTACCATCTGTGTGACCCCTAGGCAAGTCACTTAGCCTCAGTTTCCTCATCCATAAAATAGGGATAACAATAGCACACACACCCTCAAGGTCTGAGAAAACGAGAAAAATTTTGTGAAGCGCTTTGTAAACCTTAAAAGGTTCTATAAATGCACACTACTATTTTTCTTATTAAAATTATTATTCTTATTAAAATAGAGTTTGTCCACAACCAGACTTCAGATCTAGCCTCAGAAGGCAGGGAAGGGATGAGCCATGTTGGAAGCTAATCGGTCAATGAGCCAGTGAAGCAGCAAGCATTGACGAAGTACCTCCTATGGCCAAGGAAGCTTGCTGAGTCAAAAACAGTCCCTGCCCTTCAGGGAACTTGTATTCTCCTAGGGGAGAAAACGGGCATATAACTAAATACCTAAATAAAACGAACTAACTAAATACGGGTATACAACTGAAATATAGACAGAGCAGATGGAAGGTGACCTGAGAGGGGAGGCAGGAGCAGCTGGGAGAATGTGAGAAAAGCCTCCTGGAGAAGGTGAGGGTGGAAGGAAGTCAGGAGGTGACAGGCGAGGAGGGAGAGAATTCCAGGCCTAGGGTACAGCTACAGTGTGGAGGGAGGGGATGGCATGTGGTGAGTAGGAGTGGAAGGGTAAGAAGGTGAGGATGACTGCTGTGGAGTGATGGAGGGAAGAAGGGGGTAACAAGGCTGGAGAGGGAGCAGGGCCAGGCTGGCAAGAGCTTTAAATGCCAAACAGAGGAGGCACCTCCGTCCTCAGCTGACATCTGCTGCTCCTACAAAGCCCCGAGGGCAGCTCCCTGGTCAGTGCTGAGCACTCACCTGGAGCCGGGGGTGGACAAATCCCAGTAACTCCCCGCAGGGAGACCGAGGAAAATCCACGGGCTCTATGATCTTATAAGCCACAATGTCGAAAGCAGGGAATGAGGTACCTGGGGGGGACGGAGAACGGGAATCACGGAACATTAAAGCTGGAAAGACCCACCCCCTTGTTTTACAGATGAAAGAGGGGACTGGACTTGGCCAGGGTCACACAGCCAGTTGGGGCAGCACCTAGGACTCAGACCCAGGTCCTCTGCCCAACAGACCTGTGAGGGAGAGAGGCTGCAGACCCTGGCAGCTCCCTCCCCTGCCTCATGGGTCCTAATGAATCTGTTTATTTTGCATGCATCAGATCGGGCATTCCTTGAAGGCCAGGTTTCTGGTGAAGCTTTGTATGCCCAGGACCCAGCATAGGCTTCTTCATGAACTAGGCTAATCAGCTTTTGTTGGATGACAACGGATGAGTGGATGGGTGGGAGGCTGGATGGACAGAAGGACCAGATGAGTGAACCTGAGGATGGCCAAGGATCCCCAAGGCCTACGGGGTGGGGAGGGGGAAATGATGCTCAGGGACCTTCCTTCTCCCCCCAGCACTTGGTCATTTCTCCCTCATGCTTGGGGCAGATTCCTGTCTTGGCAAATGCTGAGGGTGATGATGGGGCTGCCAGGGTGGAGCCATCAGGTAGGCCCATCCAGGCTGTTCTGGGACAGGACGGGGGGCAAGCCCTTCCTCTGTCTCCACCTTCTAGCCTCGAGAGCCTCAGCAGAACAGCCTAGCCTCTAGAGGTTAAGGGGGATAAAAGGGGGTAAGGATTCCTGCAGGGAGGGCTTGGGGCACTCACCCTGGTTGAAGAGGTCGTTGAAGTCCAGACCACAAGCCACCAGGGCTCTCATATGAGACAAGACATCAGCTCGAAGCACCCTGTGTGGGTGGGAAGAGGGAGGCAGTCCTCTCATAAGAAACAGGGACACAAACACGCACATACACACCACACACAGCCTGACTGCCCCGTGACAAGGGGCTTACCTCCCCTCACCCCCATAGAGAGACCTCAGCTCCCCTGGGGCTAGAGTTCCCCTCAAGCATTCAGACACCTCATCCCCCCAGAGACATCAAGGTCCCCTTCCAATTTACACATCCCTCATCTTCCTTACCAGTTGAGCAGAAGCCCTCCCTGCCCCATCATCTCCCTCCTCTGCTAGTCCTTCTCCCCTATCCCACCCCACCCCACAGGGAAATGACTTTCTATCTATTTTGTGTTTGCTTTTCTAAGGCACAATGCATCCCGCTACATCCTGGCAACGAAAGGAAGGTCCTTTAGCGCAGGGGCTGCTTTATTTTTGTCTTTGAATCTCCAGCCCAGAGCCCACAACGTGGTACCTGAATAAATGTTTGTTGAATTGGATTGGAAGCCTGCAAGGCCTCTCAATGGGATGGTTCCCCAGGATAACAAGAGCAGCAGGAGAAAGAAAGGGATTTAAGATGAAGTTTTCCCAGGGGTTTCTGAGCTTCCCTTGTGGTCTGCTTGGAGCCTCACAATCTCCCTATTATTATTATCTCATTTTTACAGAGAAGGAAACTGAGGCTCAGAGAGGTTGCATGCCTAATATATGTCTGAGGTGAGACTTCAGCCCAGGTCTTCCTTGCTCCGAATCCAGACTTCTATCCATTTACGGCAAGCCAAAGGCTCGCTTTCCAATTCTACCTTGGATGCTCACAAATTGTAAGCCGTGGGGCCAGTTCCCTAACCTATCACCCATGTTTCTTCATCTGTAAAATGAGTGGGCTGGGTTGAGTGGCCTTTGAGGTCCCTTTCAGCTCCAGAGCTGTGACCTCCCCTCATCTCCCACAGAGAAACCTCAGCTCTCTCAGGTCCCCCATCTTCCTGCCCCTCCCAAAGACCCTAGTCTCCAAGGCCCCCTTTCCACAACACTATTTAGGAACCTCTTCCCTGAGGGCCCATCTCCTCTCATCCCCCCTCTCCTCCAGACAGCAAAGGCCCCAGTGGAATCCACATCCCCCAAAACATATACACTAAGGAACCCCAATCCCCTAGAGCTCTATGGGAGAGCCCAAGGTCCATCCTGTTCCCATCCCTACTGGGGTCCCCATTTGTAATACCCAGGCCATTCTTGGCAACTGACTGGAGGGCATAGCTTTCCTGTCCAGGACAGCCATATAGATAGATTGGACATGGGCTCTGAGTGTGTTTCTGAAAGGCAAAGGAACAAAGGGGGGGTCAACGTGGTGGTTCTCAGGAGACCTGGGCTCTAGACCTGCATCTGTCATAGTTGAGGTGCCAAGGTAGATGAGTGGCTCCGCATTTCTAAGCCTCTGTTTCCTCATCTGTAAAATGGGGTGATGACATCCACCTTACCTTTCTTTCAGGGTGTGATGAGCAGTTTGGGAAGGAAGAAGGTGGGGTTGAGGCACTGGGAGAGGGAGAAGGTGCTCAATAATTATTTGTTGAATCAATGAATGAGCGAATGAGTGACTGTCTCCTGCCTCTCAAGTCCAAGGCTTTTTCTACCCTACTGAAGGTAAGGGAAAGGGAAGGGGAGGTAAAGGGAATAAGGTGAGGGAGGCCGGCCATGTGGTGGAACAGAAAGAACCCTGCATTTGGAGTCAGAGGACCTGGGGGGAATCCCTGGTTTTGTGAGGTATTGCTGGTACGATCTTGGACCACTCTGACCCTCAGTGTCCTTCACTGTCAAATGAGGGAACTAGATTAGACAATCCCCAAAGGCCCTTGCACCTCTAAATCTGTGGTGCTAGAACTTAGACCAGCTCGGTCCTCATTCTCCTGGGAGACCCAGGGCCTGGCTCCTCTCTGGCCAATCCTAAAGGCCGAGGGTCACACTGTGTGGGAAAGGGTGAGGAAGGGGACCTGGATATAGTGACACGTATGCATAGTGAAGATGTTCTCCTCAGAGTCCGAGATCAGGCAGGCCGCCATGTTGGAGACTGTGTTGTGAAGGGCCAAGATGAAGTCGAAGGCGTCAGCTGAGCCTTTGGGACCCAAGAGCTGGTTGATCTCCTGGGCCTGTCTCACCTCATACGGGCCATCCCGTGTGTCCTGGGAGCTGTGAGGTCACTGTCTGGAAGGCAGCCAGCCAGCATTCACAGGCAACTATAACAGCAGCCTCAAAGTCAACACTACTGATTGCATTTTCCCCTAATAAAGCAGTCTCCCACAAGATCCTGACTTACTGTTTAAGTGACAATTTGTCTTATGCAAATATGCTGTGATTGGTGGTTTACGGCTCACCTCTCCATGGATAGCTCACCTGCTTTTAAACATTACCTGGAAAAGTGTGGGGAGCTGAGATTTCACATTTCTCTGGCAAGCACAGACTGAGATGCTTGAGGGTCCTAGTTCAAGATCTTTTACTTTTGATTTGATTTAGTAAAATGCATGTGTGAATGAGTCATCCTTTTGGGTCATGCAAAATGGGAAAGAAACGAGTCTCTTGATGGGATGGGGGCTGAGCCAATCTGACCAGTTACAGATCATTGCTGGGAATTCTCCTGCCCTTAGATTATTGTAGAATGAAGCCTGGCTGAGGCCCTGGGAGCTGGGGCAGCCACAGGGCGGGATGATGGCTTGTCATCGGTCCTCCTTCTTTCAGGGTCAAGGGAAGGCCTAGGCACAGCTAGGGCACCACTCACGTGAGGAAGGCCCTTGTGAAGCTTCTGTTCAGGTCCTGGCTGACATAGCGGATGCAGTGCTTTGTGGCTTTGGGGTTGGCCAGGAAGGGCGTGGCTGCAAAGGTCCCCCTCTGCAGCTCGGAAGGGCCCTGTAGCCAGTGTTTCACCAGGTAGATGCTGCAGAGCTCATTCCCGTGGGTGCCTCCCATCACAGCCACACGCTCCAGCTGACGCTCTCTGGGGGGTGTTGAGTACATCCTGGAGTCTGTACCTGGAACAGAAAAGGGGAGACTGCTCCTTGGACCCTCATCCCCAGAGACTGGGTGGCCTTAGGCAGTTGCTATGGCAAAGAGGGGCCTCGTGGGGCCCTTGCCTCTCTTTGGGGCCCCAGGCACTTCCCAGCTTGCCTTGTCCTGCCTTCCAGAAGCTCAGAGCTGACAAAGCCCCACAAAGGCAGGCATGTCAGCAGACAGGCCAAGAGGCACAAATCCCCTCTGCTAGTGGAGGCAGAGGCTTCAATGGAGGGTTTGGAGTCAGAAGTTCTGGGTTCTAACCCCATCTCTGACACTTCCTGTCTAGGTGACCTTCAGCAGTCATTTAATATGTCTAATCCATAAAGGGAGGGTTGTAGTAGGTGACTTCTTTTTTTTTTTTAAATTAGGCAGTTGGAGTTAAGTAACTTGCCCAGGGTCACACAGCTAGTAAGTGTCTGAGATTGGATTTGAACTCAGGTCTTCCTGATTCCAGGGCCAGTGCTCTATCCACTGTGCCCCCTAGAGGCTGCAAGTACATGATTTCTAAGCAGGAGTAGACATGGGTAGTAAAAAGAGTTTAGAGGGGCAGCTAGGTGGTGCAGGGGATAGAGCTCTGGCCTTGGAGTCAGGAGGACTTGAGTTGAAATCCTGCCTCAGACACTTGACACTTATTAGCTGTGTGACCCTGGGCAAGTCACTTAACCCCGATTGCTTCACAAAAAAACAAAAAAACCCAAACAAAAAAAGGAGTTGGAGTAAGTGACTTCTGAGGTTGCTTCTGGCTCTGCATCAACGACCCTGGACCTCTTGTGTGTCTAAATGTGAGTTTTGGACAGGGGGATGATAGAAGTGGGGGGATGGTAGAAGTGGGGGGATGGTAGAAGTGGGGGATGGTAGAAGTGGGGGGATGGTAGAAGTGGGGGAATGGTAGAAGTGGGGGATGGTAGAAGTGGGGGGATGGTAGAAGTGAGGGTCTGGGGACAGGGAGATGAAGAGTTCTCTGACAAAGATCAGAGATCTGAGATAGAATAGGAATGAATACAAAGATATGGCCTTATTAATAAGAGCCATTCCCCAAAAGATAAATGGTGAAGGGATATAAACAGGAAATTTTCAAAAGAAGAAACAGAAGCTATCAGCAACTATATGAAAACACATGCCAAATCACCAATAGTCAGAGCAATGCAAACCAAAACAACTCTGAAGTTCTATCTTATAACCTTGAGCTCCCTCAAGACGTCAAAAGAGAGAAATGGTAATTGCTGGAGGGGATGTGGGAGGATGGGCACATTACTATACTGTTAGTGCAGAGGCAAATCATTGCCACCATTCTGGAAAGCAATTTGGAGCTATGGTTCAAAACTTGTGAGATCACCCTGATCTTCTGATACCGCTACTGGGCTGATGCCCCAAAGACAGCAAAGAGAGGAGGAAAGCATCCATATGCGCAAAAACATCTGTAGCAGCTCTTTCTGTGTGGCGAAGAATGGGAAATAAAAGTGGCGTCCATCCCTCGGAGCATGGCTGAACAAGTTGTGATACAAGAACGTGGTGGAATACTACTGAAATTATGCATGTGATGGATTCAGAGAAACCAGAGAAAACAGCTAAACTGACACACAGGGCAGAGAGCGGGAACCGGAGAATAATGTGTACAATGATTAGAGTAATGCAAACAATTATAACAGGAGTCTAAAACATACCTACACTACCTAAGACGGTGTCATGTAGAGGCACCCCAACTCACTCAGGGTACCTGAGAACTCTGAGGGGGGAAGTAACTAGTCTGGCTTTGAGAGAGCCGGGAAGAAAACCACTTTAAAAATCTTTTCCTTTTGAATTTACTCATTATTTAATTCTTAAAAATGGAATTCACTGGGGTTTTTTTTATGTTTTAAATTCCAAATTCTATCCCTCCCTCCCTTCTCTCCCTGTGCTGGGAGACGGTAAGCACTTTGATACATGTGCAGTCATGCAAAACATTTTCACATTAGTCATTTTGTGTAAGAAAATTCAAACCAAAAAAAAGAAAGAAAATGAAGACGAACATGCTTCAGTCTGTATTCAGATACCAGCAGTTCTTTCTCTGGAGGTGGATAGCATTTTTCATCATGAGTTCATTGGGATTGTCTTGGATCATCGTATTGTTGAGAACGGCAAACTCATTCACAGTTGATCGCCGTACAATGTTGCGGTCACTGTGTGCAGTGTTCTCCTGGCTCTGCTCACTTCACTCTATATTAGTTCGCCGAGGGCTTTCCGGGTTTTTCTGAAATCATCCTGCTCATCATTTCTGGTAGCACAATAGTAGTCCAGCATGGCAATACACCACAGCTTGTTCAGCCAAACTGAGGCATCCCCTTGATTTCCAATTCTTGACCATCGCCAAAAGAGCTGCTATAAATCTTTTTGTACGAATAGGTTCTTCTCCATTCTTTTTTTATCTCTTTGGGATGCAGACCTAGTGGTAGGATTGCTGGCTCAAAGGTGACACACAGCCCCTTTAGGTACAGTTTCAAATTATTCTCCAGAATGGTTGGATCGGTTCACAACTCCACCTACAATTCATTAGTGTCCCAGTCCCACATCTCCAACATTTGTCATTTTCCTTTTCTGTCGCATGAGCCGATCTGCTAGGTGTGAGGTGGTACCTCAGAGTTGTTTTCATTTGTATCTCTCTAATCATCAATGATTCGGAGCATTTTTTCATGACTATGGATAGCTTTGGTTTCTTCATCTGAAAACTTCCTGTTCATAGCCTTTGACCATTTATCAATTGGGGAATGACTTGTATTTTTATAAATTAGACTCAGTTTGAGAAATGAGGCCTTTATCAGAGACGCTTGTAAAAAATTCCCCCAGTTTTCTGCTTTCCTTCTAATTTTGGTTACATTGGTTTTGTTTGTGCAGGGGCAGGGAGATGGAGCACCAAAGGAGGGGGAGGGGTTTGAGGAAGGGGAGGATAGAAGGACCTGTGGACAGAGGGACAAAGAACAGGGTAGGAAGGATAGCAGAATGGATGGGCAGGAGCAAGAGGAAGAGAGCAGAAGAAGAGAGAGGGGGATGGAAAGACAAGAAGGTGGAGGATTAGCAAGTGGGGGGGTTTTGGAGGGGGCACAGAAGGATGGGGAATGGAAGGAAAAGGAGCTAGAGGAGCAGGGATGGAGGGAAGAGGGGACGGGAGATGGGAGATGAAAGCCCAGAAAGGGTCTGGCTCAGCACTGACCTGGGCTCAGTCTCTCCACCACTGTCTGCTCCCTCCCTGGGTGAGGCTCCTTCTCTATGGGAACCTCATTCTCGAAGCTCCAGGTTTGGGAAGGTGGTTCAAAGGCTGCCCGTGTCTCCAGCAGCTGCCCAGAGTTCACTGGATCTTGACAGGCACAGGAGACTTTGGCCTCATGACCTGTCCTTCCCTCACTACGCAGTGACCAGGATCTGTCTCTTGCCAAGCCTGGACGTCCTCTAGGCTGCCTGAGCGCCTATGCCGGATGGGAGTGGGCAGGCCAGCTGAGAGCCGAGTTAAAGGGAAAGGAATGAGGACAGAGCAGAGCTTTCCCATTTCGCTGAGGGCAAAACCTCTCTTCTATTTCCCCCTGTCAGCTCAAGGGAGAAGAGAAAACACATGGGCTGCGAGAGGGGAGGGGGGATTGGGGTCACTACCAGTCTTTATGTTGGACAAGTGAAAAGAACTAAACATGGCAGTGGAAGGGGTAACAAAACAGTCTCTGACTGTGGAGAGAAAAGCACTTTGCAAGCCCTGGGCCCCCAGCCCAGGCCCTTAACCCTTAACCCAGTGCCCCCTCCAGCTAAGACAGAACTGCAGAGAAAGTGTGAAGATATGCGGGGAGGAGTTAGTTTCTTCCCAGAGAGAGGAGGGGGAGGAGCAAGAGGAGGAGGAGAAGGGGGAGGAGGGGAGGAGGGGGGGAGGAGGAGGAGGAGGAGGGGAGGGTGAGGAGGAGGAGGAGGAGGAGGAGGAGGAGGAGGAGAACATGGAGTTAACTTTCTAGTTAACTGCAGGTTTACCTGCAAGCTCTGTTGAGGTCTAGGGGTTCTGGGAACCCTGAAATTCAAGGGCAAAAAACCTTGAAAGAATTCAACTCATGCCTTCTTTCAGTCAGAGACTAGGTTTATTAAAACACCAGTGAAGGTGGGCGAGACTTGAAGAATCCATGCTATAGGCCAGATTTTAATAATCTGACCAATTTGGTAGACAAGACTGACCTTTAACTGATGGAGTCATTGGGAGGTAACCCGGAAGGGCCTAGAAGGAATTAAGGGTGCAAAGTGGCTGGGGGCAATCGGGAGGTAAGAGACCATGAAGGGCTGGGCTAGGTCAGAAGTCACAGAATTGGAGACTGCAGCAGCCAAGCCACAAGGCCAGGACAGTTGAAAGGATTATTAACTGGGAAGGGCCAGGTGCCCTAGCTGAAAAGTCCAGGGCTTTGTAGGGGTTCATCTTCAGTGCCCCATTACTCCCAACCATAACCCCCCACACAACCAGTGAGCATACAACACAAAGTAAAACAGCAGACCCACAGAGCACATTTAACAGCATATATAGTTTTCCTCACCCATTGTCCCCCACCTCCAGAGCCCGGATGAGAGGAAGCCTCCCCCTGAGTGCCAGAGAACAATTTTCTAGCTCTTTCAGTGGGATAGAAAGCTGCCTGCCACAAGAAGGGGGCAGCAACCTCCAGGGTGGAAAAGTACATATTCTCTAACCAGATGGCCATGCAGCCCCCCCAGCCCCCAGACAAGCACTGGGAGGGCTTGGAGGCCCCTCTTCCTGGCCCTGCCCAGACATACTTACCTGGGAGCCAGGTTTTTAACCACTGCTGCTTACTGTGAGGTGTGGGATGGCTGATTCCCAGATGGGGGGGGTGACTCTGGCCCTGCCCCTCCCCTTCCTCCCATCCCCCACCCACCAGTTTTGCCAGGTTCAGTGATTTTTCAGCTACTGCCCTAGAGGGCCCTTCCCCACTGTCCTACTAGTTTCCTGTGCTTGACTTCCCACCGTCTAAAACTTGAAACCTGGGACTCTGTGCTCTGGCTCTGAGCTGGTGCTTCTCCAAACTTTCTGGGCCCCTCTTAGGGTCATCTGTAACATGGGGGTGAGCTTCCCTCACAAGACAATGAGGATGGAGAGGAATAATGGTGGTAACCGGCTCCAGTTCAGTGCAGATGCCCAGGACTTAGCTCAGTGCTTGGCACATAGTAGGTGCTTACTAAATGCTTACTGACTGACCTGACTCCTCCTTTCCTCCTTCCTGCTCTCCTTTCCTCCTTCCCTCTCTTTTTTCTTTCTTCCTTTTTCTTTCTCTCTTTCTTTCTCTTCCTTCTTTCCTTTCTCTTTCTCCTTTTTTCCCTTTCTCTTTCTCTTCCTTCTTTCCTTCCTTTCTTTTTCTTTCTTCCTTTCTCTTCCTTCCTTGCTGTTTCTTTTTTCTTTCCCTCTTTCTTTTTCTTTTTTCCTTTCCCTTTCTTTCTCTTCCTTCCTTCCTTCCTTCCTTCCTTCCTTTCTTTCTTCCTTTCTTTCTTTCTTTCTTTCTTTCTTTCTTTCTTTCTTTCTTTCTTTCTTTCTTTCTTTCTTTCTTTCTTTCTTTCTTTCTTTCTTTCTTTCTTTCTCTTTCTTTGCAGGCAAGCTCCCCTCCCCTCCCATATCTCAGCTCATTTCAGCCCTGCTCCCCAGCCCCCACTGCCCAACAGAGCCCCAGCCCATCCATCTCCCTGCGGCCAGAGCTGCCACTGGCCCGACTGGTATTGAGCAGCGATATGAAGAGGTGTGAGAGAGAGTGGTGGGCGCGGGGGACTGGCTGGCAGGAGAGATGGATGAGGGAGGCAAGGAGAGGGCAGCAGGAGAGCCCCAGGCAGGAGAGAGACAGGAGGATTGAGGCAGGAGCCCACAGAGCTGGAGCTGTCAGCACACACGCATGCATAGACATGCACACACATATGTACGCATACACAGACTCACACAGATATACACACTCAGGGAGGCCCACATACACATGGACCAGGCAGTGGAAAGGCTGCTGCCTTTGAGGTCCAAACCCCGAGTCTGCAAACAAGCTCTCCAGCCTGGGGCCTTCTGTCCAGAGCTCAGCTGTTCAGGGACACTGTTCCAGCCAAGTCCTCTGAAGTGGTTGAGATGGGATGACAGATGTGGTCTAGTCTGGGGTGCTGCTAGCTGAGCCCCACTTCCTCGACTGGTATGGTCTAGTCTGGGGTTGAGGGCTGTGGAACGTCGGGCTTCGGAAGGGGAAAGAGCTCTCCCCAACAGCTTCAAGGCCACAACTCCCTCGCCCTCAGTCACCAACTTGGTGGAGTACTTGCCGTATGCCCAGCCCAGGGCCAGGACCACAATAGGGGGGGTGGGGGTGGGGAGCACAGAAGGGCCCCTTGGAGACAAAGCCCTGGCCCTGCTGCTGGCAGGGAGCCCAAGAGGGCAGGCCCTGGGTTCCAGGGGGGCCAGACACAGCCCTTTCCAGGCCTCAGCCAGCCAGCAGAGAGGAGCAGCCGGCTCCTGTAATCAAGGTGACCCCATCTCTATCTCAAAGAAAGATCAGGGCTCTCAGCTTTCTGTCTAACCCTGGGTGGCATCAGTCATCTAAAGCAGCTAGTTGTCAGGCAATAAACACTTATTAAGCCCCTGCTGTGTGCCAGGCATTGGGCTAAACACTGACGACATAAAGAAAGATAGAAGGAGGTCAGTCCCTGCTCTCAAGGAGCTAGGAATCTAGTGAGGAGGACGACCCTCTGTAAGGAGGCACAAAGAAGCTCACCTGGACAAAGTAAAGCAAGCTGCATGGCCTTGGAGAGGCAGTAGGATGTGGAGCAGGCACTCTGCTCAGGGCTCAGCCAGACCTCGGCAACGTCTCGCTCGGTCTCAGTTTCTTCACCTGTAAAAGGAGGATATAAGAGGCGTTGACCCCCCAAAACAGCGTCTGTTCTAAGAAAGAAAGAGTTAGGGTGCGTGTGTCCGCATTTCAATTTCTTTCACAGGCTGGTATGATTCACATTGCGTGGAGTTACAGTCCCAAACTAAGCCCGCCTAAGGGGCCAGTCTAGAAGGGGCTCAGTCTGGGATCTTGAGGTACCCGACTGTACACCTTCTCAACTCACATCCCCAGTGGAGCGGCCGGCAAAGGCCAGGAGGCCTGCAGCTCAATTACACAAGTGCCTACACTGTCCTAGGCACCAAGGACACAAGTGAAACTGTCTCTGCCTTCCAAGAGCTTGGGAGGGGGAGGGTGGAAAGAGGAGAGGAGAGGAGAGCAGTAACTGAGAATTAAAAGAAATTCAGTCTTTGAAGAGGCAGAGGGGCCGAGGAAGGTCCTGGCAGCTGTGGAGGACAGCTGGCCTGAACAAAGGTTGGGGCGGGAGATGGCACAGCAAGTGTGAGGCCAGCTACCCAGGCTGAGCATTTATTGAATGCTTACTGTGTGGCTGGCATCGTGCTAAGTCTGGGGGGCAGATCCAAGCCTGCTGACAGTCCCTGCTCCCAAGGAGTTTACATCCTGATGTCAAGGGGCCTCGCATGCCAGGCTCGGAGTGTGTAATTGATTTCCAGAACAGCAGCGCGGCACCACAGCTTGGCGAGTGGGGGAGTAATGCCGTTGGCCCTGGGCTTTGGGGAGGTCACTGAGGCGGCTGAGTGGAGGACAGGCTGGAGGCCGGGAGGCCAGCAGGATGCTGTTGCAATAGCTCAGAGGAGGGGTGCAACCAGGTGGGGGCTGGAGGTGGAGGACAGGACTTGGCACAGCCTCGTGGGGCCATTGTGAGGTCATGACTATTGTTGCTGCCATTAGAGGATTCTAAGCTCACAGGCCTACAGCTGGAAGGAACCTCAGTGGTCATCTTACAGAAAAGGAAACTGAGGCCAGAGATACAGAACCATGGTTGCTTCTCCCAATCACTGGGGCCGCTCAAGGTTGGGCTTTGGCCTTGTTTAGAGGGAGCTCAGACACCCCCCCTGCTTCCAGCTTCCTTCGGCCCACAGTGACCTCTGCCCCTGCCCACATCCTCATCCTCACACTCAGTGCCCTCGCCATCACTACCCTTGCTTGCAAAGAACCATGAGTGCAGGATTCAGGGCTGAGCTCGTGGGCACCAGAACTGGGTCAGACTGGGCTGGGCTGGGCTGGGTTCACAGGCACCAGAACTGAGCTGGGCTGGACTCCAGGGCATCAGGGTTGGGCAGGGCTGCTCCTGCAGACACAGGTCTGTTTTCCCCTCCAGGGACCCTGGGGGGCCTTAAGGCAGCATCCCTGTCACTGTTATCTCCAAATCATCATCTGGAAATTGCTTGAGTGGGTCAGCTGCCAAAGAAGACAAGGGGGCTGGCCTAGTGGGACCCAGGAGGTGGGAGGAGATGGGGATGAAGGGGGGGCGGGGAGGGAGGCTGCCATCATCCACCACTCCTTTCCACGGCTCCTCTTCTGGACCACTCTCTCCTGAGCCCCGCCTGGTCCAGAGCTTTCCAAGAGACAGTTGCTGCTCATTGCCCTCCAGAAGCCAGGCAGCGAGGGCAAAATCTGGGCAAGCCAGTGGAGCTGCCCCCTGGTAGCCAGGAGAGACCCAGTCACCCACCTGTGGAGATGAGCCGGGAAGACTGAGGGAGCCCCTCAGAGAGAGACGGACCAAGAGAAGGTTCTGGGCATGGAGTAAGAGGCAGATCTGAAGAGATACAGAGACTACCCGGGACCGCAGAGACAGAGACGAGAGGCAGAGACTGTATCGTCAGCAAGTACACGGGCCAGGGTGGAAGAGAAGAAAGATCACTGCAGAGACACTCCAGGAATGCCGAGTAAGTCTTGCTGGGTGGGGGCTCAGAGGTGTGGGTGCCTGGGAGCCGGGGCAGGCTGGGCTGAAGGTCTCTGCAGGACGGGACAGGACCAGACAGAGGAGGGTGGGAAAGCAGAGCAGCCAGAGGGAAACTGGGGAGACCCGGGCACAGGCTGCCCCCAGCGGTCGCAGGCTCAGGCTTCAGTAAAGAACAGGAGTCGTGGAACCGAGGGGCTCAGGGGCTCAGAAGTGCAGACCGCCTTTGCTTCGGAGCCTGTGGAGAAAACTCAGCTTCAGAGCCCAGCTAAGGGCACTGTTGGGTTTAGCCAGCAAAGGGGGAAGACGAGGTCAGGGAGAAGGAGATGTCTGTGTTCGGATATCTAAAGGGCTCTCCCAGGGATTAGCTTGGATCTGAGTGGTCCTTGAGGGTAGAAAAGGGTTGTTCAGAATACGGAAGAACTCCCGAAAATTCACAGCAGTCCAAAAAATGGAAGAGTTTGCATTGTGAGGTAGTGAACTTCCTGTTTCCAAAAGCATTCAAGCAAAGACAGGATGACCACCTTTCAGATACTGTAGAAGACGAATGTGGGTAGTCAGGGAAGGCCTCCCGGAATAAGGGGCTCCTGAGAAGGGCTTGGAAGACAGCCAGAGAGACTGAGAGGAGGATTAGGCAGAGGAAGACCCGCTGAAGGACTGGGCCAGTTAACTTGGAGAAAAGAAGGCTTAAGGTGGCTGGAAGTGGACGTCAGGCTGTCTCCCAACAGAGGAATTAGCATGGCTCTACTCAGCCCCAGAGCCAGCCTTGGGAGCTGCCAAAGCAGAAATAGAGGACGAGCGTGGCTTTTGGCTTGACTCCTCCAAAAGCCACCGTGGCCGTGACCGAGGCGAGCCCCTCCTTGAGGGTCCTCAGACAGAGGCTGAGGCAGAGCGCCCCAGGGGGAGGATTCTTCAGGCATTGGGTGATTGGCTGGGAAAGGGCAACAGTGAGTTTGTTTGGACGTATTCATCTGTTGTCCCCATTCAGTTGTGTGTTGCTTGAGTGCAGGGACTATCTTTTGCCTCTTTTTGCATCCCCGGAACATAGTAGGTGCTTAATAAATGATTATTGATTACATAGCACCTACTGTGTGCCAGGCACTGTGCTAAGTGCAGTTTATAAATATTATCTCATTTGGTCCTCACAATACCTCTGCAAGGTAGGTGCTAGCATTGTCCCCATTTTACAGTTGAGGAAACTGAGGTAGGCAGTGGTTACATGACTTGCCCAGGATCACACAGCTGGTAAGTGTCTGAGGCTAGATTTGAGCTAGTCTTCCCAACTCCAGGCCCAAAGCTCTATCTGATGTGGTACCACCAGGTGCCTCAAAGGAGAGGCTGGATACCTCTAAAGTCCCTTCCAACTCTGAGGTGCCACATCCCCATGGGATGGGAAGAGGCATGAGGCTGGGCCTTCACATCTGAAGAAACCTTGGGCGACCACGCCCTGCCCTCTTGTTTTACAGATAAAGAAACTGAGTCTCCAAGATGGGAAATACCTTGCTGAAGTCGCTTGACTTGGAAGTGTTAGGATTTGCACCAGCAATTCTGCTTCCAAATACATGTTTCTAGGACCCCAGGCTGCTTGCTCAGGCCGCTTCCAGCTCCAAAAGCCTTTGATTTTTTTCTTAACGGGATTTATATGCTATAGGCATGGAGTGGACTGTGTCCCTCTCCGCAGGACCCAGAGCCACATGTTGTGGAAAGAGCCCTTGAGAGGCAGAAGCCCCACTGTGGCCACTGATTCCTGGGTGACCCTGAGCAAATCCCCTCTGGGCCTCAGCCTCCTCCCCTATAAAATGAGCAGGTTCAGCTAAGAGCCCTCTTGGCTCTATGATCTTAATTCTTCCAGCTCCTAGGTGGCTGAAAGAGGGACAGAGGAAGGAAGGAAGGAAGGAAGGAAGGAAGGAAGGAAGGAAGGAAGGAAGGAAGGAAGGAAGGAGGGAAGAAAGGAAGGAGGGGAGGAAGGAAGGAAGGGAGAAAGGGAGGAAGGGAGGGAGGAAGGAGGGAGGAGGAAGGGAGGGAGGGAGGGAGGAAGGGAGGGAGGGAGGGAGGAAGGGAGGAAGGGAGGGAGGAAGGGAGGGAGGGAGGGAAGGAAGGAGGGAAGGGAGGGAGGGAGGGAGGGAGGGAGGGAGGAAGGAGGAGGAAGGAAGGAAGGAAGGAAGGAAGGAAGGAAGGAAGGAAGGAAGGAGGAGGGAGGGAGGGAGGGAGGGAAGGAGGGAAGGAGGGAAGAAACAAGCATTTATTAAGTACCTTAAGCACCTACTACTGCCAGGCACATGCTTAGCACACTAG
This sequence comes from Phascolarctos cinereus, assembly GCF_003287225.1. NCBI lineage: Eukaryota > Metazoa > Chordata > Mammalia > Diprotodontia > Phascolarctidae > Phascolarctos > Phascolarctos cinereus. The sequence continues at coordinate 258,220,249 of NW_027556402.1, read as the reverse complement.
ACACTTTATAAATAGCACCTCATTTGATGCTTACAACTCTGGGAGGTAGGTGCTATTATGATCCCCAATTTGCAGATGAGGAAACTGAAACAGAGATTAAACGTCTTGCTCAGTCACACACCTAGTAAAGGTCTGAGACAGGATTGAAACTCAGACCCTTTCAGCTCCACGTCCAGCACTCTGTGCCCTGGGCCGCCTAGCTTCCCCCAGAGTGCAGTGAGTGAGAATCCAGGGCCTGAGTAACAGCCCTCCTCCCAGCCAGGCAGAACCCAGGAGCTCGAGGGCAGGACCTGTCACTCTAGGCTCCTCAGAGACCCTTGATCCCCTCTATCAGGCCTCCCATCAATGCTCCCAGTGCCAGCTGCCAAGGATCTCCTGCCATCTGGCTCCCTTGCCCCCACTGCTGAGTCATCTCTCCCCAGGACAAGGCAGGTCTGACATCCAGACCGTGATCTGGGGAGAGAGCTTGGAAAAACAGACCCACTGCTTTCACCGATTCACTAATGAGAAATGGGGGGGGGGGGGCAGGCCGACTCAAAGAAAATTCCGAGCTGTACAGTAGCTTGGTAGGGCACAGCTGGGTTCCTTTTGAGAACCTCCCCGTTCCACTAGACTTAACTCAAGAGTGTTAAGGTCCCCAGTGGAGTAGACAGATGGCAGGTGAATAGATAGATTTGTCTGACCCAGACCCAGGCCCAGAGGAGAGCTTGCTCTGGATGGCCCAAGGGCAGCTCAGAGCTCAGCTGCTTTCTGAGCCTGAGTACAAGGGCTAGAGTTGATGGGTGGGGCCCAGAATAAGCCTGCTCCAATCTTTAGTACAACAACACTCCCGGTCCACAACTCAGAATCTGAGAGGGGGAGGGGTTCTGGCCCCTGCATCTGGCATCTCACTGCTGGAAAGTGTCTAATGTAGGACCAGACCCCAGTCTTCCTGACCCTGGCGCCCTCCTGTCAGGGGGACACAGAACCATCACTGATGACCTGTTTGAGTCCAAACACCCTTCGGTTCTGGACCCAACCATATCGTCCCCTCGTCAGCATCTATCTCTCTACCTTTTCCAGGAGAAATAGTTATGAGACACTAATGAGAAGCTTTGCTGAGGACTCCTCACTGTCCCAGCAAAGAGAGGGAGATGCACCCACCAGAGAAGAGAAACCTGGACTGGGAGATTTGGGCTGGGCTGCTCCTTCTAGGGTGAGCTAGGCGTTAAGCACCTACTGTGTGCCAGGCCCACGCTAGCTGCCGGAGACACAAAGACATAAGACTTCCTGTGCTCCAGGAGCCTCCATACTAATAGTAACTCTTCTATACTATGACTAATGTGTCATACCAAGAGATGACACATATCTAAGTTTATTCAAAAGAAACCATTGGTCATTGGTGTGGGCAGGCACTAACACCTGAAGTAATCAAGAAAGGGACCTTCAAGGTCATCATTTTACAGAGGAGGAAACTGAGGCCCACAGGAGTGAAGTGATGAAGATCACCAGACAGCAAGCACCAGAAGCAGGCTTTGAACCCAGGTCACTGGACCCCAGAGTCAAAGTCGGCTCTCACTATGACTCTGCTTCTCTAGCCTTCATAGTCTCTGGGCCTCAGTTTACTCATCTATGAAAGGGATGAACATATCACTTGCCTTCTCAATCTGTAGGGGCGGGAAAGCATTTGGAACTAAAACTTCTCAAAAAATGTTATAAATCAATTGATCGATCAATTTGAAAAGGGATGAGGACACATGGCCCTCTTCCCTCAGAGGCCGGGCCCATGGATGAGTAAGCATTGTGAGAAGTCAAAAGTAATGTGAGGAATTATCATCATGATAACGGTTCAGGCTCACTCGTTGGGAGATCACTCATGTGGCAGCCTCTGCTATTCATGGAGGAGAATCTGGAGGAAGGTAAAAATGGTCCCCGAGCCCTGAGAAAGATGCTCCAAAGCCCACCTGGTAGAGCGCGTGCGTTTCTCTTGGGATTCTCCTTGCTAACATCGCCTATGGAGACCTTGGAGACCTCCCCTAACGCGCAGCTCATCACCTTCCAAAGCAGTCTATTCCACTTTGGGTCACTTCTGATTGTTAGAAAGAGTTCCCTTAGGAAGAGCTCCCTCCAGCTTCTCCGGATGTCTCCTGGATCTGTCCTGGGTGGGGCGGGACACACTGCTGGTCTGGTGCCTCGGCTTCTGGACTGCCAGATAGCCTCAAACACTTTTACTCAACAAAGGATTCCCAACAGGCTGGAGTGGCTGGGGGAGTTCTGGGAGCTCAGAACTGACTAGAAAGGGAGAGGAGGGGCCGTTGCTCAAGGCAGGCACTCAGACAACAAAGAAAAACTAGAAAGCAGACAGGATTCAAAGGCACAGCCCACTCGGTTTCTGGGTGGGCTCCGAACTGCCTGCAGGAGGAGGAGGAGGATGAGTGATCACCACTCCCCTGACTCCACAAGGAAAGGCCAAATCCCCGCCGTTGCTAGGGCAGGGACTTGGGTAAGGTGTTTGAGAAAGAATTCCGGCCGGAAGGCTACATGTGGAGAACAGGGTTAGAGGGGCTGGCTGCGCTCCTGGCTTCCTGAGGGAGCTCAGATGAGCCCCTTCCTTTCCCTGGGCTTTCTATTCTCCACGTTGAGGTGTCCAGGTGGCTTCTTCCCGCTGTGGCATCCTGCAGTCCCTTCCTCCTATCCCCCCCCCCTCTCCCTTATCCCGTCCCCTCCTGCCACATTTCTGTCCCTGAAGAAGGTCAGCGAGGGAGTTATGAAGTCTCATGATGATCTGATGTTCCTGGGAAAACAGAGGGAGCTTGCTCTCCTATCCAGGCCTCTGATCACTCTTCACAACTCACCCCAAGAGCTAGTCCCACCCAACCCCTCAGTCCTATTCTTGCCAGGGCTGGTATTCCTTGGGATCCCCCAGTCCAGGCTCCCTGTCCCTCCTCCCTCTCCATGGCCACCTTCTTTCTTTCAGTAATAATAATGTCCTCAGCAGAGCTCTTCTGACACATTCCTTCCACTCGGATGCCACCCCAGGTTCAAGGCGTTTTGATGTCAGTCAACATTCACTCAAAACCCCTTACAGCTCATGAGCCCCCATGGACATATTGATTCAAAGCAAAAGGCATTTAATAAAATAGCATAACAATATAAATTCACAGTATTTATAGATAAATGTATAGATATTTAATAAAATAGCATAGCAAGATGAATGCATTGCACATCAAAAAAACTGGCTATATACTCAGGATGACATTCTCCCACAGGTTCTTACAGCCCCAATAGGAGAAGAGATGCACAGGGAGCATATGACTAGGGAACATTCACAGAAAGGTACATGTGCAGGAGACAGTTTGGCCAGGGAAGATTGTATGGAACACATGTGGCCAGGGCACACACATGACTGGGATGACTCGTGCCTCCATGAGTGGCCAGGGAAGGCTGAGGTCCTCCGGTGACATGGCTGACCCGATTTCTCCATTGAGTCAGAATCCTCTGCTGTTCTTTCCCCTGTCATGCTGCTGCTCACTTTAGGGTTTCTCCTACGAGCCCCGGCTTCTGTTCTCTGATGCTGCTGGGTGCCTTTGGTTGGTATCTGGCTTCTCTGTGGCCTCTTCCCCCTTAAGAGAAGAACTCTTTAGCTTGAGAGCTTAAGGGCTAGCTTTAGTTCTTCTATAATGCAATCCTCGGCTACAAAAACCTTTAGGTATTTTAAAACTGTCTTTTGAACTCCTTTTCTTCTGCTGCTATTCTGAGTGCTTCTGGTTAGAATTTTATTTGAGTTACATGTAATCCAAAATTCCTTTGCACTCCTATCATCTTCCTGGTCATTCATCTTAATCCTTCAAATAATCCTGGGCTACACTTAGCAATAGCAAAGAAGTAGGTGACAAAGTACTTTTCAGCCTCGAGATGTTCTCAGTGAAGCATTCATGCTTGCAATCAGGCAGCCCACAAGCACTTGAGAGGCAGACAAAAATCAGCTCTGGTCTGTCTACATTAATAATGAGAAGAATCCCGTCTCTGCAGCCCTGGAAGGTTTGCAAAGCAGTTTCCTCTGATAGTTGTGAGAATGAACCCCAAAATCTGAAGCAATTTTGGAAAGTCATCCATTTGGTAAAGGAGAGAGCCAGAAGAAGGTGTGACTCCCTGTTGAGTCTCTGCAAGTTTGTATTAGAGTTTCTATAAGGGCATGAGGACATTTGCCTGATTGGCCTCAGTGTGCAGTCTCCAGAGAAGGGCAGTTTAAAATGTTGATCAGCAGGTATGACAGTATTGCTTTCCACCGTCCTGGCTTCTTTGAGTGTCTCTGAGCTCAGCCTGCTCTCTGCAGCAAGCTTTTAGGTTAGACAATTTCTAAGGGGCAAAGATGTGAAGTGGATAGAGCAGAGCACCTATATTCCAATCTGGCCTCAGTCACGTACTAGCTGTGTGATCCCGGACAGGTCACTTACCTCTGTTTGCCTCAGTTTCCTCATCTGTCAATTGAGCTGAAGAAGGAAATGGCAAACCACTCCAATATCTTTGCCAATAAAATCCCAAATGAGGTCATGTACAGTTGGACATCACTGGAAAAAAAACCCAAAAAAACCAAGGCACATAAAGCTAGGCTCAAACAATATTAGTAAATAATGGGGTAAGGCAAAGGTACACACAGGCTCCTTGGAGACAGGAATGACTTCCTTGTTGGTTTTTGTACCTCCAACACCTGGCCCATAGTATCAACAATGCAGGTCTTGGGGCCCCAAGACTGGAATTGTAAACTTCTTCACTGCAAAGAATAAATCTTACTTCACTGGGGTAAAATCAGCACTCAGCACACAGGAGGCACTTGATACTCATTAAATGCCCATTCGAGTATAAGATTATAAGCTCCTCCCATTAGATTGTAAGCTCCTTGAGGGCAGGCTTGCTTTTGAGTCTTTGGCCTCTTTTTGTTTCCCCAGCTCTTGGCACAGTGCCTGGCACAGAGTAGAAGCTTAATAAATGTTGACTGATTGAGTGATTGATTCTAGCTATGTGTCTTTGCGTTTTATCCTCCTCCAGACCATTAGCATCATGAGGGCAGGTTGGTTATCTTTGCATATTTCCCTCTGGCCAGCCCAAGGCTGGGTAGCTCACAGGCACTTCCTAAATGTTTAATTCAATCCACTGTCCCACTCTAGACCGTGGAAACACAAAGACAAAAACAAATCAGCCCCTGCCCTCGGCTCACATTCCACCACATGCAAATAAACATAACAGGAAAGAGGGAGGGCTCTAAACACTTGGGAGACCCGAGAGCAGGTCAGTGAGGAGTCGGACCTGCACTGAACCTGGAAGCAGGAGCTGGAGAGGAGAGAAGCAGGATGGCCAGAAGAGGAGGTGGGAGGTCACGGTGGTGCGAGCGCGCACACACACACACACACACACACACACACACACACACACACGCGCGCGCGCGCGCGCGCGCGCGCGCTGAGGCTTCTGACACCAACGGAACTCGGCTAATTCCTGATAGCATCCTTTTCTAGCTTCCTCATGACTGAACTAGTCCAAGGTATCTGGGCTCTGCTTACCCTAGGTTGGGGGCTTTGCCCTCCTAAGTATAAAACCTTGGCAGCTCTAACTTCTGGGACCACTGAGGATGGGCTGGCTGTTCTGGGAAGGGATGGCTTCTGGGGTTCATCTTTATCTCTGAAATGTGATTGGCTGGAGATTCAGATTCAGATGGTATCCTCTGTGTATGTGAGCGCGCGTGCGTGCTCACGTGCACATGCTTCTCGTGATTTGTCAGAAGCAACTTCTGCCCTCAAGGAGCTTATGTTCTGCTGGGGAAGACAATAGGGACGAATGCATGTATATACATGAGCTATACAAAGTGAATACACGGCAGTTTGGGAGGGAGGGAGGGAGGGACTGAGAAAGATCTCTGTTGTGATGGAGGTAAGGGCTTGGGCTGCATCTTCAATGAAACTGGGTAGCTCAAGAAGCAATCTTGAGGACAGGATATGTTCCAGGCATGGGGGACAGCCAGTGCAAAGGAGAGGAAGATTTTGAGCCCGGGTCCACAGATTCCAGGGCCAACCCAAAAGGCATCCACCACCACACATCTGATACATGGCCATCCAGCCTGTGCCCAAAGACCCCCTAATGTAGGAGGCCACTTGACTGACCTGGGGTCTCCTTGATGTGGCTTTCTCTCCCACAGTGCAGATGTCAGCCCACCCACACCAGCACATCCTACGTGATTCCACCCTTGTCCAGGCGTCTGGGTTGGGGGCGTGTCCTGGGAGACCTGTCAAGTCCCTGCAAGATTTCAACCTCCATGGGCAGCGGGAGCACATGGCTCCTTGAAACGGTCATTCCATCACAATAATATATAATTACTGCATAAAACATAATTATTATATTAATCGAAGTATAGTTCATGATTGCAATGCACATTGGACTGGAGAGATTCACTGGCATCTCAGGGGCAGTGTGGTGTAGAAGTAGGAGCTTTGACTGGCCAGGAAGCTTGCGGTTCTGGGTTATATATTAAGTTGAACACAACACTACCCTGCTTGTCTATGTCTCCTTTTGCGAGTATTTTTGTAATGTTTCATCGAAATGTTAACTGTCATCAACCTGCCTCCCAGGGGTGTGAAGAGCAAATGAGATCACACATGAGGAATTCACACGGATGGATCTAGAGAGAAGTGTGAGGAAGGAAGCTTGATAATCATCTCCAAGTCCTTGCTGTTTGCTCTGTTTATCTCCCTATCTCTTTGTCCCTCCCCTCCCCCTGCACCCCCACATATCGAGCATTTAGAACAGGACCAGATCTTAGAGATCACCTAGATCCTCTCCACCCCAAACGACAGAGAAGGAAATTCAATCCCAGAGAAGTGAAACCCGTCAGATAACTAGGAAGGGTGGAGGTAGGATTCACGCTTGGGTGACTCCAACTCTCATGCAGTCATGGCCTCTTGGACATAGGGTCATGACTGGTAGGGTGACCCAGGCTTAGACACCAACCAGGTGCTGAAATTTGGCAGGTACTTGTATTCCTTCATTATGGAGGAACAGCTGAGCTCAGTCTGAGCACTTGGCAAGAAAAGTGAGTTACCATAGACAAACATCTATAAAACTTCCTCCCCCTTGGCCTAGCCCCTTCCTGCTGCCCCAGGCCCAGCCTTCCAAGCAGGAGTCTCTTGGTTCGAAGGTCACAGAATCACAGACTTAGAACAGTAAGGAACCATGGAGTCCAACCCTTCTCATTTTACAGATGAGGAAACTGAGGCACAGAGTACTTAAGTGACTTGCCCATGGTCATACACCTAGCAAGTGTCTGAGGCAAGAGTCGAACCCAGGTCTTCCTGACTCCAGGTTTAGTGCCCTTTCTTTCTTTCTTTTTAGGTAATTGGGGTTAAGTGACTTTCCCAGGGTCACACAGCTAGTAAGGGTCAAGTGTTTGGTCTGAAGTCGGATTTGAACTCAGGTCCTCCTGACTTCAGGGCCGGTGCTCTATCCACTGAGCCACCTAGCTGCCCCTTTAGTGCCCTTTCCAAAAGGATATGCTATCTATCTTCCCCAAATGGTCCTGGTGTCCTGAGGTCTTCTTGCTCCACCTCCAGAGGGATTTGTTTCTGCCCAGTGCTTGCCCAGGCATCCCTGCTCAGCCCCATTCCTGACCAGATGCTCCTTGCTGATTGAGGATGGAGGGAATGTTTTCCCTGTCTTGTCCTGTCTCCCCTAGCCTTCATCTCAGCCAGCCTCAGCGTGCTGACCTCTTCTGAGGGCTACCCACTGCCTCCGTCCAGCCCCGAGTGGGCAGCCAGGCTGGGACCCTCCCTGGGTTACAGCAGGGCCCCAGCTTCCCTGGAGCCCAGCAGGCTGGACCCAGGGGAGGCCCATCCTCAGCCTGGCTGGAAGAATCCCCATGTGTCCAATGTGACTGTTCAGCTGGAGATGAAGAGTCTGTGGGAGGAATTCAACCAGCTGGGGACCGAGATGATCGTCACCAAGGCTGGAAGGTACGGGGGAGGGGCAGGCTGGGAGACTTAGGGTCCTCCAAGGGCCTCTCAGTAACGGGCTGCTCTTTTCCTGGCAGGAGGATGTTTCCCACCTTTCAGGTGAAGATCCTGGGCATGGACACGCTGGCTGACTATGCCCTGCTCATGGACTTCATTCCCCTAGACGACAAGCGGTACAGGTGGGAAGACAGGAGGGACAAGAGGGGGAAGAGAGGGACCAGAGGATTTAAAGCTGGGTCTCAGGGCTGGATTTGGAGTCAGGAACTATGGTTCCAATCCTGGCTCTGCTACTTACTACCCATGGCATGTCAGACAAGTCACCGATGCCATATGAGGACAGGTTGGTTAGCCAGGAGAAGAGAAGCCCTGGGGCAGGGGAGGGATTGGGGCTCCCTTCCCCTTCCCCCCAATGAGAACTGCCTTCAAGGCCACCCTGTGGAAGAAGGATCAGGTTGGTTGGGCTTGGCCCCAGGAGGCTGAACCAGGAGCATGGGATGAGGGGGAGGATGTAGCAAAGAATTGGGGCTCAGTGTCAGGAAAAACTTCCTGCCCATGAGAGCTGCCCCAAAGCAGAGTGGCATCATTGGGAAGCAGGAGGCTCCCCCTTCAGTAAAGATTCTGAATGAAGGTTGGAGGAACCTTGGTGGCAGAGGGGATGTGGAGAGAGGAGTCTCATTCAGGCATGGGTGGGATTGGAAGCAGCAACTCTGGCCCCTTCTGACTCTTAGATTTCCTCATGTGTAACGATCCTTCCAGCTCTAAATTCTATAACTGAACAATCAACCCCGCATTTTACCAGGCTGGAAAGTGAGGCTCAGAAACGGGAAGGGATATGCCCAAAGCCAGGAAGCTCCTATTTCTGCTTCCTCCATAGTAACAGGGTCCACTCGGGAGTGGTATGAATCCACTTTATAGAGGAGAATACCGAGGCTCAGAGAGGGTCAGTAACTTACCTAAAGCTACACCGCGACGTGAGTAGCCTCCGGGCCAAGACTAACCCAGGTGCCTGCAGCTCCAAATCCCCAGTTTTTCCCACAGTGGCATGGGGCCGCCGCCGAGTGAATGAATTAGTGAATGAGTGAATGAATGAATAAAACATTTATCAAGCTCTGTGCTAGGCACTGCGACCATAACTATAGAGCCTCCCTGCCTGTGTGACTCTGGGCAAGCCACTCAACCTCCCTCTGCCTCAGTTTCTTTATCTGTAAAGTAAGGAAAAGGTTGGAGTGGATGGCCTCCGCAGCCCCTTCCAGTTGTAGATCTGTGCGCCAGTCATCCCCATCTGGAAAGGACCGTAGAGAACACGCCCCATCTAACAGAGAAGGAAACGGGCTCAGAGAGCGGAGGCTACTTGTCCGAGGCCATACAACAAGGCAGTGGGGAAGGCAGGATTCGAACCCAGGTCTTCTGACTGCCCAGTCTGCTGCTCTGGACACTCCGTCAGCTCCTCCAGGGAGAAGGGGAGTGCAGGACTGGGTGCCCCGCACCTCCCCGGGCACGTTGCCCTCCAATACATGGGAGGGGTGACAGGACGGAGCTGGAGGCCCGCCAGGGCTGGGGGTCGCCCATCTCCTTCCCCGCTCTGTCCTCCAGATACGCCTTCCACAGCTCCACGTGGCTGGCAGCTGGAAAGGCGGACCCGGCCACACCGGGCAGGATGCACTTCCACCCAGACTCTCCCGCCAAGGGCGCCCAGTGGATGCGCCAGATCGTCTCCTTCGACAAGCTGAAGCTCACAAACAACCTGCTGGACGACAATGGCCACGTGAGCCAGGACCCGTCGCGGCTGGGGGGGGGGGCGGCGAGGGATAGGCCACGGCTTAAACGAGGGGGCGGGGCTGGGGGTGTGGTTCGGAGTAGATGCGCCGGGAGGGGAGTGGGAGGGAGCGAGCCCTCTCTTGCAGCTTGGCACCTGGAGCCGAACTCCATTTACTTCGTGCCCGTTACACCTGGGATGGGTACCAAGCAGGGAGACAAGAGGGATGGCGAGCAAACCGAACGGTGGGTGGGGAGGGGGCCGGAGAATGCTGGGGGCCGGGAAGAGAGGAAGCCCGTGAAAACCAGCGAGTAGAGGCCGATCTGGGAGCGGAGACGAGTAGCTGAGAGAGAGAGGGTGAAGAGAGAAAGGGGCTGGGCACGGGAATGGGGGGAGCATGATGAGGGCCAGGCAGCCGGCCCGAAGAGAGCTGAGGTTGGAGCGAGAGCCCCAGGCCTAAGAGGCAGAAGCTGGAGGCCAGAAGGGACCTGAGAGCGTTGCCGATAGGCTTCCGATCCCAGCTCTCATTCATCCTCGCCAGCTCTGGGACTTCAGACCAGTGCTTCCTCGCTCTGGCCTCTTCATCTGCAAACTGAGCGAGTTGAACCAGATGATTCCCAAGGCTCCTTCCAGCTGTAAACCCTGTGCTTCTAAGTTCCCCCCCCCCCATGGCAGCCTTCCTCATCTTTTTTTTTTTGTTTACTGGACCTGTGTTTTCATTGGCATGGGGAACTCCTAGCGTTCCACACTTCCTCCACCGATGCAGATTGGCATTGGTCTGTAATGTGTAATACTAGAGATCCAGCTGGGACGCCCAGAAGGAAAGTGACTTGTCCAGGGTCACACAGCCAGGAGCTGTCAGAGGGAGAATTTGAACCCAGGTCTTCCTGGCTCCCGAGGTCATCTCTCTATCTACTCTATCCGGCTGCCTCTCTCACTTCCCACCTTAAAGTGGCATCACTGAAGCAAGCGCTTTGCACATATCTGAGCTCTGGATTGGATTATCAAGCCAGTCCTGGCTGGTTGTGCTTGCGCTGCTGTGTGACAGCTGGAGTCTGGGCTCTCAGACGGGCCACAGGGATGGGCATTCTCCCCCACCCCCACCCCAGGCAGCCCTCGAGGGCCTGTGCCCTGGGCTCCCATCCTCCAGGCTTCCATTGTTCCCACTCTCCGGGGTGCCACTGGGCCCACACCACCTTGCCCTCTAGGTGAGGCAGACTCCCTCACGCCCCTCCCGTCAGACTGGGGGAGAGACCCTGCTGGGGTGCTGTGGGTCTGGTCCAGCTACCAGTCGCCAGCCCATCTCAGCCTTCCTTCCTGCCCAGATCATTCTTAACTCCATGCACCGCTACCAGCCCCGATTCCACGTGGTGTTCGTGGACCCCCGCAAGGACAGTGAGCGCTATGCACAGGAGAATTTCAAGTCCTTCATCTTCTCTGAGACTCAGTTCACGGCTGTGACGGCTTACCAGAACCACAGGGTGAGAGCTCTGGCCCTCAGGCTGGGGGGGGAGGGGGAGCTGGGAGTCTAGGGGAGGGGCTGCTGGAGGGAGCCTGAGATCTTGCCCTTCTTCCCCGGAAAGGCTCTTTGCTGGGTCTAGAAACCCAGATCCCAATTCAGCCTTCTCTGAGCCTCAGTTTCTTTTTCCTTTTTTGTAAAATGGGAATGATAATCATAGGAAATATTAAAATGCTGCAGAAATGTGAGTTATTCTTACTAGCCATGTGACTTTGGGTGAGTCCCTTAACCTTGAGGAGCCTCAGTTTCCTCATCTGTAATGTGAGGGGGTTGGATTAGATGCTCTCTCCCTTCCTATAAGCTGAGCCAGAAGGTCAGAGGAGAGGGGAAGTGGGGCAGAGGCTCTGGCATTTTGGGAAGCCCGTTCAGCCTTCCAGAACCCGGAACAAGGCCTCAGGAGGGAAGGGTCCTGGAGTCACAGCATCTGAGAGGCCCGAGGAAGGGGTCTCAGGGTCCCTCCAGTCCAAGCCTTACCTGACCAGGAAGCCATTCATCCGCAGCCTTCCAGATGAGCCCCTACCACCGCTTTGGGATATGGTCCTCAGGGAGTCTTTGCTGAGGCCCGGTTGTAACTAATATTGCTTTGGGGACTTCCCCTGAGGCTCAAGACAGGACACTTCTAATCCCTCTTTCCCACCTCAGTCTTTCAAATACCTGAAGACAGCCATCATGTCCCCCATCCTTCTCCTCAGGATAAATGGCCCCAGGGCCTTAACCAATCCTCTTGTGGCATGAAATCAAGGCCCTTCCCTACCCAGCTTGCCCACCTGTCATGGTTTCTCTTTACTGAAGCCTCTTTCTTTCTTTCTTTCTTTCTTTCTTTCTTTCTTTCTTTCTTTCTTTCTTTCTTTCTTTCTTTCTTTCTTTCTTTCTTTCTTGTGAGGCATTTGGGGTTAAGTGACTTGCCCAGGTTCACACAGCTAATAAGTGTCAAGTATCTGATTTGAACTCAGGTCCTCCTGAATCCAGGGCTGCTGTTCTATCCACTGCACCACCTAGCTGCCCCTACTGAAACTCTTTCTAAGATGGGTCACTCCAAGCTACTTACAAAAATGTAGAAGGGGCCTTACCAGGGCAGAGGACAGCAGGATCCGCCCTCTTAGTCTTGGACATTGTGACTCTTAATGCTACCTAAAAGCTGTCTGGGTTCTCTGTTCTGAGCCCACAGGCCCTCAGAACCTACAGATCTTCTTCAGACAAATTGCTTTCTAGCAAGGTCTACACCATCTTGCTCTTGTGACATTGATTATTTGAACCCACATAAGACTAGACATTTGTTACTGGTTAATTTCATCTTCTTTGACTTAGCCCAGAATTCCAGCCTGCTGCCATCCTGCCTGTCATCCAGCGTGTTAGCTCTCCCTCCTAATTCAGCATCACCCATAAATTGGATAGGCACGCCATCTCTCCTTTATCAAATAGAATAGGGCTCTGGCACACACCCAGCTTCCCTATCTGGTCCAGAGCAGTTACCCTTACATAATTCATGGGTGAGAATGTTAAACCACACAGCACCAAACATAGATCCCTGGAGCTCTGGCCCTGCTATAAGATTCCTGAGTCCCTACTTGGGCATCCCCCAGCCTCAGAGCCTCAGGAGAATATGGCAGGCAATACTCAGATGCAAGTTAAGGGAGTGCTGAGGATGGAGAATGGGGCACAGGCGCAAGGACCGATTTGGGGGGTCAGGGTGGCGAGGATAGAGGTGACCAGCTCAGTGCCTCTTTACTCCTGGAATCTGCTGGGTAGTGATGAGGAAGGAGTTGGGGGAGGGGCCATAAGGGTCCTGGGACCAGTAGGGTTCATTCCCACCCCAGTTTCTCCATCCTAAGTCAAAACCAACTAATCTCTTCCCCAGATCACTCAGCTAAAGATCGCCAGCAACCCCTTTGCCAAAGGCTTCCGAGAGTGTGACCTAGACACCTGGTAAGAAGTGCATCAGGGCACGCCGACACATCTCACATTCCCATGGGCTGATTACATGATGCGGGGGGGGGGCTGGGGGGGCAACCCCAGGCCCCTGCTTCTGACTGAGCTGCACCCTCTGCCTGGGGACCCTTTAACCCCCTCCCCAGAATAGATGAGCTACCCCCAAGTCCCAGACTCAGGCCTTGTCCTCTCTCCTCTCCCTCATCACCCCTCTGAAGCAACCACAGGCCCCTTTGCCTCTGCCCCCAGGCGTAGGGCCCCAAGGCCCATGCTCAGCCCCATGCTACGAAGGAGCCAGAGCAGGAGCCAGAGCAGCCGGGCCCCACTGCTGAAGGAGGACCACCAAGAAGAGAAAGGTAAGGGCCTTTCCTTCCACTACAACATTCTTCCTCACCATTCTGTAAAATGGGCTGGAGGAGGAAATGGCAACCACTTCAGTATCTTTTCATGAAGAGTCATTCACTACTGGATGACCACAACCTTGGCCCCACAGGGCACAGCCTGGAACGGTGGAGTTGGGGAAGTGACACAGGCAGGTGGGCTTCCTGCCAGTCAGAGCTGCCCCAAAGTAGAATGGGCTGCCTGGGGAGGTAGTGAGCTCCCTGTCACTGCTGTGGGGGAGATTCTCAGTGAAGTCCTCAGGTCGGATTTCTTGATTGTGAGCAGTGAGGAGGGCTTTGATAGCAGTCTGGTGCCATGGTATGGAGGAGGGGAAGCCCTGGACTGGGGTCAGAAAACTTGGGTTTGAATCCCACCTCTCCTCTATGGACTCTCAGGTCCCTGTGAGGCCTCCGAGGAGTGGGGTGCTCTAAGGAGGTGGGCCAAAGCCGTCTCCAGAAGTCTCAGCTTCACCCAGAGCTTCCCTCCAGCTTCAGGCTCACCACAGGGCAGTCTGGGTGCCCTGGACACCCTCCCTCCTCTGGAGGCTTGGGGTCAGAACTGGGCTGCGCCTGCTGACAGCCGAAGCCCCACACCTATGCCAGAGGCTTTGAGCGCAGCTCACCCTGGAAAACTTCTTCTTTCTCAGAGCTGGATAAACCTGGCCAGAGCTTCCAGCCCAAATTCTCCACCTCTGTCTCTGGGACCACCTCCCAGCTCCATCAGCACCCAGTGGTCCCCGTGCTGTCCAGAGAGCTTGCTGGGTCCCGCCGGATCAGTACTGCTCATCTGCCCCCAGAGGTCCTTCTGGCCCCCACTGGCTACATCTCCTACCACGGCCCATACACAGGGGCTGCAGCCAGGGCCCGCTCAGCCCCCTACCCTCTCCCTGAGGCCAAGGTGGCAGGGAACCAGGAAGCTCTACCTCTCCAGCCTCCTCAAAGTGTCCTGGGCCTCCTGGCAAGCAGCCAGAACCAGGAGTGAGCATCCAGTGTGGGCGGAGTCAAGGGGCTGGACTCAGGGGTGGGGAGTCCATGGCCCTGGCCAGGATCCCAGCCCCCCTATCAGTGGAGCCCCCCCACCCCATGACTCAGTTTCCTCCTACCTAGTTTGAACCCTACCCTTGCAACTTCCTATCTTGTATTGTGGGGCAAGTCACTTTCTTTCTAGCCCCTTGTATCCATTTTACAGATGAAGAAACTGAGGCCCTGTTTCCTGGGAAAAAAGAAGTGATCTAGACAGACCCAGCTGCAACTTCCCTCCCCAGTTCCTAGCCTCCTAGCCACACCTTGGTCCCCATCCAGCCCAAAGACATTATCCACCTTCCCCAAAAGATGAGGGGGTCCTAAGCCCAGGTCACCTGACTTTCAATCTGTTGTCATTTCTACTGACTCCTCAGTTGCCTCTTCTACCCTCCTGGGTGCAGTCAAGTGGGGTGGGCAGAGAGGCTCCTCTTCTCTCTCAGGCCCCCTGGAATTTAATGCCGAAGTGAATTACCATCATCTTCAGCTCTGCTCCTTAAGCCATCCTGGGACCTGCTCCCCTATGCCCTCCCCCCACAGCCTGCACCCCAACCCCTACCTCCTCTTCCCCCACCACACACACAGCCAGGTCAAAGGGAAAAACATCAGTGACCCACCCCTACCTGCCCCAAGAGGGAGACTGAGGGCCTAACCTAGGCCCACAGGGTCAGAGGTCATGTGCAGACACCACATTGGGCCTCCCAGAAGAAGGCTCCAAACTGTCTTTGGGCTGGTGGATATAGGAGGATATAGGTGGGGAGAAAAGCCATCAGAGCCTGGCATACAGCCCCACCCTCTGCCCCCTGGCAGACCAACATTTTCCCATTGTTGTGGATTGGAGAGATACCATGAGACCTCTGGAAGCTGGTCTTTGGGGTTGTCCTAGTTACTCCCATCTCCCCTATTCTGACTCAGCTGGTTTGGTGAGGACCAGGCCAGGCCAGAGGGGACACAGGCCTCAGGAACCCAGCAACTGGGGGGGAGTGGGGAGGTGGTGGTGACTCATGTCTCTGTTCCTCTCCTTGGACATTAAACAATTGGCATGAATGCAGTTGTGAAGCTGATGGGAGGGTCCATGTAAATGCCTTTACACTCCTCTCTAATTCATTTCTTTACACGGTGGAGGACAGTCAGGACCTAAAAAGATCTTGACAGGCCAGAACCATGGACCCCACTGAGCAGGATGAACCGTGGGTCAGACTGGCCCTGTGATTTTATTGGCAGGAGGAGATGCTGATCCAGAAGCATCCTCTGCCCAGGCAGATGTATCTGTGGCCTTTGAATATTTCTCAAGTGTGTCAGGGCTGGGGTGTGGGTATGGGCAGGCCTCCCAGCCCCCCAGGCCATCTCAGCAGCATTGAGGGCAGGCACCAGCCCAGCTCTCCTCTGTCGGGTCACACGGCCTTGAGGTTGTGGGCTCCAGCTCTGGGGGGCCACATCTCGGGGAATCTCAGCCATTTGTTAGAGGCTGCCTGGAGGAAGGTGGCGCAGATGCTAAAGGGTCTTGGATGGTACCAGGCCTGGATGGACAAAAGGCATCCAAGATCTGTAGCTTGGAGGAGCCTTAGGGAAGGATCTGCCAGCTGCCTTCAGGGGTCTGAAAAGCCTTCCTAGGGGAGAGATGGACTTGTTTCCCTTGGCCCAGAGCAGTGGACAGAGGGCAGAGAGAAGCCCCCTCTGCATGAGAGCTATCCATGGCGCAGTGGGCGGCATCGGTAGAGGGGAGGCCTATGGCAGGAGACTTCTGTGGCTTGGTGGAGAATGGCCCCTCAGGAGTGGAAGGGAACGTCAGATACAATTTCACAAATCTTTATTGTCCACATTATCAAGAGTGAGGCATTTGGGGGCATTTAAGTGGCTTACAGGTTTACAAAGTGCCTCCCTCCCTACTGCCCTGAAACAGAGTTAAAGTATGATCTTACCCATTATACAGATGAAGAAACTGAGGCTCAGGTCATGTGACAAGGCACATGACTGGGTTGGGATCTGAACACAGATCTGTCCACTACAACAAAGAGGGGTCATCTCCTTCCCCAGCCTGGGGTGGGGATGAGGAATACGGGGCCTGCTGAGAAACTGCCCTCCCCAAGTTCATGAATGGGAGGGGGGTGGTTGCCTAGGGACCTTAGGAGCCAGGACGGAGACCGAGGAGGAAGGGATGGAGGGGCTGCCTTTTGGGGGGGGGCAATGCCCCCAGGTCCACGTGGGCCCTTACTTCACCAGGAGGCAGAGAAGGGCCCGTGTGACCTTTGGACTCCACCCAGGCGGATAAGTGCATGTGTGCCAGCTTTCTGCAAGGTGGCCAATGGGAGCTCGAAGGGAGCAGGACTGTCTCTGTGGCCTTTCTTTGCATCCCCAGTACACAGTAGGCACTTAATGAAAGCTCGTTGCCATGACTGCCTTAGAGGGACCTCTGAGGTCATCTAGGAAAACGCCTGCTCCCTTTTGGGGGGGGGAGGGTAGCAAAGGACTTGTCCAAGGTCACAGAGACA
Source organism: Phascolarctos cinereus (assembly GCF_003287225.1). Taxonomy (NCBI): domain Eukaryota; kingdom Metazoa; phylum Chordata; class Mammalia; order Diprotodontia; family Phascolarctidae; genus Phascolarctos; species Phascolarctos cinereus. Next base: position 258,203,174 of record NW_027556402.1, on the reverse strand, counting down.
AGACGCGGGACCGGGGGGGGGGGCGGGGTAACTATGCTGCCCTTCCAGCCCCGCCCGCATCTGGGTATCTGCCCGCCAGGGCCTCTGGCCAGCCGCGGGCAGGCTCCTCCCTCTTCCTGGGCCGAACCCCAGGGCCCCTGGGCCCCGATGGGGTGGAGCCAGGACCGGGGTGTGTGTGTGGGTACTACCTTCGACCCCCCGCAGAGCCTTCCCCTCCCCCAAACTCCCTCCGTACGTGCACTCGTGCACCAGCGCACACGCACAGCCCCGTCCGGGGCGGGGCCGGGGGCTCCCCAGGACACCTTCTCGGGCCAGGACCCCCGCCCCTCCCGGCCCGGCCCCGCCCCCGCAGCCATTTTGCTCCGGCAACGGGCGCCGCGGGTCCAGGTCAGTGTTTGGGGGGGAGGGCCCCTCGATCTCCCCCCAATCTCCCTACCCCGGCTCGCCCCATGCCGGACTGCAGACTCAAAAGGTCAGGGGCCAGACCTGCCCCTGACCTTGATAATGACTCCTCCTCGCCGCGCCCCTCCCCCCAACCTTTTCTGCCTCTCTTTGCGGTTTCCAGGCTCCCCCCGGAAAGACAAGGACAGGGACAGGGGGTGGGGGTGGGGCACATTCCCGGGACAACTGCCGAGCCCCTCCCGGAGTTGGGCAGGAAGAGACTTCGGGAGGGGGCAGCTCGGCTATTGGACGTCCGAGGCCGTCGGGACCGACCCTCCCCTTTTACAGCGCAGGAAACTGAGGCCCTGGGAGGGGGAGGGGCTTAAACAGCTCGCGCTAGAGGTGGAATTTGAATCCAGAGCCTAGGAGTGCTCCTGGCAGGGTTCAGAGAACAGAGGGTTCTTAGAATACGGACTGGCACAGGCTGCAGAGACCTCAGAGAAAAGAGAGACGACCGGAGCTGGGGGAGACCCCAGACAACAAAGTCATCTCCATAAGCACTCCTTAAGCACTTGCGGTGGGTAAGCCCCCCCTTCGCAGGGTTGGGCAATGAAGACCGAAAGGAGAGTGCCCGCCCTCCAGGACCTTACATTCTATGGGAGGAAACAAATCGAGGACTGGCTACCAGCTGGATACAATGTATTTGGGAGGAGACCACCTCCTGTAGCAGCGCCTCCCCCCCCCCCGCCCCCCGGCCGGGGAGCTAGGCTTGGAAGGGAACAGGGCGTTCTAAGGCCCCAGAGAAGGGAGCCTCCAAGGGCTGGGGCCGGCCTGTGCTCCCGGGAGGGCCATCGGCCTGGCCTGCGGCCTGAAAGCAAAAAATCACAAGCAGAGTTTGGACATTTGTAAAATCCCCCCAAAGGCCCATTTGCCTAAAGCACAAGGCACCTGTCCTGTGTCCTGAGCCGCAGGGGGAGGCGGTTAGATGCCAAACAGGAGTTTGTGTTTCAGCCTCAAGTTAATTGGGATTCGTGAGCAGGGAAGAGTCTGACCCCATCACTTTGGCCTCTGTGTGAAGGTTGGCCTGGACAGGAGAGAGACAGAGTGGCGGGGGGGGGGGGGGGGGGGGGGGGGGGCGGGAGGCACTGCAGGGGAGAGGCACAGGGGCCAAGGTGGGGATGGGGACTCGGCAGATGGGGCCAAGGGTTTGTGTGTGGGGGTGATAAGAGGAGTGAGCAGAGGACAGCCAGGCTGAGGGGAGCCCCAGCAGAAAAGGAGGAGGGGGAGTTCAGGCACCCATGGTGTGGACCAGCCCACCCCAGGAGACCTCAGGGCATTTACTGTTAATGGGTAGGGGGAAAGATGGCACCTGGCCTGGGCATGAATGGGTCCTGGGGTGACACACCCCCACTGGCTGTGGAAACCTTTAATGAAGAGGAGTCCAAGGCCTGGGGAGAGGATGGCACCTATCCAAGGTCACAGACCCAGCCAGTAGCCCGTGTCACCAGGGCTCAGTCTGTTGGGGCCTCGCCATAAACTGGGTTGTGCCCATTTCCCACATTGCAGCCAGCGCCAAGCCGGGGAGGGAGAGTCGCTATCTCACCTGGGCCTCCTTCCCTCTGCAGAGCTTCGAGGCACCATGCTGCCCACGCTGCGCCTGGCAAGCAGGCAGCCCAGCTCCTGGGTGGGGAATGGTGCCCTGAGCCCAGAAGAGGCCGTGCGCCACTCCCTGTCCAGCGCCAATGAACTGCGCTGCCGACAGCTGCTGGAGGCCAGCACGGCCAGATACCGCCACAGGGAAGCCTCTGCAGCCGTGCTGGTGCCGCTGTGCTCCGTGCATGGAGAGCCATCCCTGCTCTATACGCTCCGCTCCAGCCGCCTCATTGGGAGGCACAAAGGGGATGTCAGGTACCCTGGGCAGGCGCGGGAGCCATGGCCAGCCTTGGCCACCCAGCTTCCCCAAGCGGCAGGACCCCGTGGGCAGGCTGGTTTGGAGGGGACCTAGTGGCACTTGGGGGTCAGGTCCCCGGGCTCAGGGCCTACCGACCTGGGTGAGTTATCTCCCCTCCAGGCCTCAGGTTTCCTCTCTGTAAAATGGGAGGATCGGTGGCTAAGGACCCTTCCGCCTCTGACATCCGGTGATTGTCTGGCCTTGAGTCAGACAATGTGGCCTTTGTTGTGGCCTGGAGGGTCCCCCTGCAGGTGAGCAGTCCAGAGGAGCCCCCGGTGAACCTGGGATCTCCCAAGCTCACCACCGCTGTCTGGACACAGTATTGTCAGCGTGCTTGTACCAGGCCCGAAGAGGCCAGGGCCAGCACCGCCCGACGGGGTGTCCATTGTCATGGGCCAGCCCAGCTCCGGGTCCAGGGAGAGGCTCATGCCCCTCTGAGTGCCGGCCTCTGGACAGCAGGCTGTTCTTGGGTTTGGGTCTGAGTTGATGGAGGGAGCACATGTGTGGAAACATAGGACATGGGATGTTAGACCTGGGGGAACATTGGAACGTGGAATGCAGGAGCTGGGAGGGACCTTAGGACGTAGAATGTCAGAGAACCGGGAGAGGCCTCAGAATGTGGAATGCGGGAGCTGAGAAGGGCCTGAAAACGTTAACTGTCAGGGTTGGAAGGGACCTTGGAACATAGAACGTTAGAACAGAAGGAGCTCCTGTCTGTAGAACCCAGAAGCACGGGGCTTCTGCTGCTAGGAAGGACCAGGTGGTGTCCAGGGTGAGAGATGCCGCTTCCCTGGAGCGTCCCCGCCTTTCCCAGGTCAGCCTCTCCTGGTGGCACATTCTTTGCCTGTCCCCAGTGCCCTGTATCTCCTTGCTGCCCCCAGCAGGAGGGGCAAGGGATGGAGGGCCTTTCTCATGTTTTTGTGCCTCAGTTTCCCAGGGGGCAAGTGTGACCCTCAGGACCAGGATATTGTCGACACGGCTCTCCGGGAGACAAGGGAAGAGCTAGGCCTGCCCATCCAGGAAGAGAACGTGTGGGGTGTCATGAAGCCAGTGAATGACGGGGTAAGCGCTGCCCTTCCTGCGACCCTGACCATGAGGCTGAGAGGGCCTCCGGTCTGACAGCCAGGCTGCCTCAGTCTTTCCACCCTCCAGAGATGTGGAGCTGGGCTCCTGCATTGAGCCAGATGACGTCTGAAGGAGCAGCCCCTTCCCTACCCAGGAAAGGGGGCCTTTATTTGGACCCAGGCTATGCTCCACTGTGTCTTTGGCTGCCCTTCCATTGGGTCAGGAAGACTTGGGTTCACATCCTGCCTCGAGCATTGTGTGACCTTGGATACTTCATTGCCATCTGCCTCAGTGTCCTTTTCTAGAAGATGGCTTCCAGGGTCCCTTCCTGCTCTAAACTTGGGATCCTTCGTGTTCTGCTTACAGAAGAACTTCATCATTGTCCCGGTCATTGCCCAGGTGGGGCCCCTGGAGTCTCTGGACCTCATGCCTAACCCACAGGAGGTGAGTGGGCCCCGAGCCATTGTGGCTGGTAGCCCCGACCCCAGCACCACCAAGCCGGTCCCTGCCCAGCACACACCCTGCTGCAAACATCTGCTGTGTGTGAGCCCTGGGCTCAGCCCCAAGCCTGAGAGAAGCTGCGGTGCCTGCCCTCCCGGAGCTTACACTCGCCCAGAATGAAAGCCGCTCTCCTGGGCAGCGTGAGGAGGGTTAGACCTCTCCCAGCGCAGAATGGCCTGCCTGCCATGGGAGGGGGTGGACTTCCCCTCTGAACAGAGGCTAAGGCTGTTCTGGAGAATAGCTTGGGCTAGCTGGCTTCAAAGGGACCTTCTGCTATCGCAGTGCTGTGTGACGGGGAGCTCACTACCTTACAGAGCAGCCCATTCCACTTTGGGACAGTTAGATTTAGTTCAGCAGGCATGTATGAAGCACTGCCTGTGTACAAAGCTCCCTTAGAAGAAAAGTTGGGTTTTTCCTTCCTTATATTGGCCAGGATCTGCCATGTACAGATGAGCGCAGTCCAGAGTAGGAGATGGTACGTGCACCCAAGCTGTGGCTCCTCCCAAGGGCAAGGCCATCGCCAGCCAGGGCCGCCTTCCCTTCTCTGCACCCCTCAGGACTCAGCACGGCATTGCCCTCGAATGGCGGGTAAACATGTTGTACAGAATCGCCGCCGTGCCGTGGCTCCAGTGGTGTACGCTCTCCTTTCTTACCAGGTGGATGACATCTTCACCATGCCCCTGGCCCACCTGCTGCACCCCCGGAACCAGGGCTACACCCACTTCTGCCATCAGGGCCACTATAAATACACGTTGCCCGTCTTCCTGCATGGCCCCTACCGCATCTGGGGCCTCACGGCCATCTTCACAGAGCTCACGCTGGAGATGCTGGTGCCGGGCACTTACCACCGCATGACCCGCGTTGCCGGGCCGCAGAGGAGAGGAGAGACCGGGACATAGAGGACAGAAAGTTGAGCTGTGCGGAGAAGCCATGGAGAACTTTGCCTCCTGTGCCTTCGCGTAGCTGAGGGACCAAGCCAGCTGGGGATCCAGGATGGCGGGACCTCTTTGTCCTTCCCGGTCAGCCACGAGCCAGGTTTTCACACAAACAGGAAAAAGCCAGAGGTGCTGTCTGCGCTGGCCAGAGCCGTCACTCAAAGGATCAGAGGAGTTCCTCTCTCTGCTCTCTTGGGCTGGGGCGCCGCTGAGCTCGGCCTAATCTCACTGTCTTTACTGGCCCTGTTTGCCATTCCTGGAACACACGTCCCATCTCCTGACTCTGTGGCATTGCGTGGATGGTCTGTGGCGGTCTGTCATGTGTTAGAATGTCAGCTCCTTGAGGGCAGGGCCTGTTTTTTGCCTTACTTTGTATCTCAGTGCATAGCACAGGGAATTGGACACATAGCAAGCCCTTGCTAGATGTCTGTTAACTGACTGACTGACTGACCGGAGACCTGTCCCTCCATCGACCCCAGACAATCAACTTAACTCCAGCACGGCTCAGTGCAATAAAGGCTGCCTTCTTTGATCTGAAAAGTTGTGTCTGGCTCAATGGAAACTCCCTGAGGGGAAGGATCCTGCTTTATTCTGTCTCTGGATCCGAGCAGGCACTGGATAGAGGTTCCTTGGGTTGGATTCCCTACCTCAGCAGCCCACACAGACGCACACCGAGCATTCCAGACAAGCCCTGGATGGGCTGGACCCACTGGGTTGGAAGGGGTCATCTGGCCCAAAGTGTTCCTGACCAGGAAGTCCATCGAATCATCCTGTCTTTGCTTGAAGGTCTGCAGGGAGGGGCAGGTGCCCCGCCCACTTTGGGAGGGCTCACAAACACCCTCCAGTGGATTGTGTTCAGACAGACTGCTGTCCAGCCACGCTGCGTGGACTTGTCCTTGTGTGGTTGACTTTTTGAACCCGAGGATGTAAGACAATATCTATATTACACCTTATTCAATTTGGCCCAACATTCTAGACAAACGAGAGCTTTCCGCATCCTCTTTCATTCATCAAACGTGATAGTTATCCCTCATTCATCAAACGTGATAGTTATCCCTCCTACCTTCTACTTTTGTGTCTTCTGAAAATTTGATAAGCACTTTTTGTCCAAATCTTTGATTAAAATATTGACTAGAATAAGCCCCTTTCAGATCATAAACAAAAAAGAATGAACATCAGAATATAACATTAGAAAAATTAAAGACATAAGAACTAGGGATTACTGAATGGAGACAGAAAGAAATTTACATACTGCTAAGCCGTATATTGTACCTTTACAATTAACTACATATTAAGTCATAAGGATCTCCAAAAAACGTCGAAAAGCAGGAATATTAAACATATCATGTACTGACCACATTGTGTCAGATGTTTTGCAGAAACCCAGGTCTACCCTGTCCCCAGTATCTGCCCCCTGAGTAATCACCCTGGCCTAAAGAAAGAAGATCAGTCTGACATGACTTTTTTTTTTAAGGCAATTGGGGTTAAGTGACTTGCCCAGGGTCACACAACTAGTAAGTGTCAAGTGTTTGGTCTGAAGGCGGATTTGAACTCAGGTCCTCCTGACTTCAGGGCCGGTGCTCTATCCACTGCACCACCTGGCTGCCCCTCAACATGACCTTTTCTTGATGAAGACATGCTAGCTCCTAGTCATCACTGCTTCCCTTTTCAAATCCTCAGAAGACAACTGTTTAATAATAAATATATCCCAGATGTGGAATGATGCCAGGGTACAAAGTCAAGTGCACCAGACCACAGTTTGAACAATCTGTTCTCTTTGCCTTTCTTGAAAATTGGAATACCTTCCCTTCTCATGTCCCACAACATCTGCTCTCTGTGGTCTCCAAAACCATTGACACTGAGGGGCAGCTAAGTAGCACAATGGGTGGAGCACTGGCCCTGGAGTCAGGAGGACCTGAGTTCAAATCTGGCCTCAGAAACGGTGACACTATAGCTATGTGACCCTGGGCAAGTCACTTACCTCTGATTGCCTCAAAGAAAAAACCCCCGGCAACATTGGCTCAACCTTCCCATCAACCAGTTTTTTCAATGTGTCTGGGATGCAAAGTGCTCAAACCCTACATGTTCTCATGCCATTTACCTCTTGAGGTTTTAAAGCCCTATTTGCTATTTTTGTCCTATCTTCTCTGACTAAAGATTTTCCCCTTTCGTGGAGAAAACAGAGGCAAAAAGGCAGATTTCAGAGAAACCTGGGAAGACTTATATGAACTAATGCTGAGTGGAGTGAGCAGAACCAGGAGAACACCGTACACAGTAACAGCCACAATGTGTGATGACCGACTTTGATAGACTTAGCTCTCCTTAGCAATGCACAGATCTAAGACAACTCCAAAAGACTCAGGATGGAAAATGCCATCCACCTCCAGAGAGAGAACTACAGAGTCTGAATGCAGATTGAAGCAGACTATTTTCTCTCTTTTTTTGTTTTTTTCTTTCTTGTGTTTTTTTTCCTTTTGTTCTGATTCTTCTTTCACAACATGACAACAGGCAGAAATGTGTTTAATATGATTGTATATGTATAGCCTATATCAGATTGGTTCCTGTCTTGAGGGAGTTCCAAAAAATTTGGAACTCAAAATCTTATAAAAGTGAAATGTTGAAAACTATCTTTACATGTAATTGGAAAAAATAAAATACTACTAAGTAGGGGAAAAAATGTGTGTAAAATAAAGGCTTGTTATGAAAAAAAGAAAAAGGAAAGAAAAGAGGTAAAATAGGATTGAATTCTACCTTCTCTCTATCATCTGTTACTACCCATTCCACCCTGAGCAGCGATCTCTTCTCACTCTGTTCATCCTCTTGTCCCCAGCCTAGTTCAACTAAAGCTTCACCCTCTCCTGCCTGTATTCTTACAGGATCATGCCCCCTCTGTCACCTACTTGTGTGACATGTTCTTGAGCCCCTTCCTTATCTTGGTCAACCTCCTGTGGACAGGCTCCAGCTTGCCAATATCCTTCCTAATAAAAGCATCTCCCAAATATGATGGGATGCCAGCAAAGGACATTGTGGGTGCTAGCTCTCCGAACATCCTCCTTTCCATTAGCACTACCTTCCCTCCAGGCACCCACCCCTCATCCCCCACATTCAGTCAGCTGCCAAGTCTGGTTGATTCTTCCTCCATATCTCACTTCCTTTCCCTTCTCTACTCACACAACCACTACCCTAAGCCCTCATCACCTCTCTCCCAGGCTAGTGTAACAGCCTCCTCACTGTTCTGCCTGCCTCTCTCCCCCTTCTCTGATTCACCCTCCCCCCCAGCTGCCAGCTCGATACTCCTGATCTGATCATGCTACTCTTCTGCCCAAGATGGTTCTCTACTGCCTCGAGGTAAAAACACTGTACAGACATCTCCAGCACTGAAAGTCCTTCATAGTCTGGCTCCAACCTGCCTCTCCAGACTGATTCCATATTACTCTGCTTCACGTACTTTCCTGGCCAGCCAAACTGCCTTACAGGGGAGGAAACTGAGGCTCAGAAGGGTTCAGTGATGCACCATAGTCACTGAGGCATCATGGACTCAGAACTTAAACACCTCATTTTACCGGGACCAACAATAAAGATCAGCTTCTGCCAGCAGAAATCAAGCTCCCAAGGCCCATTTACGTGAGCTCCTGTGAACAGTGAGGCCATCACTGCCCCAGGAAAAGAGTGGGCTCTCTCTCTTCCTGAAAGAGAAGGAAAGTGGGAACCTTGAAAGGGGCAAGAAGTGAGCACGGGTAGGGAGCTTTGGGAGCCGTGCAGTTTCCGCACTGTTCAGTAAGGGGGAAGGAATGGAAACGAGAAGTAGAGAGATGACGGGGAGCTGGGCATCAGCACCACCACACCAGTGGCCAGCGCCGTCCTTACTACTGGAAGGGGAGGGGTTAAATCCAGCAGAAGCCGCCCAGAGCCCAGAGCGGAGACCTAGAGCTAGCTGTTTGCCAAGAGCCGAAGGTGATGTAGCCCTCTCTCCTCACCTCTCCTCCTCCCCAGGAAGAGTGACCACCCATTCCCACACTTGCCTTCATTCTTCACAGTTTGCTTAAATCTCTGTTTAATCAACTCTGAATGCCGTATCAGCCCCAGCAGCTCCTAATTTGCATGTATTTCATTACTGCAAATTGCTAATGATAGGAAATAAATGGACAGTGAGCATACTACTCTCTCTTCAGTGTTAGGGTCATATTCCAGCTACGAGCTCTACAACCGAGTGAAAGCGAATTTTGTTGATTTTATATTTTAACTCCCAAAGCAGGAGGAAATAGGAATCTGGGATTTTCCCTTGACAAAAGCATAAGATCTAAGGGGTGGAAGGAGGCTTGGAGAGTGAGGAACAGGAGCTGCCTACCTCAAAGGCAGTGAGCAGTCGGGAATTTTTGCTTTCCCCTTATTCTTTTCTGGCAGGTTCAAAGGGGCCCATCTGATGTGAGTGTCAGAGGCAGGATTTGAACCCAGACCAGCCCTCAACCAGAGACTTTTTTTTTTTGGTGAAGCAATGAGGATTAAGTGACTTGCAGCTAGTAAGTGCGAAGTGTCTGAGATGGGATTTGAACCCAGGTTCTCCTGACTCCAAGGCCAGAGTTCTATCCACTGAGCCACCTAGTTGCCCCCTCAACCAGAGACTCAACCTTTTCTTGTGCCACAGACTCCTGTGGTGATCTGGGGAAGCCTAGGGATCCCGTTGCAGAGTCATGTATAAAGTAAAATATATAGGATGCAAAAGAAACCAGTTACATTAAAATAGTTATTAAATTTTTTTAAAAACAAGTTCACAGACTCCACTATCAGGCTACTTCCTACAACATATATACAGACAAGTTCATACAAAGTAATTTGAGAGGAGACAGAGAACCAGAGAATGCTGACAAACGGGGTGAGGATCAGGGGAAGGCTTTAGGAAGGAGCTGAGCTTGAAACACGTGGCCCACAGTGCCCCGCAAGGGGTTCAAGACCTGGATTCACCCAGGACTGGAGGGCACCTGATCCCAATGGAAATCAGGCTTCTCTCTCTCACCCTCCCTTTCCTCTCTACCTCCCTCCCCCTCTCCCTCCCTCCCTTTCCTCTCTCTCTCTCTCCCCCCTCTCCCCTTTCCCTCCCTCCCCTCTCTCCCTCCTCTCCTCTCTCCCTCCCTTCTCTCTCTCTCCCTCCCTCTTCTCTCCCCCCTCTCCCCTTTCCCTCCCTCCCTCTCCCTCCTCTCCTCTCTCCCTCCCTTCCCTCTCTCTCCCTCCCTCCCTCCTTCTCTCTCTCCCTCCCTCCTCTCTCTCTCATCTCCCTCCCTCCCTCCCCTCCCTCCCTCCCACCTCCACTCTGTAATAAACTTCAGGGAAAACCCAAAAGCAAAGCACAGGTGGAGCTCATATCTAGGGTCTCCCCAAAATGTGGGTCACAGGGTTCCTTCTAGAAAAAGTACTCAGTGTACACAGTAGGTATCCAGTCTGGAGCAACACTCGATTTACTCTGGCCCAGAAAATGCTCAGGCCACAAAGAATCTGCAGGAATGAGCAGTGGGAACACAAGACATCTCCAGCAGCCCATTACAGCCATTCTACCAAGTCCACCAAAGCCAGTCACCACCCAGCGTTGGTCACTGTGTGCAATGTTCCCCTGGTCCTGCTCACTTCACTCGGCATCAGTTCATGTGAGTCTTTCCAGGATTTTCTGAACCCGTGATCTTGAAAGTCCATACAAATGTGAGGAAGGAATCATTAACAGGCCTGGAGACCTCGGGTCCACTCCTTCGTCTACTCTCGATATCTTGTATGTAGTTACTTATTTACATGTTGTTTCCCCAAATAGAATGTGAGGGCAGAGACTCTGGTTTTTTGCCTTCTTTGTATCTCCAGAGCTTAGCACAGTCCCTGGCATGTAAAAGCATAATAAATACTTACTGACTGACTGGTCCAGCCCAGTTCTAGTGCCTCAGACTATTGCTGTGTGACTGTGGGTCTCTCCCAGCAGCCCCCCCCCCCCAGCTTGCCAACAGGTGTGTGAAGGGTGGGCCTGGACATCCAGTCTGCCCTTTGAGTCCGATGCGTCCTGATTCCAATCCTCATCCCCAAAGCCTGGCTAAGCAGATCAACAAGGCAGCCCCTGAGTCTAGGTTGGGCCCCAGACTGCCTCCTGACCACCTTGGAAAGGAGAGTCCCAGAGCAGAGGAGATTCCAGGAGGGGGCCAGGCTCTGGTGGGAGCCTTTCAGTAGAAGAGCACAGAGGAACAGGGGGAAAATATTCAGAACAGGCCCATGCCCCAAGAGTTTAGCCCTAGTAGAAACCAAGGATATTCCTGTGGCACCTACAGCACTGGGCTATGGGCCAGGGGCTAGTGACCAGGCAGCTAGGAAAAGGTGAGGGGCTTGAGAAGGGGGAGGAAGAATGGGGGAGGAAACCAAGTCATCCCTTCCAGCCTGCTGCAGCCCTGTTTGGTCTTAGTAACTGCCTTCCCTCCTCTCCCCCTCTAGGCTTCCTGTCCCCCTCTCCTTTCTATTTCTCACCTTTGTTGGCAGTTAGCAAGAATAAATTACTTTTTAAAAATATCTCCACTTGACACGGATCAAGTCAGAGGTGTCTGGGGGAGGGAAGGTCCCAGACCACTTGGAGGTAGAGGCTCAAAGTCGGGTCTGAAAAGAGAAGAGGGAGCTAGGGCAGATGGGAGGGAGGGGCCTGAGAGCCCCGAGGAAAGTCCTCTCCCGCAGACCCCAAGAGACAACATCCTCTGACCCAGTCCTCAGAGCACCTGTGTGTCATGTATGAGGGTGTATGTGTCTCGGTGTCTTGATGGGAAGGAGAGGGGGTGGAGCATGGGGTGTCTAGGGCTGCCTAGGGAAGGGAAGGGGGCTCCTGGGCTCTGGCATAGGCAAGGTCTCTCCCAGAGGGTTTGTTCTGAGTCAGTCACACGCCTTTCCCCGTGAGCGTTGTCTGTGTGTGTCAGCGTCTAAGTCCGATAGTGGCCCTGACTCTGGGGTCATCACGCACGGGGTGATCAGTAGGCGTGTTTGTCAGTGTATGAGGTGGGGAGGGGGGCACACAGTCGGTAGGTACCAACGTCTCAATATCAGATATAGTTAGTGTATTGGGAGGGTGGGGAGGAGCGGAGATGAATGTCTCATCTTAGTGTGTCTCAGGCTGTATGTGTGCATGTGTGTGCGCACAAGCGCGCGCCTGTCAGTGTGTGTGTGTGTGTGTGTGTGTGCCTGTCGGTGTGTATTCCTGTAGCGCTGCGCCGGAGGACACGGGGCGGCCACAGACACGGTCCAGGCTGGAGTCCGGGTAGGAGACAGACACGCAGTAGCGGCAGCAGCAGCATAGGGGCAGCTGGCAGGAGTCGGACGCGGAGCCTGAAGGCAGTTGGTCCAGTCCCGTGTTTGCCTGTCAGTCCAAGAGCCAGGTAAGTCCTCTTGCCCCGTGGGACACAGAGGAGAGCGCACCCCCACGACCCCCCCGGAGGCTCCAGAAGCCCCTGACCTTGCCTCTATCTCAGACCCCCAGGCGGGAAAGCCCAGCCCAGGACGGTATCCTCCCAAACCAGGGCCAAGACCCCCAGCCTCTCCTAACACCAAACCTCCCCCATCCCTATACTCCAATAGGGAAGAGACCCCCATCTGCTGCCCAGGACAGAAACCTCTGACAGACGTGCCCCCAAACTAGGACCTGTGGACTCTCCACTGAGACCTCCCGCTGCTGCCCAAGAGACTGCCCTCTAAGAAAGACTTCTCCCCAGACAGGAGACTTCCCCTCCACAAGGTGACCCCCATAGACCCCCAGCCAAATACAAATGTATAAGCCCTGGTCAACAGGATGGCCAACCCTCCATTAACAGACCAGAACATAACCTTACCTGGGGTCTGGTCCTCCCCTGCCCAAAATGCACCCAGCCCAAGCCCCAGAGGCTGGTTCTCTGCTCCCGGCCCCCCAGCTGTGGCTGAGCTGACAAGCTGAAGCCGCTGCGATTCACCACAAGCTGCCAGCCAGCACCTGTGCCTGAGGCAAAGCCCCCAGGGTCCCGTCCTCCTGAAGGGGCTCCCCTCCACTCCAGCCAGCTGAGTTCTGGGTCCATCCCAGAGCACTCCCTTCTGGCTTGTCCTTTCATCACACTGACCTTTCCCACCACATTGAACCCTCCCCTTCATCCAGCCTTCTTGCTATTGGCCTCTCTCCTCTAGCTGGCCCCCTCTTCACATTGACCTTTCCCAGGTCCTGCCCACTCCCCTTGACCATTCCCCTTTGTCCAACCTTCCTACCATTGACCTCTCCCCTCATTTACCCTCCGCCGTGTCCAGCCCCCACCTCACACCAAGACCTCCCTGACCTTCCACCAACCCTCGCAGGGGACCTTCTGGCCTTCCGCATCCCTGGCCATGGCTGGCGCGCGTGGGGAGAAGGTCACCATGCAGGAGCATATGGCCATCAACGTGAGCCCAGGCCCCATCAGTCCCATTCGCCAGATCTCCGACTACTTCCCCCATTTCTACCCCTTTGCTCCTGCCCTTCTCCGTCCCCGTTCAGCCCCCTTGCCTGCACTTCCCAATGGTCGAGCCCCAGAAACAGCCTTGGGTAGCCCAATGGAGGAAGACGGAACTCCAACAGCAAAGCCTGGAGGCTCTCAGCTTTGCCAGTGCCTGGAGGAGGAGCAGGATGGAGACTCAGATGAGACCAGTGAGTGCTCGGTCCCTGGGGTCTGCCAGGGGGTGGAGTGGGAAGGAAAGGAGGGAGGGGGAGCCCTATCATTCTGCCCTCCCTCGTCCTTGTCTGCCTGAGCAAGGCCTGGCAAGAAGCTCCCTAGCCAGGTACCTAGCCCAGGAAGGGGGGCTCAGATGACAGCACCTTGAATAGGTCAGTTTCACATTTCTAACATATACAACCCATGAACCCACCTGTGCTGGAGCTCACAGACAGCTGGGTGCAGGCAAGCACATGCGCGTGTGCGTGCACACACACACACACACACACACAGCTGCTCTCATCTGGAGCTCCATCAGGGATACGGGAGGGAGAGGTGACCCTACCTTGGGCCCTCGACGCATTGCGGTCCAGCTGGTTCCATTGGGGTGGAGGGGGTCACATGGATGTGGGGAGCTGAATCAGAGGAAGATCTTGGGGATCCCTCCCCCATTTCTACTGCCCTTCCAACTAAGAGCCCCGTAGAAGACAGGGGCCCCCCAGTCCTGGTGTGGACACTGGGCTCTGGTAAGTCATCCATCTTCTTCTAGGAGCCTTTCAGGTTCTGAGACCTCCCTCAGCCCCCAGTCAGTCAATAAACACTCATGTAAGTGCCTACTATGTGGTAGGCACTATGCTAAACACTGGACAGACACAGAGAGACTTGAAGAGCTGACAATCTAATAAGAGAGACAACACAGCTGTGTACAGACCAGCTGCAGACAGGACAAAGAAGCAACAGTCCACAGAGAGAAGGCATGAGAACTGGGGAGGATTGAGAGAGGCTTCCTGGAGAAGGCGGCACTTCAGTCGGGACTCCAAGGAGGCCAGGAGAGCCCGGACCTCACGGACAGGCCCCTCTCTCTCCCCCAGCTGCCCTGGGCTCCCTTGAATTCACCCTCCTCTTGGACCAGCAGAACTGCGTCCTGCACTGCACGATCCATCGGGCCAAGGTGAGAGGGTGGGGCTGGGGGGGCCTCAGGCTGCAGCAACTCCCCCCAATGCCCTGTCCCTGAAGGCCCCTGGCCCCCTCTGAAACTGATGGCCATCTCTCTCTGTCCTCCAGGGTCTGAAGCCCTTGGACTCAGGCTCCATCGATACCTTTGTGAAGGCAAATCTGTTGCCAGGAACGAGCAAGGTAAATGGCAGGGAAGGGCTAGGGAAGGGGGGAGCCAGAGGGGACCCCCAGGGGCTTCATCCTCCAGGAGAGGAAGCAGAGGACCAGAAGGGGGGCAGACACTCAAGGGAGCCACGATGCCGGGTCCTCTGGGTCTGGTGGAGCACACAGCCTAGGGATAGCGGACTGGACTTTTCCCCAGCTGCCTTCTCTCAGCTACCATCTTGCCTTTGCCTGCAAGGAACTCATAGGATGTCAGGGAGACAAGCCTGGTGGATGCAGAATGATTGAAGGTCCCTTCTAACAAAAATTCCATAGTCACCTGCCTTAGAGTACATTTCAGGGCACTGGCTGTAACTGCCTGAGATCAAAGAAGGCTGAAGACAGCTAGGTGGCACCACAGCAGACAGAGCACCGGCCAGAGTCACTGAGACTCATCTTCATGGGTTCAAATCCCACCTCAGACACTTTCTAGCTGTGTGACCCTGGGCAAGTCATTTAACTCCTTGCCTCAGTTTCCTCATATGTAATGAGCTGGAGAAGGAAATGACAAACCACTCCAGTATTAAATTTAAATTAAAAGATGCTTGCTTCTTGGAAGGAAAGCTATGGCAAAGCTGGACAGCAGACTAAAAAACAGAGACGTCACTTGCTGACAAAGATCCATAGAGTCAAAGCTATGGTTTTTCCAGCAGCAGCGTATGGCTGTGAGAGCTGGAGTGTAAGGAAAGCTGAGTGTTGCAGAATCAATGCTTTCTAATGATTTTGAGAGTCCCTTGGACAGCGAGGAGGTCAAATCAGGCAGCACTTAAAGAAATTAATTCAGACCACCCACCGGAAGGACAAATACCGAGGCTGAACCTTAGATACTTTGGCCACATAACGAGAAGATGGGATTCACTGGAAAAGACCCTGATGTTGGGAAAGATTGAAGGCAAAAGGAAAAGGGGATGACAGAGAATGAGATGGAGGGATGGCATTACAGAAACAGTAAACATGAGTGTGGACAGACTTTGGTAGACAGTGCAGGACAGAAGGGCCTGGCGGGCTGTGGTCCACAGGGTCACATGGAGTCAGATGCGACTGAACAACAGTATGACAAGGCTGAGATCCTTGTGGGCTGCAGTGATCAGGGAAGGCTTCCTGAAGGAGGTGGG
Organism: Phascolarctos cinereus; assembly: GCF_003287225.1. NCBI lineage: Eukaryota > Metazoa > Chordata > Mammalia > Diprotodontia > Phascolarctidae > Phascolarctos > Phascolarctos cinereus. The sequence continues at coordinate 258,187,411 of NW_027556402.1, read as the reverse complement.
CTGTGAAGGATAAGTAGGGGAAAGGGTGTTTCAGGTGGAGGCCACAGCCTAAACAAAGGCCTGTGGGCAGGATGAAGCACGAATGTGGGAAGAACAGTGATGAGGTGAGTGAAACAGGAACGCAATGGCAGCTAAGGCTGGATAGGAGGTTGGAGCCTAGAATGCTAGAGAAAGGATTTTGGATTTATTCTGTTGGCAAGAGGGAGCTTTTCAAGATTCTTGGGTCAGGATGTGACATAACAGTAATAATCATCTTACATTTAAATAGCATTTCCAAATTTGAAGAACATCTTGTAAGTGGAAAGTACACATTATTTTCCCCATTTTACATATGAGGAAACGGAGGCTTTGAGAGGCAGGTTTGGACCCAGGTCCTCTGCTCCAAACGCAGACCCTTTCCACTATGCCACAATGTTTGAGGAAGATGGGCAGGAGGAAGGGGATGAGGACGTGACCAGGACAAAAAGAGCAGTCAGGAGACTGTTACGATCTTCAGAATAAGACCACTGATGGGGGCCTCATGTGGTCCTGGTCCTGGTCTTGGTCACTGCTGTGAGTGTCATAGTGGGAGGAGCAGATTCCAGAGAGATTTCAGAGGCAGGAACAGCAGGGCGTCATGTGGGCAGTGAACATGCCCGGGCTGACCTTTCCAGACAGGAAACAGAGGAAGGCCCCACTCTGAACCACAGAAAGGGTGCTCTGCTACCCAGAGGCTGAGGATATTCATTGCCCAAGGCCTCCCATGCACCAGCCCAGGGGGCAGGTACAATGCAGTGGCCAGGGTGGGGAGCTCCTAGCCCTCCTGAACTGGTCCCTGGCCCCCTTCTCAGCCATTCTGCCCTGTGCCCCCCAGGCAAGCCAGCTGCGTACTCGAACGGTGAGGGGCAGCCAGGGGCCACGCTGGGATGAGACACTTACCTACCACGGCTTCACCTGCCAGGACGCCGGACGCAAGACTCTTTGGTGAGCTTCCTGCCATGTGTTCTCTGCCTAGGGGCCCTGGCCAGGCCTCCTGGCCCTCCTGGGGTCCTTTAACGTTCCAAGGGAGCCCCCAGGTTATCTTTCAGCTGGAGCTGTCTGCATCTCCCGGGCACAACTTTCTTGGATGGTACCCCCTTACACTGGGACATAGGGGGTGATTAAGCTGCAGAACATTTATACCTGCCAGAGGTGGTACATGAGCCTCGCCATCAGGGATGGGTGTGAGAGGTGGGACTGGAAGAGAAAGTGGGCTGGTCCTGGAGGCTCCAGCAGTGAGAATGGGGGAAGGGCCCCCAGGGTGCCGGGGAGGATTGAACCCCAGAGATCCCTTACATCTCCAAGTCATGCTCCAGAAGGAAAGTGTCTGCAAAGCGCTTTGTAAACCTCAGCCAGTGCTGGGACTGAGGGATGGAAACATGAGACCACCAGGTCCCTGCCCTTATGGGGCTTTAGTCAGCCTAGGAGGGCCACTAAGACAGGAAAGCCCCCCTCTCAACGGCAGAAAGGGGCACACTGGATTTAGGTAGAAGGAGGCAAGCCCTCCCCCCCCGCCCCATGTACCCACCAAGAGGGCATGTAATGGCCATGGTCAGCCAGGGGCCAAAGTAGCTAGACTCTGCCCAAAGTACAACCTGACTCAGAGCTGTAACTAGGGTGAGGTGATCAGAATGCTTCTCCAGGGTGCTGAAATTTACAGAGGGCACTGGCAACATTTTTAGTCCTTCAGATGCTTGGAAACAATCAGCCAGTTAAAAAGAATAATTAGTTAAGCTGGGAAGCTACCAGATGGACCCATCTGCCCCTCCGCGCCCCACGGCAACTTCCCTAGCTTGCTTGGTCTCCCACTGTTCCTGGGTCTCTGCTCGTCCTCCCTTCCTCAGCTCTGCCAACAGCTGCATTGAAAACAAGGTTATGCCCTTCACTCCCAGTGCAGAATCCCCTGGTAGGGCTCAACTTTGAAGCCCTTCTAGCTTTGAGAAGTCTGGGAGCTGAGGGAGATGGGAGAAATGGAGGACAGAGAGCACCGGGATAGAGATAGGCTAGAAAACAAAGAGTGGACACGGTGGGGGAGTGTGTGTGTGTGGGGGGGTAGAGCTGGGCAGAAGAAGGGTCCATAGCCCTGGGAGAGGGGCTAAAGACTGGGCAAAACCTGGAGAAAGCTGAGCAGTGACCGGAACCGGGATCTGGGACCAGGCTGTGTGTGTGTGAAGAGTCCCGCCTGCGGAGGCGGGCAGAGCCCCTGGGTGAGCTTCGAGTGCCCCTGAAGAAGCTGGTGCCCAACGTGACCCGAAGCTTCAACATCTGCCTGGAGAAGAGGCGCTTGGTGAGATGAGATGGGCTGGGCTGGGGGTGCAGCCAAAAGGATGAGGCCAGGGTGGGGGCAGGGAGACATGTGACACAACTCTGGGAGATGGGGGCGGGCAGGGGCCCTTAGAGCAGGGTGAGCAGGAGCCCAGGAGCCCAGGGCCCCAGGGCTCACACTTCTGCCCTCTGGGTTTTCAGACCAAGAGACCCAGCAGCCTGGACACTACCCGGGGCATGTCTCTGTATGAGGAGGTAGGTGCACTGGGGCTGAGCTCCCCCACCCACCTGTTGCTCTGGGGTTTCTGTGAGCAGAGGCCTGGCTGCAGCAGGGCCAGGCCCCCACGTGTGGATCCCCATCAGCTCATTCTATTTTGGGCAGAAGCTTTGGGGCCTTCCGGCTCCCTTTCTGATGCTAATCACTTGGACGTGGTCTCTCCTCCTATGAATCTCACTCACAGACTGCACCTAGAGGGACAGCTGGGGGAGGGCAGGATGAGGGCACCTGAGGACAGGGACCCCACGAGACCCAAACAGTTCTGGGATTAGGATGCCAGTGTCAGCAAGGAGCAGGAGGTGGCCAGGGCCGGTGTGGTGCAAGGGGTGACTGGGCTTGAAGGTCAGGCCCCGTATACTCTGGGGTGGGCTGTGGAGAATGGTGAGGCTCGGGGTAAAGAAAGGAGGGGCCCAGGCCTCTTAAAGGGCTGCTAGGCCTCAGGGAGTGGACAGAAGGAATCTGGGGGCTGCCCTCCAGACCCACACCAAACCACCTAATCCCACAGCCCCAGGCCCTTCTGATGGGCACACTCAGTCTGTGAGCCCAACCAGGGAACAAGGGTTGTCCGTTGTCTAAATGCATTCTTCTCATCCCCAGCCCTTGTCCTACAGGCTTTGGGTAGGGGACCCTCAGCTTGACCAGGGCTTAGACTAAAGGCAACAGAATGTTAACAATGGAAGGGCTCTTAGAATGTGGGACGTCAGGGCTGGGAGGAGGCTGAGGACAGGGAACGTTGGCATGGTCAGACACATTTTGCCTGTAGCAACAAACACCCCCCCCACACACACCGCTGCATCTGAAACCCCCCAGTCTGGCTCCATTTGGAACTATTATCTCACACGTCGCCCTTTGTGAGATCTGCGCTCCAGTCAACATGGCTTACTGGCTCCAAGTCAACAGTCCATCTCTGGCCTCTGGGCCTTGGCAGAGGGTGCCCCCTGCCTGACTGCCCTCCCTCAGAAGCCTTCTGTTCCTTTAAGGCTCGGCTTAAGGAACTGAGCACCTGAATGTCATCAAATCCGTTGGCAGATGGGGAAACTGAGGCCCAGAGAAGGGAGGAGAGTTGCCTGGGTCCCACAGGGAGTTACAAAGCACGGGACTGTCTGGGCCTCCATCCACTGTGCCATTGGCTTTAGGGAGCTCTCCGGGGCTCCCTCCTCTCCTCACTGCTGCAGCCCCGCCCCCTTGTGTACAGGCCATGTCATTAACGCTTCCGCTGGAGCAGGGCAGAGCTAGCCTGGAGACCCCTCTAGTGCTGTTTGGTGTGAGGGTTCACTCGAGTACAATTCAGGCAATCTGGCTCCACCATTTCTTTTTGTTTTTTTGGTGAGGCAGTCGGGGTTAAGTGACTTGCCCAGGGTCACACAGGGTCTGTGTCAAATGTCTGAGGCCACATTTGAACTTGGGTCCTCCTGACTCCAAGGTCGATGCTCTATCCACTGCGCCACCTAGCTGCCCCACCACCAACATTTAAAGGGTCCCTGTGCTGGGGCTGGGAAAGCTTTGCTCCTGTAACTCACATCAGCAGCCCCTGCATCAGACACTGGATCATCCCACTGGCGACCTGGTGACTGGGCCCCCCGCCCACACTTGCCCTGCAGGAGGTGGAAGCGGCCGGAGAGGAGCGGGGCCGGATCCTGCTCTCGCTGTGCTACAGCTCCCAGTGGGGCGGCCTGCTGGTCGGGGTCTTACGCTGTGCCCACCTTGCCCCCATGGACGCCAATGGGTATTCGGACCCCTTTGTGCGCATGTGAGCGAGCAGGGTGGGCTGGGAGCTGGGTCCCCCGGAAGCCAGAGGGCGGAGTCAGGGGCCACGGCAGAAAGATGCCCCCCACCCACCCACAAACCCCTCATCCCTCAGCTTCCTCCGACCAAACACGGGTAAGAAGTCCAAATACAAGATGACCGTCTGGAAGAAGACCCTGAACCCCGAGTTCAATGAGGTGAGTGGGGAGCCAGACCTGGCACCGGGCCCATGCCCGGGAGGTGCCCCCTCGGGCCCTCAAGTGACGGCCATGTCCGCAGAAATTCTTTTACGCGGGCCAGAGGGAAGAGCTCGCCCAGAAGACCCTGCTGGTGTCCGTGTGGGACTATGACCTGGGCACCGCCGCCGACTTCATTGGTGAGGGCCGGGGGGAGGGGCTGCGGAGGGGAGGCCCTGGGGGGCTTGGCTGAGCTTCGGCACTGGAGCGAGTGCCTGGCCCGCAGCGACCGGCGCCTGGAGCTGTGGCACCTGCTGGACGGAGCCCCTCCCCAGCTTGGTGACTAGGAAGGAGGCGGGCCTGGCAGGAGCCCCTGCACGGACTCTCAGGGGGGCGCGGAGGGGGCAGGGACACTAGGCTTTTCCCTCCACTCCCCCAATAAACACTGGTTCGGTGCAGGGGCTGTGCTGTGCCCATTTCTCAGACTGTTGGCCTATGGAATACCACCCTTCACCAATAGGACTGATCTGGCCCCGTTATCTCCCCCCCTGGAGCGCAGAACAAGTGACCTTAGGCCTACCTTGGGGGGCCAAGGCCCAGGGTCTCCCAGGGCATAGTAGGCAGGGTCAAGATCTGATCCTGGTCCCTGACCTCCACATCCAGTTTCCCTCCCTCCGAGTCCCAGGGCCAGCAAGAGGCTGGGCTGAGGCCTGGCCCACTGCAGGTCAGTAAGCAGAGGGGAGGTAAACAGAAACTCAGCAGCGGCCCACGGGCAGCCCTGACTTTATTCACACAGACCAGCACGGGAAGGGGGAGAGGGGTGGTGGGCTCCAGCCTAGGCGGTCTGGTGGGCCGAGTAGCCCTTTGCAAAACGGTGCATCCGATCCTCAAGCTCTGGGCGAAAATGGCGGATCAAGCCCTGCTCGAAGAGGGACAGGCAGAGCTCAGGGGCAAGGGCCACCCAAAGGACTGCTGCTCACCCCTGGGGGCCATGTCCTCCATTCCTTGTCCCCCCGCCAGCCCAGGGGCCATGTCCTCCATTCCTTGTCCCCCCGCCAGCCCAGGGGCCAGGTCCTCCATTCCTTGTCCCCCCGCCAGCCCAGGGGCCAGGTCCTCCATTCCTTGTCCCCCCGCCAGCCCAGGGGCCAGGTCCTCCATTCCTTGTCCCCCCGCCAGCCTGGGTCCAAGGGCCACGTCCTCCACTGCCCGTCCCACTGCTGCCGCCAGCTCATGATACCTGCACTGGCCAGGCGGCCCCGTCGCCCAGGGCACAGATGGTGTGGCCCTCAATCTGCTTGCTGATCTCCCAGAGCGCATCGATCTCAGACACGTGGGCATCCCCTCTGACGAACCGCTGCATCACTTTGTTCATCCAGTCCACACCTGAAGGGGCCAGGGAGAAGGGGTTTCGGGCATTGCCCCTGGAGGCCAGGCTGGGGTCTGTACCCAGCTCCCTCCCATCCCCCCTCACCCAGGCTCGGGGTGCTCACCCTCCCGACAAGGCGTGCACTGGCCACAGCTCTCGTGTTTGTAGAACTCGATGAGGCGGGCGATGGCTTTCACGATGTCTGTCTGAGGGGGAGCAGGAGGAGTCGCTACTGGGGGGGGGGCACCAGGACCCCACCCCCACCCCGTGGGTTCTAGCAGCAGGAGGGCTCAGGAGGCTGTGGCAGGGCAGGAGGTGTCCTTACCGAGCGGTTCATGACGATGACGGCGGCAGTGCCCAGCCCTGTCTGGGCTTGGATCAGTGCATCAAAGTCCATCAGGACCGTCTCACACACAGACTTGGGGATCAGGGGCGTAGACGAGCCGCCAGGGATCACCGCCAGGAGGTTGTCCCAGCCGCCGGTCACACCCCCTGAGGACCACAGCAGAGTCACCCCCGGCCCTGCCTCCACCCTCCCCTGCCCCCCAGACCCCGGCCCTCACCGGCATGCTTCTCTATCAGCTCCTTCAGCGGCACTGACATCTCCTCCTCCACGGTGCAGGGGTGGTTGACGTGGCCAGAGATGTTAAAGAGCTTGGTGCCCGAGTTCCGCTCCCGGCCAAAGCTGGCAAACCAGGACCCCCCGCGGCGGCAGATGGTGGGGGACACGGCTACCGTTTCCACGTTGGCCACGGTGGTGGGACAGCCAAACAGGCCTGCCAGACAGAGGGGTTGGGGGAGGTCTGGACAGCATCCCAGGCCCCAGGAAAGTGCCCCAGGAAGCCTGCCCTCCCCTGACATCCTCAGCCTACTCCCTCTGAGAGTTCTCTGCTCTGCTGAGGCTCAATCAGAGTTCCCACTGACACCCTGGGGTCCACGGTCCTTGGGGAGAGCTTGGACAAGTATTCCCATCTCCATCCTACAGCTGAGGGATCGAGGGCCTCGCACAAGGTCACACCGTTGGGGATGGAGGGTCCCTACAGCTGTCCCCCATGCTGGGCCTGCCCGAAGCCCAAAGACCCGCCCAGGATGGCCCTTGTGCTCCGTGCCGCTGAGGTGGCACTGAGCTCACGTACCCACGTCAGCAGGGAAGGGCGGCTTGAGGCGGGGCTTGCCCTGCTTGCCCTCGATGGACTCGATGAGTGCCGTCTCCTCCCCACAGATGTAGGCCCCGGCCCCCCCGCACCACAAACACGTCAAAGTCGTAGCCAGATCCGCAGGCGTTCCTGCCAATCAGCCCGGCCTCATAGGCCTCCCTGATGGCCACCTGCAGGGGGGGCCAGAAGAGGGCTGTGAGGAGGGGGTCGGAGGAGAAGGCTCTGGAGGGGATCACAGGGTGAAGGCTCAGGAGGGGTCAGGGGGTGAAGGCTCAGGAGGGGTCAGGGGGTGAAGGCTCTGGGGGGACGTCACAAGGAGAAGGCTCGGGGCGGGGTCAGGGGAGGCGGCTAGGGGGGGAGAGACTGTAAGTAAGGGCTGGCAAGAGAAGGCCGTCTGTCAGCATGGCTGTGGGGGACCCTAAGGTGCCCCCACGAGTCCGTGCCTGGCCTCACTCACCTGCAGGTTGGAGGCTTCATTGTAGAACTCGCCCCGGATGTAGATATAAGCAGCCCGGGCACCCATGGCCCGGCCCCCTACAAGGCAGCCCTCCACCAGCTTGTGGGGGTCATGCCTTATGATCTCCCGGTCCTTGCAGGTCCCTGGTTCCCCCTCATCTGCATTCACCACCAGGTATTTTGGCCTGGGGAAGGAGGGGGATCCATCAGCCAGTGCAGCCGCCCAACGTCTTTCCCACGTCATTCCCATTTCCCAGCCCTTCCCTGGTACCAACAAGCCGCCAGCAGGGGACCCCGAGTCCCCTGTCTCCACTTCACTCCACACAATCCTGCCCCCCCACCACAACCACTGACCATGCCTGAAAACCAACCCAGGTCAAGGAGGAGCAGGGCCCCAGCCTGAAGGAGGGGGCAGCAGCAGGGAGGAGGGGCACCTGCAAACATGAAGGGCATGGTCTCATGTCTCCCTGCCCCCTCCCCAACCCAGACTAAATACGTCCACTCACAGAAGCCTCAACAGTCCTGGGAGGAAGGGAAGGCAGGGCAGAGGTCATTACCACTCCCATGTTACAGAGGAGTGAGGCCAGGGACTCACACCTCATGGTCTCTGTGGCACCAGGCCGCTGCTGCTGCCAGCACCTCCCTCCTCCTCCTCTTCCTCCCCCCCCCACCTCCTCATCAGCCTCTGTCTCCCACCTGCCGTCAGACGGCTTGTTCATGAAGCTCCACTTGAGGCCGGTGGGGAAGCCGGCCCCTCCGCGGCCCCGCAGGCCTGAGGTCTTGACCTCGCTCAGGATCCAGTCCGGCCCCTTCAGCAGGATCTCCTTTGTCTTATACCAGTCACCCCGACTCAGGGCCCCCTTCAGCCTGCGGGAGGGAGGTGGGGTGGAGATGGAAGAGGTGAGCCCGGGAGCCCATCACACACCAGCCGCCCTGCCCAGACCGGAAAAGACCTCAGTACCTCCAGTCATGGCGGCCATAGAGGTTGGTGAAGATACGGTCCTCATCCTTTAGGGACCCAAACGTCGTCTTCTTGGGGGGCGCCTGTGGGGATGGGAGGCTCAGGAGGCCCAGGGCCCAGGAGCTTGAGCCTCCCTTCCTGGAGGTCTAAGGGGCCTGGGGAAGGCCAATGATACCAGGAGAAGGGGGACTGGTGGGGCTGACTTGGGCGCCTGGCTTTTGTCCTGGCAGGGCGGCCGCCCCGTGCACAGGGCGCTGTGACTCTCCCGGGAGAGCAGCTCACACCCACCCACCCGCACTGGCTCCGCAGAGAGAGCCGGCAGTCAGGGTGCTGGGCCAAATTGTTCCCGGGGCAGCCGTAAAAGTTATGCCCTGCTCCCAGGCCCTCACTCGCAGCCCACCAGCCCACATCCTTGCCCAAGAGACGCTCAGAGTCTGCTGTGGGAGTGCGCCTGGCAGAGGTGACTTGTTCAAGGTCAATGTCCCTAGGGCAAGGTCATGGCATTCCAGGCGTGGGGAAGGGGGCTGCCACTTCCTACCTATCCGGGCCTCAGTTTCCTCGTCTATAAACGAGAGAGTCCGGTCAAGGTGACTCGTAAGGTCCCTTCCAGGTATAATCATAACAAATAATGCTTATGCGGCGCCTTAAGGTGCCCTTTACTGAGGTTATGTCATTTGGTCACCACACCCATTTTGCAGATGGGGAAACTGAGGACTTGCCCAGGGTCACAGCTAACGGACTGCACCCCGCCCCAGCTGCCTATGGTTGGGGGGGCGGGATATGGCTTAGGTTAGGGAGGAGGCATCCTGGCGGGCCTTGAATGCCACCAACTAGCAGGTGGGAGAAAGGGGGGGGCCTCCACCCCTGAGTCCCGGCTCCGCCCTCGACAGCACCAAGCCCCGCCCCGTTTGCCCCCACCCCCACCCCCGTCCCACTTGACCCTGCGGCCCCGCCCCCTCCCAGCCCGGGCGCACTTACCGTCCCCACCTCCTGGAAGGTGAGCCGGGCCAGGCCCCGGGCGGACAGCGCCCCCCGCACGAGCCGCTGCACCGCCAGCATCGTGCGGGCCGGGAAGGGGGCCGCAGGCGGCGGGAGGAGGACCGAAGCTTCGCGGCGCCGCTGCCTCTTAAGGCGCGGACCTTTCCCTCTGTCACCTTCACTCTGCGGACGGGCTGAAGCCGGGGCCGCGGGCGCAGGAGTTTGACGTCACGCGCCGGCGCACGGAGCCGCGAGGCCCCGCCTGCGCGCGTCGCGCCGCTCTGGCCCGCGGCATTCTGGGAATCGTAGTCTTGCCCTCCCGGCCTCCCTCGGCAGGCAGTGACAGCTCCCTGGGAGGTTCTCACGCCTGCGCTCTGAGGCTCGCTTCCACTCCGGTCCCAGCCCATCACCAGGGCTCTGCGCTTTAGTGAAGAGAGCCAGGTTTCCCTCTGATGGCAGAAAATGAGGTTGAAGTCAAGGTTATGCTACCACGTAGCGGAGCGACTTGGGAGAGTCAGGGACCCCTCTGGACCTCAGTCTCTTCGTCTGTAAATTAGGGATAATCGTACCTGTACGGCCCCCCCGCCCCCATGGTGAGGTCACGTGTGTAGAAAGCGCTTTGCCATCCTCAAAGCGCCTTAGAAATGTCAGCGCCCGTCAATCCTGCTTCCGTGGCAGTACACTCTGGGGTCGAGGGTGAGCTGGACCGTGGGAGGGGAGATGCCAGAGGAGGATGGACGCAGGACGGTCCTGTGGGGGCAGGGTGAGACCCCGGGGGACGGCACGGCCGCCAAGATGTCCTCAGCAGGGGGAGGGGGCGAGGTGATGAGCCGGCGTCCTCCGCAGCCAGCCGGGCCCTGCGCGAGGCCGTGGATGCCGATGGATCTCCGCCCTTTGGGACGGTGTCTGTCCCCAGGCTGGCTGCCTGGTCAGAGGAGGGAATCCTGCCTTCCTGGTGCTCCGGGTCCTACTGAGAAGCGCCCCCCCCATATCACTGCCTGAGGTCTGCCCTTGGGGCTCATCTCCTGACGTCAGCAGCGTTTGTCAAGAATCTGCTCTGTGCCACCCACTGCGCTATGCATTAAAGATGCGACAACTGGAAAAACAGCCCAGAACAGACCCTTACACATGGAATTGGGAGGAGTTTTCACCCCGAAGCCAAGCAGACTCCTGGGGCGGAATTGGGGGGCAGGGAGGGACAGCCCTATTGCAGTGGAGAGCCATCGTGTTCTATCACACCGTCACCCAAGGTCTGTGTAGAAGCGCAAGATCTGCTCCCTCGCTGTCCCGCCTGCACGGCATCTCCTCGTTCTGACGCCTTCTTTGCCCTGCGTCCAGGTCCTCCACTGTCTCCTAGGTGACTGCTCCAGGGCTCCCTCAGGGGCCTTCCTGCCTCGGGGCTCTCCCCACCCAGGCCTTCCCCGCCTACAGCACTGCAAAGTGGTTTTCTTTCAGCCTCCTGCTCACCCAACGCCAGTGGTTCTCTATTGAATAAAATATTAACTCCTGTTTAGCGAGTCAGGCCCCGTAAGCTGGCCCCAGCACACCTTTCCAGGCTCTCCCTCCTACCCATTTGGCTTTCTCTCTTTTCTTCATGTGTGATACCCCCTTTCCCCTCCCTGGGCCTTGGCGTGGGCCCCGTTAGGGGCCTGGAATGCTCCCTTCCCCTCGTGGAATGCCTTTATTCCTTCAAGCCTCAGCTCAAGCACCGCCTTCCACATGATTCCCCCCCACTGCTGGTGGCATCCCCCTCCCAAGCTGCCTCAATTTAGTTATCTTGTTTGCATTTGTCCTTTTCTCTTTACATTTGTATTATCCTGTACATATTTTTGTGGCCTGCCCCATTGGAATCTAAGCCTGCTGAGAACTGGGATCGTTTCTTTCCTTGGCCTCATATCACCAGTGCCCTGCACAGGGACTGGCACATAGCAAGCGCCTGCTAAATGCTTCTTGACTGCTGGATCCGTTGAAAATGAAAAGGATGCCCACGCCCTTGACGTCCTGGGAGGGAGAGGCAGGCTTTGTCCCGGTGCCGTCAGAACGTTCATTACCCACGTTTCTGTGCTTCCCATCCTCTGGGCACTGAGCATCCTTCACATGATATCCCCCCCCCACCCCGTGGCATCCCCTGGAGTACGATGGTGCCTGTACCGGTCCGTGCCTGCAATGCTTTACCCCCTCATCTCCGCCTCCTGGCTTCCTTCACGTCCCAGCTAAAATCCCGCCTTCTCCAGGAAGCCCTCTCCAACCCCTCTTCATTCCAGTGCCTTCCCTCTGTTGGCTAGCTCCTGATTTTCCTGCCTGTAGCTCGTTTGTACCTATTTGTTTCCCTGCTGTCTTCTTCCTCAGACTGTGAGCTCCTCGAGGGCAGGGGCTGCCTTCCGCTTTGCTTCGTCTCTCCAGTGCTTGTGTCCGGCACACAGCGACTGCTTGAGAAATGCTTATTGAACGACTGATGAGAAACTGACGCTATTGCTCCAATTAGTCAACCCAACATTCTTTGACATTGCAGCGTCTCCAGTGATGCAGACGCAGCCCATTCACGCCCCCTCTTCCTTTGTGACGTTTGTCCGCGTCCTCTCCTGAACCTCACGTGTTGGAACTTAAAAGTTCCTGTATAGCTCTGAACTTGTCATCAGAAAATGCTTGTTGACTGACTGAACTGACTGTGAATATTACATCCCAAAGAGTTGAATGTAAGCTCTTTGAGGACAGGGATTGTCTAATACATGTCTTTGCTTTTGTTTGTTTGTTTTTTGCTAGGCAATGGGGTTAAGTGACTTGCCCAGGGTCATGCAGCTAGTAAGTGCCAAGTGTCTGAGGCTGGATTTGAACTCAGGTCCTCCTGACTGCAGGGCCGATGCTATACCCACTGCACCACCTAGCTGCCCCTAATACACGTCTTTGCGTCTTCACCCTATTACAGTGTCTGCACAGAGCAGGGACTCAGTGGCTGAACTTGAATGTAAAACCACGGGCATCGATACTGAGGTCCCAGAAGCAAAGGTGCCACCCTGGGTGCATCAGTTACTGCCCACAACAAACACCAGCTGGCCGGTGGCTGCTGACCATCCCCAGCCTGCAGTGCTAACTCAGCGCATTCCCAAATCACAGAGCCAATCCGATTAGGTTTATATCGATGTGTCAGCAGGTCGAGCGCTTGAGATTCCTTCCACGTGGGAAGTGTCTCGGTAGCCACTCGCGAGCCCTCTGTCAAACAGGACCAGGCACATGCTTCGTAAGTGCCTCATCATCTGTTGATGGGTCTCCGAGAGTGGCCTGCACCTCAGAATGGTTAAGTGACTTGCCCAGGGTCACACACTAGGGTCTGAGCCTGGGTCTTTCTGACTCCCAGTTCAGCCTGCTTGGGCTTTTCTTGATATGTTTGTCATTCGCTCCCACTCAACCAGCCTTCTTCCTTCTTTTGCATTTCCCTCCCACCTCTGGGTGCCAGAGACAAACAGGAAGTGTGAAGATGAACTGTCCCAAGGCACTGAAACTGAAACATGAAAACAGTATCTAGGATTCACTCTAAAAGGGAGTTTTCGAACCTAGACGCGGTGTAATAGCCAGCATGGATGAGCTACTATCAGGTCAACAAGGCACTTGACACACATATGCTTGGCTCCTCCCAGCAACCCCGGGAGAAAGGTGGTCTTCTTAGTCACCTTTAACAGATGAGAAAACTGAGAGTCGGAGAGTGCTTTGTCCAGGACAGGAGCGCAACCCAGGTCCTCCCGGCTTCAAGTCCCATACTCTATCCACTGCCCGGTTGTCGTTCAAAACATGCAGAGGAAGAGATCCTGACTCCTCCCTCCCCCAGGAGAGGTTATAGTCGCCAAGCCATTTTAATTGGAGGCAGCTGGACGGCACATTCATTTAATCTTTCTGTGCCTCAGTTTCTTCATCAATAAAGTGGGATAATAATAGCATTTACCTTCCAGCGTGATGGTGAGGGTCCAATGAGAAAACAGATAAGTTGCCTTGCCAGCCTTATGGGGCTCTATAAATGCTGGTTGAATGCCACTGATGGGTAACGCTAGGGGTCACTGTGAGATCTGAGAGTCTGGGCTCTCTCCCCTCGAGAGCCAGGAGCAGCATCTCCCCTCGAGGACCTGCATTTATAACTTTAGGGGCACTCTGCTCCCGTAGGGGCTTCCTCTTCTGAGGGAAAACCTAAGTGATCCCCAAGCTTGAGTTTTACGGTTCTGCGGGGGAGAGTTTCTAGGATGGCTCACAAGGTGACTACTCAGCCCCCGGGCCGTCGGAAGAGAATCCAAGGGTCCTAGTGTAGATAATGTGGGAAAGGCCGTCCCTCCAGGCACAAACTTAGAAGGCAACTACAAAATCAAATGACTGGTTTGCAAGAGGGAGGTTCTATTACATTCCCCAGACAAACGGTATACCTCACGCCCAGTCCCCAAGTCCACACAAATATTTTTCCACGTTTAGCTTGAATGCCATGAGAAGTCTCCCTGGCTCCCAAAAGAAGACCTGCCCCTTTGGAGGCTGATCTGAGCAGTTACCAGCTCTCTGCCCTTACCTCCAATCTTCCCCAGATATTCTCTTTTTTAGATTTTCTTGTGTCTCCTTCCTTGTAGACAAGCTCCTTTCATGTTCAGTGTGGGCCCTCCCACCTGACAGAGATCACTCTTCTCTGTGAGACCAGGCACCGACATTTATAACAGTCATTTAAAAAAATTTTACTGATATATTTTCTTTGTCACTTCCAGATGAGTCCCCTGACTCCAGTAAAATCTTCCTTTGTAACAAAAAACAGTTCAAGAAAACAAATGGACACATTGGTTATATCTGATAATGTATGCCTCATTCTGCACCTGTAGGCTACCACCTCTCTAAAGAGAAGAAGGAGGTATGTATAGCAGACATTTTTCTTACAAAGTTCATGGCTCTACAGTGTTGTTGATCCAAGCTCCAGTAACATTTTTCTGATCGCCTAAAAAGATTTCTTTGGAGTATAAGCCTAGGATAAAGAATACATGCATGTTAGTAACTATGGAGGCGTTGCTCCAAATTGCTGGTCCTAATTACAGTTTCACCAACAACGTACTAATGTGCCTGTTTTCCCAGAACCTCTCCAACATTTGCCATTTTTCTCTTTTGCCATCTTCACCAATCCGATGGGTGTGAGATGGAGCTTCACAGATGTTTTATATTGGCATTTCTCTAATTGTCAATGATTGAGAACATTTCTTCATAGGGTTACACAGCTTGGATTTCTTCCTCTGAAAACTGCCTGTTTATATCCTTTTACCATTGATCAGCTGGCGAGTGGCTTTTAGTCTAATGCATTTGATTCAGTTCTTTATCAATCTTGGATATAAGACCTTCATCAGAAAAACTTGATGTAAAGATCTTTTTTCCAGTTACCTATTTCCCTATATAATAATTTATAATAATAAAATAACTCTATTGTTAGATTTCTTTATGCAAATATTTCCAAATTGTATGTTATCAAAATTGCCCATTTTATGTCATGTATTCATGAGCTCTTCCCCTGTCCACAGATCCCAAAAGTAATTTCTTCCTTGCTCCTCTAATTTAATGTTCTTCAAGTATAATTGCAGGCCTTCTCTAAGGGTGGTGAGGGGCAGGGTAGAGGGAGAGAATTTGGAACTCAAAATTAAAAAACAATCAAAATGCCACCTACTTGCAAACCTCCCCCCCCCATCAAAACAAAAGAATGAATGAATAAAGATAATGTACTATGACTTTTAAAGTCTAGGCCACACGTCAGCTTGGAGCCTATTTCAGTGTGTGCTATGAGGTGTCGGTCTTAACCTAATTGTCGCCAGTCTAGATTTTCCAGTAGTTTTTGTCAAATAATGAATTCTTGGGATCTTCAAGTTTGTCGATCAATATGTCACTCTTTGCTGATGAATCTCTCTCTCACTCTTAATTTATTAAATTACAGCAGTTTTTATTAATAAAATATATTACCCTGAGAATAAGAGCATCTTTTCTAATGGATTATCTGAATTTCTAGACTGATTTCAGGAGGCCAAAATGTATCCTTTTATATCTGATGCATATTTGTAGATTCATGAAAAAGTAAAAAGTAGTAGACAGAACACTAGACTCCCAAGTCCACAGAGCTAGCCTTAATCATGTCCACTTACTAGCCATGTAATCTTGAGCAAGTCGTTGAACTTCTCAAACTTAGTTCTTCATTTGTCAAACATGGTGGAGAGCACTTGTCCTGCCTGGCTCATGGGGTGGTTGTGAGGCTGAAAAGGGCTAACGTATGTATGAAGTATGCCATTAAGTGGCACAGTGGATAAGGCTCTGGCCCTGCCTTCAGGGGGACCTACATTCAAATCCAGCCTCAGACACTCTCCAGCTGCAAGACCCTGGGCAAATCACTTCCCCTTGTTTGCCTCAGTTTCCTCATCCGTCAAATGAGCTGGAGAAGGAAATGGCAAACTACTCCAGTATCTCTGCCAAGAAAACTGCAAGTGGGGTCACCAAAAGCCAGACACAACAAAATGTATGTGAAAAGACTCACTCTCTCACTTTTAACCAGTACCAAGGGTTTGTTTAATGATCACCACTTTGTAATACAGTTTGAGATCTGGTAATGAGATTCCCTTTTTTCCCACCTTTTTTCATTATTACCTTTGAGAATCTCTCTTTTTTTTTTAAATATTGTTTAAAAATTTTTATTTTTTTAGGCAATTGGGGTTAAGTGACTTGCCCAGGGTCACACAGTAAGTGTCAAGTGTTTGGTCTGAGGCTGGATTTGTCCTCCTGACTTCAGGGCCGGTGCTCTATCCACTTCGC
The DNA here is from genome assembly GCF_003287225.1 of Phascolarctos cinereus. Taxonomy (NCBI): domain Eukaryota; kingdom Metazoa; phylum Chordata; class Mammalia; order Diprotodontia; family Phascolarctidae; genus Phascolarctos; species Phascolarctos cinereus. The sequence goes on along the minus strand of NW_027556402.1, from coordinate 258,171,210 downwards.
CACCGAGCTGCCCCTACCCTTGAGAATCTTGACCTTTTGTTACTTCATATGACTTTTGTCATTATTTTTCTGGGTCTACAAAATGTTCTTTTGGTACTTTGATTAGTACAGCACTGAATAAGCAAATTAATTCATCTGGATTTTTGTCTTTATTATATTGATTTAATCCACCCATTAGCAACTAGTGGTTCCTCAATTACTTAGGTTTGTCTTTATTTCCGCAAAGAGTGTTTTACAGTTAGATGTATACGGTTCCTGGGTACATCTCGACAGGTATGTTCCCAAATATTTTAAAGCTTCTGTACTGACTTTGAATGGAATTTCCCTTGCTAGCTCTTCTCGCTGGATTTTGTGATTTTATAGACAGTAATCCTGATGATTTACATGGACTTATTTTATATCCTGCAACTTTGCTGAAGTTATTCTTTCAATTAATTTTTTAGTTACCTCTCTAGGGTTCTCCAAGTATGCTGTCAGGGGCAGCTAGGTGGTACAGTGGATAGAGCACCGGCTCTGAAGTCAGGAGGCCCTGAGTTCAAATCCGGCCTCGGACCAAACACTTGACACTTACTAGCTGTGTGACCCTGGGCAAACCACTTAACCCCCATTGCCTTAAAAAAAAAAAGTCCTCTCCAAATGCTGTCATACCATCTGCAAAAAGTCATAATCTCTTTCCTCTTTGCCTATGATAAGTACCTTAATTTCTGTTTCTTGTCTTATTGGCAGATAGGTAGAGCAGTGGGTAGAGCTTTGGACTCAGAGTCAGGAAAACATGAGCTCAGGTCTTGTCTCAGGCACTTACTAGCTATGAAAACCTAAGCAAGTCACTTAATCTCTCTCAGCCTCAATTTCCTCTTCCGTAAGAGGGAGAAGGGAGCAAACATTTGTGAAGTACCTGCTATATTCCAGGCCCTGTAGAAGATACTTTACGAAGATTACCTCATGTCTGCCTTGTAACAACTCTGAGAGGTAGGTACTGTTATTGTGCCCATTTTACAGTTGAGGAAACTGAGGCAAACCTAGGTTAAGTGACTCTCCTATGGATCACATTGCTGGCAAGTGTCTGAGGCTGGATTTGAACTCAGTTCTTCCTGACTCCAGGCCCAGTGCTTTGCCTGCTGTAGCACCTAGCTGCTTCATAGGCAAGTGATAACACCTGCCCCTCAGGCTGTTGTGAGTATCAGATGAAATTAATGCGTTTAAAGTACTTTGCAAACCTCTAAGTACTGTGTAACTTCTAACTCTTAGTATTGCTGCTGTAGCTTGTATTTCTGCACTACATTAAATAGCAGGTGATAACGGGCATCTCCCCATCTTACTGGAAAGGTCTCTAACTTTTCTCCACTACATACAGTATTTGCTCTTGGTTTGAGATAGATGTTATTTACTATATTAAGGACATTTATTCCTGTGATTTCTAGAATTTCTAATAGAGATGTGTTGGATTTTGTAAAAAGCCTTTACAGAATTTATCGGCGTAAGCATATAATGTTATTGCTTACATTATTAATATGACTTGTTCTATTTATGGTCTTCCTTGTGCTGAACCAAACCGACATTCCTGGTACAAGTCCAGCCTGGTGGAGCGTGCAGTGTTCATCCCAGACTCCAGCTTCCTGTTTCTGGAGATGTAATCCCCTTTGAATGGGTTGGAATTCAAGGCCAGCCTGAAGGTCTACACTAGGCCTTTGGGGGACTCAGCTGTTATAGTTCTCTGGGAAACTGTGGCCACACCCAGTCAGCCTTTTCAATGTGGGTGGACATAGGTTTGCTGGACACACAGAGTGAATCCTTACCGGGCCACGGTGATTTGTCACGGAGCAAAATCACCAGGTGCCCTGGTGAGGAGGAGTCCTGCCTGAGGGGAATTTCCTGGGCCTGGCCAAATTGAGTGGCTCAGTGCTACCGGCAGAGCACTGAAGCAGGCATGTCATAAACTAGTTAAATTACAAACTCATAGTTTTACCAACATAACGTCCACTGAGGTCTCAGCAGGAACACAGAGAAGGCTGTGATGGGTGAAGAGAAAGGAAGGAGGAAGCAGGAGATAGAGGGAGAACTGGGAATGGCCTCAGATGGGGCACAAACCTCCATTTCCAGGGTTTCCCTGAAGCCGGTCCTAGCAACAAGATGGAGGGATTCAGGGCCACCTGTGGGAGTGATCTTGAGAAGGCTCAAAAACACAGCTCTGCTATGGAGAGAGAGAACAGAAGCTGTCCTTGTGCACTCCCAGTAAGCAGGCCCTGCATCTCCTAGGCCACAGTCTGGCCATAGACATAGAATGTGGAATGTCAGAGCTGGGAGAGACCTTAGACTTTCATAGGTGGGAGAGGTCTTAGGGCTTGGAAGTGGTGAGCTGGGTGGGAAGTTAGATAACGTCTTTTGTAGGCCTTCAGTGTACAAAGGAGGTAATCCAACTCACCGAGCATTTATTAAGCACCTACTTTGTGCTGCATACAGGGTTACAAAGGAGCCACAGAGAATCCTCACCCTCAGGGAGAGCTTTTCCTGGAGGTTCAGTGGGTTAGGGAAAGAAAAGGAGAGGCTCTAGCAGAAGGGGGTGTGGAGGGAGAGGGAGGTACAGCCGGGACACGGCCAAGGAGGAGTTTGGTGGGAGGCCCTGGGTGGTGTCCATAGCAGCAATAGCTGTAGGCCTTGTCTTCGTGCCCAGGGCCTGGCAAGGAGCCAGCCGTTCCAGTAAGTGCCCAGAGGCGTCAGGAGGGGCCCCACCTTGGTGTCCCTTCATGCTTGGCCTGTGGGAGTCCCCTCCCCCCTTCTCCCAGACCTCCCAGCTCTCCTTACTCCACTTTGATTATATCTGACTGTGCTCTCCAGTCTTCAGTGACTCCCCATCTCTCTGAGGCCCTAGATCAAGCCCAGGTTCCCAGTCTGGCATTCAAGGCTAATGCCTATTCCCCCTCCAACAATGATGTTTCTGCCTCATGAGCCCATTCCTGCCCCCTTCGTCCTCTGCTGGTGCCTTCTCCCTACCTACCGACCGAAACGACTCGTAGTAACCTGCTGCACTGCTAGTCAGTCAAGTCAACAAGCGTTTATGAATCCCCTACTACACGCCAGGCCCTGTGCTGAGTTCTTGGGGATGCCAAAGAAAAGGCAAAGGACAGTCACGGGAGAGCCGGAGCTCTGTGCAGGAGAGGGCGGCCAGGGGCTTGGGAGACAGTCTCAGGAGGTGGGGCTTTAGCTGGGCCTTGACTGAAGCCGGTGAAGCTGGGAGGAGGAGACGAGGGGCAGAGAATTCTAGGCGGGGAGGCCAGTGTCCGTGTCACTGGGAGGATGGGGGCCCTGGCATAGAGGAGGAGGAGGGGCAAGAAAAGAATCCATACAACTTTGTCCAGTAAGTAGCCAGTGGGGGAGATGGCAGGAAGACATGTGAGAGTCATCTGTGTAGACGTGACAGAGAAAAAAAAAAGTTTGCCCACTGATTGGAAATAGGACAGGGAAGGAGATAAGGCAGAGTAAAGAGTTGCGGAGGAGAGTCTGGGGTGAGGGGGCCAGACTCAGGGGCAAGGCTAGAGCTAGAAATCCTAAGGACCTATGACCAACCCAGTTGGAGGAAGGGGAGGAGCACAGGTGGGCCCCGGCACCCAGGCCAACCTAGGTCTCTGTGAGGAGAGGGGATGGATGGCCCATCTTTGTTTTCCCATCACTTCCAGGAGAATTCTGCTCTGCCTCCCCCTCTCCTAGCCATGCCTTTCCCCTCCCACCCAGGGGACTCTGGCTACAGAGGATAGAAGGTATGAGGAGAATCAGGGAAAATCCTTCCCCCTGTCCCCACCATGTTGGCACCCTAGTTACAGCTCTGACCAGGAGGGAACAGTGTCAGGAAGGCCAAGGGTGTGTCTAACAGGAAGGGCTGGAGGGCATGACCACAGCCCCCCCCATCTTCCCCTGGGCTGCGAATGGCTTGGGGTTCACTCTCAGGACAGACAGGCCCCTCCAGAGCTCCTGCCCTTGCCCCTGCCCCTCCCAGTTAAGTGAGGATACCAGGACGTGTTTGATTGAAAGCCTTTATTGCAAGACAAGGGTCATGCCTGAGCCATCACTGTTTGCCATTGCCATTGATGGGGCGACCAGCACGTTGGGGTGAGGCCAGGAAGGCCTTGAGGTTGGGGCGGGAGGAGAGCCCAGCTACATAGGCAGACAGTAAAGGGAAGGTGTCAAGACAGCCAGGGGCCAGTGTCTGGTGAATCAGCAGCACGTCCAGCAGGTTGTAATCCGCAAAAGAGATCTGCAGGGCACAGGGGACCAGAGCCCAGGTCAGCCAAGGGGAGCTGGGCTGGGAGCAGGAGGCTCAGCTCCAGGCTCCCCCAGGTCTGACAGTCTGCTCTCTAAGGTCCCTCCCGGAGTCCCACCTGGTCCTCCAGAGGCCCACCTGTTCCCCCCAGAGCCCCACCTGGTCCTCCCAGAGGCTCACCTGCTCCCCCAGAGCCCCACCTGTTCCCCCAGAGCCCCACCTGGTCCTCCAGAGGCTCACCTGGTCCTCCAGAGCCCCGCCTGGTCCTCCAGAGGCTCACCTTGTCCTCCAGAGCCCCACCTTGTCCCCCAGAGCCCCACCTGTTCCCCCACAGCCCCACCTGGTCCCCCAGAGGCTCACCTTGTCCCCCACGATAAAGGCCTTGCCTCCCTGGTTCTGCTTCAGCAGGGTCTCAAAAGGCTTCAGCTGGGTAGGCAGGTCTTTCACATACTTGTCCTTGCCCTCCTCCTGAAAAGCCAAGGGCCCCCCCAGCTCAGTCAGGAGGCAGGGAGAAGGGGAAGAAGTGGGAGCCCCAGGATTTACCCTGACTTTTGCCCTCCCAGACTCCTTTCAGGCCTCCCCTCCCCAGGGAGGCCCCCCCTCACTCCTGGGTAGCCAGGGCCTCTCCTCATGCCCACCAGCACCTCCTACACAGACCATAGGAAGGAGGGATGGAGAAGACCTGAGTCTAGCTGCTGCCTCACAACCTCTCCCAGCCTCAGTTTCCCCCTCTGTACAATGGGGATCACAGCACCTACCTCACAGGGCTGTTATAAGGATCACCTGGAATTAACCCTTGTGGGGGCAATAAAGGCCAGAGGGGATAGCCAAATGGAAGGGGCAGAAGGACCCCCCACCCACCGAGGGGCTAGAAGAGGCCTGAGGCACCAACAAGGGTCAGAGGCCAGCATGGACTTGAACCCAGGTATTCCTGAGTCTGGGGTCAGCTCTCTGCTCCGACCCTCAGCCCTCCTGTCACTCACATAATTCTGGTAGATGAGGTGTATGTATTTGAGTCGGAGATCCTCCACCCCATCATTAGCCATGTCCAAGACAGCAGCTTCTTGATCATCCTTCCCATAGAGCCCTGAGAAGGGGGGAGGGGAGGGAAAGGGTCCAGTCACCTTCCTTCCCATGGCCTTTTCCAAGGCTCTTCTCAGCTCCCCTCCCCAAGGCCTAGCTCCAATGTCACCAACTCAAGGAAGCCTCCCCTGGCCAACATGGCCCAGCAGGGCTGCCTTCTGCACTGGGAACTCTTCCTTCAGCCAAATTGGCCCCCCTGGGAGTCCATCTCCCACCTCCTGCCTTTGCCCAGGCTGTGACCCCCCCACACACACACACACTGGGCTGCTCAGGTTCTGGAAGGGAGGAGGAGGGTTCCCAGAGGCAGAGCTAAGGAAGCTTGGCCAAGGGCCCTGCTGCAGAAGGCCTGCCTTGAACCTCACCAGTGATTACAAAATGACATTGTATTTCTTTGGTATTTCATTATCTCCCACCCTCTTCCCTCCCCACACAAGCTCCCTAAGAGAGGTGAGTCATTTTTTTTTCTTTTTACTCTGTATCTCCTACCCAGTGCTTGGCACACAGTAGGCACTCAATAAGTGTTGGCTGATTTGAATTAAAAGTGATTTGGCTTTGGGCAGGGGACCTTGTCTCCTCACTCTATTCCAGCTCTGTCTGAACCAGGCCTGGGCCCACAGAAGGTGCCCAGTAACTGCTGGATGGATGGGTGGAAAGAGGGATGGAAGAAGGGAGTAATATGGATAGAGAGATGGATGGAGATAAGGAGGGAGGGAAGGAGGGATGAACCAGGCCTGGGCCCACAGAAGGTGCTCAGTAACTGCTGGACAGAGGGAGGGAGGAGGAATATGGAAAGATGGCTCCCACGTGACTGCTCTACCCCATCCCCACCACGGGAGGCAGTGGCCATACCATATTTGCGTCCCAGGTATCTCAGCACGGCATTGCTCTGGTACAAGATCAAATCTCCATCTGTGAATTTGGGGAGCTGGCCGTAGAGCTATGGGGCACAGTACAGGGGAAGGGGCTGAACAAAATGCCCCTCCCAGACCCCCATCCACCGCGTCCCTCAGCTGTCCGCCTCCTCCTGCCTCCCAGACCCCTGTCCACCCTCACGCGCCCCGCTCCCACCGTGTCCCCCTCCTCTCCGGGCCTGATCACTCACACAGGTGGCCTTGAGGTCCCCCTTCATCCACGTGTCTGGGGTCACTACGTCCTCCTTCCAGGTCTGGCCCTGGTCAGCCAGGAGCATCCGAATGGCCTCGCATCGCCCTGGAGGGAGGGCCGGGGACAGAGGAGCTCAGCCCCGGGCCGGGCAGCCCGAGGACAGCAGCCCCAGGACAGCCGGCACGGAGAGGAAGGGGCAGCCGCTTCCTGACCTCTGGGGTCCCGCTGGGACAAGTCCCGCCCCCTCCCTGGGCCTCAGTTTCTACCTCCGTAGAACCCAGGGGCCAAGGTCCAGGATGTGGGGAGAGGGCTTGCACTTTTCTCTCTCACATCTCCGCGGGGAGGTGGGTCCTGTCCAGGGTCCCCCAGCCCTGCCGTCCCCGGTGCTGGGACCACGAATTACCTCGGATGGGGAAGTAGGTGATGGTGTAGGGAGGCACTAGGAGAGATGGACAAAGCGAGGTCAGGGGGGCCCTGCGCTCCCCGCAGCCCCTTCCCCAGAGCCCCCCCCCCACCACCACTCCCCCACCCCATCTCCCCGATGGCCCTCCCGGGGAAGGCCCAGGCCTTACTCTCCGGAGACAGCGGCACACAGGGAAGAGCTCGAGCAGGAAACTGGATCCCAGGGGCCTCCCAGAGCTTACTATGCCTCGACCGCGCCGCAGCCCCGCCCCCGACGCCCCCCTTCTCCCCCGCGCCGTCCCGGAATGTGCTGAGTCACTTCGGCACCGCACAGGGGTGCAGGGGCAGGGGTAGGGGTGCAGGGGGAGGAGCTGCAGAGGGGCTCAGGGAGAATGGGGTGGGGGGCTGGGAGAGGGGCTGCGGCAGGAAGAGAGGAGAGGAAGGCTGAGGACCACGTACGAACTTAGCACGGATGTATGTACTGGCACTAGTTAACCAAGGCATGGTCCTGGCATTAAGGGGGGAAGGGGAAAGGCTTCCTGATGACGGTGGGACTTGAGGAGGAGGGATTCCAGGCAAGGGGCACAGCCAGGGCAAATGTCCAGAGAAGGTAGGTGGGAGTTTCCTAAGGCACGCGTCACAGGACCGTGGAGGGGAGGACGGTGTAGGAAGACTGGGGAGATAGGAGGGGGCCATCTTGGCATGCACTTATTTAACCCTGCGTGAACTTGTTCCGGGTCTCAGTTTCCACACCTGTAAAAAGAGGCAGTTCCCTTCCAGCTGTCGTGTTATGACCCGATGACCCGACCAAGCAGCATTCCGAGCAAATGCTCCTCTAGCCTCTATTTGGAGATCGCCAGTGACGGGGAGCTCATTACTCCAGCTGCAGGGAGCGGCAGCTGAGGCTTCCATCCACCCTGGCTCCAAGTGGCCTAGCTGCTTCCAACTGCAAAAGGAAAGCCATCTGCCGCCTCATCTGTTTGCTAAGTGAAGTCATTGCTTCAAGAGCAGCAAGGCCAATGACAGAATCCTAGGGCGGGGCAGCTGAGCTTCTGCCCAAGAGCACCAAATTGTAGAGAGTATTGACATTAGATGTGCAGAAACATGTGAGCTGAGCGCCCAGTTAGTAGAGCTGCACCCCGAGGTGATCTCTTCAGTGGCCCACCCCACCTTGGATGACAAATGGGTGGTTACATCTCTGCCACATACATTTGCATGCGTATTACTGGTCAGGCTGTGAACTACACGGTACGTGAAAACCTTATTGGTAGAAAGTCAATTGGTCCAACCCACTCCGGAAAGCAATTTAGAATTAGGTGGGAAAAACCACTCAGTTGTCCACACCCTTTAATCCATCCATCCCAACGCTGGGCATACCTCCAGAGGCCAATGGTGGACCGTGGATCGGGACTTGTCAATTTTCCATCAGGCATTCTTGTACATTGTTTTTAATATAGAGTGTGACAGCTGGAGGGAACCTTAGAAGACAGAACACTGTCCCCTCTCTACTTTCCACTTTATTGAGAAAACTGAAGCTCTGTGTGTGTGTGTATGTGTGTGTGTGTGTGTGTGTGTGTGTGTGTGTGTGTGTGTGGTGTGTGTGTGTGTGTGCCACACCTCCAGATTTTCTGCTTTGTCCCACATTCTTTTCCTTCTTTAGTTTCTGAGGAAGAGATGGTCTTTCTCCTTACAGAGACCTATGCCCTGGACCTCAGCCCCCAGCCCTATTCCCTGGGGCCTTTGATCATTTAATCTCTCAGGTTTGATTTGGTCACTCCCTGTGGCCTGGCCCCTTCCTGGCTGTTGACAAACATGCCTGGTCCTCTGGAACCCTCCAAAGCCTTCCTTTGGTTTTGCCAAGCCAGGCAAGCTGTCTGCCAATCCTAGCTCTCTCCCTTTTCATTCCCAAACTAGAAAGGATTCTCTATACTCACCTATGCCCACCCTTCTCAGCCGTCCCCAGTTTGGCTTCCAAATCCATCCTCAAGTGTACCCGCCACCCAAAGTTTACTGACTCTCTTAATTGTAAACATTCCTGACCTTCAGTCTGTCCTTATCCCCCTTGACCTCTCTGGGATTTCTGAGTCTATTAGCTGACTCCCTGCCTGGGGGCCGACTCTCTCCTTCCATAGTTCTCCTGAAAATTCTCTTTCCCTTCTCCTCCCACCTGACTGGCTGATCATGCATCTGCGTCCCTCTAAGGTCAGGTGTACCCCAAGGCTCCCTCCTCCACCCTCTCAGGGGCCTCTGGGTGAGTTCATCTGCCTCCAAAGCTTCCAATCTCTTCACATATGGCACCTCAAGCTCCGCCTTCAGATGTAACCTTGGGCCCAGGAGTCCCAGGTCTGAGAAGAGGGGCCGCCTCTAAAGTATTAATATCACACTGACTTCTTGTTCCCCCACCCAGAATTTATTTGCTCTGGGAACAAGTCTCCTGCTTTCACATGTGGCCCCCTCCCCAAACCATTTTGAGCCCCAAACCCAAGAAGGGCCTAAAACCTGGATTGGCCAATCAGGAGAGACATTTTAGCCCACTCTGAGCTTCACCCACCATGATACTTTGCGTGCTCTGGCATAATAGACATGCTTTACTCTCAAGGGAACTCAAAATGCCACTTCCTGTGTCTGAAACTACAAGACAAATGAAGCTGACCAGGAGCATTCTTCTGTTTATGACTACTGAGGACAAGGTGCCTTGAACCAGACACTATCCTGAATAATGGGACTTTTCTTATCTTGTATCTTGTCTCGGTATTTTATGGACATGTGCTATGTTATTTTATATCATATCATGTTAATGATAGAAGGAACACAGATATCCTGGATATATTATTTCAACTGACACTTTAACACTTCTCTTATCTTATTGTATTTGCAACCTATCCAATCAAGAAAATTCCTTTCTCATATTATGATGAACACATATGGAGACTATAGTTTTAGCTGATGTAGGCATCCCGAGCCAGGAAGGGAGGAAGGGGTGAACGGGAACTGCTCTGAAGATATAAGCTCTGTCCATCTTTGGGTTCATTGTCTACAATGAATTCACATGCATATCTCTATATGCATCTTCCACAAGGTTTGAGAGAAATAAACACACATGCAGTTTAATTTTGTCTTTCTTTTTTTAAATAATTATTTTCTTTATTTTTAGTTTTTAACATTCAATTCCATGAGATTTTGAGTTTTAAATTTTCTCCCTCTCCTTCTCCTCCTCCCTCCCCAAGACCACTTGCAATCTGATATAGGCTCTACTTATACATTCATATTAAACATATTTTCACATTAGTCATGACGTAAAGAAGAATTAGAACTGATGGGAAGAACCATGACAAAGAAGGAACAAAACAAAACAACAAAAGAAAAGGAGAGCAAATAGTCTGCTTCAATCTGCATTCAGACCCCAGAGTTCTTTCTCTGGATGTGGATAGAATTTTCCATCATGAATCTTTTGGAGTTGTCTTAGATCCTTGCATTGCTGAGAAGAGCTAAGTCTGTCAAAGTCAGTCATCACATAATGTGGCTGTTACTGTGTACAATGTTCTCCTGATTCTGCTCAGTTTACTCAGCATCAGTTAGTATAAGTCTTTCCAGGTTTTTAAACAACATATTGTAGGATTATGGTTCTTAATCCACTCTACTATCTGCTTCTGTTTTATGGGAGAGTTCATCCCATTCACATTCACAGTTATGATTACTATCTCTGTCTTTCTCTCCATCCTATTTCCCTGTTTATGCTTTCCTTTCTACTTTCTCCCTTTCCCTCCTCACTAGCGTTTTGCTTTTGACCATCGCCTTCCTCAGTCTGCCCTCCCGTCTATCAGCCCCCTCCCTTTTTTCCCCCTTTCCCCTTACTACTTCTTCCTTCCCTTCTATCTGCCCCTCCCCTTTTCTTTCAACCCTTTCCCCTCCTACTTCCTATGGGGTAATTAGATTTCTATACCTAACAGATTGTTATTCCCTCTTTGAGCCAAATCTGATGAGAGGGAGGTTCAAACAATGCTCATCTCTCTCCCTTCTTTCCCTCTACTGTAAGAGGGTTTTGTGCCTTTTCTTGTGATGTAATTTACCCTTGTCAGCCTCCTCCTTTCCTCTTCTCCTAGAACAATTCCTTTTCACCACTTAATTACATTTTTTATCATCACATCAAAGGCAACTTATACCAACTTATAACCTCTGTCTATGTATACCTCTCTTAAATATTGTAATAACAATACAGTTCTCAAGAGTTACAAGTGTCATCTTCCCTTGTATGGATGTAAACGGTTTGTCTTTATTAATACATGTTGTTTTTTCTTTCCTGTTTACCTTTTTATGCTTCTCTTGAGTCTTATATTTGAAGATGAAATTTTCTATTGAGTCTTTTTATCGGGAAGATTTGGAATTCCCCAATTTCACTGAATGTCAATTTCCTCCCCTGAAAGATTATGCTCAGTTTTACTGGGTAGTTGATCCTTGGTTGTAGTCCAAGCTCCTTTGCCTTATGGAATATTGCATTCCAAGTCCTCTGATCTTTTAATGTAGAAGCTGCAAGGTCCTGCATAATCCTGACTGTGATTCCGTGATACTTAAACTGTTTCTCTTTGGCTGCTTGCAGTATATTCTCTTTGACCTGGTAATTTTGGAATTTGACTATAATATTCCTTGGTGTTTTCAATTTAGGATGTCTTTCAGGATCACAGGAGGTGATTGGTGGATTCTTTCAATGATTATTTTACCTTCTGGTTCTAGGACCTCAGGGCAGTTTTCATTGAAGATTTCCTGAAAGATGCTGTCCAGGCTCTTTTTTTTCCATCATGGTTTTTAGGTAGACCAATAATTTTTAAATTGTCTTTCCTGGATCTCTTTTCCAGGTCAGTTGTTTTACCAGTGAGGTATTTCACACTTTCTTCTGTTTGTTTGTTTTTTGTCATTCTTTTGTTTCTGTTTGACTGATTCTTGATATCTTACACAGTCATTAGCTTCCATTTGCCCAATTCTAATTTTTAATGAATTGTTTCTTTTTATTAGATTTTGTGCCTCTTTTTCCTTTTGGCCCATTTCACTTTTTAAGGAGTTTTCTTCTCTTCAGTGAATTTTTGTGCCCCCTTTTCAATTTGGCCAATTCTACTTTTTAAGGAACTGATTTCTTTAGGGTACTCTTCCTCCATCTGGCCAATTGTATTCTTTAAAAACTTGTTTTCTACAATCCGTTTTTGTTTTTCCTTTTCCAAGCTATTGACTCTCTCTCTGACATACCTCTCATTTCCTTTCTCAATTTTCCTTCTACCTTTATTTGACTTTCAAAATCTTTCTTGTGCTCTTCCAAGAAGGCTTTTTGAGCTTGAGACCAGTTCATATTCCCCTTTGAGGTTTCAGATGTTGGTATGCTGACAATGTTGTCCTCTTCTGAATATATACCTTGCTCTTCCCTGTTCCCATAATAAGAATCTGTGATCATTGTCTGTTTCTTTCTGCTCATGGTGTTTGCCTATTTCCTGGCTTTTAAAGTTGAGCTCTCTTACTGGAGCACAGAGGGCACTGACCCAAGCTTCTTGTGCTGGGAGCCAGGACCTTGTCACTGGCTTTGTGTGCTGGGGCCTCACGTGCTGGCAGCTGGAGTCTATAGGGGTCTAGCAGCTTACCTGGTGCTGGCCTGGGGTCAGCAGCACTGGAGCTCTTGGTATGGTGGTAGGGAGTCTGGGCCCTAGAGGACACTTACTCACCCGGGCTTCTTTAAAGCACTGGAATGCTTGGCAGCTTGAGAACAGTGGCATACGTGATGGTTTTCTGAGCTGGTGTTTACCAGTTCCCCTGCCTGTGGTGAGGCACTTGGGGGGTCCGGCTGTTGGTGCTTGCCTGCTCCACCACTCTGGGGCTCAGGCTGTTCTCCTGGTTTGCTGATGTCTGTTTGTCATTCTAAAAATGAACTTGGTAATGGTTGACACACACAAACACTCAAGGTAATAAATGCACTTAGCATTACTTGGGTCCATGTGGGACTTTTCTTTCTGCCTTTGGCCTTTATGGGGCATGTGTCCAGCATTGGAAGCTTGGGGACAAAGCATATGCAAAATTTATTTTTTTAATTTAATGTTTCCCCCCAATTACATGTAAAAACAATTTTTAATATTGCTTTTAATTTTTTTTTGAGTTCCAAAGTTTCTCCCTCCCTCCCCTCTCCTTCTCATTGAGAAAGCAAACGATTTGATATAGGTTATACATGTGTAGTCATGCAAAGCATATGAAATGTTAGTCATATTGTGAAAGAAAAAACACAGACCAAAAAAAAAAAACCTCAAGAAAAAATAAAGTAAAGAAGTCTGCTTCTTTCTGCATTCAGATTCTCTCAGTGCTTTCTCTGGAGATGGAGAGCATTTTTCATCACAAGTCCTTCAGAATTATCTTGAATCATTGTATTACTGAGAATAGCTAAGTCATTCCCAGTTGATCATCATATAATAATGCTGTTACTGTGTACAATGTTCTCCTGATTCTGCTTATTTCACTTTGTATCAGTTCATGTAAGTCTTTCCAGATTTTTCTGAGGGCATCCTGCTTTTCATTTCTTTTTCTTTTCTTTTCTTTTTTTTTTTGGCGAGGCAATTGGGGTTAAGTGACTTGCTCAGGGTTACACAGCTAATAAGTGTCAAGTACCTGGTCTGAAACCAGATTTGAACTCAGGTCCTCCTGACTCCAGGGCCATGCTCTATCCTCTGAGCCATCTAGCTGCCCTGTGCTTTTCATTTCTTAAAGCACAATAGCATTCCATCACAATCATATACTGTATGCATGATTTAGCGATTCAGCCTCAGATCATTCCTGGCTCTGTGACCCTGGGCAAGTCACTTCACCCTGTTTTCTTCAGTTTCTTCATCTGTAAAATTAGCTGGAGAAGGAAATAGCAAACCACTTCAGTATCTGCAACAAACAAACAGACAAACAAACAAAACCCTTGCAACTGACTCAAGAAGAGTCAGACATGACTGAAACAACTGAACAACAACAAAATCACAGAATTCTCATCTCTCTTGGCAAAGCTGTTGGAGCCACCAACAGTGTTTCCATGAGTCTGTCTAGAGTCTAGAGTGTGTTCAGGGAAGACTAGTACCTCTGGTGTGAGGGCTGCTTTCCACCTTTGGTGTCCACTTGATCCACCCAAACTGTGGCTCCAAGAAGCTGTAGTGTGCACAGTGGCCACATCTTGGTAAATGTTTCGACAGACAGGCTCAACCAGGTTGAGGGTAACCGAAGCTTCTCAGACCGGTCAGTGAGTTGGGGAGGTGTCTACCACAAGCGTGTGAAGACTTCCCCTGGCAGAATACAAGGATGAGAACACTTTTTTTCAATGGCCATGAAGGGGGCAGAAGCAGGCATGTGGAGTGTTTCGAGCTTGGCTAGACATGGAAGATGGCAAGGTCATCCACCACATGTTGAGCCATGAGCAGCTGTCTTGATTCTGTCCCGCCGCTGGACTGTGATGACTTTGGAAGAGAGAGCAGAGGCTTACGACTTTGTGCAGCTCTGCCTCACTGAAATCCAATTTACCCACAAATCAAAAGATATCACCCGTGCCAGTTTTCCATTTTTATCTATCTCAAAGTCCTGTGGTGACAGACAAATGATGAAGCAGCAGGTGTGGATACACTGGGAGCTGTAGTCACAACTCTGGTGGCCCAGGCCGTAGGGTCTTCTTCTCACTGGAAGCAGCAGTGGGATTTGGCAATTTTTAAGAATTGCACTGCTCACCCCTCGTGTGAGTAAGGGGCTAGAAAAGGTACCCTAAAATTGTCTGCTTACCCAACCCTGGCCTGATTACCACCACAGGCAAAGATCCCATCCTAGGGTCGAAACACAAAAAAATGTACAAAAACATCTGCAAAGATGATTCCACTCACCCTCGGTACATGGAATATGCACACACTTATAGGCAACACAAAATCTAGTAGACCTGAAAGATGAACAGCTCTCATTGGGAGAGAACTCAGCAGGTATCACATCCAAAGAGTGGCCCTGAGCGAAACAAGGCAGGCAGATGAAGGCCAGCGTCCTGAAGTCAAAGCTGGATACAGGGTTTTCTGGAGTGACCACAGTGAAGGGGAGGGCTGTGAAGCTGGTGTAGGTTTTGCAATCAAAACTCATCTAGTCAACAAGCTTGTGTGCCTACCAAAAGGAGTGAATGACAGACTCATGACAAAGTGATTGCCACTTGCAAGAAAACACCATGCCACCGTCATCAGTGTCTATGTTCTTGTTATGACGAGCCCTGACGAGGCAAAATAAAAATTTTATGAAGACCTGGAGATGCTTATCATCAATGTGCCAAAAGAGGACACTTCTAATTCTGGGTGACTTTAATGCCAGAGTAGGCTCAGACCGCCTGACATGGCAGGGAGTCCTTGGGAGGAATGGAGTTGGAAATAGCAACAGCAATGGTCGCTTACTACTGAAGACTTGGGCATCTCATGACCTTCTCATCACCAAAACTATCTTACATTTACCTAAATGCAATAAGACTTCATGGATGCACCCTTGCAGCAAACACTGGCATCTAATAGACTCTGTGACTGTAAGGAGAAGAGACAGACAGGATGTGAAAGTGATGAAGACAATGTGCAGTGCGGAGTGCTGGGCTGATCACAGATACCCTCTGTAAGCTAAATATTTGCGTTCAACAAAAGCTGTGTGCTTAAGGCAAAACAACTATCAGAAGAATTAATGTCAACAGATTAGAGTGCTTCTGTGAGAAGGAACGGTTGTTGCTAACTTGGAGGGAAAGTCCAGCCAACACACACTTGGCAACAGTGGAGCAGAAAAGGTGTGGGCAGCTTTCAGAGATTTGGTGCGCACCACTGCATTACTCATCTGGGCCAGAACACTCGCAGACATCAAAACTGGTTTGATGGAAATGATGCGGAAATTCAGAAGCTGCTAAATGAAAAATGAGAACTCCATAGGGTTTACCAGCAGGATAATTCATCCATTTCTAAGAAGGTAGCATTTAATACCTTTTGCTTCAACAATTTTATTCTTGGGAGTATAAACTGAAAGTGTTAGAAAAATAAATTTTAGAAATTCAAATATTTAAATAATGACAAATGTCTGAAGCAGGGTCTAAAGCAAGATTTGAACTTATTTCTCACTCCAAATATGTTATACACATACATACGCAAACACACATAGAGGAATATGTATGTATGTATTATGTGTGTACATACTTATGTAAGTATATACCCTATAGATGATCCTATATAGAACCCTATCATATCCATATATATATGTATACACGCACACACACACGAATCCTATCCTATAAGATTCCTATAGAATCTCATATTCCAGGAAGTCTGTTGTTTCTTTCAATATTTGCCCCTTGGAAGGTGCTATCCATAGCATAATTGATATGTGCTATATTTCCTAAAAGGAAAGATTCACCCTCTCAGTTATCAGTTATACTATGGATAGCATATATATACATATACGTGTGTATATGTGCATGTGTGTATATACATATGTATAAACACATGTGTGTACATATGTGTGTGTGTGTGTGTGTGTGTATATATATATATATATATCCACTATTTTAACAAGGCAGCGTTTAATTCCATGAAAAGTAAAGTACAAACAAAGCTTAGAAAGATGCAGGATTCTTGGATCAGTAAAAAGGCAGACGAAATTCAGTTCTATGCTGATAGTAATAATCCAAAGCACTTTTATGATGACCCTGAAGGCTATTTATGGGCCAAAGACCTATGGTGCATCTCAGCTACTCAGAGCTGATGGAGCCACATTGATTAGTGATAAGGATTAGTGATCCTGGAGAGATGGGCTGAACACTTCCACAGTGTTCTCAACAGACCGTCATCAATCAATGCTGAAGCGATTGACCATTCACCTCAGGTTGAATTCAATCCCTCTCTAGTCAAATTTCCAGCTGAAGAAGAGGTTCTGAATGCCATTAGGCTCCTTGCATGTGGCAAAGCACCTGGTGCTGATTCTATTCCAGCAGAGATCTACAAGGCAGGGGTCCGCCGCTCATACAAAAGCTGACTGAAAATTCCTGGGTTATGTGGCAAGAGGAGGTTATCCCTCAGGAGTTCAAAGACGCCTCCATTGTCCATCTCTATAAAAGTAAAGGAAATAGATGCCCTGTGACAATCACAGGGGGTCTCTCTCAGTCATTGCTGGAAAGATCCTTGGGAGAGTCTTCCTCAGTAGACTGATCCTTCACCTGGAAGATGGTCATCTACCTGAGAGCCAGTGTGGCTTCAGAATGGGCTGAGAAATGGTTGATACGCTGTTTGCTGCCTGACAACTCCAGGAGAAATGACGAGAGCGGAACAGAGGTCTATACACAGCGTTTTCTGATCTGACCAAGGCCTTGACAGACAGTTGTCTACCAAAGTCATGTTAAAATTTGGTTGCCTGGAGAAGTTCATCAGCACTGTGCGTCAGTTCCATGGCGGCACGCTTGCCTGGGTTCTGGGTGATGGACGACGTTCTCGCGCTTTCCCAGTCACCAGGGGAGTGAAGCAGGGCTGTGTGCTTGCTTCCATGCTTTTTAGCAGGATGTTTCTGGCCATGTGGTCAAACACCTTGAATGACGATGAAAATGGCATCGAGGTCAGCTATTGCGCTGACGGTAAATTATTTACCTTGAAAAAGCTACAAGCCAAGACCTAAGTGGAGGGAATGCTGGTGCATGATTTTTTGTTCCCAGATGACTATACGCTCAATTCAGCCTCTGAAACTGAGATCCAACAAAGTACAGATCATTTCTGTGTTGCTTGTGCTAATTTTGGCCTAACGATTAACACTAAGAAAACACAGGTGTTCCACCAGCCAGCCCCACACCATCCATATGTGGAACCATCAGTTACAGCAAATGGAGAAGTTTTGAATGCTGTGGATGAATTCACTTACCTCGGTAGGGTACTTTCTAGGGTTGTACACATTGTTACTGAGGTTGACTCATACACTGCCAGAGCTAGCTCAGTGTTTGGGAGGCTCCAAAGGAAAGTGTGGGAGAGAAGAGGGATTAGACTGCCAACCAAGCTGAAGGTCTACAGAGCCGTCGTGCTGACCTCATCGTCGTATGCCTGTGAAAGCTGGACGGTCTACCAGCGCCACGCCGGGAAGCTGAATCCCTTCCATCTGAATTGTCTTAGGAAGATTCTGAAGATCACCTGGCAGGAGAAGATACCAGACACTGAGGTCTTTTCTCAAACCAAACTGCCAAGCATTCAAACTGCGACAGAGAGTGCAGCTCTGATGGGCTGGCACGTTGTTCGAATGCCAAAAGTACATTTGCCGAAAAGACTATTTTATGGAGAGCTCACACAGGGCAAGCGCTCACATGGTGGGCAGAAGGAGCGATACAGGGACACTCTCAAGGTCGGTCTGAAGAACTCTGGAATCTATTGTGTGACATGGGAGACGCTGGCAGAGGAATGCCCCACATGGCGTGCCCTCATCAGGGAAGGTGCTGTACTCTATGAGCAGAACTGTGCCAAGGCAGAGGACCCAGCCCGAGTGTGCCTGACCTGTGGCAGAGCCTTCCCAGGTCGCATCGGTCTGATCAGCCACAGTCTGACACGCTGTAACTTGACTCTAGCATAGTGAAGTCATTTCTGCCTTGGAGAACAAAGGACGATGCCCAACCTCCCTGCAGCTTCTCCCACCACTGCTTCTGGTTTATGTCATCTTTGCCGCTGCCGGGGCAGGGTGGGCTGGGCGGGCTGGGCGTTCTCTTCCTTTATGTTTTCCTTCCTGTTAATTCATTTATTTCTGCCCATCTTTGCTCCTGTTGATGATTCCTTGTGGTTCTTTTCTTCTGCCCTTTGACTGTTTCTCTGGGGAATCCGCCTGAGGCTTGCCTGCTGGTTTTCCTTTCCTCTCTGTCTCAAGGATGACACCAGACTTTTCTCAGAGCTGCTTTGATGGAGCTTTTGGGGGTCTGGAGGACTGCTCTTTGGGCTGCATTTTGGCATGCAAAGGCTTTGTAAAGTTGTGCGATTGAAATTGTCTGTATTATCTTCTGGGATCCCCTCCATCCCTTATTTACTTAAGCATTCTCTCTCAGACTCCAAATCTGAAAGCTCCCTTTTTACTTTCCTTCTATCTTCCATTTTCTTTCTCTTTTGCTTTTTTTTTCTTTTAACGTCAATGTTCAAATAATTCAAGGTAATCTGCACAGCTGGGCTGGGCAGCATCTCACCTTTCCAGACCTACTAAGTGCGTTCATGTTGACAGACAGACAGCTTGCCTGCTGCCCCTTCTTCCCCCACTCTGCTCCCATTCCTGCAGAGACAGAAGCAGACCCCAGCCCTAAGGGCCATTCAGCAGTTTTTCTTTGTTTTTCCAGCTGCCTGGCCTAGAACCCAGGACCCAGGGCCAGCCTTCTGGGGATGGGCCTTTCTATCCTTCTCTAGCCTGTTCCTAGAAAAGTGGGCCCCATCTGTGCTGCCTCACAGCTGTCCAAGTCACCTTCCTAAGGCACAGGCCTCACCCTGCCACTCCCTAGGGCAAACATCTTCAGGGGCTCCTCAGGGTTCTACAGTTTACCCCTTCCTAGCCTGGCACTTCAGGCCCTGAGCTCCCTGGCTCCTACCTCTCCGTTCCAATCTTGTCTCATATCAGCCTCTTCACCAGCTCCATTCTGCGTCCACATTGTATCGCAGGCCATTCACTGACCCTGACTCTCCTTCCTCTCTGTCCCTCCATCTGCATAGCAAGGTCATGGCACCTGAAGGGTGCCCCCTCCTCATCGCCCCCTCTCAGAATCCTTGTGGGGAAGCCTTCCCCAAGCCCCACAGTGCTTACTGAACTCTCCCACCTCAGTTTCCCAACTTCCTTCTAATTCGTCTATGTCTTGTATCTGCCCCCTCCTTTCCTCTCTCTCTCCCCCTCCCCAAATAGAACAAAAGCTGATTCAGGGCAATGACTGTGCCCAGCACATAGGAGACATTTGCTTAACTAATTGAACAGAGAATATCACAGAAAAGAGGGACCTTAGAACATGGAACATGAACTATCAGATCTGAGAGGGACCTTAGAACATGCAATGTCCAGTCTGGGAGGGACCTTAGAACATAGAATATCTGGGCTGAGAGGAGTGTTAGGACCTACAATTTCAGGGAAGGGAGGGACCTTAGAACATAGAACAGAATGTCAGGGCCAGGAGGGACCTTCTAACCTAGAGCATCTGAGCTAGGGGCAGGGGAAGTCTCAGAACAGAGAATATTCCAGCTGAGACCCAGCTCCTCACTCTACACAGAGAGATAACGAAGCCAAGACAGAGGGAGGGAATAAGCCTTTCTATCTTGCCTCCTCCATACTAGGCACTTTACAAATATTATCCCATTTCATCCTCACAACAACCCAGAAAGATAGGTGCTATTATTATCCCCATTTTACAGAAGAAGGAACTGAGGCAGGCCAAAGTTAAATGACTTGCCCAGGATCACACAGCTAGTGAGAGTCTGAGGCTGGATTTGAACTCAGGTCTCCCCGACTTCAGGCCCAGCACTCTATGCACTGTGGCCTCACCTAGGACAGGTGAGTGCTTCTCACCCTGGCCCCTTTCCCACAGCTATTGTAGCTGGATTCCAGAGAAGACTTCAAGGTTTACACAGGGCAGGCTAACTATGTGTCATTTCATTTGGCCTTCAGTCATTCGACCTGCCCCATTTCTTGGGAAATTTCAGGGTGGGTTGGGGTGGTCTTTGCCAGGATAGGCTGGAGGGGAGCCTGCCCCCTTCTTGTCTCCTCCCTCGTCCTCCCTCCATGGTGATCATCCATCTCCCTCCACCTTAAGTCAGGGGTACCCCCAGGCTTCCTGCTCCCCCCCATGAGTTCTGTGGGTGAGTTCATCTGCTTCCATAGCTTCAGGTCTCTTCACAGATGGCTCCCCAATGTGCATCTTCAGATGTAATGCCTGGCCTGAGCAGAGGGCTGCCTATAATGTGTCAACATCTCATTGACTTCTTCACCCTCCCAGACTGTATCTGCTCCAGGAACATCTCCTTTCACACAAACGCTCAAGGTCATACATTCAGTTAGGATTATTTGGGTCCAGGTGGAACTTTTCTTTCTGCCTCTGCCCTTTGTGGAACATGTCTCCAGTACTGGGATCTCTAGGACAAAGGATATGGAAGATTTATTTTTAATTTAATATTTCCCCCAATTGCATGTAAAAACAATTTTTATTATTGATTTGAAAATGTTTTGATATTGAAATTCTCTCCTACCCTCCCCTCTCCCTCTCATTGAGAAATATCCATTTGATGTGGGTTATACATGTGTAGTGGTGCAAAACATTTCCATGTTAATCATGTTGTGAAAGAAAAAATACAAGAAAAAAGCAATAAAAAGAAAGTAAAGAAAAAGTTTGCTTCAATCTGCATTCAGACTCCTGTCAGTGCATTCTCCGGAGATGGAGGACGTTTTGTCATCATGAGTCCTTCAGAATTGTCTTCGATCACTGGATTGCTGAGAATACCTAAGTCATTCACCTTTGAGCATCATAAAATGCTGCTAGTGTATACAATGTTCTCCTGATTCTGGTCATTTCATTTTGTATCAGTTCATGTAAGTCTTTCCAGATTTTTCTGAGAGCATCCTGCTTGTCATTTCTTATAGCACAATAATATTCCATCACAATTGTCTACTGTATGGATGATTTAGTGATCCAGCATCAGACACTCTCTGGCTCTGTGACCCTGGGCAAGTCACTTACCCTTGTTTGCCTCAGTTTCCTCATCTATCAAATGAGCTGGAGAAGGAAATGGCAAAGCACTCCAGCATCTGCCAAGAAAACCCCCAAATGGGGTCACAAAGAGTCGGACACGACTGAAACAACTGAACAACAACACGAAAATCACAGAATTCTAGCCTCATGCGCCAAAGTTGTTGGAGCCACCAACAGTGTTTCTATGAGCCCGTCTTTCCACACCCTCTCCAGCACCCGTTTCTGTTTGTGTCATCTTTGCCCAATCTGGGGGGTGGGAGTTTCCTTCCTTTATGTTCTTCCTTTTATTCACTTATTTCAGAGCATCTTTTCCTCTGGTTGCTGATTCCTTGTGGTTCTTCCCTTTTGGAAAACTCTCCCTGCCCTTTGACTCTTTCTCTCTCTGGGGAATCCATCTGAGGCTTGCCTGATGGTTTTCCTTCCCTGTACATCTCAAAGATCTCACCAAACTTTTCTCAGAGTTGCTTTGATGGAGATTTGGTGGGGGGGGGGGGTTTGGAGGACTCCTCTTTGGACTACATTTTGGCATGAAAAGGCTTCCTAAAGTTTTGTGATTGAAGTTGTCTGTTCTACCTTCTGTGATCTCCTCTTTCCTTTATTTAGTTAAGAATCCTCTCCCTGACTCAAATTCTAGAAGGTATCTTTTCACTTTCCTTCAGTCTTCCATTTTCTTTGTTTCCTGCTTCTTTATGTCAATATTCATATAATTCAAGTCTGGCCCTGGCCCCTTTCCATCAGCTGTTGTAGCTGGATTCCAGAGAAGGCTTAAAGGTTTACACAAGGAAGACCATCTATATGTTATTTTGCTTAATCCTCATTAATTCTACCTGCCCCATTTCTTGGGAAATTTCAGGCTGGGTTGTTTCGTTTGGTTTTGCCAGAATGGGCTGGAGGGGAGCCTGTCCCCTTCTTGTCTCCTCCCTCTTCCTCCCCTCCATGGTGATCACCCATCTCCCTCCACCTTAGGTCAGGTGTAACCCAAGGCTCCTTCCTCCACCTTCTTCTTCTGTGGGGTTAGATCCTCTACTTCCTAGCTTCAAATCTCTTCACTGATGGCTCTCCAAACTCCATTTACAGATATAACCTTGGGCCCAAGAGTTCCCGGTCTGAGCAGAGGGTCTGCCTCTAACATATTAATATCTCACTGACTTCTTCTCTCCCCACCCAGAATTCATTTACTCTGTCGATAGCAAGTCGTCTCCTGCATTCACACAAACACTCAAGGTAATAAATGCAGTTAGGATTATTTGGTTCCATGTGGGACTTTTTTTTTTGTCTCTACCCTGTGTAGGGCATATCTCTAGTACTTGTAGCTCTGGGACAAAGGATATGGAGGATTTATTTTTTTTATTTAATATTTCCCCCAATTACCTGTAAAAACAATTTTTAACACTGCTTTGAAAAAATTTTTGAATTCCAAATTCTCTCCCACTACCCACCCCCATTGAGAAAGCAAAGAATTTGATATAGGTTATACATGTGCAGTCCTGCAAAACATACTTCCATTTTAGTCACAGACAAAGGAAAACAAGAAAAATAAGGTAAAGAAAAAGTTTGCTTCGATCCGCATTCACACGCTCCCAGTGCTGCCTCTGGAGATGGAGACCATTTGTCATCATGAGCCCTTCATGACTTCTCGAGTCATTGGGTTGCTGAGAATAGCTCAGTCATTGCCAGTTGACCGCAATGCTATTACTGTGTACAATGTTCTACTGATTCTCCTCATTTCACTTTATAACAGTTCATGTCAGTCTTTCCAGGATTTTCTGAGAGCGTCTTCCTTGTCATTTCTTACAGCACAGTAGCATTTCATCACAATGATATACTGTATTGATAATTTCATGATCCAGCCTCAGACACATCCTGGCTGTGTGACCCTGAACAAGTCACTTAACCTTGTTTGCTCCAGTTTTCTCATCTGTCCTCACAACAGTGGTTCCATGAGTCTGTCTTCCTACAGACTCTCAAAAGAAAAGAAGAAGGAAAGACAGAAAGATGGAGAGAAAGACAGAAAGAAAGAAAGGAAGAAAAAGGAAGAAAGAGAAAGAAAGAAAGAAAGAAAGAAAGAAAGAAAGAAAGAAAGAAAGAAAGAAAGAAAGAAAGAAAGAAAGAAAGAAAGAAAGAAAGGAAGAAAGAAAGGAAGGAAGAAAAAGGAAGAAAGAGGAAGCTGTGTCGCCCAGTCGGCCAGTGCATTGCCCAGTGGTCAGCTCCTTTTCTACTCACAGACGATGTTGCCTGTCCTTAGTTCTCAAAGAGGACCAGGACCTCAAGGAGGTGATGCCATGACATTCATGAGTTTGGACTTACGCGAGGGAGGGCTGTGTAAGGTCACCAGCCTCACTCTCTCTTCTGAAGCCATCCGGCTCCAGTGGCAAGATATAGATCAGGACAACTGGAGATGGCCCAGGATGCAGTGGGGGCCTCGGCCTTTTAAGCTAAGATCTTTAACAGGTCTTTTGCACAGCCTTCCCTCACTTAGATCCAATTGATTCTCATGTCATGGTGTCACCTCCCTGATGTCATGGTCCTCTTGGAGAACGAAGGACAAACAGCAAGGACAACAGCACCTAGCACAGGTGAGGGCTCCTGGCCCTGTCCTCTTTCCAACATGTAGTGGAGCTGGAATCCAGAGAGTACTTCAAGGTTTACACAGGGCTGATGATCTCTATGGTATTTCATTTGATCCTTAATCCCACCTGCCCCATTTCTTAGGCATTTGATTTTAGGGTGGGTTAGTTGGGTTTTTTCCAGAATTGGCTGGAGGGGCACCTGTCCCCTCCCCCTTCCTCCCCTCCATCCTCTTCCACTCTCCACCTCTTCCCACCTAGGACTTCAGTTCTTCAGTTTCCTGGGCCAGATTCCCTGAACATTCCCATTGTTAGCTCTTTATAGCTTGTAAAACAGGCTTTCAGAACAGACCCATCAACTTCCCAAAAGCAATCAGGTCTTGCCTCTAAGCTGTGGAAGGAGCTTCCCCATCATCTCCTGACATTGGCTCCCTGCTTGCCCTCAGGAGAGGCCACTCAAAGAGGGGGCTGAGAACGTGGCGTCCAGCCTTGGCCTTGGAAAGGAGGCTGCTCTTTCCATCAGACATAGTCCTTTGCATTCTTCCACGAGAGTCCTCTCATGGGGCAGCTAGGTGGCACAGTGGATGCAGCACCAGTCCTGAAGTCAGGAGGACATTGAGTTCAAATCCAGCTTCAGATCAAACACTTGACACTAGCTGTGTGACCCTGGGCAAGTCATTTAACGTCCCTTGCCTTAAAAAAAAATAGTCCTCTCATGCCTCAGTCTGGTCTGGATATGATCTGAGAAGGTCACAACAATGGAAGTCAATCTCTAAATACTGCTGTCAGACTGCAAACCCATCCTGTCAGTCAACTAGGTTTTATGAAGCACCTACTGTGCACTAGGCATTGGGCTGCCTCATAGAGAATGCAAGCCTAAATGAAGAGATGCCCTAAATGCCTACCCTGATATGGGAACAGCTCTCCTGAAGCCTTGCTGGGTCAATGAGAGGGTCTCTTGGAGACTTCAGAAGCCTCTAGCTCCATCAGAGATTACTAAGAATAGACACTTTCAAGTCTCTTTGCAAAGTGCTTTAGAAATAGTTTCTCATTCACAACAACCCTAGGAGATATATGCTGCTATTATCCTCATTTGGCAGTTGAGGAAACTGAGGCAGACAGAGATTAAGTGACTTGCTCAAGGTCACAGAGCTGGTAAATCTTTGAGGCTGGATTGGAACTCAAGGCTTCTTGACTCCAGGCCCAGTCCCCTACCCACCACACCACCTAGCTGCCTCCAAAACTAACAGCTTGGAATAAGAGGTAGAAACTTGGGCAAGTAACAAACTACCTGAAAATTAGAATCAACCAAACAGAACCCAATGAGGCCACGAAACAACAAGAAATATTAAAACAAAGTGAAAAGATTAATAAAATAGAAGAAAACATAAGGTATCTCATTGCAAAATCAACTGACCTGGAAACCAGATCAAGGAGAGATCATTTGAGTCACTGGACCACCGGAAAGCTGTGATTAAAAACAGAGAACCTAGTCATCCTTTTTCAAAAAGTCATGAAAGAAAACTGCTCAGACTTCTTAGAACCAGAAGACAAAGTTGAAGCAGAAAATAGAAATCCACTGGTCACCTCCTAAAAGAAACCCCCAAATAATAATGCCCCAGGAACATTGTAGCCAAAATCCAAAACTTCTAGGTCAAAGGAAAAAAATACTGCCAGCAGCCAGAAAGAAAGAATTCAATTCCTGAGGAACCATGCTTAGAATCATCTATGATTCAAGGACCAGAGAGCTTAGACTATGATATTCCAGAAGAAGGATGTCGATTTACAAAATTGGATACAGAAACACATTTCACTCTACAGGGAAATAAGAAGGCAAGAGGAGAAGGAAGAAGAGAGAATGAGAGAGAGGACAGATTAAGGGAAGGATTGGTACTAAGCACAAGAAATTCTTCTTTATTTATTTTTAAAAATTTTTTTGACAATGCAACAAGTATTTAGTTGTTTGCTTTTTAAATTATAAATTTAATAAACATCAATGAAAACAAATAAACAAATGTACAAAATAAGGAAGGCAATCCTACATGAAGCTGTAAATATATAAATACACACACACACACACACACACACACACACACACACCTTACATTTTAACAAAGTAGAATCAAATAAATAACAAACTAACAGAAGACACATTTGCTCTGGGTCCCTGTCCAAATCCATCAGAAGCACCATTAGCCTGGGCTCTGTTTTCTTTTCCTTGTTTAAAAAAAATCGAGTTCTATTCACTGAGTCTGCTTTTTATGGTTCTGCCAATCTCACTCTGTATTGCTTCATATAAGCTTCTTCACATTTGCTCATACTCTTTGTCTGTTTCTTTTTTTTTCTCACAACACCATGGTGTTCCATGACACTAATATGTCATCATTGATTCAGTCATTCTGCTATCATTGGACATCTGGGTTGTTCCCATTTTTTTTTTTTGCTATTATGAATAAAGCAGCCATAAATATTTTTATACAGCTAGGTCCCTTTTTTTTTCTTTTCATTATATCTTTAGGATGCACTCCCAGCAATGAGATCACTGGCTCAAAAGGAATGAAACGTTTGCCACAAGTACGTGTAAGCACATACTAGGTCCCCGGCGCTGTACCAGGGACGGTAGACGCTATAAAAGGGGTAAACGTGCTCCCTTCCTTCAGACAGCAGAAGGGCCAGGCAGCGGGAAGGAGGTGGGCATGGGAAAGCCAAAGGTGTACTGCTGAGGAAGAGACTTGCGGGGGCTGAAAGGCATGGGACGGGTAGGGAGAACATGACAGCTCCCTTCAGGCGTTGGAAGGGCTGCCATGTTGGTGGGACAGGGTGACACACTTGCTTTATTTGGCACCAAGGGCAGCACGAAGAGCAACAGCCTCTGCACGGAGGCAGATTTTGGCTCTAAAGAAGGAAGCCTGACATTGAGGGCTGCCCCAAAATAGATTAGGCTGCCTCAGGAGGGAGAGGGATCCCCATCCCTGGAGGTCTTTATGCAGAAGCTGGATAACCCCTCGCCAGAGATGATGTCGAGAGGATTCCTGCTTAAGGAAGGACTAGACGAGATGACCCCTTCCAACTCGGAGACTCAGCAGTTGCTGTAGCCAGACTCGCGGCCGCGGTCGCCTCTGTGCCCGTGCCCGAGGCTCTCCTCCTCCTTCTCTTCCTGGCCTTCCTTCTCCTCCACCTCCACCTGCTCCTTGGGCTTCTCTGCGGCGGGGAGGGATCTCCCTGACCACAGCCCCTAGTCTCATCGGTGGCCACCCGCGCCATGCATCCTTCTTCTCCTCCTCCTCCTGCCCCCTCGAGATGCTAAGTCAGTCTCATGCTGCTGCTGCTCCAGGGACTGCGGCGGCCGGTCCGGAACTTGAATTCAGATCAAAGCATACCATTTTCTCTTTTTCTGTTTTGTTTTTGTTTTTTCTTTCTTGTGGTTTTTCCCTTTTGTTCTGATTACCCTTTCATAACATGACTAATGTGGAAATATGTTTAATAGGATTGTACCTGGATAGCCTATATCAGATTGCAGGCTATCTTGGGGAGAGGGGAGGGGAGAGAGAGGGACAGTTTAGAACTCAAAATCTTATAAAAGTAGATGTTGAAAACTAAAAATAAAGAAAGAAGAGGGAAAGACGAGGAAAAAGAGAGGACAGATTAAGGGAGGGATTAGTATTAAGTAAAATAAACTCCAAGGATTACACAAATATTTGTAACTTTTTTTGAGGTGGTAAAGGATGGAAATCTGAGAGGATGCCAATAATTGGAGACTGGATGAACATGTTATACAGTATGTATAGTGCTGTAAGAAATGACAAAGAGGATGGTTTCAGAGAAACCTGGGAAGAATTTTATGAACTGTTGCAGAGCAAAACGAACAGAACCAGGAGAATGATTTATACAGTGGCAACAATATTGTGAAGGCAAATAACTTTGAAAGCCTTAGGCGCTCTGATCAGCATGATGTCCCACCACGACTGCAGAGGAATAGTGATGAAACAGGCTCCCCCCTTTCCTGATGGAGAGATGAAAGTGCAGAATGCTAAAGGAGACATTGATGTGGGTATACTTATTTTCTTTTACCCATGGTCAATGCAAAAATGTATTTTGCCTAACTGTACATGTTTAATAATAGGATTTTTCTTTTATTTTCTTTTTAACAATCTTCTTTATTTCATTCCGAACTTAAGACATAAAGCAAGCATTTCCATAATAGAGTAGAATAAAAGAAAAAAGATGATTGCACATGAAACTGTAAATCTATTATGTACAACTTGCTATTCCTTTTCAATAGATAAGAAAGTTCACATTCTTTTTTTTCTTTCCCTTTTCCCCTCAACCCCAACCCTAAAGATGGCTACCAGTAGACACAAATATGTAGAAATGTGTAAAATCATTCTATATACACTTCATTTATCAGTTATTTCTCTGAATTCAGCTAACATCTTCCTTCACATGTCCTTTGTAGTTAATTTGGCTATTTATAACAGTCCAAATAACTCAGTTGCTCAAAGTTGTTCTGAAAACAATATTGCTGTTAGCATGTACAACATCCTCTTGGTCCTGCTCATTGCGCTTTTCATCATTTTGTCCATCTCTTTCCATGTTTTCCTAAAATCATCGAGCTCATCATTTCATGTAGCACAGTAGTATTCCATCATGATCATACACGACAACTTGTTCAGCCATTCCTCGATTGGCAGGCATTCCCTCAACGTCCAGTTCTTTGCCATCACAAAAAGAGCTATTATAAACATTTTAGAAGATATAGATTCTTTTCCTTTTTCCCTAATCATCTTTGGGGAAAGGCCTGGTAGTGGTATTGCTCGATCAAAAGGTATGGACAGTTTAATAACTCTTTGGGCAGAATTGTAGATTGCTCTCCAAAATGGTTGGATCAGTTCACAATTTCACCAAGAGTGAATTAGTGTCTGTTTTTTCACCTCCCCTTCAATGTTTGTCACTTTCCCCTTTAACCATTTCAGTCAATCTGATAGGTTTAAAATGATATCTCAAGGTTATTTTAATTTGCATTTCTCTAATCAGTAACGATTTAGAGCATTTTTTCATATAACTACAAATTGTTATGATTTCTTCATTGGAAAACTGCCTGCTCATGTCCTTTGCCCATTTGTCAATTGGGCAATGACTCATCTTCTTATAGAGATTTGACAAAAATCTTTATATAGATGAGATATGAGACGTTTGTCTGAGAAATCATCTGTAAAGTTTTTCCCCAATTTTCCACTTTCCTTCTGATCTTGCCTACATTTGTTTTATCTGTACAAAACTTTTTTAAATTTAATGTAAATGAAATTATCCTTTTTTATACCTCACACTGCTCTCTACCTCTTGTTTCTTCATAAATTGTTCACCTGTCCAAAATCTGATAGGCAATATAGTCCATGTTCTTCAAATTTTCTCGTAATATGTCTCTTTGTATCTAGGTCATGTATACATTTTGACTTTGTCTAAGTAAAACATATAAGACATTGGTATATGCCTAATTTTTGTCAGACTGCTTTCCAGTTTTCCCAATTATTATTTTTTTTACCAAATAATGAATTCTTATACCCAAAATTTAAGTCTTCACACTTGTCAAACACAAGGTTACTATAGTCATTCACTGCTATAGATTGTAGGTCTGCTCTGTTCCACTGATCTACTTGTCTATTTCTTAGCCAGTACCAGACAGTTTTAATAATTACTGCCTTATAATATAGCTTAAATTTCCTTCCTTTACATTTTTTCATTAATTCTTTGATATTCCTGACCTTTTGTTTTTCCAAATGAATTTTGTTATTATTATTTCTAACTCAGTAAAATAATTTTTTGGTAATTTAATTGAGATGGCATTGAATATATAAATTAGTTTAGATAAAATTGTCATTTTTAATTATATTGGCCCTGCCTACCCATGAGCAATCAATATCTCTCCAATTATTTAATTCTGATTTTATTTCTATAAATTTTTTTAAAAATTTGTTCATATTGATGAGGGTGGAATGGGGTAGTAGAGAGAGGGGGCAGATTTTTGTTGGTTAAAAAAATAGAATTTAATTTTAAAAAGCAGATCAGAAGCATTCCTGAAGAGCAGGAAGCAGTGGATCTCAGGAGGAAGCATTCATTTGTCCTGCAAAGAAGGCTACAGTAACCCCACAGATGCTATCAGGTGAAAAATCATTCAACAAGGGTCAAAGGGGGAAGTGAGAAGTGGCATCCTGCCAAAGGAACCTAAGAAGAGTGGCCAAAGATGACAGAGTCTTAGGCGAAGAACTGAAGACTCCAGGAGCAGAATTTGAGTCTTACTTCTTGCTGTCCACTGAAAGCAGATGATGAAGAAAAGAAAGACGGATTTGAGAAGTGAACTTCTGTCTCAGAAGGTGGTACCTGAGAATGGGCTTCTGGCTTCTGGACTTCAACCCAAAATGTCAGCATGATAGGCCCTGACCAGAAAGAGAGTTCAGCTAACAAAGGCTGGCAAGAAGAGATGTGTTGGGTGGTACACAAATCTATTCACCTTCCCCTACCCCAGTCTAATCCTCCATTAGAATGTAAGGGTAAGGACAATTTTGTACTTCCTTTGTAATCCCAGCATTCAGCACATTGCCTGGCACATAACAAACACTTAAAAACTGGTTATTTTGTGGAAAAAGACTTTGAAATTATAAGAAAAGGGGTGGGAAAAGACTGTCTAGGTCTGTCCACCAAGGTAGATACCATACAAAGTAGCTATAATGAAGGAAAGCAAATTGAGATGTGACAAAAGCCAAAACCCCAAAAGAAGCCAACAGCAAAAGCCTCAAATGTCTTTACACAAATGCCCACGATTTAGGTAACAACCAAGGCAAAAGAGAGGTTTTACTTCAAGGAGGCAAATTCACCTCATGGGTATCACTGATCTTGGACAAAACTCAAGATTGGGATATGGCCCTGATTGCCTATACCTTATTCAAAAGAAAAGCATGGGTAAAAAGAGAGGAGTGAGGGTGGCAACCTGAAAGTTTCATTAAAGAAGGCAAATGAGTTAGGTGATATATAATTAAATTGTTAATTCACCTAAGCTAGCGAATCATGTATACATGGGAGTCAGAACATAATTCTGACTCAGAGATACAGCAGAATGGGAAAAGCTTTTGTACAGTTAGAGTGATCAGACTCACTCAAGATGTCTGTGTCACTTGAGGAAATATAGTCTCCATATGTTTTTTAACAATAGTATGAGAAAGGAAGTTCCTTAGTTGAATAGGTTGTAAATACAATAAGACAAGAGAAGTAACAAAGTGTCGATTGAAATTATGATCCCAGGACATCTGTGTTTCCCCTGGAAAGCATATGTCCGCAGCATGTCGAGATAAGAAAAAGGTCCACTATTCAAGATAGTGTCTGGTCCCAGGTATCCTGTCTTCAGTGACCACAAACTGGAAGAATGCTGGTCAGCTCCAGATGGACCTGTGGTTGCTGACACAAGAAGGAGCATTTTTAGTTCACTCAGAGAGCAGAGCATGCAAAGTATCACAGTTGCTTAAACTCAGAGTGGGCCAAAACATCTCTCCTGATTGGCCAATCCAGGTTTTAGGCCTTTCTCAGGTGTTGGGGTTCAAAATGGATTGAGTAGGAGTCTACAAGGGGATGGAAGAACTGTATATTCCTCATTAGAGAAAATCCAGGAAGTAGGGAAATGTAAGCATAAAGAATTTGGAAGTATACTGCAGACCACTTGGTCAGAAAGAAGAAATAGATGATGTGTTTAGGAAACAGATTATAATCTTGATACAGAGACATAATACAGTAGTGATGGGGGACTATCAACATATCTTCTAGAGTTGTCTTTCTCTCTCTCTCTCTCTCTCTCTGTCTCTCTCTCTCTGTCTCTCTGTCTCTCTGTCTCTCTCTCTGTCTCTCTCATCTGTCTCTGTCTCTCTCTATCTCTGTCTCTGTCTCTGTCTCTCTCTCTGTGTCTCTCTGTCTCTCTCTCTGTTTCTCTCATCTGTCTCTGTCTCTCTCTATCTCTGTCTCTGTCTCTCTCTCTCTCTCTCTCTCTCTCTCTCTCTCTCTCTCTCCTCTCTCTCTCTCCTCTCTCTGTCTCTCTCTGTCTCTCTCTGACTCTCTGTCTCTGTCTGTGTGTGTCTCTCTGTATCCTCTATCTCTCTGTCTCTCTTTCTCCTCTCTCCTCTCTCTCTCTCTCTCTCTCTCTCCCTCTTCTCTCTCTGTCTCTATCTCTGATTCTCTCTTGTCCCTCTGTCTCTGTTTCTGTGCCTCTCTTTCTCTTCTCTCTTGTCTCTCTCTGTCTCTCTCTGTCTCTCTTTCTGTGTGTCTCTGTCTCTCTCCCTCTCCTTCTCTCTCTGTCTGTCCCTCCCTTCCTCTCTGTCTCACAAAAGCAGAGCAGAAAATAATATCTTTACTCAATTCAGTGAAAACTTCATCATTCAAAAGGTAAAGGAAGAAACCAGAGTCTGCAAACAGTAGGCTAGTGAACTTGACCTTGATTCCTGGGGTGGCATTTTCCAGGGATGGCAGGCAGCGCCTTTGCAAGCCCCCACAGTAAGAGATTGTGCTGGTCTTAGGGGTTCCTCCTCCTCAGGGTTTTCCTTTTCTTTCAGCAGATTTAGAGGTATGTACCCCACATGGAGCAAACCACTCCTTCAGGGGGTCTGGTGCTGCCCAAGGATGACTCCACTTTGCCTCAAGAAAGCTCAGTTGATATCTCAGGGAATAAACAGACAGACAGAAAGATAGATTAGATAGATAGATAGATAGATAGATAGATAGATAGATAGATAGATAGATGATGGATGGATAGATAGATAGAGATAGATAGATAGATAGATAGATAGATAGATAGATAGATAGATGTGAATTCCTTAGTGGTCCCTCTTTGAGTCTCGTCAATAAGTAAATTCTGAATCTGTATCTGTCTGTCTGTCTATCTCTATCTCTATCTGTGTCTGTCTATCTCTCTATCCAATTCTCTCCTTTGGGGTTTTCCTGTCTATGTAAACTTTTAGTTGCCAAGGGCTACCGCTGCCTTGCTCTGGGGGTTTCCATATGAGAACAGAGCCTGCTCTTCTTCCCTCCTTATGCCCTGACTACATGGAAGCAGGGATGTGGCTTTCAGCTCTCTAGAAAGATCACAACCTCTTCCTGAGTCTCTGCCCAATGCCAGCATTAATCACATCAAGACAAATCAGCAGCCACCCAAGTCTCATTTTATGCAGAAGGATAAAGGAACAGTCATGGGAGCCCTGTGAGCAATAGGGAGGACAGTCTGGATGCCAAGAAGCTGGGGGCTGGTGCTGCCAGCTACAAAGGCAGGGTCAGCTTCCTCTTACTGGAAGGCGAAGACTCAGACCTTGGATGAGTTGGGCAGGTGATGGGGGGCCGGAGTAGAGATGGATTTGGGTGTTGTACTCTGGCAAGAGCTTTTTCTCCATCTATTGGAGTCTACCCAATTGTGTTATCATCTGGTCCATGCCAGGGCATCAAGATGACCCAGTGGATAGAGCACATGGTCTGAAGTCTTCCTGTGTTCAACTCTGGCCTCAGACATTCACCA
Source organism: Phascolarctos cinereus (assembly GCF_003287225.1). Taxonomy (NCBI): domain Eukaryota; kingdom Metazoa; phylum Chordata; class Mammalia; order Diprotodontia; family Phascolarctidae; genus Phascolarctos; species Phascolarctos cinereus. The sequence goes on along the minus strand of NW_027556402.1, from coordinate 258,137,524 downwards.
GATGTGTGACCTTGGGCAAGTCACTTAACCCTGGTTGCCTCACTTTCTTCATCTGTAAAATGAGCTGGAGAAGGAAATGGCAAGCCAGTCCAGTATCTCTGCCAAGAACACCCCAGATGGGGTCAGGAAGAGTCAGACACAACTGAAATGACTGATAACAGCTAGCCCATATCTCCTGGTCACTCCAGAAGCCCAATTGTCCCGTCTCAGCACAGCAGCTCACAGGAGTCCCAATGTTCAGTGTGCAACAGGGTAGAAAGGAAAAGTACCCCATGCCCTCTAACATCCTGACCCAGCCCTGTTCTTTTGCACACTTCAAACAAGACAGTCTAATTCTCCCGGTTTCCCTCTCTCAGAAGTCTCCAAGAACAAGCCCAGAAAGTCGACTTCAGAGAAGTCACCGAACGAGTGAGTTCTGGAATAGTCTCTGCTTCAGCCTCCCATCTCCCTAACACCCCCTGTGACACAGGTGCTGCCCTGGGAAATATGGAAGGGATTGTTAAGGAGATGGCTGGCCAATGTTCATGTCAGAGAATAGGAAAGTGAAGGGAGATGCCTCCGTTTTTGTCGTCCAGTCACGTCCGACTCTCCATGCCTCCACCTGGGCTTTTCTAGGCAAAGACACTGCAGTGCTTGGTCGGATTTCATCTCAGGAAGATGTCTTCCTGACTCCAGGCCCAGGGCTTGATGAACTATGGCTCCACCTAGTGGTTCAAATTGAGATTTCCCCAACCCCTCAATTGGGGAATCACTAAACAAGTTAGGTCTATGAATGCGATGGGCACTACTGTACTGTAAGAAATGATGATGGGGATGGTTTCAGAATAACCTGGGAAGACTTGTGTGAACTGATGCAAAGTGAAGTGAGTAGAACCAGAATAATCCTCATGGCGACAGCAATATTATTAAGAAAATCACCGGGGAAAGACTTTGCTACCCTGATGAATGCAGTGGCCGGCCACAGTTCGAAGGGAGTCACGATGAAACATACTCTCCACTTCCAGAAACAGAACTGACAGAACCAGAGTAGAGATGGCAACATACTTTTTCTTTCTTTTTCTTGTTTTTCCCCCTTTTTTTGGAAGATGGCGAATGCAGAAATACATTTTGTATGACTATATATATATATGTATAAAATGTATGTATGTATATATATTATATATATATATGTATATATTATACATATATGGTGGGTGTTGTATTTCTTGACGTCCCAATATGTGGGAGAAGGGGAAAGAAGGAATTTAGAACTAAAAATGAAATAAAATAGAATTTTTTAAAGTTCATAAAAATGTCAGTCTTCAAGGGAAGGGTCGTCATGAGGAAGGATTTGTCTTCTTCAGTGATGTCAGAGGGCAGAATCAGGAGTCATGGGGAAAAGTTAGAAAGAGGCAAATGTAGGTTTCACGTCAGACAAAACTTGCTAATGTTGAGAGCTGTCCCCAAATGGGATGGGCCACCCAGAGAGGTGGTGGGTGCCTCTCCTTGGGAGGCCTCAGGCAGAGGCTCCATGACCACTTCTCAGGTACATTAGAGTATGGGTTCCTTTCTTTATGTTGGCTGAATTATCAGGAGCAGCTAGGTGGCTCAGCGTATAGAGTGCCAACCCCGGATGCAGGAGGACCTGTGTTCAAATCCGGCCTCAGATACTTGACACTTACTAGCTGTGTGACCCTGGGCGAGTCACTTAACCCCATCGCCTAGCAAATTTAAAAAAAAAAGTTTGAAATATATTGGTTGAATTGGAGCCTTCCCACACACCTCATTCTTTTCAACCCAAAAAATTCTGTGACTTTGGTGAAACTTGTGGTTAAAATGTATTACAATGTCTTTTACTGACTTTTAGGGATATGAGGGACCATTGCAGTCATGAAGTCTAATCCCTGCCAGAAGCATGAATATGCCCTAAAACAGAGGTGTCAAACATGTCGCCCACAAGCCCCATTCCTGAGTACTCCCAACCAGATTAAAATGTATTTGGGAAAGATGCAACAGAATAAAGAAAAATGCAATGGAACATAGTTAATGTTAATATGTGGTTTTCTGAGTTAATATGTAGCAACAGGGATCCTTATGCCAGGTTAGTGGACCCCTGTTAGTGATGCCACTCCTCCAAAAGACCCCTGAGAAGAGATCTCCCAGTCTCCCAGCCACAGGAGATTCCTCACCTCCATCACAGGAGAGTTTTCACTATTAGGACTCTGCCTGCTTGTCACTTCCACCCTTTGGCCTCAGTTTGGGCCTCTAGGGCCAAGCAGAACATATCTATCCTCTTCCTCTTGTGGACAACCCTTCAAATATTCAAAGACAACCACGATTTGTCCCCAACCCCTTAAGTCTCATATCCTCTTAGGTTAAATGGTCCCAGTTCTCTCAGCCAATCTGGTGAGGGCTTAAGACTCTCACTATCCTCACTCACCTTCCTCTGGACCAGAAGCCTGCTCATCAGGAGCCCTCCTAAAACTCACCTCATTCCCAACCAGACTGGACACTCCAGTTCCTTTGTGACCAGATCTAAGGGATTCCCACAGTGGGTCTCCTCTCCACACAGCCTGGCATGGTGGCCTCCTTGAATCACTGAGCTCATTGTCTACCTGCATGCCCATCCTTCCCCTCCCCATTCTCTCAGGATCTCACATTGTCCAAATGGCTCCTAAGCCCCTATTATGGATCAAGCAGAGTCCTACCCACCCCATCCTGTGACTGATGAAGATCGAGCCTAAGCCATGCGTTCCCAACCTGAGGCAGCTCCAGCTCCCCATCTGCAGGAGGCCTTTCCTGGTCCCCCTGAGCTGCTAGTGCCTGCCCTTCGTCCCTCCCTGTGTATCTCCTACCTGCCTACAGTAAGCGTCTGCTGTCTCCCCTCCTCCCCCACAAGAACAGAGGCTCCTTGAGGGCAGAGGTTGTGTGCTTCGGTCTCCCTTGGTTTCTGTATCCCCAGCCCTCAGCACAGTGAGTGCCTGGCCCATAGGCTTTGTGTTGAGTCGTTTCCAGTCATGTCTGAGTCGTCCTGACCCCACATGGGGTTTTCTTGGCAAAGACACTGGAGTGGTTTGCATTTCCTTCTCCAAAAGGAGGCACAGAGTGAGCATTTGAGAAAGGCTTATTGATTGGTTCATTGATCAGATTCAGTGCCTGAAAGGTCTTTTCTTCCCAGCTTCCTTGACTTGACCCAAATCTCAGACTTTGTAAGAGCACAGTCTAGCTAATCTCTTCCCCAGGCAAAGACTGGGAAGTTTCCCTGAGAATTCATGTCCCTGGCCGTCACTACATCAAGCTTCTTCACAAGCTCCTTCCTTCCTCTTTCCCCGATGGTAAATTCCTCCCTTCCACCCTGAGCTATTAAAATCTTCCCCTTAGTTATTTCTCTGCAGTCTTTTATATCGGTCTGCAGTCATCACCTGCTTCATTCTCTGCTGTCTGTCTACGCACCCCCTCCTACATCACACATGAGACACTAACACTCTACTCAACACTATTAACTTTGTTTTTTGTAATTTCGGTTTATCAAGATCTTTTCTTCTGATACGATCTTAATTTGTAAATATGTCCTCCCCTTCTCTACTCAGAAAGGCATCTGTAGCAACAACAGAAAGAAGGAAGGAAGGGAGGAAGGAAGGAAGGAAGGGAGGGAGGAAGGAAGAAGGGAGGAGGGAGGAAGGGAGGGAGGGAGGAAGGGAGGGAGGGAAGGGAGGGAGGGAGGAAGGAAGGAAGGAAGAAGGGAGGAAGGAAGAAGGGAGGAGGGAGGAAGGGAGGGAGGGAGGAAGGGAGGGAGGGAGGAAGGGAGGGAGGGAGGAAGAAGGAAGGAAGAAGGGAGGAAGGAAGAAGGGAGGAGGGAGGGAGGAGGGAGGAGGGAGGGAGGGGAGGGAGGGGAAGGGGAAAAGGGAAGGAAGAAGGAAGGAAGGAAGGAAGGGAGGAGGAGGAAGGAAGGAAGGAAGGAGGAAGAAGGAAGGAAGAAGGAAGGAAGGAAGGAAGGAAGGAAGGAGGAAGGAAGGAAGGAAGGAAGGAAGGAAGGAAGGAAGGAAGGGGAGGAGAGGAAGGGAGGAAGGAAGAGGAAGGAAGGAAGGGGAAGGAAGGAGGAGGAGGAAGGAGGAAGGAAGGAAGGAAGGAAGGAAGGAAGGAAGGAAGGAAGGAAGGGAGAAAAGAGAGAGAGAGAGAGAGAGAGAGAGAAAGAGAAAGAAAGAAAGACAGAGAGAAAGAAAGAAAGAAAGAAAGAAAGAAAGAAAAGAGAGAGAGAAAGAAAGAAAGAAAAGAGAGAGAGAAAGAAAGGAGAAAGAAAACAGAAAAGTGGTTCAGCAAGGCTAAAGTAACATAACAACCAAATCTGGCAATGTATACAAAGTGCTACACTCATCGTTCCGCACCCACACAAACACAAGCACGCACACACACACACACACAGACACGCACACATACACACACACTCACACACACACACTCTCATACACATACACACACTCACACATACACACACACACACACACACACACACACACACACACACACACACACACATACACCCAGAGTATGGTTTTGAGGAGCTGAAATTCATGCTAGGATTTGCCAATGAGGAGTAAAATCTTGAGTGATAATCATGCCCAGCCTGGCCCAGAAGCAGCACACACACAGCGAGCTCTATCAGCCTTGCCACATTTGGAAGTGAACCTGGTAGAGTTAATGTTATGTACGAACCATTCCATCTGGATCCATTCTACAGACCAAGGCTGTGTAGGAGAGAGCGTGCCTCTCAGGTATTAGGAGGAAATGTTCGTACTTTTGTTCTTGCTATACCTTCAAAGTAAATTTCCCCATGTCAAAATAAACAAAAACTCCAGCAACAAAAACCAAGGGACCCAGAGTTAAGGGATCTGAGAGCAAGCAGGGTCCCCAAGTGGTGAGGGGAACAACGTCCCAACCACAAGGTCCCTGAAGGGAGCAGTTTGGGACAATGCTACTCAAGAATTGTAGACCCAGCTTCCTAGAGAGAGGAGCAGGAGATTTTAGACAGCACTGAGTTCTAGAACCAAGATTCTTGGAGAGAAAAGGAGCAAAGTTGGGACCCCAAAATTGTTGGACAGGGAGAGTTCCTCTAGAGAGAAAAGCATGTGAACATAGGGAAGAACAAAAAAATAGAACCATGGCCTATGAGCTAGTTGAATTGTGCAAGTACAATGGAGAGTGGTCTTGCTAAAAACTCTAAGCACAAGAGGCCCTTCGGGAGGAACCTCACACATTTAGAGTAGCACTATAAGAATGGAGGATTGTATCGATCCCTAGAGCCACTAAGGAGTTTGGAGAGGTGAGGGTTCTCTATAGTGCTATTGTCTTTATATCATGATTTTAAAAATTTTGCATCAATATGCATAAGTGAGATTGGTCTTTACATTTCTTTCTCTGCTTTATCTCTCCCTGTTTTAGATATTAGAACCTATGTGTCTCATAGAAGGAGTATGGTTTAGTGCTTTCCTTCTCAATTTTCAAGAATAATTTTACAGCACAGGTATTAATGATTTGAGAAAATTCACCTGTAGGGCTGTGTGGACCAGGAATGTTTTTCTCAAGTATCCGGAAATCGCCTTTTTCTTTGGTAGTTGGGGATTGCCAGATTCAAATGTAAGGTCTTATCCTTGGAGGACTGTGTAGGTCCTACGTAAGGTGAGTAGCTTATTAGAGGACAGGAAAGTTTATTCCTTAGTAACCCGAACTTTGTTTCTCTTTGAGAAAGAGTCCAAACCACAGGATGGTGCTATAAGTCTGGAGGACTGTACAGATCCCTGTGGGGCTGTTGAAAGTCACTGGAGAGAGGAGGAGTAACTTTCATTTTTCAGAGCTCCTCTGAGCCTTTTGTGGGGTTTGTACTTTCTTTCTATGGGACGAAATGAAGACTGCCCCATACCTAATATTGTTAGCTTGTGAACTTTCTTAAGAAGTGGCCTCCTTTGGTCATAAAATGGGAAATGGATCCATATGTACAAAAATATTTATAGCAGCTCTTTCTGTGGTGGCAAAGAATTGGAAGTTGAGGGGATGCCCATCCATTGAGGAATGGCTGAGCAAGTTGCGGTATATAAATGTAATGGAATACTATTGTGCTATAAGAAATGAGGAGCAGGAAGATTTCAGAAAAACCTGGAAAGACTTGTATGGACTGATGCTGAGTGAAATGAGCAGAACCAGGAGAACATTGTACACAGTAACAGCCACATTGTGCAATGACTAATATTGACAGACTTAACCCTTCTTAGCAATGCAAGGATCTAAGACATCTCCAAAAGTCTCATGGTAGAAAATGCTATCCACATCCAAAGAAAGAACTATGGAGTTTGAATGCAGATCGAGGCATTCTATTTGCTACTTTTTTCTTCTGTTTTGTTTTGTTTCCTCTTTCTGGTGGTTCCTCCTATTGGTTCTAATTCTTACTTACATCACTAATGTGAAAATACTTTTAATAGGAATGTATATGTGTAGCCTATATTAGATTGCGTGCCATCTTGGGAAGGGATGGGGGAGGCAGGGGGAGAAAAATTGTAAAACTCAAAAGCTTATGGAAGTGATTGCTGATAAGTCAAAATAAATTGATAAAAGAAAGAACTGGCCTCCTTTTGCCCATATTGTTAGCAATAATATTTTTGTTTAAGGCAATGGGGTTAAGTGACTTGCCCAGGGTCACACAACTAGTGTTATGTATCTGAGGTCGGATTTGAACTTAGGTCCTCCTGAATCCAGGGCCAGTGCTCTATCTACTGTGCCACCTAGCTGCCCCTACCTATATTGTTAGAAACTAAGACATAAGACATATCTGAATATTCCCAGGAATAATTTCGGTGAGGGAGAAATGAGTCAGATTCTGAGGCTCCTGGAGGAAGCTCTGAGTGAGGACACAAGCCAAAGGGAGAGATTTTTATTCTGAGAATCTGCTAAGATAGAACCTAGTCCATGTAGATCCTGAGCCTCTGGGACACTGGTCACAGCTGTGTGGGCCATGAGGCCAGTCTATTTCTTGAATGGCCATGAATCTCCTTGGGGAGATATTGTAATGTCCTGGGGCTAGATGTGATGAACTTTTCACTAGGCTCTGTTATTCTGGTAATAGAACCCCAGTTGAAGGGGGCTTTGCACAAGCTTTTTGAACAAATTGGGGAGTGTGTGTGAAGGGGAGGGGTCCTGACCTTTGACTTTGTCACAGCATGGAAAGTCCCTTCTGCGGTAGACTGGCACTCTGTCCACAACTTAGCGCTTACCATGTTATAAAGTAACCTGATCCCCTCAGAGGACACGCAACTTTCCTGCAATTATGTGGGAGCAAAGAACTGGAAACAAAGCAGATGGCTGTCCGCTAGAAGAACACCTGGGTAAGCTGTGGCATGTGAATGGAATGGGATAGCTCAGTAAGAATTTAGAGAAGGATGGCAAGATTGGCATGAAGACAGGAACAAGCATTTATTAAGCACCTACTGTGTGCCAGGCACTTGTGTTAAATGCTTTGTAAAGATTTTCTCATTCGATCACCAGGACAGCTCTGGGAGAGAGGTGCTGTTATTACTCCCATTTTATATTTGAGAATATTTAGGCAAATAAGCGCTAAATGACTTCCCAGAGGTCATGCAGCCAGTATCTGAGGTCCAAATTGAACTCAGGACTCAGTTTCTAGTCCTGGCACTTGCCCACTGTGCTCCCAGCTGCCCAGCTGATATGGGATGACAAAATGAGAGCAAAATCAGGAAAATACTACACACAAAAGCTACAGGGCAAATTTTAAAAAGCCTGAAAGTATACCAGGCTCTGAGCAACTGAGAAACTGATTAACGGTCTGGGAGAATAAATGGGGAGACGCACCACTCGCTCCTGAGTAGAGAGGCAGGGAACTGGTGGGGCGGAATGGTGGATGCAATCCCTCTGTTAGGGGGATTCCTGTTAACTCTTTTTCTTTGGTCTAAGGGAAGGACAGTATTTCCAGAAGTGACTGTCATACAAAGAACAAAGCATTAATAAGACTGGGGAAAAAAAGGTATCTTGGCACTGCATAGCAACAAAATTAATGAAGCAAAAGAGCAGTTTGTGATTTAAGCCTCATGGAAGGAGAGGAGGATTTCCCTCCCCCTGTCGCTGTCTGAGAGGTTGTGACCCCTCAAAGACTGGAGTACAGGACGGGGTTGTCTGGAATGAATTCACCGACTCAAGCATTCTTTAAGTCAAGTTGGCAAAAAGTTTATTGTTACGCTTTTCAGCAAGCAAGCATTCTTAAGGATCCTGCAATCTTAGAGTGGTACAGTTAAAGTTTATATAGGACAAAATACAATAAAACATGTGCCAAATATGCTAACAAGGGGATTCAGGGTGGGATTAGGGAGTGGTTAAAGAGTGGTCAGTTCTTAAAAAAACATGCACTTCTTGTACCTCCTGCACAGGCGTTTCACCCAGAGTTCACTGGGAAAGCCCACAAGGGGGGGCCACACAGAGGTGTGGTTTTAGGTCATCCCCGCAGGGCTCAGAGAGAGAGCACAGATTCCCTCAGGGGCTAGAAGTCAGGTGAAGATGCCCACTCCTCCCCAGCTTTCCAATGAGTTTTATTGAAGGGTCAGGCAGAGGCCAGGGGGTGGCCGATACTGGTCCTGAAAGGTCGCAGGCCTCCTTCCCTCCTCCATCCTGCAGGTCATGGTGCCGGCCTGGATGTCTGGGGCTCAGTGCCAGGCACTTGGCCCGGTAAATGTGCCAAGGCTCAGCCTGTGATCCCTGACACGGGGCCAGGCATGTTCATGGAATTCTATCCCGATCCCTGGGTCTCTGTAACATGGCCCTGAGGGTGGTGAGGATTTGCTGACCTGGTTACCATGAATTCTGCTTAAGAAGAGAAATCCTACAGGACAGATGTGTGGGGGCTGATCTGGCCTTGCTGCTTAGGGGCTGACAGCTGCAGAGGGGAGCACAAGGCAAAGAAGAGGGAGAAGGGATGGGCTTCGTGGGGAGGGGGCAGCTTCCCATTCCCTGGACCCTGCTCCTTCCTCTCCAGGCCCCCAGTTGCTAATGCGCCCCCCCCATCCATTTCCTCTTTGCTTATCTGAGTGCCAATAGAAGGGACAGCTTTGCTTTTGTCTCTGCATCCCCAGCACCCAGCACAATGCCTAGCACACAGTAGGCACTTACTAGATGCATACTGTGTTAAACTGCCTTGGTGTGTTCGATGGTTTTCCCAAACTGCTTTTTTTCTCTGTTTTTCATTCGTTAGTACAAAGAGTGGTTGGGGGGGGGAAGCAAGAGGAGGGGAAGGTAGGGGAGAGGGGAGGGGAAGGAAGAGAGGGGAGAGCTCCACACTCAAGATTAATGAGGACACAAAAAGAAACCATTAAAATAATAAATAAATGCTTACTGAATGAATTAACTAATTGATGAAATGTGACACATCAGTGGTAGGATTTGAACCCAAGTCCCCCGACAGGAAGTCCTTATGAGGTCCTACTTTGTGCTCCCCCCCCCCACCAGGACTGGGTTTCTAATAAGAAGCAAAAGCCAGGCCCTGCCCTGAAGGAGCTCACAATGACAGCCCTGGTAAATGCACACAAACCAAGTACAGACGGGACAAGGGGGAAGAAGGAACAGAGGCAAGGCTGTGGAATGAAGAGGGAACAGAGAAGGCTTCCTTGGGGCGGGGGCGGGGGGGAGGAGGGTAGCATTACTTGGGCCTTAAAGGAGGCCAGGGAGGTCAGGAGGGGGGATTGAGGGGGGGCCTTCCAGGCCTGGGGGGACAGAAAAAGAAAATGCCCAGGGCCACGAGATGGAGGCTGGGGGCACTGGCTGGAAGGGGGGGGCAGGGAGTGAGGTATAAGGAGCCTGGAAAGGTGGGAGCTGCCAGGTTAGGAAGGTCTGACCTTCAAGGCCAAACAGAGGGTTTTATATTTGCTCCTGGAGGCCACAGGGAGCCCCGGAAGTTATTGAGTAGGGAGGGACACAGTCACTGGCTGAATGGAGATGGACTGGAGAGGGGAGACCTTTCGGCAGGCAGACCCCCAATTCAGGGTGAGGGGAGGAGGGGGCTTCGAAGATGGTCCAGTTCAGCCCTTTCAGCGTCTCAGAGCTAGCTCGGGGCAGGCTGGGCCTGGAGCCCAAACCTCTGCCTGCCCGCCCATGGCCCATTCCGTTCTTCCATCCAGATCCATGTTTCTAGCTCACTCTTCAGACTTTGCACAGGACTGACTGGCCAACTCTGTGAGATGGCTGGAGCAAGGATGATCATTTCCATTTTACAGACAGAGAAACTGAGGCTCAGAGAGACCTACACTGATGCCCACAACACCTCCCTCATCCTTGAAAGGTGAGGGTTCAAGGATTAAAGAGAGAGGGAAGAGAATGAATATGTATATAGCTCCTACTACATGCCTGACAACCCTGGGAGGTAGGTACTGTTATTATCCCCATTTTACAGATGGCAAAACTGAGGCAAGGAGAGATCAAGTGGCTTGCCCAAGGTTACACAGCTAGTAAGTGTCTAAGGCTGGATTTGAACACAAGTCTTCCTGGCTCCAGGCTCAGGGCTCTGGCTACTACACCACTTTGCTGCCTAGAGAGGGCCAATGAGTCCCAAGGGGAAGGGGAGGTAGAGGCAGAACAGCTCCCTGGGGCCACTGAGGATCCCCCACAACCTCAGAGAAGGAAAGGCACCTGATCAAGGCAGGAAGGAATCCTTTCTCCAATGCTGCCTGGCAGCTTCAGGCTGAGATGTCATGTGACGCCAGGAATGGGGAAACCAGTCAGACAGCAGGAGCCCCTCCCTCCCTCTAAAACGTCAGAGCCTAAATAAATAAACAAACAAACAGACAGATAGATAGGTAGATAAATAAATGAACAAATGAATGAATGAATAAAGAAATAAATGAATGAATAAGCGAACAAATGAAGGAACAAATGAATGAATGAATAAGCAAATAAATGAATGAATGAATGAACAAATAAATAAATAACTGAATAAATAAATAGATAAATAGATTATGCAATCATCAGAGCTGCCCTTTGCTTTCCCTCGAGCCCTCCCGGGCTGTGGTCCCAGGATTCCCATACCACCAGGGATGGTTCTTCTCACAGGCTCACAAATTCAGGGCTGGAAGGGATCTTGGAGATCATCAGATTCAACTCGATTTTACAGTGAGCAAACCATGGGCCCAAGAGAAGAGACTGGCCCACTAGTAAGTGCCCGGGGCTTCCTGACTCCAGGTCTGGTACTCTCTCCATTACACAATCACCTCTTTCTGCCACCACGCTTGGCTCTCCCTGGTGACATCCCTGCTTGTACCCTTTCCCTGTCTCTTCTGCCACCACCTAGCTTGGTTTGGAGGTGTCAGTCCTAGCCCTGAGTGATGGTGGAGGGAGCAGTGGGGACAACGGAATGTCCCTCTTATCTTGGGTGAGGCTTTATCCTAAACTCAGAGGGCCTAATAGGCCCTCAACAAGAACTAGGTCAGACTAATTCTTTGGTTCATTATTTAATTTAATTTTTGTTTCAATGAGCATATTTCATTGATTTTCTCTCTCTCCCATCCTCCCATTGGGAAAAAACAGAAAAGGAAAACTAAATCCTTGTAACAAAAGGCCTGGCTAAGTAAAACAAATCCCAGTGTTCACCATACCCACACATGTGCTCTCCTCCTGCACCCTGAGCCTGTGCCTTGTGTCAGGAGGTGGTCAGCACTCTTCAGCAGCAGAGCCCCTGGAGAAAGGGCTAGCCACCTTGCCTCAGCTGCTGGCCCAGCAACAGACTTTACTTGGATCTCCAGACCTGCCTTCTGGCCAGCTGGGATTCTTGGGAAGATTGTCCTTGCTTGGAACTAAAGGCAAAACACAGACAACATAATTACAATGGGATTTGGGGAGGGGGCTCTTAGTTCTGGGCCAAGTGAAGCAAATCTATCCCCCTTCCCCATGACAGACCTAGAAAGCAGCCAGGCCCTGCCCTAGGCTTCTGTTCTCCAGACCAAACATTCCCATTGATCTTCCTAAGACAAGGCCTCCAGTCCTTCCACTACCCTGGTTGGTCACCTTCCTCTGGCCACAACTGAGTTTGTCAGTGTCTTTCCTGGATGTTGGTAGGCCCAGAACTGAAGACGGTGGTCCTGAGGGATGCCAGGTCCCTGTTACATTCCAGCAATGCTGTGTGAATGAGTGAGTGAATGAATGAATGAATGAATATCCTGGCTGTGTGGAAAAGCTTTCATTAATCACACACTTGTAAGGGAACACAGCTATTGAGTGAGGGGAATTCTAGATGCATCTGAGCCATCTTCTCACCCTAAGGTTGGGCAAGAGAGGCCTCCTTCCTGCCCTCACCCCCAACCATTTGGCAAGGGTAGCATTGGCAAAGGCAGAAGAAGCTGTGTTGGTGGGAGGGCACACCTGTTTGCAGGCCCTAGACCGGAGCTGGGGAGGAGGCCCAGGTGGGGCAGGCAGGACCTAGATCAGGTGGCAGTGAGACTACGGGGGAGATCTGGTTCCCACTAACAAAGGGCCAGTGAGGTGGGGCAGGTGAATAAAACATGAGAGGGCCTGGTGCTGGGCTGGGCCTGAGGCAAATTGACCTCATTCTGTCCCAGCCTTGAGGAGCAGGAGCCTAGGCTGGTGAGAGGGGCTGGGCTTGGAGGGCTGAGGACCTTGACCCTAGGAAGGGAGAGTAAGGGGAGCATGGGAAGGGCCTGGATAGTCATTGTGGGAACCAAAGACTGTCTGTGAGCATGGGGTTAGGGGAGCTGCCTGAAGAAGGAGGCAGAAGGAAGCCGCAGGGGTGGTCAGGCCTCAGTTAAGGTGAGAGGCTGGTTGGAATTGTGACATGTAACCAAGGCAGGATTGCACTCTGACCATGGGGTCCTTCCAGGCCATAGGGAGGGTAAGAGGGAGCCCCAACACTGCACCTATTCCTCCTCCTTCCTGCACCTCTCCCAGCACAGCCTCTCACCCTGCCCCCACTGGGGCCTAGCCACACGTCCAGGGCTAGGACTTTGCAGCCTAGCCAGTGGAGAAGCTGGCTGAGGTCAAAGAATGAGCCAGGATTCAAGTCCAGTTGGAATCTTCCTGAGGGGCCCAGGAAGTTGGGGGCGGGGCTCTGGAGAGTTTCTGAGTTTCTTGGAGCAGGTGGGATAGATAATTAGAGATTAGAGGGGTTTCCCTTCCCAGGCTCCAGCAGGCACCTCCTGGAACCCAAGCCACAAGGCAAGAATGAGGAGGGAGGGAGGACAGGGAGACAGCAGACCTGTCTGAGGCCCTGGGGGGCCCAGGCTCAGGCTTAGGCCAGGCAGCTGGGGAGAAGCTGTGCGGGGAGGCTCAGGGCTACGGAAAGCGGGGAAGTCCGTTGAGTTCCGTGTACCTTCCTTTCCAGGGGGCTCCCCAGAGCATCAAAGGTCAAGGGAAGCATTGTGCTCCAAAGCCAGGCCCAGCTGGGGAGCTCATGGCTCAGCCTCAGGACCACCACTTAAGGGCTCCTGAGGAAGACCCTGGACCCAGCCGGGCACTGGCCAGCCTGGGACACCAGGAACCAGGGACCAAGGGGAAACTGAGTGCTAGCCCCTCCCCCAACTCTGCAGAACATGGGCTCCAGGGCTCCGAAGAGCTTGTTGCCCAGATCGAGGCTGCCTATGGGCCGGTAAGGGCCTCAGGACCGCAGAGGAGGCTTTGGGCCCACGTCTGCAGGACCCCACTATGAGCAGCCTTCCCAGATGGAGGCCGGAAATGGCTAAGGGCTGTTGGAGGGCCCTCCCAGGGATGGAGATCCCTTCTCTTCCCCATAACTGCCCAGGCTTTGGGAAGCTGGGCTGGGGAGGAGGTGGGGGTGGGAGAGAGGAGAGTTGGAGGCTCTCTGCAGCTCCAGGGCAAGGCCTATTGCCAAAAAGAGACAAAGGAGGCAAAGGGCCCCTTGTTTCAGGAAACCCTCATTGTTGATGGTTCCCAGCCCCCAGAAAGTCATCTCACTCCCCAGCCCCCTGGAACTGGCTGCCTCCATCCAAGAGACAGCCCCCAGCTCTGGGGGAGACAAATCTCCATAGATTGAAGAGAGATTAAGGATGGAGCAGAATGGATAAGGGGGGAGGGGATTCTGGAGGAGGAAAGCCCCTGGGGGGGCACCCCAGCGAGCAGAGGCTTCTGGGGAACAGGGACCCCAGCCTGCTCCCCCAGGGCAGGTTTGTCCCCCTCCACTTGAAGACAGAGATAATCCCGGGATTAGGGCCCCAGCCCTGTGCCTAGGGCCTGGTGCCACCCACCTGCCCCCAATCTTCCCAAACAAAACCCTGGGAAATCTCCTAAAGCCCTCACAACCAGGGAGCTGGGGACACCGGAGGGGACAAGCTGAGTTCACTGGACCCAACTGGCCGGGGAGGGTGGGGAGGCCAGACCAGCTTGGCCTGGGCTAGACCCGCCAGCTCTCCGACCTCCTCTCGGGACCCCAGGCCTGGCATGGTTCAGGAACTCATGGGAAATTGTACCAAACGGCCCAGGCGCAGGGCGCTCCAGGTATGGGAGGGGAGACTGGGGAGATGGATGTGGAGGGAGGGCCAGGCCGAGGCGATGAGGGTGAGAGGTGGCATGGGGCAGGGTAGCATCAGAATAGGCTGTGGGAGAGGCACAGGGCAGGAGGGAGCTAGAGGGGCTGAGTGAGGGGTGGGAGGTAAGGAATAGAGTGGGGGGCAGATTGGCATGGTAGGGCAGTGTGCCTTCATGACAGAGGTCCAATGGTGGCAATCAAGGCCCTGTCTGGATTTCCTCCCCAGTAAACTAAAGGCTCTTCTGGGCCTGATGTCCTAAGGTCCTTTCTGGCAGTGGCATTCTGTTCTGTGTTCTAAAGTCCTGCCCCAGCTTCACTCACTATGTTTTAAGATACTCTGTTCTAAGATCCCTGACATATTCCCCGCTCCAAGGTCCCTCCTACCTCTGATTCTCTGTTCTAAGATCCCTGATGCTTTCTGTGTTCTGAGGTCCCTCCTAGCTCTGATACTCTGTTCTAAGATCCCTGACACATTCCATGTTCCAAAGTCCCTTCTACCTCGGATATTCTATGTTCTATGGAGTTGCTGAATCCCCAAGGGGCTAAGCCTGGGTACAATTATAAATAGATTTCCCCACTCTACCCCAGCTTCACTCGCTCCTGCCCAGTCCCTGCATTTCCTGGGTCTGCAGAGAATGCCCCTTGCCTCTGATCTCCACATCCCTCCACCCTGGTCTCCAATGTCAACATGTCCATTGGATGCCCACCCTTCTTGTGGCCTGCTCTAGGCTCTCCCTGGTTGGCAACTGATTTGACATAGGAAAGAGCTGGCCTTCCTTCCCCTCCCTGATGACATAGGTAACATTTTTTAGCACGTGCTAGAGTTGGGCAAGAGTGACTAATGCCCAGACCCAGGGCCAGGCCAAGAAGGGCTCCATTTCCGGGCACAGAGGGCCAGCCCAGTGTCCCTCAGATCATGCCTTGTAGGGGCTCCTATTCCAAATAAGTGGGGGGCAAACCAGCCCTTGACAGCGCCCCCCTCCAGACCCTCTCATTCCCTGCTTTGCCATAGGACCACTGGCCACGGCTGGGGTCCCCTGAGGGCTCCTGCCGCAGCACAGTCTCAGAGGAGCAGGGAGTGGTTTCTGAGTCACAGTCCCAAGCCTACTCAGTACTTAACCGCCTGGTGGGCCCAGCCTGTATCTTCCTCCGGCCCAGCATCGCAGCCACCCAGATCGTATGTACTGACTGCTTCTCCTAGCCCACCACACGCCCACCCATTTTGTCCTACAGTCTGTGCCCTGCATCTCCCCAAGGCACTGCCCTCTGCCTGACCTTTCTTCTCCCTGACCATTGTCACCAGCTGAGGACTCCGTCCTAGGCTCAAGCCTCTGATAGAACAAGGGGAGGCCTAGGGCACCCAGAAGGAAAAGGGGGGCAGCCAGGAGGGAAAATGATCCAGAGGAATATACTCAGGAGGGACAGAGAGGGGGAGTGAGTGATGAGATGCCCAGGGGGCCAGAGCCCCTGGAGGACAGGACTCAGCGTGATGCTCTGCACATATTTAGTAAAAGCACTTGGCCAAGTGAAGGAAATTTGTTGGAGCGACCCAAGGAAAGAGAAAGCCAGAAGCCCACGATGCCAGAAGATGGGAGCTATGAGGGGAGACAAATGAAGGAAGGGGGAATCTTAAAGGAGGGAGACGCTCATGAAGAACAACATTTGGGAAAGGGGTTTGCCCTGGAGCCGAAGGGCCTGCAGGAAGCTCTGGCCTCCTTCCTGCCCGGGCCCCCAGGGGAGCCAGGGAGCCAGGGAGTGGAGGTTTGGACTCGGTACCTCAAGGTGCAGCATGAAAGCTCAAATACCAAAGGGGGCCCCAGGAGGGATCAGGGACAGGGGTAGACTGAGGCATGAAGGGTTGAGCCGGAGAGAGAGCAAAGGATGGGAAGGGTCCTTTGTGGGGAGGGGGAAGAGGAAAGAAGGGGAGGACAGTGGCCCATGGGAAGCATTCATGTATCACCCGGCTCTATCTCCCTCTCAGGACAGGGAGCTTCGCCCAGAAGAGATAGAAGGTAAAATGGACCGGCCTCTTCCCACAGTCCTCTTGACCATCTCCATCCCTCCCACCTCAGGCTTCCTATTCCTTTAACCCCTCCCTGCCCCTGCTTCAGCTCTAGTTCCTACATCCAGAATTCTTGTAAGTTGGGGCTCAGAGCTGAGGTGGAGGGGGGGAAGTAGTGGGATGGGGACCAGAGGGAAGGACAGGCTAGCAGAGACCTGAAGGGCATCAGGGCTGAGGAGGAAGAATCTGAGAAAAGTCTGAAGGGGGAAGAAGGATCGATATGGGGGGAGGGAAGGGTGGATGCCAGACGGACCTTGGAGGAGATCTGGGAAGGGATGGGAGTGGGGGGGGGGTCACTCACATGGTCCCTCTCCTAGAGCTACAGACCGCTTTCCAGGAGTTTGACCGAGACAGGGATGGCTACATCGGCTACCGCGAGCTGGGGGCCTGCATGCGCACTCTGGGCTACATGCCCACGGAGATGGAGCTCATTGAGATCTCCCAGCAGATCAGTACGTCCCTGGCCCACCTCAAGGGGCCCTCAGGCTTCCCTCCTCCCCATCCCCCCCTCCAGGGACTCCCTGAAGGATGGAGCTCTGGGGGCAGCCCATGCAATGCTCAGCCCTGGGAGTCAGAGCTAGGCAAGCCCTTTGGACCAAGGCTTCATGCCTCTTCTTTTTAAGGCCTTTGGTCCATCTTTCAATTTCCCTTCAAACCCTCCGTGGTGGGGAGGGTACCAATCCAAGGGTGAACATGGATGTTGCCTGGGTCAGGGAGGGAGTGCCCAAAGAGCCTGCACATGTCAAAGACAGCCACTAGGTGGCGTCATGGATAAAGCACAAGACCGTTGGTCAGGAAGACCTGAGTGAAGACGCTTCCGAGCTCTTGACCCTCGGCGGTCTGTCTCTTTTCCTCACCTGCAAAATAAGAAGATAGTGTCACCTACCCTTCGGGGTTGCTGTGAGGATAAAAGGAGATGTTTGTAAAGTACTTTGCAAACCTTAAAAAATGCTAGCTATTATTATTTTTATTATATTGACTCCAAAGCCAGCCCTCTATGCATTATACCACACTGCCTCAGGATCAGATTAGAAACCACAAACATATTTATATCTCTGCAGTAAGCATTTATTAAGTGTCTGCCACACACGGGCCAGGCAGCACGAGTAATGAACAGATGGCTGGGAGGTCAGGAAGCCCTGCATTCAAGTCCTGATACACCTTGGCTATATGGCTCTGGGCCCATCACACAACCTCTCAATGTCCCACAGTCGATTTAAAGTGTGTGGGGGGGGAACTAGCAGCTAGAAAGGCCCCCCCCACCCTGTGCTGAGCCTCAAAAGGAAGAGGAAGGGAGGAAGAATAACATGCCAGGTCTAGGGGACAGCCCCTACAAATGACTTCCTCTAGATGGTTTTTTTGGAGAGGAGGAGGGCACAGGATGGAGGGGTCCTGGGGTAGGTCAGAGTAGGAGAAAGGAGTTTATCTAAGTCATAGCTGGGAGCTGGGGGGCCCAGCTCTCTGCCTGCCTTGGATGCTAGGTGGTGGGAAGGTGGACTTTGAAGACTTCGTAGAGCTGATGGGCCCCAAAATGCTGGCAGAAACCGCAGACATGATTGGAGTCAGGGAGCTGCGGGACGCCTTTCGGGAGGTGAGGCCAGGCAGCTCTGGGGCCATGGGGCTGGGGCCAGGTATGGCCTGGGGTAGGGACTGCTTGGGAGGGGACGGTTCCTCAGCTGAGGACATTCTTCCTGGGGGTTTCCCCAGTTTGACACCAATGGAGATGGCAAGATCAGTCTGGGAGAGCTCCGTGCAGCCCTAAAGGCCCTGCTGGGAGAGCGACTCAGCCAGCGGGAGGTGGATGAGATCCTGCATGACATTGACCTCAATGGGGACGGACTTGTTGACTTTGAAGGTACCACCTGGGCCCGGATGCCCCTCCTAGCCTTCCCAGCAATCTCCTGGAAAAGAAAACCCCCCTTACCCCCAGCCTGGCTGGCAGCACCCTTAGAGGCTACCTAGGCCAAGCCTCTTACTGTGGGGAGGGGGAAACCAAGATCCCAAGAAAAGCAGGAAGCACTTGACCACCATCTCCCAAGTCAGCTCCAGGGCCCAAGTCTCTGCTTTCTACTTAGCTCCCTCCCAACCCCAAAGCTAAGCTGGACGGGTTCCAGCCTAGTCGGGCACATAGGTCCTCCGTGCCCAGTTTGGTGGGAGACTTCCCCCAGGTCAGAGTCAAACATTTAGATTAGGCCCAGAACCTCCCAAAGTGGGAAGCTGAGGACCCTGATCCTACAGAGTTTGTACGGATGATGTCCCGCTGACTTGACCCTCCAGCATGCGTGTGAAGAGACTCGAGCCCTGGAATGCCAGCTCAGCCACAACCCTAGGGGTCATCCAGTTCCACTCCTGGGCTGCCCATCCAGAAGCCTCCTCTCCCCCTACCATCACCTCCCCTTCCCCTTTAAGCTGTGGGTCTATGTGTAAGGTTCCCTGATTTCTCCCTCTCTAGCCTCTGGTCTCTACCCACTCCCTACAAGCCTTCTCCCAAAGTCCCTCTGCCCTGGTGGGCCTGTGTGTGCCCCTCCCCAGCCCTGTCCTCATCCTTAATAATAATAAAGTTTCTGGATGTCTGACCACAAGGGACTTTTGCTCCCTCTTTGCAGACTGAATGCTTGAAGCTTTATCTGGGAAAGATTTGAGTGACGTCTAGGACCAAAAGTGACCTTTAACAAATGTTCTTGCATTGACTCTACCCCTTGCTGGGTTACTACTGCGTAACCAGGTTCTGGCTGCCCGGAACCTAGCACCCGTGGCAGGAGACCTTGCAGGTGGAGAAGGAGCCTCAGTGCTGCCTTTGGGATTGAGCTCAGAGGAGACACACTCTTGGCCCTGCACTTCTCAAGTTCAGAACAAGATAGGGGTGCCATTACAACTGCCTCTTGTCTATAAAGCGGGTTGTAGCGCCTTGTCTTAATTAACATTTATGAAGCACCTACTATGTGCAAAACAGGGATGGAAAGATTCCATAATCTAAGGCTCTTGTCCTCATAAAAACTAGAATCTACTTGAGGGGAACAGAATAGAAATACAGGTGCTTCAAAGTATAGAAGGTAAGAGCCATAAGGGTTATTGGTTCCAAGCAGTAAACAAGAAATGTTTAATGGAGTTTCTCTCCAGAGCTGCACCTTGAAGGACAGGCAGGATTTTGATAACTGAGAAAAGGACATTTCAGGTTAACCCAAAGGATAAAACCAGGAAGCAAGCTTGAAAGATGGCCAGCCTTCAGTTTGCCTGGAGGGGAGGTATGTAAAAGTGAGTCCACCTATTCAGGTGGGTTCTAAAAGGGCTCTGAATGCCAGGATTGAGTTTGGACCATATGTGGAAGGTTGGGCATGTGCAGGTTTGGAGAAGGAAAGACTGGACGCCAGAAGACCATTTGGGAGGCTAAAGCCATCATTTAAGAAAGAAGATGGGGAAGGCCTGAATGAAGGTGGTGGTCCTGGGAGTGAAAAGAACAGGATGAATGAAAATGACCTTTTCAAGATGGCGGGTCCAGCCACGCCTAGAAGACACCCTTCCCATCCTGCCTCACTTATAACGTGGCCTCATCTTCCTCCCCTCTACCAATCATGGAGCGGTCAAGCAGAAGGTGCCAGTGCTGGCCAGGGTGGACTCTAGTGTCACTCACTCACTCTAGAAAATCCCAATTAATCCTTAATCCTCCTTAATTAGGAGATTTCTCCCAACAATCTGCAGTATTGGGGCAGTATACAAGGGCCATAGGTATTTGGGCTGAAGTTCCTCCAGGACCTCTCAATCATTTCTCCCTCCAAGAGTGAGCACAGCCCAGGAAGGGCCTTCTGACAGACCTGGGGATGCTGAGGACAGGGACAAAGTCAACTCTGAATTATCTGTTCGCAAAGAGGACAGGTGAAGTGAGTTTGGAGTAGGAAGGGGCCCCCGAGCACAAGGGTTATTATACTCCTTTCTATAATCCCCCCTCCCCAGTGCTTATAAGGACACACACACACTCCTCTCTCCAAGGCCTCCTTGTCCAGAAAGAAGCTAAGAAAAATCCAGAGACCAGGAGAAGGTGGGAAGTGGGAAGATCCATAGGATCTTCCATAGTGCTCATAGGACTTCAGAGCTGGAAGGTAGAAGGGACCCTGGAATTCATCTAGGACAGTCTCTTTTTTCCAGATTTGGAACTTGAGCCCCCAAAAGGGGAAATGACTTGCCCAAGGTGACAAGGCTAAATTAGGGAGAAGCGAGACAGGAAGCTGGGGATCCTGACTCCCAGGCCCTTGCTGCTCCCACCAGGCCAAGCTGCAGAAATGGGAAGTAATGAGGAACATGACCCAGATGGAAACTTAGAAACAGGAAGAAATTCTAAGTTGCTTCAAAGAACGCCACAGGAGGACGTAGGACGAGCAGGCAGGCTCCCTGGAGCTGACACCATGAAGCCTCCATTGGGGACTCCCCTCCAAACCAATCCAACCAGCTTCCATTAATCAACGCTCTTGGATCAGGAAAGGCTCTGCTCACTGGGCAGGGGTGCCCCGCCCTCCACCTGCCCCCCTACTTCCTCCATCAGTGGGAAGCTGATCCCCGGTCTGGCCCCCATTGCTCAGACCGAAAAAAACAAACCAGATGCCAGTGTTAAAGTTATTAATCCTCCCAAAGCTCACACTGTGGTGGGAAGTGGGGTACTTGGGGGTGGGAGAACACCCAGGGTCCACTCCAGGGAGCCATTTCCTTCCCCACTGCCCCTCCACACTTCAAACACCCCCCACCCCAGACCCGGCCTGGGAGAAGCCAAACTCCTCAGAGCCAGTTCCCACCCTGGAACACACTTCTGCACTCACTTCCTGCTCAGAAAACTGTAGCCTAGGGCACTACCATCCCCTCTGGGAAGGGCCCAGCAATAGACATCCCTTTTGTTCAATCAATCAGGTGCTTAGTCAAAGCCTGCTACTTGCTAATAAATCCTGGGGATAGAAAGGCAAGAACACAGCCCTCCTCTCAAAGAGTTCACATCAAATGGGCCACACGAGGCAGGAATGATGCACAAACAAGGTACAGAGTAAATGACCCGGGAGGCAAAGGGGGCAGGGAAGCTGCAGGGAAGGGGCTGCGGACGGGGCACAGCCAGGAAAAAGGAGTGCCTAGAAAGCCGGGGAGGGGGAGCATAAGGGTATGCAGAGGGTGGCGAAGCGCAAAAAGACTGAAAAGGCAGGAAGAGGCTTAAATGTCGAACGGAGCATTTTCTATTTCATCCTAGAATAGGAAGCCACTAGGGTGTATGGGGGGCAGCTGGGTGCTGTTAGTGCACAGAACTGCTGGGCCTGGAGTCAGGAAGACTTATCTTCGTGAGTTCAAATCTGGCCTTAGACACTTCCTACCTGTGTGACCCTGGGCAAGTCACTTCACCCTGTTTGCCTCAGTTTCCTCCTCTGTAAAAGGAGCTGGAGAAGGAAATGGCAAACCAGGCCAGCATCTCTGCCAAGAAAATCCCAAATGGGGCCACAGAGAGTCGGACACAACTAAAAATGACTGGACAACAACAATCACCCAGTTTACTGAGGAGGATGCCACTTCCGGAAAGTGGCTTTGGCAGCTGGCTGTCAGAGGTCACAGCAGTAAGATGCTTGAAGCAGACTCACAGAAGGCTACTGAACCAGTCCAGGCAAGAGGTGATGAAGACCAGGAAGGCCCAGGGTGGAGTGAGTGGGGAGAAGAGGACACACAGAAAAGACGTTGTGAAGGCAGAGCCCACCGGGTTCTATCTGGGACTTGAGAGTGAAGAGTCAAGGCTGAGAGCCTGGGTGAACCGGAAGTGGAAAGGTGGGAAGAGGGGAAGGGTCTGGGGGGAAGACCCCGAGCTGGACATGCCTACAGGAGATCTGGTTCAAGATGGCTCAGAAGAGAGACTGAAGCTGGATGTATAGATGGAGAGGACGGCGGAACCCTTGACAACTGGTAAGATCCCCAAGTGACAGGACAGAGAGAGAAGAGGCCTCAGCACAGTCTCCAGGGACACCCAGACTGGGGAGAGAGCAATGGCATGAAAACCTGCAGCGACCCGAAGGCTGGTGCTTAATAAAGGCTTGTTCATTGATTGGGGGGGTCTGCTGTGGTGGATGCGGGGGGAGCTTCCTGGGGAGGGGCAACAATGGCGGAGGGGATTGGGAAGGGGATAAGCGGAGGACTCCACTGATTAGTATATGCGGGGGTAAGGAAGAAGGTCTCCAATGGGAGAAAAGATGGACGAGGGCCCTGCGGAAGAAAAGGGGGGGAGGGAGTGGTCTGCTGGTGGGGGGAGGGTCGCTTGAAGGAGGAGGGGGGCAGTCTCCTGAAGTGGAATGAAGATGGAGGTCAAAGAAGGGGTGCTTCTAGGGAGAAAAGGAGGAAGATCTCCTGGGAGAGATAAAGAATTCTCCAAGGGAGAATAAAGAGAATAAAGAGTCTGGGGCGGGGGAAGGATAAGGATGAGGACCTGATTGAAAATAAATAAGGGTACACTGGGGGAAAAGGAGGAGGGTCTTCTGGAGGAGGAGGAGGAGGAGGGGGTCATCTCCAGGGGGACAAAGAGGGGTAGCCTCCTGGGAGAGAAAAGGGGGGCCTCTTGGGAAGGGACAAAAAGCAGGGTCTCCTGGAAGGGGTGCGGTGTCTCCAGGCGGGAACGCGGGGCTCCTAGGGGGTAAGCCGAGGGGGGGGGTCCCCTGGGAGAGTCCAAGGAGATGGGGGTTTCCTGAAGCGGGGCGTCTCCGGGGAGGGGTCTTCAAGAAGTAGACGAGGAAGAGCATTGCCTCGGGGAAGCACTGAAGGGGCGCCTTCTGAGGAAGCCAAGGAAACGGGGTCTCCAGGGCGAGAGAGGACGGTTCGGCGGGGCGGTTGCCACGGAGACGGGGTGGAGCCTCGAGGGCGTGCGGGCCAGGAGGGGCGGGACCGCGCGCGATGACGCTTCTGCGTCGGGGCGGGGCGCGACCTGACGTCACAGCCTCGCGCCCAGTAGTGTCCGAAGAGGGAGAGCGGCGGCGCGCGTCTCCGGCGACTCCGGCGGCTGCCCCAGAGTGCGAGGCGGCTCGGCCCCGGAGGCGGCGCGGGCAGCGGCGCGAGCTCGCCGAAGGAAGCACGAGCGGTGCGGCATAAGCGGTCGGAAGCAGGGCGCGTGCGGCCGAGCCTCGTCGAACGGACCCTTCAGCGCGAGCCGAGGCGGCCCGACACCGGAGACTCCTTTCCCGGTGCCAGCCGGCCCCGCCCTCCTGCCTCCCGGGCCAATCGGGCTGGGAGCGCGCTAGCCTGCCTCCCCGAACCCTCCAATCGCAGGCGTCGTCCTCCGCCCGCCAATCCTGGTCAGACAGGTGCGAAGCCCGACGCGACGAGGGCCAATCAGCAGCAGGTCCGGGCCGGGACTCTTGGCCAATGAGAAGGCGGCCTGGGAGCGTCGAGTGACGTGCGCCCCCACCAATCGCAAGTGCGAGCCGCGGGCTCTTCCTGGCGGTGCGCCTATCAGAGCGCGCGCTCCTCAGCGACTCGGCCAATCCGGAGGAGAATCGACTGGTGCCTACCCTCCCGAAGAGTTGGGAATGTCCTACAAACCCATCGCTCCAGCGCCGACCAGCACAAGCGGCTCCACTGCGCAGGGGCCCGGCACTCCCATCCCTTCAGGTGAGCCGAGAGCCAGTGGACGGACGGGGAAACTGAGGCACTGGGCGGGGAGACAGGGGGCGGGGACAGACGCCTGCCCGCCCAGGTCTGAGCCCTGGCGCGCCGCGTGCTGAGGTCCGAGCTCTGACGTGCTGGGCTCTGGGTTCTGAGCCCTCCGCCTCCAGTCTCTGATGTGCTGTGTTCTAAGTCCTGAGCCCCTCCCCCTCCAAGTTCTGGCTCCAAGCACGGCCTAGGTCTGACTCGTGCGCTCTAAGTTCTCCTGGCCCCAAACGCTGACTTGCCATCATGTTCTAGGTTCTGAGCGTGCTCCCCCAAGCTGGCATGCCGTGTTCTAGGTCCCGCCCCCACTCAGCCCCGTCTGCCTTGCACATTCTAAGTTCCAGAAACCCCAAACTCTTATGACTTGTGGCATTCTAAGTTCTGAGCCCGCTTAGTTCTGGCATGCCATATTCTAGGTCCCAACCGTGATTTACACATTCTGAGTTCTAATGCCCCCAAACTCTGATGTGCCATGTTCTAGATTCTGAACCCCCAACTCTGACACCACATTCTAGGGTTCTGGAGATCCCCTCCCCCCCCAGCTCTTATGTGCCACTTTCTAGGTCCCAAGCCCATCCTCTCCTGCTTCTGGCATGCCTCTTTGTAGGTTCTAAAGCCCCAAGGTCTGACTTGCACATTCTAAAGTTCTAGTAACCCCAGACTCTGCCATATTCTAGGTTCTTAGCCCCCACTGCCACGTGCTACCTTGTAGCTTCTAAGCCCCCCCATCTGACCTGTATATTCTAGGTTCTAGTCCCTCTACACGCCATATTTTTGGCTCTAAGACCCCTCCCAACTCCAAATGTTCTGTGTTCTCTTGTCCCTTGGGGCTCTGGCGTTCTGTGTTCATTTTGGACAGTGACCCGCTAGTTCTCATCATCCCGAGTTCTTTAAACTGCGGCCGGAGAGGGTTAAGATGAGGCAGTTTCGGGGAGCAGCAGCAGGAGGAAAGGGGCAGTTGGTGCAGAGTAACAGGAACCCTAACGAAGAGGTGATTTGGAGCCTCCTAGCTCTAGAGAGCGGCTGGGTGGTACAGTGGTTAGAGCACCAGGCCTGCAGTCAGGAAGACTTCCCTTCCTGAGTTCCAGTCCGCCTCAGACACTAGCTGTGTGACCCTGTTAGCCTCAGTTTCCTCATCTGTCAAATGAGCTGGAGAAGGAAATGGCAAACCACTGCAGTGAAAGCCCTAGAAGGGGTCACAGGCTGAAAAACGACTCCACCATGCTAAGCTCAGGAGAGGAGAAAAGCAGCATGGACAGTACCTCCCTCTTTTCTTTGCAAAGTGCTGAACGCTGGATGTTCTGTCCTGCGCAATCATGGTGCCCCTTGGTTTGGTTTTTTTATCTTTGTGACAAGGCGGGGGGGGGGGGGAAGATCAGGTGCAGGCCGTTACATGAAAAAAAAAAGGCATCAGTATAATTGAGGGGTGCTTGTCTATCAGTCTGTCAGTAAACACTGTGCGAAGGGCGGGGGTTACAAAGGCAGACCATACAGGTCCAGGCCTGGAGAAGTGACGTGCAAACCAGATCCACAGAGGACATGTTGGAGGCAGTGGCAGAGGGAAGGCTGGGCCCAGAGTTCAGACTTCTGCTCCCGGGGGGCCTGAGGAAGCCTCCTGGTAATGACTTCCTTGTTCCCCATCCTCTGCAGCCACGAGTGTCCCCTCCCCCTCGGGCTCAGTCCCTGGAGCCGCTGCCCCCTTCCGCCCCCTCTTCAATGACTTCGGGCCTCCTTCCATGGGTTATGTGCAGGTGAGTGGCTGAGAGAGGGGGGCTGGGGGCTGGGGGCGGGCCAAGGTTCCCACCAGCTCTCTTCTTCCAGGCTATGAAGCCCCCTGGCTCCCAGGGCTCCCAGAGCACCTATACAGACCTGCTGTCTGTCATTGAAGAGATGGGTAAGGAGATCCGGCCCACCTACGCTGGCAGCAAGAGCGCCATGGAGCGACTGAAGCGAGGTGTGCAGCACCCCACTCCCGTTGGGACACAAGGAATACGACCACTGGGCTGGGCTGGGCTGTCCCATCCCATCCCAGACTGCCCTCCAGTAAATCTCTTTTCCTTCTCTAGGCATTATCCACGCCCGGGCGCTGGTCAGAGAGTGCCTGGCAGAGACAGAGCGCAACGCCCGCACGTAACAGCGTGCCGCCCCCTCTGCCCTATGGACCTTCCCACCTCTTTGCATCGCCTTTTGGAGCAGAGCCCCTCCCCTCGTGCCCTTCTTTTCTTCCTGACCTCCCATCCTGTGACCGACAGCCACACGGGATGGGATGGGAGACCCTGGAGCCAGTGCCAGGCAGAAACAGTGGAGCTGATGCCTCTAGGCCTCCCTCGGTCGCCCTGTAGCCAGTGGGTGCTGGAGAGTCCTTGGTCCAGGCCGTCCTCCCCACCCCCAGCGCAGCACTGACCTTCGGCCCCCATCCCCCTTTGTCCCACGCTGGAACTCCTCCCTCTTCTGGCTGGGGCCTCCCTGGCACCCACCACCTCCCAGCCCTGCCTCTGGGCTGTTCGAGGTGGTGCCTTTTCTCAGCGTCTTTTACTAAAATGCTCTTTTTCTATAAATAAAGGGAGATTTGGAGTTGTTCTCTGCAGACATCGCTGGCTGGCTATGGGCCTGCAGGGCCAGAGGGGAACTGGCCAAGGTCAGGGTGGACAGGGGCCCCAAGGGAAGTCGCCATGCATTCAACATGTCCACATCATGGGTGAGGTTCTGTGATCTGCCATCCTTCCTGGACACTCCAAGATGGAAGGGGCATTGGGGATGAGCCTGTGAAAACTTAGGTTTGGGGTCAGAGGACTTGGGTTCAAATTCCAGCTCTCTCTCACTGACCACCTGGATGACCATGGTCATCCTCCCTTCTCAGAAGCTATTTCCTTGTCTGTAAAATGGGAGGGTGGGCTAGATGGTCCTATTGAGTAACAGACCTCGATGTGTCCCTATGGTCCCTGAGCCCAAAAGAGGTCAGGGAGTGGCGGGCTGCATGGCCTTAGAGACTGCAGAGTCCTGGCCCTGCCTCCTCATTTGAGAGAGATGCCATTCCAGCTCCTGGCCTGCCCCAGGGCAAGGTCCCAGGGTGGAGCTGGGTAGGGCCCTCTGCACAGCCAAGCTGAAAGTCCCTCAGCCAGTTTCCCTTTGCCCAGCTTGGGCCCCCTTGGAAGACAGAAGTACTAGGGAGGGTCATGGGCCTCCAAAATGCTTCTGATTGGCAGGGTTGTTGCAAGAGGAGAGTCCTTGCATAGCCCCCCACATCCTGGCCACAGGATGGGCCTGGCAGGTTGGCAGTGCTATCAGAAAGATGCAGCCCAGGCCTTTGGTCACTCCCCAGGGAGCCTGGCTCCTGCTAGGTCTGTGTCTCCGGGTGATTGACAGCTGGGCTGTCTAGCCACTCTGGCTGAGAGCCTGAAGGGCCCAGCTCTGAGACCATAAGGCAGGTTTGGGCACTTCCCCTTCTGTGCTTCATGGTGGGGAAGGGGACGGTGGGTCAGAGGCATGGCTGACACCCTTCCTTTCCAGGGCCCTGGCAGAGAAATCAGGCTCTCAGCCCAGTCACTGGGGCATCTGTTAGATCCGGAGAGAGGCACTGGGGTGTGAATAGAGAGAAGAGGAGTGGAGGGCCAGAGGTGCACACATGTGGGCCTAGATGGGGAATGGGAATGAGCTAAGGATGTGGAGCATTGAGGTGCCCACTCAGCTGCTGGGAAGGGGATGTGTGGGGATGTGTCATTGTTTATTCTGAGAGGCAGATGTCCTCAGAGACCACTGAGCTCAGGCCATTAGAAAAAGGAAATGCCAGAGCAGGAAGGGACCTCAGGTCATTCAGGCCAACAGGGCTCAACTTATAGAAAAATTGGCAGAGGGCAAGTAACTTGGCCGAGGTTCCACAGTTACTCTGACACCTATCACTGGGGGGGGGGCCTGGAAGAAATGTGAAGGGCCGTGGCACAGGGGAGAACAGGAAAGAATCACCAGTCCTCCCATCTAGCTCTGGGGGCCTGGCCCAAGCCAGCCCAGACCACTGGGCCCTACTTCCCCTTCTGGGAGGTTTACAAACCATCGGGGCCCCAGTCTGGCCTCCTACCTCCTTCCGGAAAGAGGATGGGCAGTTAGGCCTGGGCCTTCCCACTGCCAAGACTGGCCTTGGGGGCAGGATCCCAGTGGCTGAGTGGGGAGGGGATATTTCCAGGATCTGGCACCTTAGAGAGGGGTCCAGAAGAGTGAATCCTGGAGGTCCTGAGGGGGGTCTGAGCAGCCAAAGTGCTGCTGGGATGGAGCCTTGCTGGTCCCAAGGAAATTCAGGGGGGACTGGGAGGTAGGATTCAAGAGTGGGGCTGAATCTGAACTGCTCTGCTGGGGGTGGGGAGAAGTTGGGGAAAGGGGAGGGGGTTCTCAAGGGAGCCTCTTCAGAGAACTCTTATCTGCCTGGTGGCCTCACCCAGTAACAGCACGGTGAGAGAAACTGAAGGTTTGAGGCAGAAGGGGCCACCTTGGGAGCAGAGAAGGGTGGAGAGAGGGAGAGAAGACGGGTGTGAAGGGAAGGAGGCATTGGGCATAGGGCATAAAGGGAGCCTGGAACGAGACCAGGCATCAGAGGGAACAGAGGGAGAGAGGTGGGGATTCCCTTCTCCCCTGCCCTTCTCTTCCCATTCCAAGGCCCTCTGGGGAGCAAGATCTGTGCGGGGGGCGGGGGGAATAAGGGAGAGATGGGGGTGGAAAGAATGGGGGTTTGGGAATAATCGTGAGATGTAGGGGCAGGTGGAGAGAAGGAGAGGAGAGATATGATGGCAAGGAAGACGTGACAGGAGAGGAGGATTTGGGGAAAAGGGGAAGAGGAAGATATGGGGAAGGAGGGGGAGGGGATAAGGAGAATAGAGGAGGGATGTTGGAGACAAAGTAAGGGGAGAGAGGGGAGGCATATAGAAAGGGGAAAGGAGGCAGGGGAATATAGAAAGAGACTGGGGAAATGGAGAGGGAGCGCGGTGTTGGGGACTGGAGAAGAGGGACGTGGAGGTGGTGGGGGGAGCTTCAGGGTTGGAGACGACGGCGGGGGGGGGGGATATTTGGGAAGAAGGAAGAGGTTACAGATGTCAGGACCTAGGAGAGGGAAGAGGCGGCAATGGCGGGAGGGGCGGGTGGACGAGGGATGTTGGGGATGAGATGGGGGGTGTTGGAGGGGAAGAGTGTCGGACAGGGTTGGGGGGAGGGGGCCAAGCTGTAGAAGCCGGCGAGGCTGGGGGGAGGGGGGCTGGCATAAGCCGCTGGCTGGCTGGGCTGGCTCTTCTCCCCCAGGGGTGGACGCGTCAGCACTCCGTTGCCGCGGCAACGGGGGGAGGTGGGGGGGCGCGGCGGTGGCGTTTGAAAGGAGGTCAGAGGGAGCTCGGTTTGTGCTCCAGCCTGGGAGCGAGTGAGGCAGGAGGCAGCCGCACCTCCTGCCTCCGGCCTCCTGCGGCAGACCAGCCGCCACCGCTGCTCTCTCCTCTGCCCCATCCCTCCTCCTTCTTCCTTCTCTCCTCCTCCTTCCCTCCTCCCTCTTCCCTCCTCCCTTCTCCCGCCTTCCCGTTCCTCCCTCCTCCTACCTCTCCTC
Source organism: Phascolarctos cinereus (assembly GCF_003287225.1). NCBI lineage: Eukaryota > Metazoa > Chordata > Mammalia > Diprotodontia > Phascolarctidae > Phascolarctos > Phascolarctos cinereus. The sequence goes on along the minus strand of NW_027556402.1, from coordinate 258,107,713 downwards.
CTCCCTCCTCTCCCCTATCCTGTGCTTGCCGCTCCTAGGCTCCCCTGGCTCCCCTCTCCTCCTCCATGCGGGGGGCGGGCGCGGGGCCGGGGCCGGGCCGAGCGATGGGGTTGGGGGGCTGCGGGGAAGCACAGGGAGGCTGGGGCCAGGGCCGGGCTCCTCCCCGAGCCGGGGGACCGGCCACCCTGAACTCGCCCCAGCCCTGACGGGCGCGCCCCGATCCTGAGCCAGGAGGGGAGGCGAGGCGAGGCAGGCGGGCACCGTCTCTGCTGGCCGGGCAGCGGGCAGGCGGGCACCATGCTGATCAAGGAATACCACATCCTCCTGCCCATGAGCCTGGAAGAGTACCAGGTGGCCCAGCTGTACATGATCCAGGTGGGGGCCCCGGGGAGCTGGCGGGAGGAGGGAGGGCTGGGTGGGAGGGGGCGGCCGAGGGAGGAGGGGGGAAGGGGGCTGGGTTGGCGCTGACGGGGGAGGGGAAGAGCAGGAGGTGGGAAGGAAGCAAAGCACAGGGGGATAGAAATAATGAAGAGGATGACAGGAAAGGGAGGGAGGTGATGGGGAAGGGGAGACCCCAGAGAGAGGCAGAAACGGGGCAGGAGAGCAGGGGAAAGGTGACCGAAGAATGCAGAGCAGCTCTGAGAAGGGGAGGGAAGCACTGAGTGGGGGAGGCAGTGCCAGAGACGAGGGAGGAGAAGGGATGGGGGAGGGGGGGCCGAGGCTGGCATGGAAGCAGGCTGGATGCTGGGGAGGATTGGGGAGGGGGGGGAGCGAGGGACAGCAGTACCCAGGTCACCAGCCCCTGACCTCACCTCCTCGCCTTTCCAGAAGAAGAGCCGAGAAGAGTCCAGTGGCGAGGGCAGCGGGGTGGAAATCTTGGCCAACAGGCCCTATGAGGATGGACCAGGGGGCAGTGGGCAGTACACCCACAAGGTCTACCACGTGGGCTCCCATATCCCTGGGTGGTTCCGGGCCCTGCTGCCCAAGGCTGCCCTGCAGGTGGAAGAGGAGTCCTGGAACGCTTACCCCTACACCAGGACGCGGTGAGGCTCAGGGAAGGGATGGCGGCCCCGGGGGGCACCCTCTGGGACAAGGGGAGGTAGCCTAGGTCCAGCCATGGCTGCTGGGCTGCCGGGGCTCAGTGGGAGCTGGAGGAGGCTTCCCTAGGGGACATTGGGGATGCTGGGCCACAGGCCACGAATGCCGGCAGCCCCGACTCTAAGCCTGGCCCCTGGCCCTCCCGCAGTTACACCTGCCCCTTTGTCGAGAAATTCTCCATTGAAATAGAAACCTACTACCGGCCTGATGGGGGTCAGCAGCCCAACGTCTTCAACCTGAGCGGGGCAGAGAGGAGGCAGCGCATCCTGGGTATGAACTGGGGGAGGGCCTTTCTGGAAGGGCCGGCTGTGTGACCTTGGGCCAGTCCTTCACTTTCTGGGTCTTTGGCCTGGCCCAGTGGAGGCAGAAGTCCCTCCTCGCCCCATGCTAGCTCAGGGGCCTGGGCATCTCCACCCTGCAAAGCACCTGCCAACATCAGTCAGGGAGGGAGTTTCCGCACCAGGAATCCCCCTATGCAGACCCCAAACCCCAAACCCCAAACCCAAATAAGCATAAGGAACATCGGCACACAGTACTTACAGGTCTGGGAGAATGAATGGGAACAAGACAGCGAGAGAAGGGGAAACGGTACCTGGGGTGGGCAGTGTGATGCCGCAGATTCTAATTCTCCGCTGTTCATCAATCCTTAGCCTCCCTAGACCTCAGTTTCCCCATCTGTAAAATGGGGGTTGGATTAAGTGGCTTCAAGCCCTGCTGGGAACCTGGTGGGTGTCCCAGGAGGGCTCTGCCTGGCCTTGCCCCCAGACACCATCGACATCGTCCGGGACGCAGTGGCCCCCGGCGAGTACAAGGCTGAAGAGGACCCGAGGTTGTACCGCTCTGCCAAGACGGGTCGGGGGCCCCTTGGGGATGACTGGGCACGGCTGGCTGCTCAGTCGGGCCCCCTGATGTGCGCCTACAAGCTCTGCAAGGTGGAATTCCGCTACTGGGGCATGCAGGCCAAGATCGAACAGTTCATCCATGATGTCGGTGAGGGATGACAGGAAAGAGAAAGGATCCCAGCCCTTGCTAGTGGGCCCTTCCCTGAGGAGCTTCTGCCCCTGCCCGGTGGCCTCCAGCCCATGCCAAGTACCCCAGGCCCTGTCTGCCTCCACACTCGGCTCCCACAGAGGGGGCCCCCAGCCCATGCCAGGCTCCCTAGGCCCTGTTCACCTCCCTGCCTGCTCCCACCCATGGGGCCTTCTTAGGTGAGGTTCCCTGCCCTGCCCCAGCTCAGGCCCTGGCTTTTCCCTTCCAGGTCTACGGAGGGTGATGCTTCGAGCCCACCGCCAGGCCTGGTGCTGGCAGGATGAATGGACCGAGCTCAGCATGGCAGACATCCGGGCTCTAGAGGAGGAGACTGCCCGCATGCTGGCCAGAAAGATGGCCAAATGCACCACGCCTGAGGGGGAAGGGCCTGAGCCAACCACAAAGCCAGTGACTGAGGGCGGGGTCCCTGCAAGCCCAGCAGGAAGTCCTGAGGGGCCCGAGGACCCTGCAGCAGCTGATGCTTCCCCAGACACCAACAGCTTCTCCAAACAGTGGTCTTCATCCCCTCGGTCCTCCTACTCCTCCCAGCATGGAGGTGAGATGGGGGAGGGGAAGACCAAATGAGCTCGGGGGTGGGGAACTGAGCACAGACAGGGGAACCTCAGTAATGCCAAGAGCCAGGCCAGCAGCGGAGGGGCGGCTTGGAAAGAGCTGACCAAAGCTGCTAGTCCCTTCTCCTTGGAGCCGTAGTTTCCTCATTTGTAAAATATCTCCAGAGAGTTCTACGGTATCTTCCAGCTTTAACCAGAGGACTTTGTGACAGGTTCTGGCTAGGGTAGGGGCTGGGGCTGTGAGCTCGGGCCCTCCAGTGAGTGACAAGAGGGGCCTTGCAGGGGGGGTGTCCCCACAGAGCTTGTCTGAGTGGCGGATGCAGAATATTGCCCGGGACTCAGAGAACAGCTCCGAGGAGGAGTTCTTTGATGCACATGGTATGTTTCTCCCTCCTTCCCTCCCTCCCTCCCTTCCTTCCTCACTCCTCTCACTCCTCTCTCTCTCCTCTCCCTTCCTTCGAGCATTTATGAAGAGCCCCTACCCTGTGCCAAGTCCGAGGCTAGGGGCCAGAGAGACAAAAACACAGAGGACCCCTGCCCTTAGCGGCCGCCATCCTCCAGGGTGGCCATAGTGGTAAATCAGTGAGCAGAAGGCCTGGGAAATGTCTCCACGTAGACCAGTCTAGGACACAAGGTCCCATCAGCAGGGGAGGGGGATGAGCCCTGACAGCCCAAGGGGTCAGGGAAGGGCTTCGGGAGGAGATGCACCTGCTCCTCAGACCTCAGGGCCTGCCATCCTAGAGCTTCCAGGTAGCAGGTGAAGAACACCCAAACACAGATGACTCTTGTGCACAGTCTTCTATGACACAGACGTCAGAGAGGGGCAGAGGGAATGGGAAGTCCGATGGGACAGCACGGAGGGCTCCCTGGAGGTGGTGGCAGCATTGGGGATTGGAGGCAAGCTTTGGCAGGGACCTCTCCTCCTCCATTTGGGCGCTGTCCTCACTCTGCTGCCGGCCCTGGCGCTGCCCTCCTCCTCTGCAGAAGGCTTCTCGGACAGTGAGGACGGGTTCCCCAAGGAGATCACCAAGTGGAACTCCAATGACTTCATTGATGCTTTTGCCCCCCCAGCTGCGGCCGCGGGGGCTTCGGGTAAGCGCTGGGGGTCTCCCTTAGCGGCTGATGTGTGGGGGTCCCGCGGCACTATGCCGATCTCGAACCTTGGAGAGATCCTTGCTTAGCCGAGCCTTGCTGCCCTGCCGGCCGTAGGGGGAAAGGTGCCGGTCGGCAGTCTGAGGAGCAAGGGCGGCCCTGGGCTGGCCGCCGGCCAGCTGGGTGACCAGTCTCGCCTCCAGCCCTGGGTGGCCAGGCTCCTCCCTCCGTAGGAAGGGAAGAAGGGTGTGTGGGGGAGGGGGTGACAGCCTCTGCCTGTGCCTTCACTGGCCTTCTCCTCCAGACCCTGCAGACCCTGGGGCTGAGGTCACTAAGGGCGAAGGAGATGGGGCAGGAGCATCCGGGGACCCCGAGGTGAGTCAGCCTCCCTCCCAGAGCCCCTCCCAGTGAACCCCTTCCCTTGCTGCCTCTCCGGGAGGAGGAGGAGCCCCTTCGGCCCATTTCTGGCCACGGACATGTAATAGTGTGTGTCCATGGGTGTGTCTGTGTGTCACATAGAACTGTAACAAGGGCGGTGCAACCAGGGTCTTACCCCGGGGTCCTGGATTTGGAGGGGGCTGATAGCGCAGAGGAGAAACGTGAAAGGTGGGCCATTGCCCTAGGGAGCTCCTGAATGAGGAGCTCTCTGCCTCCTACACCACACCACATCTCATCGGGTAGCTAAAATAGTTGTTTCAAAGAGAAAGTCACCAGCTGGCCGGCTGAAGGGATCTCCTCCCCTCCCCCACGTGCCCTCGACCCGTGGTGCAACTTGCGGCCTCATGCAAGGCCAGCTATGCCCGCTGACACTCCTGTCCCTACTCCAGGGTCTGGGGGTTGGGGACCTGGGTCCCGAGGCCTGCGCCGTGCACGCCCTCTTCCTCATCCTGCACAGTGGGAACATTCTGGACTCCGGACCGGGAGATGTGGATTCCAAGCAAGCTGATGTGCAGACCCTGAGTGCGGCCTTTGATGCCGTCACCCGCGTGCACTTCCCTGAGGCCCTGGGCCATGTGGCCCTGCGCTTGGTGCCCTGCCCACCCATCTGTGCAGCAGCTTATGCCCTCGTCTCCAAGTACCGCCCTGGGCAGGGGGGGGGATGGGAGGGACACGGGAGAGGAGCTAGGGAGGAAACTGGAGGGTGGGTGGAAAAGCCATTTTATCTCCAGTGAGGAAGGTGGGGGGGGGGCTCATTACCTCCAGGACTGGAGGGGGGACGGGGAAATGCTCTGAGTGCTGACCTCTTGCCACCAACCCTGGCTGTCCCCTCCCCACAGCCTAAGTCCCTACAGCCATGATGGGGATAGCTTGTCTCGCTCCCAGGACCACATCCCGCTGGCCGCCTTGCCCCTGCTGGCCACCTCCTCCTCTCGCTACCAAGGGGCCGTGACCACCGTCATTGCCCGCACCAACCAGGCCTATGCTGCCTTCCTGCGCTCACCCGAGGGTACCGGCTTCTGTGGGCAGGTCAGGGGGACCTTGGAAGGGGCACCAGGGAGGCTTTCAGGGTCAGGAGGTGCCAGAAGACACAGACCAGAGCGGGGAGGGGAAGGGGAAGAACCATCAGGGCAACATTAACTCTGCCGTGGCCTGGCTGGGTAGCCTTGGCAAGTCTAGTTCCGTGTCCCAGAGGGATGATTGGACCGGCCGGGGGGGGGGGGACAGGGCTTAGCAGGAAGGCGGTCTGTATCTCCCCACCCCACTCCAAATCCCAGCGGGCTGGAAGAAATGATGGGGAACCTAGGACAGGCAAATAGAATATGCTGGGACTTCCTGAATTGAATGCAGGGAAGGCGAGGGGAGCCAAGTGAAACTGAGAGATGAGGGGATTTCCAGGGACTGCGCTCAGCTCAGCATGAGTCAGCGGGGAAGGGATGGGGCCCCCAGGAAAGCTAACACCGTCTTAGCCCAGATTGGAAAGGGCCTGGTGTCCAGGATGGAGGATGTGGCTGCCGTTTTGCCCTGCTCAGACCCATCATGAATCTTGGGGCCACATTCTGGGAAGGCCAGGGATGAGCCAGGGCCTGTGGAAAGGAAGGCCTGGGGAGTCAAAGGCCCTGAGTGCAGACCCTAGCAGGGGCTTGCTGAAGAGCCCAGGAATGTTGCAAAGACCAAATGGGGGGCGGGGGGAGGCAGGCAGGGGGCCCCAGATAGGATGGCTATCTTCAGTCTTCAAGGATTTGAAGGGCTAAGCTGGGGAAGGGACATTGGCCCCAGAGGGCACACAGGAGCCTTGGGGGGAAGAGAAGCCAGTGGGGTTGGATGTGAGGAAGAGCTTTGAAATACCCAGAGCTGTCCCACAGGGGAAGAGGCCATCCGTGGAGCTAGTGGGCACCCCCTTCCAGGAGGGCCCCTTGTTGGGGTACTGTAGAGAATGTGTCCTCTTGTACATGAGAACTACTTGGACACCACTATCCTATCTCCCTGATTTGTCCATACCAAACCCCCAGAGTATTCACGTCAGGTGGGCATGACTTCCCAGCCTGAAGCCACCTTGGTTGTCCATACCCTGGACTTTATACTCCAGCTGGGGCCTGACCAGGGTACAGGCCCCCCAGTGTGAACATCTCCTCAGACTGGAGCACTCTGCTTTCCTCCAGGTGGCCTGTGGAGCCCTCCATTCCCAGGCCACCACATCCACCTTCATTCTCCTTTGCCATCCATTGACACTCAGACGAGCCTCTTCAGAGCCTGACTGTTTTGGCCCCAAGAGCAGTATGCCCTCCCCCACCCCTGCTTCGCCCCCAAACCCCTTACACCCTTTGAGGAAGGTGCCTTCGGGGGCAGACAACATCCCTGGGGAGGCCCAGCGGCTGCCCAGCAAGAAAAGGAGTGCTTAGGGGCCAGGGCCGGGGCGGGCCGGGGGCGGGGCGGGGCAGGGATTCCAGGACCCGGGGCTCAGGAACCATCTGCCCTTCCCCAGGTGGTGCTGATTGGAGATGGCGTCGGTGGCATCCTGGGCTTCGATGCACTATGTTACAGTGCCAACACCAGCTCGGGGAGCCTGGGCAGCAGCCGCCGGGGCAGCATGGTCAGTGCTGGGGGTCTGCGGTGCTTCTCTCCTTTCTGTCCTTTCCCCTTCCTCTCCTCTCTTTCAGTTTAGCACCTCCCTCCCTCCTCTTCCCTCCTCTCTCTTCTTCCTTCCTCCCTCCATCTCTTCCCTCCTCCCTTCCTCCTTCTCTTCTGTCCTTCCTCCCTCCTCCCTCCCTCCCTCCCTGTCCCATTCTAAATAGGTTGATGTTCATGGGTGTGGGTACTCTGCCTCTGGTGTGGCCCCTCTGCCACCCCCCTCCACGGTCAGAAGGGACACCCCCAACCAAGGGCGGTCTCCTTCCTTCCAGAACAATGAATTGCTGTCCCCGGAGCAGGGCCCAAGCCGGGATCCGCTGGCTGACAGCATGGAGGCTGTGGGCCGGGCCAGCCCAGAGCCTAGCTCTCTCTCTGCCCAGCGCCTGCCCAGCGATGGCACAGCCCCAGAGCCTGACTCCCTGTCCTCTCACTGCAGGTTGGTGTCTCCACACTCCCTAAGCCATCAGTGTGTCTCCCATGTCCCTTGGTGCGTGGGGGTGTAGACAGATGCCTGGATTTGGAGTCTGAGGCCTGGGTTTAAATCTCAGCTCTTCCCTTTTCTAGGGGATCTTGAACAAGTTCTGTAAGGTCTCTGGGCTTCAGTTTCTTCATCTGTCAAGTGAGGGGATTGGATCGGACACCTTGGAGGCCTCTGTGGCTTGAAAGCCTCGGATGCCGTTTCATTAATTTACTGAAAAGCATTTATTAAGTGGCCAGAAATACAAAAAACAAACACTCCTACTTACGTTCAATTAGGGGAAACGCCAGAAAAGTAAAGACCAAATAATTGGGGGGAGGGGACGCCATTAGCAGAAAGAGTTAGGGAATCTAAGATGTTGATGTGATGAGGGAGGGCATGCCAGCCATCGGGACCAGCCTAGGCAAAGACATGGAGAGGAGAGAGTGGCATGGCGGAGACACGGCTAGGGGGCCACGCTGGTGGAATGTGTAAAGAGGGGCACTGTGGGGTCAGCCTGGATAGGTCCTGTGCTATCCTCGCCCACCCACGTTGTTCCCCCCCTCCTTTCTCCCCTTACTTGCCTCCTTACTGGCCAGCCTGCAGGCTGGCCCGTCCCCAGCAGAACCCCGGCGGGGGAGCACCGTCTCCTGCCCAGCCCCAGAGGCCACGGACGGCCCCACCCGCCTTGACTTCAAGGTGTCTGGCTTCTTCCTCTTTGGCTCGCCCCTGGGCCTGGTGCTAGCCCTCCGCAAGACCGTGATGCCCGCCCTGGAGGGTGAGGGGCCAAGCTGGGGCAGTGGGGAGGAAGGTGGCTGAGTCAAGCTTAGGGTCACCTGTCTGCCCCAGAACACCGGTCCAGCTCCTGAAGTCTGTGACACCCCCCTAGGTCTTGTCCACACATTCACACGTTCTGGCCACGGAGGCCACCCCCTAACGCATCAGTAACCTCAGCCTGCCTGGGGCTGGGGTCCTCCCCGCTCCTTCCCCCTGTGCAAAGGGACATGTGATGTGCTTTCCTGTCCGGGCATCCCGAGTACCTCAGAACTCCCCTGGCCTTCTCTCCTTGCCCCAGTGGCCCAGATGCGCCCGGCCTGTGAGCAGATATACAACCTCTTTCATGCTGCTGACCCCTGTGCCTCCCGCCTGGAGCCTCTGCTGGCCCCCAAGTTCCAGGCCATCGCCCCCCTCACCGTGCCCCGCTATCAGAAATTCCCCCTGGGAGACGGCACCTCTCTGTTGCTAGGTAAGGGTCAGCCGGGTCACAGGCCTCGTGCCAAGGTCTGGTGGGGCGGAGGAGAGAGAAGGCGACCACCTGGTGTGTGCCAGGGAAATTCCAGCTGCTTCTGGGGCTCTTGGGGGCCACCTCGCCCCACCCCCTGCTCCTTGGGAGCCCCGGTCAGGACCTACCTGGCTGCTGGTGGGTCGGGATGGCCTGGGGGGGACAGAGAAAGCTGTTTGGGGTGCATGTGCGTTCTGTGTCTCGATTACCTGGGCACCTGGACCGTCTGTTACACCCGGCCACGGGCCCCTGTGTGCAGTCATTCAGTCAACAAGCATCTATTAAGCACCTCCTGTCTGCCAGGCACCGGGCTAGGTGCTGGGGCACAAATGTAGGCCGCGGAGCTTGCAGCCTGATAAGAGTGAGCCAGTCATCACAGGCAGGGGGGCATTGGCAGCCTTCCTGTGGCCTGAGAGGAAGGGGCACGGGGTTTGTCCACAAAGAGCTCGGGTCCAAAACGTGTTCTGCCCCTCTCCTGTGGGCAGGGCCTTTCCCTCCCTGACACCTAGGGCCTCTGGGATGTCCTGGGAAGTTGCTGGCCCCTTTCATGGAGGCAGAAACTGAGACCCATCAAGCTCCCATGACGTGGCCAGGCAGTTACATGACGGACTGAGCATTGCAACCACAGGCTTCTGACTCGAAGGGCAGAATTCTTTCCCCTAGTCCGTTTTACATGTTGGTAAACTGAGGCCCAGAGAGGGGAAATGACTTGCCCATGTTGGCTCAGGACAGCCCCGGTTCTCCCAACTCCCAGCCCACAGCTCTTTGTACTGCACCATCCTACCCTGCCTCCCCTGAGGGCTTAGAGGGTGGGGAGGAGTCCCGGGTTCAAGTCCAGCCTCAGGGTGGCTGGCACCTGCAGACTCAGGGAGACAGACGGAGGAGCTTGAGCCGCTTCGCACCCATGGCCCTCTGTGCCCTTGCAGCCGACACCTTACAGATCCACTCAGGCCTCTTCTTGGAGGAGCTGGAGACGATGGTGCCGTCCACCCCCACGTCGGCCGGCGGCGGCTTCTGGCGGGGCACCGAGCTGGGGTCTGAGCCCCCGCCCCCTGCAGGCGCCCCCAGCACAGCCAGCGAGGTGGTCAAAAGTGAGTCTGCCCGGGCAGGAAGGGGGACAGCACGGGCTGGGCGGTGGGGCTCGGCCCCAGGGCCAGAAGGAGCTTTAACTGGTCTTGCGACCCACAGTCTTGGAGCGCTGGTGGGGCACCAAGCGGATAGACTATTCCCTCTACTGCCCTGAGGCTCTCACGGCCTTCCCTACGGTGACACTGCCCCACCTCTTCCACGCCAGCTACTGGGAGTCTGCCGACGTGGTGGCCTTCATTTTACGCCAGGTGGGAGGCGAGGGGAGGCAGGGGACTGACAGGAGAGGGGAGGGGGCAGCTGGGAAAACACGACTTCCCAGTCCAGAGAAAGAACGGCTGAGCTGGGAGGGCCCTTAGAATCTAGGACGTGGAATGTCGGGGCTGGGAAGGTCCCAGGACATAGACGGGCAGAACGAGTTTGGACCTTGGACAGCAGCTAGTCACTGCGGATGGGGAGGCCCAAAGGCAGCGGCCTTGCCCAGCGTCACCCCTGTTGGGCAGGCTCCAGGTCTGGCCTGCTGGAGGGAGATGGGAGCTGAGCTCCCACGCCCACCTCCACCCCCCAGGTCATTGAGAAGGAGAGGCCCCAGCTGGCTGAATACGAGGAGCCGTCCATCTACAGCCCAGCCTTCCCTCGGGAAAAGTGGCAGAGGAGGAGGACCCAGGTCAAGATTCGGGTATGGTGCCCCTCCCCCCTCCCCTCTGTCCCCTTCCTCCTGGTTCAGTCTTCACTGCAGGCCCACCCTCCTCTGCCCACAGAACGTGACCTCCAACCACCGGGCGAGTGACATCATCGTGTGCGAGGGCCGGCCACAGGTGCTGAGTGGGCGCTTCATGTACGGGCCCCTGGACGTGGTAACGCTGACTGGAGAGAAGGTCAGCACCCAACAGGGTGGGCCCCACGTGTCCAGGCCACAGGGCTCGGGTCACCCTCTGAGATTCCCCCGGGGATCTGACAGCAGCAGACCCCCTCCCCTCCCCGTCAGTCCTCCCAGGCAGGGGAGGGGAGTGGGGGTAACACCTCCATTCCAGCCCCAACTCTGCCATTTATGGGCTAGGGGCCCTGGACAGGTCACTCCCCGCACCACCTCAGGCTCAGGGCTCCCCTGGGAGCATTCTGCAGGTACCCCTGTCCAGTGATACTGCCCGCTCCCCTCCATTCCAGGTGGACGTCTACATCATGACCCAGCCTCTCTCTGGCAAGTGGATTCACTTTGGCACCGAAGTGACCAACAGCTCTGGTCGGCTCACCTTCCCCGTGCCCCCAGAGCGCTCCCTGGGCATTGGCGTCTACCCTGTCCGGATGGTGGTCAGGTAAGTGGCCACAGAGGGCCTGGGGAAGGCCAGCCCCCAGAGAGGCCGGAGTGGCACAGTCCCCGCGGGCATCCCACCCAGGGCCATCTGTCCACGCTTGTGCAGGGGGGATCACACTCACGCCGAATGCTGCCTGACCGTGGTGGCCCGCGGCACCGAGGCCGTGGTGTTCAGCATCGACGGATCCTTCACTGCCAGCGTGTCCATCATGGGCAGCGACCCCAAAGTGAGGGCTGGGGCCGTCGATGTCGTCAGGTTCGAGTGTCCTCCTTCCCCGACTCCCTCTCCTACCCACCCCACCCTGAACCCCTGCTCCTTGGCATGGTCAACTTGGGAGTCACAGAGAGTTGCGTTCAAATCCTGCCTCAGACATTTACTCTTAGGGTGACTCCAGGCAAGTCACCCCCTTTCTGGGCCTCTGCTTTGCCATTTGTAAAAGGGGGAGATCGTGGCCCCACCTCAGGGTCATCGTGAAGGTCACACGGCCTGTTATGATTTCTCCTCCCACAGACACTGGCAAGACTCGGGCTACCTGATCGTGTATGTGACAGGCCGGCCGGACATGCAGAAGCACCGCGTGGTGGCCTGGCTCTCCCAGCACAACTTTCCCCATGGGGTCGTCTCCTTCTGCGACGGCCTCACCCACGACCCCCTGCGGCAGAAGGCCGTGTTCCTGCAGAGCCTGGTGCAGGAGGTGAGAACCTGGGTTCTAATCCTGCCCAGAATACTCACCTGCCGGGGGGTGGCCACCCAGGTCAAGGGGAAGCTGGGAACAAGGGGTGGACAGAGCGTCGGTCAGTTACGCAGGCCTACATTGGACTACAGGTGGAGCTGAACATCGTGGCCGGCTACGGCTCCCCCAAGGATGTGGCCGTGTATGGGGCCCTTGGGCTCCCTCCCGGCCAGACCTACATCGTGGGCCGCGCCGTCCGCAAGCTTCAGGCCCAGTGCCAGGTGAGCTGCTGGTGATGGGGGGATGGCAGTGGACCTGAGCCCTCCCCCAGAGGCAGTTATGTGGCCCAGGGGCCAGGACACAGGGCCTGGAGGCAGAAAGACCCGAGTTCAAATGCAGCCTCAGATACCGTGTGACCCTAAGCAAGTCACCTGCCTCAGTTTCCTCAACTATAAAATGGGGCTAATAGCACCTACTTCCCAGGTTTGTGAGGATCAAGTGAGAATATCTGTAAGGCACTGAGCACAGTGCCAGGAGCCTAGAAGGCATTTAATATGCCAGCATCCTCACTGGGGCTGGCTTGCTGCATGTCTCAGGCCTAACAGAGCAGTCCTCCCAGCTCGCCCCCTCACAAAGTACCTTGTCTCCCCGCAGTTCTTATCTGAAGGCTACGTGGCCCACCTGGCCCAGCTGGAAGCAGGTGCCCACCCTCACGCCCCCCAGGCCCCGCCAAGGACAGGGCTGGCCAAGAGCAGTTACGTGGCAGCTCCCGTGGACTTTCTCCGCAAACAGAGCCAACTGCTCCGCTCCCGGGGGCCCAGTCAGGCTGATCGAGAGGGTCCGGGGACTCCACCCACTGCCCTGGCCCGGGCCAAGGCCCGCAGTGTTAGCCTGAAGCTGGACAGTGAGGAGTGACTGGCCCAAGGCCCCTGGAGTGGCTGCCAAGAGAACGGCTTATTTATTGACAATCCCCCCAGCCCTCCCCCGGAGGGGCTGCCCCCCCGGCTTGTGCCCTTTCTGTGCCCCACCATTCCCTGTCAATGTGTTACAAATCCCTTTAATGTGAGGGGTCGGGCCCTGGGGAGAGGGCAGAGGGGGCAGGGGTGGAGGCCTCTGAGGCTTCCATGACGTGTGATACTGTGAACATTAAACCGAACCCCCAGCGTGGCGTCTGTGCTCTGTGATGCCTGCACTTGGGGCTACCCCGACCCCAGGGCCTCATCGCTTCCTGGCCCTCTGGCCCTCGGTCCCTGGGCAGGGAGCCCAGAGGTCTCCTTCAGAAAAGGAAAGTGCAGAGCAGCTAGATGGCGCAGTGGATAGAGCACCAGCCCTGGAGTCAGGAGGACCTGAGTTCAAATCTGACCTCAGACATGTAACACTTACTAGCTGTGTGACCCTGGGCAAATCACTTAACCCCAACTGCCCTCACCAAAAAAGAAAAATACATACACACATACACACACACACACACACACAGAGAAGAGGAAAGTGCATCCCTGTGATGGGAAAGGGCTTGACCAAGGCCACACAGCTAGTGAGCAGCTGAGCAGGCATTCAAAACCAAGTCCTTTGACCCCACCCCACTTCTCCACTGGTCCTCTTAGCCTCCTCTCGGGAAGCGTTCCAGAAGGTGGAACCCAGGCAGTGACAGAGGCAGGGCTGGGATGTCAGGCTGTGCCACGGTCTCCCCACGTCCCCGAGAGAGAGCCAGGACCCTTTGGGACACATCTCCCAGGCCCTCAGGAATCCACAGGGCAGGGGCTGGGAGGGGCCAGAGAAGGCCAATGACCAGCCCAAGGTCACGTGTCAGCCAGCAGCAGGGCTGTGGGACCCCACAGAGGAGAAGGACACAGGCGGGCAGATAAATATGACATTTATACAGGGGGAGGCACAGCGGGGCGGGGCCAGTCACGGAGAGAAGATGCCCTGAAAACGGGCCTTGTCCTCGAGGTCCTTCTGGCGCAGGCGGTGCTGCAGCTGACGCAGCTCACGGCTCACCACGGGGCCCAGCGTCGGCTGCAGCTGGAGCACTTTGGCAAAGTCAGCCTGGGCCTCCTGGGTGTTCCACACTGCCGCGTGGGCCTTGCCCCGCTTGAAATAGGCCTTCACATTGTCTGTGGGAGATGCCGGGCAGAGGGGGTGAGGCCCTGGAGCCTCCCTAGGAACCCCTCCCTCTCTGCCCTCCCCCACCTGAGTGAACCACTGACAAAGGAGGTAATTGAGGCCCCCAGGGGAAAGGGCCTTCTTAAGCCACACACGTCCTAGGGGGCAGAGCTGGGCCCAAACCAACTGTTTCTTTTCCATTGCCTGCCAGGAGAGAGAGGAGGCAGAAACAGTGTGCCATGCAGGCGGGAGGGGGAGGGCCACGAGGGCCAGAGGAGGGGAAGGAGGGGGCCACGGGGCCAGAGGAGCAGGAGAAGGCCATGCTGGCAGGAGGGGGAGGGCCATGAGGGCCAGAGAAGGGGAAGGAGGGGGCCACGAGGGCCAGCAGCAACAGGAGAAGGCCACACAGGCAGGAGGGGAGGGAGAAGGGGAAGGGGAAGGAGGGGGCCACGGGGGCCAGAGGAGGAGAGGGGCCACGAGGGCCAGAGGAGGGGAAGAGGGGCCACGGGGGCCAGAGGAGGGGAAGGAGGGGGCCACGGGGGCCAGAGGAGGGGAAGGAGGGGGCCACAAGGGCCAGCAGCAGCAGGAGAAGGCCACGCAGGCAGGAGGGGAGGGAGAAGGGGAAGGGGAAGGAGGGGGCCACGGGGGCCAGAGGAGGGAAAGGAGGGGGCCACGGGGGCCAGAGGAGGGAAAGGAGGGGGCCACGAGGGCCAGAGGAGGAAGGAGGGGGCCACGGGGGCCAGCAGCAGCAGAGGAGGGCCACAAGGGCGGGAGCAGGGGCAGGTACAGCGGTGGCAGCCGGGCACTCACCCTCGTATTTGTTGAGGATGGCAGAGCAGTGGTCCAGCACCTCGTAATACTCCTGGGCCACCAGCTTGCACTGACAATAGTTCAGCAGCAGTGGCGTGATCTGCAGATCCAGCTGGATCCAGTCCGGGGAGCCGGGCTGCTCCTGGGCGCGGGGGAGAGAAGGGTGCAGGTGAGGGAAGGGCACAGGTGAGGAAGGCGCCCGGGGGGCCCCAGAGGCCCAGCCCCAGCTCCCGCTCCCGCCCCCACCTTCATCTGCAGGTTCTTGAGGCAGGCGATGGCGTCATAGTACTTGACGGAGGCCTCCTTGACGCGGCCCTCCCGGTACAGGCGGTTGCCTTCCTCGTGGATGAGCGGCACGGCCTTCATCTTCTCCTCGTCGCTCATGGCCCACGGGTCCTGCTGGTAGGTACCTGGAGCCTCGACCTGCGGGCACAGGGAGCGGGATCACACCTTGGGAGGGCATCCAAGCCAACCCATGAGGGGGTAAGAGCATCCCCAGAGAAGGCCCTTCTATCTCCATCCTCTCCTGAACTCCTAGAACTACTGAAGGTCAGAGCTGGAAGGGCCTCAGAACAGGGAACATTAGAGCTGGGAGGAGGCCTTAGAACATAGAACATGGAATATCAGAGCTGGAAGGGGGCCTTAGAACATAGAACATTAGAGCTGGGAGGAGGCCTTAGAACATAGAACATGGAATATCAGAGCTGGAAGGGGGCCTTAGAACATAGAACATTAGAGCTGGGAGAAGGCCTTAGAACATAGAACATGGAATGTTAGAGCTAAGAGGGGGCCTTCAGATAGAACATGGAATATTAGAGCTGGGGGGTCTTAGAACACAGAACATGGAGGAGTATCAGAGCTGGAAGGGGGCCTTAGAACATAGAACATTAGAGCTGGGAGAAGGCCTTAGAACTGAACACGGAATGTTAAGAGCTGAGAGGGGGGCCTTCAGATAGAACATGGAATATTAGAGCTGGGGGGGTCTTAGAACATAGAACATTAGAGCTGGGAGAAGGCCTTAGAACATAGAACATGGAATATCAGAGCTGAGGGGTGCTTAGAACATAAGGGTGGGGGCTTGGCAATCATCTTGTTCTCACACACACACACACCATTTTATGGAGGACAAGGCCCGGGTCCAAGGGGGAGGCAGAATTTAAACCTAGAGCTCTCCCCACTTCATCCTCTGGTCCTCCTTGCACAGGTCTGACTAGGTCACTCCACTGCTCAATAACCCCCAAGGGATCCCTAGTACCCCCAGGATCAAGCAGCAGCTCCCCTGTCTGGTGCTAGCCACCCTTCACTGCCTGCCTCCAAGCTGCCTTTCCAGCCCAGTAGACACCGCTCTCCTTCACGTACCTCACGGTCTGGCCAAATGGGGCTTCGTGCCACTCCCCACACAGGACATGGAGTCTTCTACCTCCATGCCTTTGCACGGGCCTTGGGGGTTTCCCTGTTCCCCTCCCCTTCCCTGCCAAGCTCAGCCCAAAGGCCACCTCCTACATGAAGCCTTCCCTGCTCGCTCCCTCCTCCCCAGCTGCCTGTGTTCATTCTATATAGACTTGTCTCACCAGATGGAATGTAACCCCACCCCAGAGTGTGCCCAGACCCTAGCACGGCGCTGGACACAGAGGAAGCTCATCGGTTGTTCAGTTAAACAGGGAAGGAGGCTCAGTTTCACAGTCTATAAAATGGGACTGAGGTTACAAGCCCCTCCTGTCCCTGCTTTTTGAGGACCCAAAGAGATACAGCACAAGCAATGTCACTGTCAGCTGCCCTTCTCCCACCGACCCCACAAGAGTCTGGAACTTCATCAGTAGGACACTCCTTCCCCCGGTGCAGATTGCTACTCGCAGATGGCCTTCGGGAACTGCTGCGGCTGAGGGGCCCTTGGCTCTAAGCAAGGCCGGGCCCATCAGGCAGGCCAGCCCACTGAGGCTGGCACAGAAGCAAGGCGCCAGAGGACGACCCTGGCCAGGGGCACTACGTGTGTGAATCGTGAATGGAGCCCTCGGAGCATTCAGAGGCCTCCCCTCTGGGAGATGACCATGACTGGACCAAGGTCACCCCGGCCAACATAGGGCAGGGCTGAGTCTCCCCAGTGTCCCTGGCAGGCCTCTCCTTGACCTTCACCTTGATCATTTCTATGTGGAAGATGAGGGGCTGGGGGTGCCGCTGCAGCTCATCCAGGTCGGCGTGGCCCAGGGAGCTGTGCTCTTGCATCTGGGCGATGCCACAGCAGTGCCGCTGGCCCTCCAGGGGGTCCTTGCCTGCGGCGATGTTCCGGAGACTTTTCGACACCAGTGGGTACAGGACCACGTGCTGCAGGATGTCAGAGAGAACAGTTTTAGAGCTGAGAGGGGAGTTGAGAACAGGGCACATCAGGGCCAGGAGAGGCCTCAGAACGGGGGACATCAGGGCTGGGAAGGACCTTAGAAAGCCTCCTTTTACAGAGCCAGAGTGGGGGGGGGGTCACGTGCTGGGGTCACAGAGCATTGGCACTGAGCTGGCCTGCTGCATCCTAGGCCAGGGCTCTCTATCAGCTGGGCCTGGGGCCCTTCCCTGTCTTGTCACATCCCGTTGCTTTCAGCCAGGCCCAGCACGGGGCGCCTCAGCATGGACACCACTCTCACCTCCACCCAGGCTGGATGAGCAGAGATATAACTCTCTCCCGAAGCTGCCAAATCCCACAGGCTCCCGAGACGGCTCCTGGCTAACTCCCAGCCGCAGGGATCTCTTTGCCCTCCCCAGACTGACCGCTCCCAGAAAGCAGGCCAGAGCTGGGCACAGCCGGCAGGTGCTCAGCGCATCTCGGCCTCCCCCAGCTTCTGACATACACGGTTTTACCCTGAATGATATTACATTTCCAAGGATCCCGGGCTGAAGTGCTGGGAAGGGCCTCTGACTGAAAGCTGGACAGAGAACATGAGAACCCAGGCTGTCAGAGCAGAGGGCTCTAGAGCCACTCCCCAGATCCCCAACAGACAGTCAGGTAGGCAGCATGGTGTGAAGCCCCTCCCCTGGATGAGGTCAGCTGGGTAACAGTGGAGGCAGGGCCCCAGCCCCCAAGATGGAGGCTGCCCCATCCCTTCTGCTGCTGGAGGATGCCTGGCTGGGGAGGGAGTGTGCCTAACACGCCAAGAAAGCGCCTGCCCCTAAGAATGTGTTTTCACCTGAAAAGGGGGAAGGAAGGAAGGCAGGAGGGGTCGCTAAAAGAGCTAGTGGATCAGCACATCCAGAGGCCTGATGGGGCCTTGGCACCGTCCTCAGCCTGACCACACCAGGTTTGGGATGGGGGCTCATCTCTGGACACTGTTAAAAGGAAGAGTCCGGAGAAAAGCCAGTAAAGGGAACCCAGAAGAGGCTCATTGTCCTTGGGACAGGATCCCCCCTGGATCTGCTTGGCCTAAGGGCACACCTGGGGGGTGGGGTTGGGGGGGTCACAAAAGGACAAATTTAGGCTCCATATTAGGAAGAAACTTCCCGATGATGACCCATGTTGCCACGTGGCAGTCCCTTTACCTCTGGTCAGGGGAGGCTTCAGGAAAATGCTGGAGGCCCACTGGTGAGGGGCTGTCCAGAGGGGATTTCTGTTCAGACCCCAGCTGGGCACTGATGCTGACCTCTCTGAGATTCTGTGATAAGCTTCCAGCGCTGGGAAGGGGGTGGGGGGGGCGGCGGGCCATGCTTTCAGCTCCCGCCTCCTCCTCGGCCCCAAGGCCTCAGCTGGCTAAGAGGGCAGGGGTCCCACGGACCCCGCCCCGAAAAGCTTACGGTGAGGTTCGGGTCCATTCCCCTGCATGCCTGGCCGGCCCAGAGCTCGCTCTGACCAGGTCTAGTGGCCCCCGCACCCAGCCCCAAGGGGGGAGGGGTTCTTGCCGGGGCAGGGCCTCACCTTGACGTCACAGAGGAACTCGGCCACCTCGGCCGGCCGCATCGTGCGCACGATCGTCTCCCACACCGGCAGCTTGAACTGCTTGCCCAGGATGAGCTCCATGGGCTTCCCCCGCTGGCGGCTGTCATCGATGACCGCTCCCTCCTCGTCGCTGCGCAGGGTCCGGAAATGGAAGGTGGCCTGGGGGGCCAGCCCGTCAGGACCGCCTGCAGACCCCCGCCCTGAGAGCCAGGGGGTCCCCACGGGGAGGGGGCGCAAAGCTCTGTCCGAAGACCGTCCGGCGAGCGCGGACAGCGCCCCCGGCCCCGCCCGGGACCGCAAGAACCCGCTTCCCACGGCAAGCCTTGGCCCCGGGGCCAGGGTTCAGCAATACTGATGCCAAGACGGCAATGTTCCCACAGCCCTTTAGGGTTTGCAAAGCAAACCTTGTTGGAGCGTCACCCCCCCCACCACCCCCCGCCCCGTGTAGAAGGTGCCCCTATTATTCCCATTTTATGGACTAGGAAACGGAGGCTCAGCTGGCCCAGGCGTCCCTCCCTCCCCTCCAGCCCCGTTCCCCGCCACCCTGGGGACCGCGACTAGAGTACCGTTATCCTTCCCAGATCTAGAACCGGAGGGGAAGGGACTTGCCCAGGGACGCACAGCAAGTCCGAAAGTCAGAGCACAGCCTCGAACCCCCGTCCCCTCCAGCGCCTCACACAGGGTGGGCCTCCTGCCTGGCCGCAAGGCGGCGCTGCGGGGCAAAGGCCTGGCAACGCCCAGGACCACTGGGGCAGGGCTGGAGGAACGGGGGCGGAGCCGACGCGCCCGGACCCGCCCTCGAAGCAAATGCTGACCAATCAGAACAAGAAAGCACATGAGTGCTGGGGTCGCGGGCGAACTGGGGGCCCCGAGGCTGCGCAGCCGCCCGCGCCGGGGTCTCCCCTCGTCCCGCTCGCGTAGCGCGCCCGCGGGGCGGCGGCGAGCGGAGCCGTACCTTGGTCCCGTCCCGGAAGTCGGGCAGCTCCCCGGTGCCCTCCTGTACAACCCGCTTCTCGATGCCCTCCGCCCGCAGCTTCTTAACCAAGTCCGCCATCCTGCTCCCCCGATGCCCTCCTCTCGGAAGCTTCAGGACAATCTCGGCAACTTACGGAAACGCTTCGTTTTGACAGCTTCCGGAACCACAGTTTCGGCAACTTCCGCCGCCGCCGGCGGCGGCGCCATCTTTACTGAGGGCAGAAGCCAGCGAAGTTGGCACATGCGCAGATGGAGCCCTCCTGCGCCCTGCTAGTTCTCTAGTTCTGTGGGGCGAGGGGCAGTAACTCTGGAGTTCGAAATGAGAGACGGAGTCACTGAACCTCCAAGCAAGCGGCGTTTCAATCTAAGCCCGACTTGTGCTGGAACCATAAGCTCCCACCCCTCCTGCAACGTATCAGACAAGTGGGCATCTAGCCCTTTGCTCGAAGACGGCTGGTGATGGGGAACTCACTCCCTGTCTTACGGATGGTTCAGGTTGCCGGGAAGTGATTCTTTGCATCAAGCTGAAGTCTTCCTCTCTGCAGCTCGCCCCACAGTTTTTCTGGTTCTGATCCTGGTATCAAGCAGAATAATAAGGCAGTGTGCTGTAATGAGAAGAGCACTGTGTCTGGAGTCAGAGGAACCAAGTTCGTATTCCCCCCTCTGCCCCTGCTGACCTAGGTGAACTTGAGCAAGTCACTTAACCTGTAGTGCCTCAGTTTCCTCACCTGAAAATGGCGGGGGGAGGGTGCCTTGCTGGACCCTTTCAGCCCGACATTTAGAATTCTCCAAGCCCAAAGGCCACTCTCCTTCCACATAAATGACAGCCCCTCAGTCACTGGCAGACAGTAGCTGCCTGATCTTCAGGCTTGGCTTGGGCAGCAGGAGAGACTTTCAAACCCTGCCTTCCCTGCTTACTAACTAGGGGATCCGGGCACAGGCTTTGGTGCTTTTGTGTGTAGACGTCTAAGATCGTGGGCCTAGAGATGGCTTTTTTGGATTTTGTCTCCTGTGATTTGAGGGGCATCTCTACGTCGATCTTCCCTCTATTTCAGAGCCGTTTTTTACAGGTATTTGGAGGGGTTTGGGGCAGAGCTCAAGCAGGTCACTGCTCTTACTCGCTCTTCCCTCTATTTTAACCTTTGACCTCACCACCATCATTTGTGACTCATTCCTACTGATTTTCCGTTCACTAATTTCACGAATTACATTTACGAAAAGAAATAACTTCAAATTGACAAGACTAAAGCCAAAAAACGTTGAGAAATAAACTTTCATGTGCCGTCTCCAGTGTGCTTCTAACATATAAACTCTAAGTTATTGGGGGAAGGGAATATATGTAGCACCTACTAAGGGCCCCCCCACCTATCCACACACACCCCTACTGTGTGCTTACACTGTGCTAAGCACTTTATAAATGTTATCTCATTTAATTCAGATAATCCTGGGAGATAGGCGCTGTTATTACCCATTTTACAGTGCAGGAAACTGAGGCGACCAGGTTAAGTGACTTGCCCAGGATAAGTGTCTAAGATCAATTTCTGACCCCGGGCCCAGTGCTCCATCCACTGTGCCACGTATTGAAGTTAAAAGATGCACAAGGACTTTATAACTACTCTGTTTAAGAGGTTTGTTCTTTGCCTCCCCCACTACTTTTCAGTTTAAGAATTTTTACTCAAATGAAGATTAGTTTAGCACAGTGGTTAGGGTACTGGATTTGGGCCAGGAAGACTTGAGTGCAAATTCTGCCTCATCAATGGCTACGTGGCTCTGGACAAATGATTTCTTTATGTGCCTCAGCCTCCTCGTCTGTAAAAGGAGGCTCTGTGTGATGGTTTCTAAGACTGCTGGGTGGCTTGGTGGATAGAAGGAAGACCCCCGGAGTTCAAATCCGGCCTCAGATACTTATTAGCTGTGTCACCCTGGGCAAGTCACTTAACCCTAATTGCCAAAAAAAATTAAAAAAAATTAAAAAAAAAAAAGACGGGCCTTTGCTTTACAGCCAGGTTGGAATGAGTGAAGGTTCTTTGCAGTTTCTCAAAGGCTATGCCAGCCTATCCTCATTCTCTTCTTCAGCTCTGGGCCCAGCTCAACATCCATCCATACTGTCTGTCCCAGATACAAATACTGCTGGACAAACTCTAGTATGACCCTTCGATGCATGTTGAAATCTATGCAATAGGCATTTTCATCCACTTGGCCTTTCCTGTGTTGATGGCTGGGCCAAATGCCTTTGAGTGATGGCAGATCTCTCCCAGGAGGCTCTGCTAGGTCTCTGTAGCATGAGATGCTGTTTGATAGCACTTTGCCCACAGTAGAACTTTTTTCAAAATTGGAGCCATTCTTCTCAGACCCCGCTACTGCCGCTTTACCCATTAAGTTTGTGTCATATTCTTCAATATCTTTGTGGCTCAGGGAATAAGGTTGCTGGAGGAGAGGAAGAGAGGTGGGGAGCAGCTGGGCAGTGGAGCAGTCAGGACATACAGAATTAATCGATTAAGTTCGCCACAGCGCCTGAAAACAATTACAGCAGTAACATCAGTGACCACTGATCACAGACCACCCTAAGAGACATGATAATAATGCAAAAGGCTTGGAATGTTGTGAGAATGAGCAAAATGTGATGCAGGGACACGATATGAGTGCCGGCTGCTGGCAACGGTGCTGATGATGCTTCAGGCAGGGTTACCACAAACCTCTAATCAAGGTTTGGCCCCAATATGCGATTCTAATCTAATCTGAACAACAAAACATTGTTTGTTTGGTTTTTTAGACACAATGCTATTGCACACTTAATAGCCTGCACTATGGTGTAAACATGACATTTACATGCACTGGAAAACCAAAAACTTCGTGTGACTTGCTTTATTGCAATATTTGCTTTATTGCAGTGGTCTGGAACAGAACCTGCATTTGATCTTCCCAATGACACTTAGAGGTAGGTGCTGTTATTATTCCCATTTTGCAGTTGAAGAAACTGAGGCAGAGAGAGCTTCAGTGACCTGCCCAGGGTCACACAGCTAGTGAGCTTCTGATGTATTGAAACTCAGGTCTTGCTGACTCCAGGCCCAGCGCTCTGTGCACTGTGGCGCCCTCTAGTGGCCTCAGGGAACACTGGCCAGGACTCTAGAGCTAGCATCAGGAAGACAGCTGCCCACAGGATTACCCTTAGAATACCATCTGGGAACTTGGTCTTGCCAGTGCCAGTGCAAGCTGTGGGGGTGTGGCATGACACAAGCCAATCAGGGATCCGGAAAGGTTTTCAGCAGGAAGCAGAACTTGAGTGGAGCCTTGGAGGACAAAGATTCTAACAGGCAGAGGTCAGGAGGGAGCATCCCAGCCCAAAGAGACAGAGAGGAGCATGAAAAGAGCAGGAAAGTGTGGCTGGAAGTAGGGTGTGTGAAGGAAGAGAATGGGGACAAACCTGGAGAGGGGAGCTGAAGGAGGCTACATGGCCAGGGAGGGGTGGGCTGTTTGTTTTCCTCTAAAGCAATAGAGAGTTCCTGAGCATTCTAGAACAGAGGAGTTCCATCATCAATTTATGCTTTAAGAAGGTCATTTTGGCAGCTCTTCAGGAGAGACTGGAGAGGGTAAAGACCTGGGGCAGGGAAGCCAATTGGGAGGCTGCCCTAATACTGCAAGGAGAAGGGCTGAGGGAGAGAGAGGAGAGAGGGCATAGAGGCAAGACATGGGATGGGGGTGGGGAGGCATAATCTATAAGATTTGGCCACTGATTGGATTTGTGGAGTGAGGGAAACTGAGGAGCTGATGACGACTCTGAAGTTGCCACGGTTGGGTGAAAGATGAGAGAGAGAGAGGAGGGGAGCGAGAGGAGACAGAGAAAAGAGGGGGGGGGAAGACAGGGAGGGAGAGAGAGACAGAGAGAAAAAAGAGAGGAGAGAGAAAGGGAGGAAGAGAAAGAGAGAGACAGAGAGAGAAAAGAGGAGAAAGAGAGAGAAAGGAATAGAGACAGGAGAGACAGACACAGAGAGAGAGAAAAGAGGGGGGAGAGAAACAGAGAGAGGAGAGAGAGAGAAAGGGAAGAAGAGAGAAAAGAGAGGGGGGAGAGAGAGAGAAAAGAGAGGGGGGAGAGAGAGAAAGAGAGAGAGAGAGAATGAGTCAGTCCAGAATGGAGATTAGGGATGTGGGGAAGTAGATTTGGACGTCCTTGGTGTAGAGATGTTTTTAACCAATGAGAGCTGATGAGGTTGCCAAGGGAGAAAATGTAGACAGAAGGGAAGACATCCAGGCAGCACCTTGGAGAACACCCACAGTTGGAGGGTGGGACTGGAAGGAGGAGCCAGCAAAGGAGACAAACAGTCAGACAAGGTGGGGGGACGGGGGAAGCTTGGGGGGGGCCTGTTATGGGCCAATCAGGGAGAGCTGGAGTGATGTGGGTTTAAAGGCATAGTCAAGTTGCTCCATTTGAATCCCAATGGGCTTTATCAAAGCCTGGTTTTCCAGAACTATTTCAAGAAATCATAAATGAAAATTATATGAGACAAAAAGAGTTAATTGTCCCAGTTTGGGTTTTTTGGGGGTTTTTTTGCTAGGTAATGGGGTTAGGTGACTTTGCCCAGGGTCACACAGCTAGTAAATATCAAATGTCTGAGGCCAGATTTGAACTCGGGTCCTCCTGACTTTATGGCCAGTGCTCTATCCACTGCACCACCTAGCTACCCCAATTGCCCCACTTTTTTTTTTTCAAAAATGATAGAATAAATAAGTAGGGGGGAAAAATCTAGCTCCCAAACCCCAAAATACTTCATGAAGTATAAGTGATCAAAATTTATATTCCTTTGGACAGAGGGCTCACATGTAAGGGTGTGACTCCCCACATGACAGAGGAAGGACAGGGAGGAGGAGGAAGAAGAGGAAAGAATAGCAGCATTGACCAACTAGAACTGGCCTGTTGGGTCCTCCAGGGGGCAGCTACTACTGCTCACACATTGTTGTTCATCCTTCATTCGTGAAGAGGACCAGTGACGTCCGGAGGGTGACGTCCTGACTTACAAGTCAATTGGATTGAAGTGAGGGAGGGCTGCACAGAGTCACCAGCCTCACTCTCTCCTCCTGAGTCATCCAAGTCCAGTGGCAAGATATAGACCAGGACACCTTTCGATGGCCCAGGATGCAGTTGGGAGGCCTTGACCTTTTTAAGCTAAGGTCTTTGCCAGATCTCAGTTTGTCTGAGGCAACACTCACTCAGTGGTTAAAAACTCTCTGAGACTATAGACTACAAAGAAGGTGCTGACTTTCATTGGTACAGGGGTGTCCTCACCTGGGAGTTCTCAATGAAATCTCAGGTTCACTGACTTCAGAAAAAGCTGGGAAGACCTATATGGTCTGATGCTGAGTGAAGTGAGCAGAACCCAGAGGACTTTGTACACAATAGCAGCCACGTTATGCAATGACTAAGAATGTTAAACTGAACCCTTCTCAGCATTACGAGGATCTAAGACCTCTCCAGAGGCCTCAGGATGGAAAATGCTGTCCACATCCAAAGAAAGAACTATGGAAGTCGAATCGCTCTCACTTAATTTTACCTTCAGTTGAATTTTGTTTCATCTTTCTGATGGTTCCTCCTATTGGCTTTAATTTTTACTTACAACATCACTAATGTGAAAATATGTTTAATGGGTATGTAAATGTAAAGCCTATGTCAGATTGTGCGCCGTCTTGGGGAGGGGGGGGGAGAAAAAGGGAGAAAAATTTTCAACTCTAAATTCTGCTCCTCCAGACTTTTTGTTAATTACATAATAAATAATGAAGAGGGGGGGAAAAAAACTAAAAACAAAAAAAAAATCTCAGGTTCAGTCCCTTTGGACTGATTTGTCTTTGTAAATGTCATTTCCCCCCATTAGAATATATAAGGGGGGGGTCATCAGAAGAGCCTCTTATCTCTCTGATGAGATAACAAGGCAGAACAGGGGCGGAGCCAAGATGGCAGAGTGAAAGCAGTGACTTGCTTGAGCTGTCCCCTAGACCCCTCCAAATACTCATAAAAATTGGCTCTAAACAAATTCTGAAGCAGCAGAGCCCACAAAAAGACAGAGTGAAACAAATTTCCAGCCCAAGACAACCTGGATGATTGATCAGAAAGGTGTATCGCGCCTGGCTGGGAGCACAGCACAGCGCTTTGTGGGCGTGCAGGCCACCACGAACCTGGAGCAGGTCTCAGAGGACTGAATCTCGGGCAGCTGTGGAGGTTTCCAGACTCCTCAATCCACCAATGCCAAAGACAACTTAGAAGGTCAGTGGGAAAAGTCTGTTTCTGTTGGTGCTGAGAAAGGAAGGTGGGGTCTCAGCCCCATTCCCCAAAAGCGTGGCCCTGGGGGAGGGGGGCAGCTGCTTCCCGAGCTTCCGGCCCACAGACTGAGGGGAAATCCAGTGGCTGATCAGAGGGGGATTGCAGGGATCTCTTTGCCAGTGCTGAGGCAGGAATCTCTTGCTTTGCCCGTGTTTGGATCTGGGTCACAGTTCTGGGCGTGCTGGGTGAGGAGGAGCACTGGCTTGGTGGAGCTTGTAGTGGCTGTGGAGAGGACCCTCCTCACAGTTACAGGACAGAAAGGAGTACTTCTAGTCACAGGCCAGGAAAGGAGTAAACACCTCGCCCCTTATCATACCACCTTGGAAGAACTGAAAATTTACAGGTCCCTACAATTATCTCTGAAAACAGCTGTAAAACCCCCCCCAAAGCTTGGGACAGTACATTCTCCACATTGGAAGCAGACTCTACCTTAACAAAGAGTTTAAAACTCAAGTAATTGGCCAGGATCATGAGCAAGTAGTGCAAAAAGAGTCAGACTATATTATCTTACTTTGGTGAAAAGAAGATCAAAATATACAACCAGAAGAAGACAACAAAGTCAAAGCTCCTACATCCAAAGCCTCCAAGAAAAATATGAATCAGTCCCAGGCCTTGGAAGAGCTCAAAAGGGATTTTGAGAAGCAAGTAAGGGAAAGAGGAAAAACTGAGAGTGATGCAAGAAAATCAAAAAACAAGTCAACAGCTTGCTAAAGGAGACCCAAAAAAATACTGAAGAAAATAACACCTTAAAAAATAGCCTAACCCAAATGGCAAAAGAGGTCCAAAAAGCCAATGAGGAGAAGAATGCCCTAAAAAGCAAAATTGGCCAAATGGAAAAGGAAGTCCAAAAATTACTGAAGAAAATACTTCCTTAAAAATTAGAATAGAGCAATTGGAAAGCTAGTGACTTTATGAGAAATCAGACACAGTAGAACAAATCCAAAAGAATGAAAAATTAGAAAACAATGTGAAATATCTCATTGGAAAAACAACTGACCTGGAAAATAGATCCAGGAGAGAGAATTTAAAAATTATTGGACTATCTGAAAGCCATGATCAAAAAAAGAGCCTAGACATCATCTTTCAAGAAATTATCAAGGAAAACTGCCCTGATATATTAGAACCAGAGGGCAAAATAGAAATTGAAAGAATCCACAGATCTCCTCCTGAAAGAGATCCCCAAAGGAAAACTCCTAGGAATATTGTAGCCAAATTCCAGAGTTCCCAGGTCAAGGAGAAAATATTACAAGCTGCCAGAAGGAAACAGTTCAAGTACTGTGGAAACACAATCAGGATAACACAAGATTTAGCAGCTTCTACATTAAAGGACCGCAGGGCATGGAATATAATATTCTGGAGGGCAAAGGAGATAGGATTACAACCAAGAATCACCTACCCAGCAAAACTGAGTATAATCCTTCAGGGGAAAAAATGGTCATTCAGTGAAATAGAGGACTTTCAAGCATTCTTGATGAAAAGACCAGAGCTGAATAGAAAATTTGACTTTCAAATACAGGACTCAAGTGGAACATGAGGTAAACAGGAAAGAGAAATCATAAGAGACTTATTAAGATTGAACTGTTTACATTCCTGCATGGAAAGATGATATTTATAACTCATGAGACCTTTGTCAGTATTAGGGTAGTTGGAGGAAAAAAATTATATGTATGTATATGTAGATAGATAGATAGAGGGCACAGGGTGAGTTGAAGATTAAGGGGTCATATCTGGAGAATAAAATTAAGGGATGAGAGAGGATTATACTCGGAGAAGAAGAAAGGGAGATGTAGAATGGGATAAATTATCTCACAAAAAAAACAGAAAAGTCTCTTACAGTGGAGGGGAAACGGGGGAAGGTGAGAGGGAATGAGGATTTGGCTTAAGGAGGGAATAACATACACGTTCAATTGGGTATGGAAATCTGTCTTACCCTACAGGAAAATAGGGGGAGAAGGGGACAGGAGAACAGGGGGATGATAGAGAGGAGGGCAGATTGGTACTTCTGAGGAGGGACAGGGTCAAAAGAAAGAATAGAATAAATGGGAGGGCAGGATATGATTAAGGGAAATAGAGTGAGTTTTTCACAACATGTCTACTATGGACGTGTTTTGCATAACTGCACATGTACAACCTATATTGAGTTGCTTGCCTTTTCAATGAGGGTGGGTGGGGAGGGAGGAAGAGAGAAAATTTGAAACCTAAAGTTTTAAAAACATATGTTTAAAAAAATGTTTTCACATGCCACTGGGAAATAAGA
This sequence comes from Phascolarctos cinereus, assembly GCF_003287225.1. Taxonomy (NCBI): domain Eukaryota; kingdom Metazoa; phylum Chordata; class Mammalia; order Diprotodontia; family Phascolarctidae; genus Phascolarctos; species Phascolarctos cinereus. The sequence goes on along the minus strand of NW_027556402.1, from coordinate 258,079,668 downwards.
AATATAGGAAATGGGGTACAGAAGTCTATCCTGCCCTACAGGAAAATAGAAGGGGAAGGTGTGATAAGAGAAGGGGAGAGAGATAGAAGAGAGGACAGACTAGGGGAAGGGATATTCAGAATGCATTCCATCTTGGGATGGGGGGAGGGGGGAGATGGGGTGAAAATTTGGAACTCAAAAACTTGTGGAAGTGAATGTTGAAAACTAAAAATAAATAAATTTATATTAAAAAAAAAACAAGGCAGAACAAAGGTTTGGAAGCATCCCAGGGACACCTCCCTATGGATCACAGATTGTATCATGGGTCAGACACATCCTGTATCTAGAGCTGGAGGGACCCTGGAGTTACGGAGTCTCCTCATTTCCCAGATGTGGAAACTGAGGCCCACACAGGGGAAGTGACCTGCATAAGGTCACCCAGAAAGTGACAGAGGCAAGGTCTGCACTCACATCCTCAGACTCCAAAACCAGCTAGTTTTCACTTTGCTGTAGAGCATTGGCCCAAGGAATTCCCAGATGGTTAGCTGGCTGACACTCAGAGGATGGGCTCTTCTTGATAGAGAAGTTGGCCCTCTTAGTGAGTTGATACCCAGCTCATTATCTCTTATTATCTCCAGGATTCCCCCCTCACCTTTTCCCTTGGGCCCTCTTCATGAGGTTAGCAATTAGGGGTTCGGGATTTCACTCTTCCTGCAGTCTCCTCTGCTCCCCACCCCCACAGTGTAGTTAACAGCAGTTGGCTGAGTGAATAGAGAAGCAGGCCTGGAGTCAGGAAGACCTGAGTTCAAATGTGACCACAGACACCTAGTAACTTTGTGACCCTGGACAACTCATTTAATCCCTGTTTGCCTCAGTTTCTGTGTCTGTAAAATAAGGATAATCATAGCACTTCCTTCCCAGGGTTGTTTCCAGGATCAGCTTAGATAATAATTCTAAGTCATTAAGCATGGCCTGAGAAGAGGAGTGTTTCTTCCTTCTGGGATTGACCTTCAGAAGACAGGATTTCCTGCTGAGGTGGGGGAGGGGGGGACTACTTGGAGAAAGAAAAAGATAATCCTTTGGGCAGTGTCCTACTTGAAGGACGAAGCCAGTGGTTTACATGGACATCAAAGTGTAGGGCACTACTTGAGCTATAGTCCCCAAACCGTAGTTAACTTTTGGGGAGAAGGGGAGTCAAAACTCCAAGTGAGGCAGGAGCCAGATTAGAATGTCGTTGGGAAATGTTTAAGAAATTAAATACAATTACAATACTACTCAGGTCAGGATTGTTTATGGCTTTCTAAGTCAATCAATATGCAGCCCACAGTATTCCTTTTTGAGTTTCACTTGACTGTTATAAACCACTTGGGGAGGGGGGGGAAGATTGTGCAAAATTCTGTGGGAAAGAGCCACAGACCAGAATGTCAAGTGTCCCAATGAGTCCCAAAGCAATCCAACATTCAGTTTCCTTTCGGAGGAGCTCGGGAATTATTTGAGTGCTTTGAGAATATGCTTACAGTCTCCTGTGGATTCTTTGTAGCATCTGCCTTTTCTGTGGCCAGAAGTAAAGGCTGTCCTGTACTCCTCGTGTATTTGTTACCTTGAGTGCCTGTAACAGGGCACTTACATTTGGAGAAACTTAGATATGAACTATACCATGAGTGTATTGGCTTTTCTTGGAGTAACTGCAGATGGGGACAAGGAAACAAAAGAAAAATTGAAAGTTATCCCCTTGGGGTCCCAAGACCCACCCATTCAGAGAGTCAGTCGAGTTCTCCGTTAACCCTGGGCCATGTGTTCCAACCACTTCACTTTTGTCTTTGTAGCTCCAGAAATTAGCATGGTGCCTGGCACTTAGTAATAGTAATAATAATAACGATAGCTAACATTTATATAGCATTGTACTAAGCACTTTATAATTATCTTATTTGATCCTCACAACAACCTTGGGAGGTTGCTATTGTTATTTCCATTTTATAAATAAGGAAACTTGGGCAAACAGAGGTTAAATGACTTGCCCAAGGTCACACAGCTAGGTGACCAATCTGATTGAGGGTGAGGCCTTGAGTCAGGAAGACTCTTCTTCTTGAGTCCAGACCCACACTCAGGCACTTACTGTGTGACCCTGGGCAGGTCACTTAACCCTGTTTGCCTCAGTTTCCTCATCTGTCAAATAAACTGGAGAAGAAAATGGCAAGCCACTCTAGTATCCACCCCCAAAAGGGGTCACAAAGAGTCCATTCGACTGAACAACAATAAGGTTAGTTTGTTAGTAAGAGTCTGAGCATAAACTCACATCTTCTGACTTCTGGCCCAGCACGCTAGCCACTGCATTACTCAGCTGTCCCTACTTAGTAGATAATTAAATGCTTGTTGATCCGATGTGCCGTACTGACCTTCTTTTGTATGTTGTGCTTAAATCTGAGGGCCCGAGCTTCCTAGGCTGCCAATTCACACTCTTAAATCAGATTGAGTTTGCAGGCCACTGGAACCGTCAGATCTTTTTCAGAGGAATTGCTTAAACTCATCCCACCTCCCACATCTAGCACTCACTGGCGAAGTGGAGTTTCCTCCTTCCTCCTCTCTACTCCTCCCTCCTCCCAACTCACCCCCACCCCCAACTGGGTGCCCCTCCCTCCTCCTCCCCACCCAGGCTAGGTGAAACTATCCGGCCATAGGCGGTTGACTGCTCCTGCCTCGCCTTCCGTGGTGGTGGGGGGGCGCCCTAGCTCCTCCTTCACCCCTCCCCCAGCAGCCCCCTTCTCCCTCCCCCACCCCACTCTGGGGTTGGAGTGAGTGCCAGCGTCCCGGGAGGCGGAGGCGAGATTCGAGGTAGATCCTGTTGCCAGCTGGCCAGCCCAGCGCCCTGACCAGCGCAGCACGGACCATGGGCCTCTGAGAGCCGGCCCCGGGCGGGCCAGCTGCGGGCAGCTGGGCACAGCTGCAGGGCAGCTCCATGCGGGGGTCCGAGCCATGAGCAGCGGCCGCTCCGAGTTCAGCATCGATGATGCCTTTGAATTATCTCTGGAGGAGGGGGGCCCGGGGCCCGGGGGGACCCCCCCGCGCTTTGGAGCGCTGCACTTTGAACGCAAAGGCCGGGGAGACGCGGAAGAAGAGGGCGAGAAACAGTCTCGTCTCAAGTATCAGGTGAGAAAACAGCGTCCCCCCTTCCCCGCCCTCCACGCGCTAGCCCCTGATGAGCACCTTGGATTCCCAGCGCCTCAGTTTCCTCCTCTGTAAAATGGGGAAATCGCACTCGCTCCTTGCCAAGGCCGCTTCCAGCTTTGGCTCCCAGGATCTTACTGGGCTCCTCCCTGGCCCGAAGCCCAAAGTCATAAGACTTCAGACTGGAAGAAACCCTAGAAATCAAGGCGCCACCTCCCCCCGCCTTTTATAGATAGGGAAGAGAAGAGGGCTGCCCAAGGCCCTTGCGTCCTGGTGAGCGGGAGCTTCTCAGCCAGGGCCCTTCCCTTACACAAGCACACGCGCGCGCACACTCACACTCACACACACACACACACACACCCCACACACACACCGATCCAAGTCCTCTTCCTAGGACAGTCTCCCAGCTCACACCCCTGCAAATACCCTCCCCAGAGCTGCTGCCAGTCCTGCCTCGCTAGGCAGGCACCTCCCAAACTCGGCTCTTACTCAGTCTTCTAAGCCACCCACCTCGGAACTGGTTTCGGTTTCTGTGAATCATCAAACTTGTTAGGCTGGTGAGCAGCTGTTAGAGGACAATCAGAGCTGCTGGCAGGCTGATGAGGAAAGAGGGGGGCTGGAAGACGAGGTGGACGTCTTAGGGAATCCCCCCCATGCCCCAACAATCAGAGCTGTTTTGTTTTGGAGCAGAACTTGGAGAATGACGAGGATGGTGCCCAGATCCCCTCCGATCCTGATGGAGCTATGAAGCTCAGGTTAGGCCGACCCCCTGGCCCCTCCCCCCCCCCCCGCTCCTGGGTGGGGGACCCCCTGCTCAGTGTGGCCTCTTCCAGCAGGGATCCTGGGCGCTCCTCCACCCGAAGTTCTCAGTGGTCCTTCAGTACCATCAGCAGCAGCACCCAGCGCTCCTATCGTGCCTGCTGCAGGTGAGGGGCAGGGCCCCCTCCCTCCTCAGAGGTTTCAGGCCTTGGGCCTGTCTCCATCCCTGTCCGGCTCACCAGAGACAAGCCCCCAACCTGCTTCATCCTCCCCTCCTTCCCAGATGCCCTCTCCAGCCCAGCTCCATCCTTATCTAACACTCCTTCCCATCAGGGCACTGGGCTTGGAATCCAGAAACCAATCTTAACTCCACCCCTGACGTGCTCTGTGACTTGTAGCCTCTCTGGGTCTCAGTTTCCTCCTCCATAAAATAGGGATAAGTGAGATGATTGAAAGCTCTTTAAAATGTTATACAAATGTGATCTGTTATTTTTACCGCCGTCAGTATCATTATTTAAGGTTTCTTGTCTGGCCTCAGCTGGACACAGCACCCTCTGATCCAGAAGAATCGCCGGGTGGTTCTGGCCTCCTTCCTGCTGTTGTTGCTGGGCCTCAGTGAGTGTCTGGCTCCCCGGCCTGCCCCCTCCCCACCACCCACCCAGGGTTTCTGTCCCTAGGGGCTGCATGGGGCCACATGCCCTGGATTCACACTGTAACTAGCTAGCTACTGGCCTTCCCATCCTGAGCTGGTGGGAGTTGGGGGTGGAGCTGGGAGCTGGGAGGAAAGGAAGGAGAGGAAGGAAGGAAGGAAGTCATGCTTCAGGTAAGGCTTTGGACAAGGCTGCCTCTGGGCTTCCTTCCAAATCCAAGATCTAATTCTAATCTTTAAAGTCCATCAGTTGACTTCATGTCCAAGAGAGAATGGAGCCAATTTAGGGATCTGAGAAGTGCCTGGCCTATGGAGAAAACAGGGGAGGGGCTGAAGGAAGCCCCGAGTTTAGAGAAGATACCTGTGCCCTCCCAGAACTCCTACACCCACCCAAATCTCTAATTGCCGACATTAATGGCAAAGCTGTGTGAGCTGGGGCAATCACTTTCCTTCTCTGGGCTTGTTTCCTCATCTTCTAAAATGGTACCACATACCAAGCACTAAGCTAGATGTTAGGCCCCCAAAGACATCGATGAAGCCCCCTGTGGTCCCAAGAAGCTGACATCCTCCTGGGGAAAGAACCACACAGATGAGTAAATACAAAAGCAACATGGAGGCATTTGGTACATTTAGGGGAGGTGGGAGCCAGAGAGTAGTGGATTTGGAGGCAGAAAAGACTACTTAATATCTGGGTGACCTCTGGGCCTCAGTTTTCTTACCTCTAAAATGAGGGGATTCAACTAGCTGGCCCCCAAGGTTGCTCTAAATCTATGGCTCTCCGACAGGGGGGCTGGGGAAGAATCAGGAGGGGACTCATGTAGGGGGTGGCACCTTCAAAGAGCCTTGAAGGAAGGGGGTGGGGTGTTCCAGGAGGGATCAAGAAGTTAAATCCAGTGATCAGTAAGAGATTCTCTGACCTAGCACCCCCATTCCCCCACCTGCCTTCTGACCTCTCTCCTGACCTTCTGACTGAAGCACTCATCCTCATTGGGGTAGGACTCCAGGTGAACCCTTCTCCAGGTGAGAGCGCTCTCTTACCCCTAGACTCCTTCCCTGGAATTTGGGAGGTGCATGGGGGATGGGGAGGAGAGAAGGGGGGGTCATTGCTGGCCAGCCCAGCACCTGCATGTCCAGCTCCCCTGTCTTTGCTTTTCTCTAGCCTTGGTCCCCAGGGCCTGGGATTGAGTTCAGCCTGTCCACCTTTCTCCCCACAGGTGTCTCTAGTGCCATCTTCTTTGTTCCTGGCTTCCTGCTGCTCATCCCTGGAGGTGCACCCCAGGCCTGGAGGGGGGAAGGGGAGGGGAGGCCCCCCCACTTCCTGGGATATGGGGTGGGGCCCCGGATAACAAAGGTCAAGGTGATGACAGGCCCCTCCCTTTCAGTATACCACGTCATCTTCATTTACTGCGCTGTCAAGGGCCACCGAGGTTTCCAGTTTTTCTACTTGCCTTACTTTGAGAAATGAGCCGTGAGCCTGCATCTGGGATGGAGCTCCCCCCATCCCGCTGCTGCCTCAGCAGCCCGGAAATGGACACAGCTGGCCAGATCCTTGGAGGCCAGACAGCTCCAGGCTGGGCAGGAGGAAGAGGATGGGGAAGGGGGCCTGGCTAGGGGGAGATAACGACCAGAGAGCATCCCCTTCCCCCTCCTAGGGTTTAGAGCTGAAAGAGACCTCCAAGGCCAGCCAGGCCAAATGCCCTTCTCTCCCCAAGGGAGGGGTGAAATAGTGCCTTGCCCAAAGACAGCCAGCTAGTCAGCAGCAGAGTTGGGATTAGAACCCAGGCCCTCCACCTCCTGACCACTACAAGGCACCTCTGACCCTGACAGACAGGCTAGCTGGAGCCAATAGATAGGGGGAACATTGCTCTTTGCCTGGTCCTCAGTGGCCCAACCCACCCCAGGACTCCTGGAGGTTTTCTCAGGAAGTTTACTACCCCCGTTTCTGTCCCATCCCTGGTCCTTTGTCCGTGGACTTCCCTGGCTCTGGGGCCAGGCCTTCCTGAGCCCCACCTCTGCCCAATCCTGCCTCTGATTCTGGTGCCTTTAACTTATTAGGAGGCCCCAAGGCCATCCTCACATTTAGGATCTTCTGTCCCAATAAAATGGCGTTTGATTCTAGCTGGGAGACTTGTCTCTTTTCTCTTTTCCCTTCAGTCCTCACCTCTCTCACTTCCTCTGCTTCTGTCCCCACCCCTGAATAGGACAAGTTTAAAGATGCCGGCTCTTTTAACCCTTTGTGGTAGGTCACATAAATAGTATCTTCCCCATTGTACAGATGAGGAAACTGACCCAGAAAGGTTTGGTCACTTGCCCAAGATGACAAAGCTTCTACTGCAGACCTGGCTCTTACCACCCACAGGACCTTCCTTTTTAGACTTTCCATTGGCATCCAGTTATCAACTTCATTTCCAAATAAATCCCGCCTCCCTTCCCTGGGGAACCATCTCTTGGAAGAAAGAATGAAAAAGAAAGGGAGGGGCTGAGGAAGCAACTTGACAAAACTCGCCCAATTATCAGCCGAGTCTGATAGCATATGCAACACCTGTAGCTCCCCACCCTGGCAAAGAGCCCTCCTCTTTAAAAAAAAAAAAAACAGCAAAAAAAAAAGGGAAGAAAGAAAGAAAAGAAAGGGGGGAAAAGGGTTTTTTGGGTTGTTGTTTTTTTACATTCTATCACTGACACTTCATCACAGCCTCCCTCCCCAAATAGATCTCTCCCTTGTAACAAAGTATAACCAAGCAAAACAACACAGTAGCCAATGCATGCCTCATTCCTCACCATGGGGTCCACCGCCTCTGCCAGAAGGTGTGGAGACCTGCTTCACCATTAGACTGGCCACTGCCATGACTGCTGTTCTTGAACCCTGCCTCCCATCCTGTACATTGTCCTTGGTTCTATTTTCTTGGCTTTTTGCCGTCTGATAGAAATCTTGGGATTCCTTCTGTTCGATGTTTGCAGAATATCCCATTCCATTCATGCCCTGGTTCGGCCCCTGGGCCCCCTTCTTCATGGCCTGGGCTGCTCTTCCCTCCCCCTCCCCCTCTTCCTTCGCTGGGTGCTGGATTAGCCCCTTGGCAAGTGAAGGAGGAATGTTCAAGACAGTCTCCGGAAAGGCCATTTGCCTCTTTCCCTCCTGTTAATATCCCAAGTCACGGAATCACAGAGTTGGAAGGGACTCCAGCAGCAGCTGGTGTGACTCATACCCCAAAGGAAGGCTGGAAGTGGTCCCCAACCTCTGCCTGAAGACCTCCAAGGAGAGGGGCCCCACCCCTTCCTCAGCAGGGCGAAGAGTCCTCTTTGGGACTCCTCGAGTCATTAGGAAGTTCTTCTGACATCCTGACCTAATTGGCTTTGACACCTTGTCCGCATTCACTGCTCCCCTTCCTGCCCTGTGGGCACCCAGCAGCACAAGCCTGATCCCTTCAAACACTTGAAGCCAGCTCTTAGCCCCCCTGAATCTTTTCTGCTGCAGGCTAAGCACCCCCAGTTTTGTCCAGTGGGATGAGCGTCCACACTCTCCTCTGAGCCCTTCCTTCTTAACCTGCGGTGCCCAGAACTGGACACAATATGCTGGAGCTTCCCCTTATAGGGTAAGGGGACTCTCTAGGTCTCCTCCGCCCCCTTCTCTGTAAAGGTCAGAGCCTCGGCAGGTGCTGCATGCTCCCCAAGCTTCTCCTCGACTCTGGTCTCCAGTGCCTGGATTCCTCAGGCTGCAGGACTGAGATCGGGCAGAGAGCTTGGCACCCAGCCCTCTGGGTGACCCCTTTAAGAATAACCTACTAAGAATAGCACCCTTTAACATTTGCAAAGGACTTTGCATATGTAGTTATTTCATTTGCTTCTCATAGCAATCCAGTTATTATATCCCCATTTCACAGATGAGGAAACTGAGCCTCAGATAATTTAAGTGACTTCCCCAAGGTCACAGCTCATCAGTTGTCAAAGGCGGATAGGGTGTTCCTGACTTGCAGTCAGGAAGATGAAGTCAAATCCTGCCTCCAACACTGACTAGGTATGCAGATAATAGGTAAGCAATTGAATTAACCACTTTTATCCTCAGTTTCCTCATCTGTCTAATGGGAGAATGAGAGCTCCTGCCTCCAGCAGTAATCTGGCTAAAAGCATTGCATAGGCAGGAGTTCCTAGGAAGCCAGGTCTTCCCCACTGCAAGGCCAGGGAGGGGAGGTGACCACCATGGGGGCTGGCAGAGCCCTGTCTTGTGTTTTAGTGGGGAGACCTCTTGTACATGAATCAGATGAGATGCCACTGAGGTCCCCTCCTCCTCTCAAGTTCTAGGGTCCTGTGCCTTGTAGGCAGTACTAGTAGGAGATAGATTTGGAACTCAGGGAGAAAGGAAAGGCTTGTTAAGTGAAAAAGAAAAAGCAGTTGGAGCCCTATCCTTGCTCCAGCCCAGACACTCTTTCCCTGCCCTGGACCTCAGGGGCTGTTCTGTACCTCAAGACCCCACTTTCTGCTTCTTCCAAAGGTGGTTTACATCTGTTACCAAAAGCTACCTCTGGGACCACTGGCCTTAGGACCTGGCCTCACAGCATCCTCCTCACCTGGGGTGCTTTATCAGCCCGGGCTCTTTTCCCAGGAAGTCTGGGGCCCCAGATCTTTCTTGTCTAGAGAACCTTCTCAGGCTAGCTGCCCCTACTTCTTCTTGGCCCCAGGGCGGCAGCTGGGCTATTGCTTCGGATGCCCCGGGGCCAAGGGCACCCAGAGAGAATGACGTGGAGATGGGAATTGGAGGCCAGTGTCCTGGTTCATAGCCTGATGCTGGCTCCCCCGGGGGCCACCAGAACCATCCCAGAATGTGGGCCACTCTAAGAAAACTGGCACCTGCTGATCCAGAGACCTCTTTCCCTGCCTCTTCTTGGGACAGATGGAGGACAAAAGGCAAGACAAGCAGATGGATGGAGTGCTCTGAGCCCGACTGTGGGCCCAGGACAAGTAGAGGGAGTGAGGTCAGAGCAGTCAGGGCAGGCAGGCACCTGGGAAGATAGGCCAAGCTAGCCAATGAGGAGGAAGTCCCAGGGCCCGGGGCAGCCAATGAAGGTATCTGGTCAATTCCCAGTGGCTCTAATAGCATCTCTCCTGTCTCTGCCCTTCCTATTGCTGTGACCCTAGCTGGCTCCACATTCACTCAGACAATTCAACAAGTACCAGCTGGTGCCAGTGCTAGTGCCCAGCCCTTGGTGGGCTGAGGTCAGGGAGGCAGGAGAAAGAAAAGGAGTCGAAACCCGCCCTCCATCCTTGCAGAGACCAGACGCACAGGCAGGGCGCAGCTATTACAGGCTCTGGGACAGTGCGTGGCCTACTGTGAGATGGGATCCTCCAGAGTGAGTCAAGGAGGGCTTCCTGGAGGGGGTGAGGCTTCCATTGGGCAGGACAGATGGGTGGCAAATAACCTTGGCCTTCAAGTCAGGGGACTGGATTCAAATCCCAGCTCTGCCATTAACTCTGTGTGACTGTGAGCACCTCAGAGGCTGTCCCCTCCAATCCCCTCGTTTTGTAGGTGAGGAAACTGAGGTCACACAGGTGGTCAGTGTCAGAAGCAGGATTTGAACTCAGGTTCTCTGGTTCTAGATGTCAGGAGGGGCTGCAGAGATGAGGCAGGTGTCAGGCATTCTCGGAGCTGAGCTGTTCCCCTTCCTTTCTTGGGGCCTCAGTTTCTCATCTGTAGAACTGAGGAGAGGGCTGAAGTAGGTGGCCCCTCTAAGGCCTATGAAGCTCTCTATCTCTGGAGGCGAGTGGATAGGGAAGGCCCGCAGCAAATGAAGGGGGAAACATCGGGGCACCGGGGACATCAGACACAGGCCATCCAGTCAGACGACCTCGTCAGCAGAAAGAACACAGGGCCTTGTCTGTCCTCTGGGTCCCTGGGGGATCCCTGGGGTCCAGGGACCTTCAGCTTAGCGGGCCGACAGCATCATCACGAACTCTGGGGGAGAGGGAAGGCATGAGAGCAGGTCAAGCATCAGAGCTGCTGGAAAGGGGAGGGTGGGATGGAGCAGAGCACTATGGGAGTGTGTCGGGTGGGAGTGGGGCCTCTGTTCTCACCATCAAAGTCCACGTGTCCATCTCCATTGAGGTCGACCTCCCTCAGGATCTCTTCCAGCTCAGGCCCCACCAGGGGCTCCCCGAGCAGTGCCGGGGCCGCAGCCCGCAGCTCAGCCACAGTGATCCGGCCATCCCTGTCGGCATCGAACTGCAGGAAAGCCCGGCAGAGGGGCTCAGTCCCCTGACCCCCGCCCCCAGCCAGCACCTCCTCAGACCCTGGCCTTTGGCTGCAGCAGGGCTCTGCCTGTGGCCCCGGGTAGCACGGAATCCTGCCTTCCCGTTCTTCCCAGGCAGGACAGAGCCTCTCTCCTTCCCCTCCCTAGCCCCGTAGTCTCCTGCCACCACCCTTGTCCACACACACACACACACACCACACACACACACACATGCCACATACGCATACACACATACACACACCACCCTCCTCCATACACACACCACACACACCCCACACATATACATACACCACCCTCCTCTATACCCACACACACACACACCACCCTCCTCCATACACACACACACACACACACACACACACACACACACACTCCCCCTACCTCTCGGAAAGCGATCCGAAGTTCCCGGATGCCCAACATGTGCGCTGTCTCTGCTCGGAGCTTTGGCCCTATCAGCTCCACAAATTCTTCAAAGTCCACACAGCCACCCACTGCAGGACCCAGGGAGGAGCTTTAGGACAGCAGCCTGGGATGCCCTGTGCCCAGGCACGTCTCTAACAGGGGCCCTTGGGGGCACTCACCCCAGCTGTGGGTGTTAGGACCTTTGCTCACTCCCTTGGAGCAGGGTGTAAGGAAGGCATCTGTAAACCTTGGATGGCTTTGGCCCCTCAGTGGGCCCATGCCCATGACCGGCTCTTCTACCAAATGAATTACCCCCCACCTACCCCGCCTTAGTGGAAGGCCCTGGATCATACATCCAGGAAATCTGTGTCTCCCGTTGGCCCCGGGGGGGGGGGGGAGAGGCTCAGAAGGTTCATTCCATCACTCCACAGCATGAACGCTCCATCAGGAAAACCTCTACTAACTGGAAGGCCCAGATGGGCTGCTCCAGGAAGGCCAAATCATCTGATTAACCAAAACTTTCTACCGCCTCTTCTGGTCCAAGTAATGCTCCCACCTGTGGGTGTCTCCCAAAGCTCCGCCCTGGGCTCTCAGCCCTTCCCCTTCCATATTATTTCACTGGGTGATCTCCTCAGTCCCATCCCTGGGCAGAAGACCGGGGCTGACCGTGTCACTCTCCCAATCAACAAGTCCCACCAGATCAAATCTAAAATCTTTTTTTGGCTTTTAAAGCCCTTCACCACCTGGCCCCTTCCCCCCTTTTCAGTCTCCTGACACTCTAGTTCCCCCCGAATGTCAATGATCTGACTGCACAGGCTTCCTTTTTGTTCTCTACATGTGACATTCCATCTCCCACCTCTGTGACTTTGCCTGGGCTGTGCCCTGTATATGTAATGCTGCACTCCCTCCCCTCTCCTGCTTAGTTTTCCCAGCTTCCTTTGAGATTCTGGTCCTCCCAGCTACTACTGCCTTATCCCAGATGACCTTCAATCCACTCTGTATCTATCATGTGTAAGGAAGCAGAGAACACTGGAGGCAAGAGATCAGAACTGTTATCCTGGCCCTGCTGTCTTCGGTCTCTGTGACCTTGGGCAAACCTCTTTCCCTCTCTGGGCCTCCGTTGCCTCATAAGTAAAATGAGGGAGCTGGGGCAGATGGTCTCTGACTTCCCTTTCGAGCCCAGTTTTATGATCACATTTAAAATAAAAACCAAAGCCTTTCCCGGGAGGGCCTAGGTCGTCTGCCTCCAGCCCCACCGGCCCCTGCACCTCCTGCATCTCCTGCATCTCCCCCTCCAGCCCGGACTGCTGATCACTGGTGCCCCAGCCTGGCCAGATCCCCTCGCATAACGGCCGTCTCCCCGAAGAAGGGGGGGAGTCAGACCTGGAAGCCCTCTAGAAGCTGCTTGTCCATCCTCCCTCCATGGGAGTCTGCAATCTGACCAGCTGCCACAGCTGAGCCCTCAGGGGGCTTGGCCTTGGCTTGCAGGCCAGGAAGCGGCCTTGTCTGGTTGGGTTTTCTTATAAACATGAACTAAAAGGAGGAAAATCCAGTCGATGTCATAAGACCAATCTTATCTGAAGCAGAGGAGTGGCCTTGAGCATCCTAGAGAGATTAGCATTCAAACACAGAGCAGGCCTTTGGGGGGGGGGGGGGGCAAAGGTTCTACTACAGATCTCTGTTTATGTGGAAAGGATTTCCTTCAGACCCCAATTTAGCGCCTCATTTCAAGCCTGGGCTGCCCATCTCCTACCATGGGAACATCTTAGAATGTCAGGGATGAGAGAGCTCTTAGAACACAAAAGGTCAGAGCTGAGAGGGCCCTGAGAACATAGAACACAGAATGTCAGAGCCGGGAAGGCCTTTAGATCACAGGGCACAATGTCAAAGTTGGGAGGGACTTTAAGTCTTGGAATATCAGAGTTGAAGGGAATCTTAGAATATAAAACACAGAATTTCACCTTTGGGAGGAATCTTGGACATAGAACATGAAATGTCAGACCTTAGAGATCATCAGCTGGATCGATGGACTTTCAGGTCTTCCTTTCCTGACTGAAAGGTTCCCCAACCCACACCCTCATTTTCAGCCTGACCTTGATGGGAACTTGAAACCCTCCCCGTGGAGGCTCTGGTCGACTCCATCCCACTCATTGGTGTCCAACTCCCCTCCAGGGGCCTGCTGCTGGCCTCACCCCACCTTCTGTGCCCACTGTGCCCAGCCTGTGCTATCCCTACTTCCCAGGCTTTGTCCCTGTAACCACACATGCACACACACACGCGCACACATGCACGTGCGCACGCACACTTGGCACACCGCCCTCCCCCTATCCCCGGGGATTCTGGACACTGACTTCTCATCTTGACGTGCTGGGAGATTTCGATGAGCTCCATCTCGGTGGGCATGTACCCCAGCGTCCTCATGCAGGCCCCCAGCTCCCGGTAACCAAGATAGCCGTCTTGGTCAGTGTCAAATTCATTGAAGGCCTCAAGCAGCTCTGTCCAGGTCCAACGATGTGGTGGAAGAAGAAGGGAAGGCCAGGGCTCAGCATCGTACCTCGCAGGTTGCCAATCCCTCATGGTCCTACTTGCCCCCTTCACCCATCTCCACCAGCTCGCAGGGCTCCCCAGCCTCTCCCCCCCCCTCCATCTCTCTTCTCTCTCTTGGCTCCAATGGGCCCCTCTCTCTGCCTCGGCCCTCAGTTTCCACAATGGCTCACCATCAAGCTCCTCAGGGCCCAGCTCCCGATCCTGCAAGAAGAAAGATCAGAGAAAACCTGGGCTACCCAAAGCCTCTGGCCACTGCACTCATGCCCTCTCCCTGGCTCCCGCCCAGGAATCCCCTTCATGCCGGTCTCTCTAGTCTGGGAAGGTACCACCTGCCTCTGTGAGATGGAAAGAGCCCTGGGCTGGGAGTCAGACCTGGGCTCCTAGGCTGCCACTCTGGACCTTCCCCCACTCTGAGCCTCCGTTTCCTCATCTGTGAATTGAGGAGGCTGAATTGGGCCTAACTAAGGTCCCTCCCAGTTCTGATAATCCATTTTAAACACACCCATACATTTGTTGGTAGATGTTTTACAAAGAAATTTCTCATCCATTAGATCCTGGGAGACTTTTGGCAGTCCCAGGAGGCAGCTGGCAGGGAAAGAACTGTACTCATTTTTCAAACGCAGCCATTGAGGCTCAGAGATGTAGTGAGTGGTCCAAGGTCACGCAGCAGAGATAGCCATGCCTAGGACAAGTGTCCACTCTACCTCCAGCCCCTGGACTGTGTGCGAGCTACATACGTCAGTACGGAAACTGTCTTATCTAAACACCTGCTTTCCCCTGGTGCCCAGCACCAAGCCCTGATCAGAACAAGTGCTCAATAACTACGTGTGAGATCAATCGCCCCGCCTTTCCTCCCACCTCCTCAGCCCTGGGCCCCCATCCACTTTCAGGGACCTGCTATGGAGACGTTATTCCAATGTGTGTGTGGAGGGGAAGCATTGGGGTCACATCCCCTCCTGTACCAAGCTGGGGCTCCCCAGCAGGGGACTCCGTGGTGTCCATCAGTGGCTATGCCCTGGGAGGCTTGTCTCCCGTCCCCATAATCCCAGTGCCCAGGCCCTCACCTTGCCAAAGACACTGTTCAGCAGGGGCCAGTAAGCCTTGTGGGCAGGGTCGTGGTAAGAGTCACCCCGGTGCCGATGGGACAGCCTTCGGTGGCCAGGAGCCAGGGCAGCCTGGGAGCCTTCCCCAGGCCGAGCCTCTCCCTCAGCTTCACAGCCCCTGGCAGAGGGCTTCTCCTCCTCAGCCTTCTCCGCAGAACCACTGCCCGCGCCTTTCTGGGATTCCCCGCGCCCCTTCTCTCTCTTGCTTCTCCTCGTACTCTGGTCTTTCAGGAGCCCTCCTTCAGACTTGGCCCTGACAGTCTCCCCCGAGGGAGGCTTCTCAGGGCCCGGACCTCGGCTATCGCCTCCCTTCTTGTGTCTGCTCCCATTCTTAGCAGCCATGCAGGGCAGAGTCGGGAGGGAATAGTGTAACCGCGTTCACATTCAGCCCTCAAGGATCCAGAAAATCAGCTTAGTTCCAACCCCCCCCCCCTTCCCCCAGGGAACAGCAGGGCTGGGGTCAGGTCACCGACTGGGGATTAAGGTAAGTAAGAAGGAATCTGTCCAGGCTGATTATCCAGTGGGGCCTCAGCCCCACTCAGGGGCCACTGAGGTCCCCAGCCCGGGGCTCCTGGACCTCCCTGTGCCCAAAGGAGAGCAGCGACAGCAGGAAGAGTGCCCACGAGGACAGTACACCCAGGTGGGCAGCACCGGCTCACTCCTGATGGCCGCCCCGTGAGACATCAGGCCTCACCGTTTGCTAGAGATCTCAAACTTCTCATGGCCCAACTACCAAGTCCGAGGACTTCGATAAAGCTGGAGCCAACTTCGGAGGCCATCGAGCATTTTACAGAGGAAGAAAGGAGGCCCCGAGTGGGGACGCAGGGTCACACAAGCAGCGGAGACTTGAATCCGGGTCCTCTGATGCCAGATCTGGCTGCTTCCTCTTTCTGAGGCTCAGTCCTCGCTGTAGAAGGGGGCGAATGAGCCAATCACGTAGAGGTAGGAAGTATTATTGTAATGTTGGAGTATCATTTGGCTGCTAGGTGAATCTGATACCCCCGCCCCCCCCCAACACACAACTATTCCTACTTCCACTGGGGCCTTCTGGAGACGTCAGGCAGACCGGGAAGAGCGTGTGGCCATTCAGTCAATGAACCCATAGCCATCGATGTGTCAATCAACAAGCATTTCTCAAGTGACTGCTGTCAGAAGGACACTGTAGTAGGTGCTATGGATACAAAGACAAAAAAACCAACACTCTTCCCCTTCAGAGGGTTTACATTTTATCGAAGGAATATTTTTTATCAGACTAGAGGCCAGGCCTGGAGTCAGGAGGACCTGAGTTCAAATCCAGCCTCAAACACTTACCGGTATCCCTGAACACGTAACTTAACTGCTGTCTGCCTCAGTTTCCCCAACTATCAAATGGAGATACCAAAAATATCTTTCTTGCATTTGTAGTAAGCGACAAATGAGATATCTGTTGAGTGCTTTGCAAACCTCACAGCTCTTTCTAAATGCCAGCTGCTATTTTTATTATTATTCACAAAGAAGGAGCCAGCTCAGCTGAGGTGAGAAGGGAAATAAGGATTTTTACCAGGGAGCAGTGAGAAGCGGGTGCACTCCAGACATGGGGGACCAAATCTGCAAATGTGCAGAGGTCCAGGGACCCCTCAGAATCATCCGGTGGCAGGATCATCCAGTACATCAAGGAAATCTACAAGAAATAGGCCTGGCCGGGTCTGTGACTCAGGTGAGGGACGCACATGTGCTTGGACCTGATTCTAGGGCAGTGTTTCTTAAACTGGGGGTGGCGACCCCCTATGTGGAGGTCGAATGCACTACAACCAAACATTAATTGAAAATCAAGGGGCAGCTAGGTGGCGCAGTGGATAGAGCACCGGCCCTGGATTCAGGAGGACCTGAGTTCAAATCCAGCCTCAGACACATAACACTTACTAGCTGTGTGACGCTGGGCAAGCCACTTAACCCCATTGCCTAGCCAAAAAAAAAAAAAATCAAGTGTGTAATGAATCGGAGGAGTTTCTGGCAGGCTTGCCCGTGTTATATCACGGACTTCACTGCAGCCCTGGTTCTGAACACAAAGCACATGCCATCACACCACGCAAGGCCTACAAGCGCCAGAAGCACCCTGGCTCTGATTCAAGACTATCGCATGCTGTGGATTGCAGTGTTTTTACTGTACACACACAGTTCTCTGCTCTTACAGAAACATAATAGTCCAATTATGGGGAAAAAAGACTTTTAATATTTTCCTACCATCATTCCTGAGCATGTAAGTATCCAATTAGTATTTCTTTGGATTGCATTGAGTTAGAACGTTCGATTTGAAAAATTGCTGTTGTCTCCTTCTTATACAGAAACATGTTAATTGCAGCAAATAGAGATAAAAGCCATTTAATAATATTTCTTTTTTTTTTTTTTTTTGGCTAGGCATAGGGTCAAGTGCCTTGCCCAGGGTCACACAGCTAGTAAGTGTTATGTGTCTGAGGCTAGATTTGAACTCAGGTTCTCCTGAATCCAGGGCCGGTGCTCTATCCACTGCACCACCTAGCTGCCCAATAGTATTTTTCTACCATCTCTACTGTATGTGTATGGAAGTGTGAACGTCAATTTTTAAAATTAAGCACAAATGTAATTTCATACACTAAAGCTGGTATTTATTTGAGAAATTATTAGCAATATTTTTTATATCTTAGGACAAAATATTTTTTCAGCTGTGGATAAGTGGCTAAATTTAGATAGAAAAGGTAAAAAATATTGGTAAAAATGTGATAGAGTCTTTTCTACCAGGCTGTGGTATGCCTAAATTGATGAGAAAAAGAAAATATTCAAATCATGTGACTCTCAAAAGGGTGAAGATTAAACAGATTATTGAAATCGAAAGATGAAGTTGTTTATACTTTTGACCAAACAGAAATATGATTATGTTAATGTTTTTCATAATAACTTATGGCTTTCAAAACTGTGTTATTTGTCAGATATTTTTGAAAAACTCAATGATTTAAACATGTCACTTCAAGGAAAAAATGTGACATATGTTAAAAGATAAAATTGAAAGTTTTATTAAAGAAGTTAACACATAGAAGAATAGGGTAGAAAATGGTTCTTTAGATGATTTTATTATTGAAAATAACCTTCCCAGATATTTAATTGTAAGAGTTGTAATTGATCACCCAAAGTGCCTAGAGACACACTTTCAGAAATACTTCCCTTCAAAGTTTGATTCTAAAACACTAAGTTGGATTCGTAAGCTATACTCAATTGAAATAAAAAATGTCAGTCATTTGCCATTAAAAGTTCAGTAAGAATTGACTGAGTTATCAAGTGACACAGGTTTAAAACTTGAGTTTTCTAGAAAATCATTAAATGAATTTTGGCTTGGGATTAGGACAGAATTTCCAACAACTTTTGAAATGGCCCTAAATATACTTCTGCCATTTTGTACTATACATTTATGCAAAGTGGCATTCTCTGCACTGACAATTCTAAAATCAAACTATTGATCAACTCTGAAAAATGCTGAAGATACTCTGCATCCTGCAGTATCGAGTATTTCACCGAGATTTAATTCCTTATGTAAAAATAAACAAGCACAACCATTTTGTAAGTATGGAAGTTTGATTCATCTTTAATAAATGGTAAAATTATATGTATGCCAAAGGACTGTTTTAAAATAAATTTTTTTATGATTTATTATCAGTAAATGTTTGACTTGTATACCTATTTTATATACCTATATACCTGGGGTTTTTTCCTCAGGTGAAATTTCTCAGGTGAAAAGGGGTTGTGAGTGGAAAAAGCTTGAGAAGCACAGTCTAGGTCATTCACAGGCCCCAAATCCGTCAGTGAGTTGGGGGGAGGTGTCTACCTCAAGCATGGAGGAATGGGTAGGAGCTTAGAGCTCGGTCAGACATGGAAGACGCCAAGGTCATCTGCTGCATACTAGGTCATTGCCATGGTCCTGACTTTTGTCCTGCCACTGGACTTCAATGACTCAGAAAGAAAGTGAGGTTGACAACTTTGTGCAGCTCTGCCTCTCTTAAATCCAATCCACCTGCACATCAAGACATCACCGGGTCACATCACTGGTCCTCTTTGAAAATGAAGGACAAACAACGACAATGAAGTCAATAAGGAGCCACTGAGGACTGTGAGCAAGCAGTATGACAAGGGGAATGTACCTTTGTCAGCTGGTCACCTAGCAATTATTAAGTGCCTACTGTACGCCAGGCACTCTGCTAAGAGCTGAGAATCCAAAGGAAAGCCAAAAAAAGAAAGAGAGAGAGAGAGGAAAGAAAGAAAGAAAGAAAGAGAGAGAGAGAGAGGGGGGGGGGAAGGAAGGAAGGAAGGAAGGAAGGAAGGAAGGAAGGAAAGAAAGAAAGAAAGAAAGAAAGAAAGAAAGAAAGAAAGAAAGAAAGAAAGAAAGAAAGAAAGAAAGAAAGAAAGATGAGCCCCCACCCTGGAGGAGCTGCTGGTAGAATGGGACAGACAACATGCCAGCCCCTATGCACAAACAGGCTTACAGATGGGGTACATTGGAGAGCGTTAACAGAAGGACAGTACTGGGGCTGGGAGGACTGAGAAAGGAGTCTTGTAGAGGGAGGGACCTTCCCTCGAGGCAGCCAGTGGAATCTCTCACAGTTGGGAGGTTGGGCATTCCAGACCAGGTCGATTTTGGAGGGAGCTGTGGGGTAAAGGAACGTGTGGTTTGGGGGTTGGTTTTTTTTTTAGGTTTTCTGACACTGTTCTTTACAGGCTCTCCTACCTCTCTGGTGGCTCCTTCTCATCCTCCTTTACTGGATCTTCATTCACATCGTGCCCACTAATAGCGAGGGATGGTCTCCCAAAGCTCCATCCTGGGTCCTCCTCCTTTATCCCTCTGTATCATTTCCCTTGGGAATCTTGTCGGCTCTGCTGGCTTTTCTCAGATCTACTTGTCCAGCCTAACCTCTAAGCCTCATATCTCCAACTGTCTTCCCAACATCTTGAACTGGGTGTTCCATAGACATCTTAAACTCAACATGTCCAAAACTGAACTCATATCCCCACCCCGAACTCATCCCTCCTCCTAACTTCCCTGGACCTACTGAGGTCGGGCACCACCACCACCCTCCCAGTCACCCAGGCTCCTGACTCGGGCAGCAAGCTCTACTCTTCGCTCTCACCAATCATTTCTTGATTTATATAGACCCCTCCTCTCGGATGCTGCTACCCTCAGGTGTAGTCAATCAGCCAATAAACTTTCACTAAGTGCCTGCTATGCACCCGCATCGTGCTAAGTGCTGGGGATAAAACAAAAGGGGGGGGGGAGCAAAGGACAGTCCCTGCCCACAGAGCTCACCCGCTAGAGATAGCAAGCAAACCAATATGTACACGTACAAAGGGCTTTATGTAGGACAAACAGGAGATAAGGGGGAGGACACTAGAATTAAGAGGGATTGGGAAAGTCTTCCAGTGGAAGATAAGATTTTGGTTGGGACTTGAAGGCAAGTCAGGAGACAGAGGTGAACAGGGAGAGGCTTCCAGGCACGGGGGACAGCTTGAGAAAACGCCCAGACCCTTAGAGATGAAGGGGCTGTCTTAGTTGTGGAACGGCATCACTGGCGTCAAAGACTATGCATGACGGGGACTCCAGCACCTCCCGCCTCAAGTCCTGCACTGGCTGCTGAGGGGTCTCCCTACTCGCTCCGGGCCATTGTCCACGCAGCTGCCTAAGAGGTCTCCCTAAAACTCAGCTCTGACCACATCACTCCACTAGTCATTGACCTCCAGTGACTCCAGATCACCTCTAGGGTCAAATATTAAATCCTGTGTTTGGCATTCAAAGCCTTTCAGAACCTGGCCTCTTCCTCCCTTTTCACTCCCTTCCACATGCTCTGCCAGTCTGTACCCTGGGCCTCCTGGATCTTCCTCACAAACGACATTCCATCTCCTGAACGCCCAGGGTTTCCCTGACTGTCCTGGATGCCTGGCGCTTGCTTCCTCCTCATCTTCTCCCCCAGCTTCCCTGACTCCCTTCAGGTCCCAGCAAAAGCCATCCCTTCTTCAAGAAGCTTTTCCCAGTCCTGAGACCACCCCCAATTCATCCCAGGGATGTCTTCTTTG
Organism: Phascolarctos cinereus; assembly: GCF_003287225.1. Taxonomy (NCBI): domain Eukaryota; kingdom Metazoa; phylum Chordata; class Mammalia; order Diprotodontia; family Phascolarctidae; genus Phascolarctos; species Phascolarctos cinereus. Next base: position 258,058,753 of record NW_027556402.1, on the reverse strand, counting down.
TACATAGTTGTCGGTATATTGTCTTCACAGTTAGACTGTGAGCTCCTTGAGGGCAGGGACTGTCTTTTGCCTTTTTTTTGTATGCCTGGCACCTAGCACAGTGCCTAACACATAGTAGGTACTTAATATATACTAGTTGATTGAGACTGCTTTTAATGGCCCCAGGCATGTTCCTGAAACAACAAATCTTTTAAACACCTTATTTTAACCTTTATCAAATCTTTGCCTTCTCAATGAGAGGGGAGGAGAGGGGAGGGAAGGGGAGGGGGGAGAGAATTTGGAACTCAAAATTGTAAAAAACAAAGGTTAAGGGGCAGCTAGGTGGTAAACACTGACATTTTTTTCTGGCAAAGCTATTTGACTGAGAACCAGGAAACACCACTCACTGTCTCTGGAGGCTGAGACATTGGAAACATTGCAATTTATCGAATTCGAATGGTGGGTCATTCAAGGAGTGTGTGGTGGGTCTCTGTAAGAAGTGGCATATCGTGGACCAAGAGTCATGGAGGTAAAGTTGCATAAAGCAGAGATGAAGGACCAGAGCTAGGGAGTGACCGATAGCTCTTTGTGTGCCACTGGCGTCCAATCAACGTCAGCACCTGTCCATGGTTCAATCAGGAGGATGTGGCCAACAGTCCTGTGGCATAGAAAGCTGTTTGGGGGAACTCCTAAGTCAGCGAGGTCACGGCTTCATCTGACATACTAAGGTTGATGTCAGGAAAAAACTTCCTGCCAATCAGAGCCATCCCGAAGTAGAATAGACTGCCTCTGGAGGTAGTGAGTTCCCTGTCACTGAGGCTGGACAAGAGTTTTATAGACTTCCTGCTCAGACATGAGTTAGCCTCAGGAGCCTCTGAGGCCCCTTCCAGCCCTGAGAATCAGTGACCCTTGAGCCTAATCAATGCTAATAGAGTAGCCCCTCTGGGATCCTCCCATTAGATTGTGAGCTTCTTGAGGGCAAGGACTGCCCTTTGCCTCTTTTTGTATACTCAGTGCTTAGCACAGTGCCTGTCACTTAGCAGGTGCTTAATAAATGCTCACTACTGACACCTTGCCCTGCTGGCTCCTGCTATTCCCAGGCTCCAGGGCCCTGCTGGGAGGGCAAGATTGGGGGTTTACAAGAAGAACAGAAGGCTCCAGACCACTTCTGATAAAGCTGTGCATTCAACAACCAAAGAGGCTGTCGAGAGCCTTGAATGCCAATCTCAGGGATGTTTGGGGCAGAGGTGCCAAAGGGATCTGAGGGGCCTTCAGGCCTATGTCTGCACATTATAAGCTGCATGACGAATGCGGGAGGTCACTTGGTTCTTCCTGGCTCCCCCTTCCACCTCCAAATCCGTCCCAATGATGTTGACTTCCTGGCCTCTCTCTATGAGAGAGCTGGGGTGCTAATGCTCTCCCCGAGAGGATGGAGGAGAGGCAGAGTGACCACAGGTCTAGGGGCTTGGGTGGGGGGAAGGGGGATAGCAGCCTGACTCCAGAACACTGCCCAGCAGGGACTGGGGTTAGGGTTTCTCCAGGAGAGGAGCTCTATGAATGTTTAATGGGCCTGCCTGGCTTGGGTTACCTCTCCCACTGCAGAAGTGCATGGGGCTACCGTCCACTACACCCAGAGCCCAACCCCAGACAGACAGACTGGCAGACAGGTGGTCACACCCCATAGGCCTTCACTGCCTGGCCAGGGGAACTGAAAGCAGACGCGGAGAAGCCAGACCGTGTGGCAGCTCTCTGCCCCATCCTCATCTCTGCCCCTGGGGCCGCTCCCCACGTACTGGTAAGCCTGTCTACTCCCTGAATCCCCAGCCATGGCCTCCTCTAGGGCCTGGGACACCTGAGGGAGAGAAGGGGACCTCTGGCCAGGAGGTTTGGGGAGGAGCTTCCTGGGCAGGGGTCTGGTGTGGTGGGACAACTTTTTAACAGAGAGCTCCCAGTAGGTGAGTGTCCCCACCCAGAGGAGTTCCCCTACCTGCCCCCACAGGCAAGGGCCCAGAGACCACCAAGAGGCTGGAGGCAGAGACAAAGGATGATGGGATTAGTGCTAGCAGGGACCATAGAGGCCATCAGGCTCATGTTCTCGTTTTACAGAGGAGGAAACTGGGGCCCAGAGAGGGAGAGGGATTTGCCCCAGGTCTCCCAGCTGAGTCAAGAGGAGAGCCTCAGTCCCAAACTAGGACTCTAAACTAGGGACTTATTTACCATGTTGCTTTTTGGTCCCAGAGGAAACCCATTGTCCCAAGAAGGACCAATCTGGGAGCTCCTCCAGGAAGGGCTTCTGGGAAAAAGAATTCTAGTGTCTGCAAGGGTCCTTAGAGGTCATGTAGCCCATTTTACAGAGGGGGTAAATTGATGCTCAGGAATGAAGGAAGGAGGGAGAGAGGAAGGAAAGAAAGAAGGGAGGGAGGGAGGGAGGAAATGGGGAAGGGAAGGAAGGGAGGAATGAGGGAAGGGAGAGAGGATGAAAGGAAAAGAGGGAGGAAAGAAGAGGAAGGAGGGAGGGAGGAGATAAGAAGGAGAGAGGAGGGAGGAAAGAAGGAAGGCCTCCTGGAAGAGGCGGTTGGCTCTGCAGCTGCCTGTCCCATCTCCCCCAGAACCTCCTGGTCTGGCATACCTTCCTCGGTCCTTACCCATCCTGCTCTGGGCACTCTAAGCTGGGCAGGTGCTGATGTGCTCCCTAGCTCCACCCAGTCTCCTCCCTCCTCTGAAGGTGGGCCTCAGAGGGAGCTGAGGAGAAGGCCCACCAATGACTCCATAATGCTGTGACTGGAGTCATGAAGACCTGAGTTCAAATCTTGATTCAGAGACTTGCTAGCTGGGCCAGTCCCTTCACATGCTGGGCTTCAGTTTCTTCATCTATAAACGACAGCTGGATTGGCCATACCTTCAGATCCCTCTAACTCTGAATCTCCACGGTTACAAACCTGCATTTATTAGCCGCCACCCAAACCCGGGCACTGTGCTAGGCACCAGAAACACAAAGACAAAAATCAAACACTCCCTGTCTTCAGGGAGCTTGCATTCTATCTGGGAAACAACATAGCCATCTCAAAGGAAGTTCATGGCCTTTTGGGGCAGCTTAGAGCAGCTTAGGGTGGATGCACAAACATCCTCATTTTATACAGGGACACTGATCCCCAGAGACAGTGGCTCACCTAACGTTACACAGACTGAGGCAGGATTTGAATCCGGGTCTTTGGGCTCCAAGCCCAACACTCATGGCACAGCTTCTCCAAAGGCTGGGAAGGATCCCGAAGCCAGACAGGACAAGGTCTTCCTAGGACAGTAGAATCAAACACCTTTAACAGCTGGGTCAGGTGTCTGGAAAAAGATGGGCAGGATTCCCAGGGGTTCAAAGCACTCTCTGCCTGACCAGGCTCTGGGGCTGAAGGCGTACCCTGGGGCACTGGCACTGAGATCCTCCCTTCTTGCCCAGAGCTGGTGCTGAGATGGTCTCAAAGCCTGGGGTTCTCTCTTCTCTCCTCTCCCTCTGCCTGCAGGCCCAGCAGCCTGGCCCCCCAGCAATGGAAGCAGGCAGTGCCAGGCTGGCGCCACCCTGGAGGACGAGATCTGAGTTGGACGATGACTATTATCCCCAAGGCGGTTGGGACACGGCCTTCCTGGTCACACTGCTGCTGGTGGGGCTGCCAGCCAACGGGCTCATGGCATGGCTGGCAGGCTCCCAGGCCAGGCACAGGGTTGGCAAGCGTCTGGCCCTCTTCCTGCTCAGCCTGGCCATCTCGGACTTCCTCTTCCTAGTGGCCACTGCCTTCCAGATCATGGAGATTCGATTGCAGGGACACTGGCCCCTTGGAACAGCTGCCTGCCGTTGCTATTACTTCCTCTGGGGGATCTCCTACTCCTCAGGCCTCTTCCTGCTGGCGGTCCTCAGCCTCGACCGCTGCCTGATGGCCTTGTTCCCTCGGTGGTATCCCCGCCATCGCCCATCCCGCTTGCCGCTCTGGCTGTGTTCTGGGGCCTGGGTGCTGGCCACCCTGTTCAGTGTGCCCTGGCTCATCTTTCCCGAGGCCAACGTGTGGTGGTATGACCTCGTCATCTGCCTGGACTTCTGGGACACCGAGGAGCTGCCCCTGCGGTTCCTGGAGATCCTTGGCGGGCTGCTGCCCTTCCTCCTCCTTCTGGGCTCTCATGTGCTCACCCAGATCCAAGCTTGCCGACTCCGCCGGCAGCAGCCACAGGCTGGTGGAGCTGGGTCCTGCCCAGCCGGCTTCTCCCGCGTGGCCGCCACCATCCTGTCAGCCTACATAGTCCTCCGGCTGCCCTACCAGCTGGCCCAGCTGCTCTACCTGGCTTACCTGTGGGACTTCTACCCTGGCTACTTCCTCTGGGAGGCACTGATCTACTCCGACTACCTGCTCGCGCTCAGTAGCTGCCTGAGCCCCTTCCTCTGTGTCTTGGCCAGTGCTAACCTCCGCGCCCTTCTTCATTCCATGCTCTCCTCCTTTGCTGCTGCTCTGGCTGAGGAGAGGTTCAGGGGCACCATGCCTGCAGCCTCGCTGCCAGCTCAGCCCGAGCCTGCAGTTCCACTCCAGCCCCAGGTGAACCCCACAGCCCAGGTCCAGGTGAACCCTAGCGCCCAACCCCAGCCAAACCTGACCAATCAACCTCAGGCCCAGCCCACAGCTCAGTCCTCTGACTCAGGCCTCAGTCCCCCTCCTTCAACCCCTCACCCCTGTGAAGGGCCCCCATGTGCTCTACCCACAGAGCAGCCCACACCAGCTCCCCCTGAGGAGCCCGCCATGCCCCCTGCCCCTGAGGGGGACAGCTCTGGGGATGCTCCTCCAGAGACATCCCCTACCCACGGCCCTGCTTGAGAGAAGGAACACGGGCTGAGATGATGTAACAGACAAGGGTGCCCCACCACAGATAGCCTAGAGAACCACCCACTCGTGGCCAATGGGCTGAGAGCCAGAAGAGAGAAAGGAGTCAGGACCCTAGGCTGGCACCCTGGCCCTGGTTCTCCCCTGGCCCCCACCTGAGGAAGCAGTTGCTTCCTCAAATAGTGCATTCTCATCCACCTCAAAATGCCAAGAAGAGAGCGGAAATCCCAGAACTGTGGAGGGCCCCTAGCCTCCTCTCCAGCCTCCCCCAAAGTGGCCCCCACTGGAAGACTTTCATGAGGCCCTCTGAAGGAAAGGAGAAGCCCAGCCCACGGTCCTTTACAGGTGGAAGCACATCTGCTCTGAATCCCGCCAAAGGAAGTGGCAGGAGGGCTCTTGGCTTCCCTGGGGATTCTCCAGAGGGTTCCTTTCCATTTTGCTAAATCTTCCGTGCTGGTCAAGTGTGGTTCGACTTACCCGATTTGTACTGATTTGTGCCCCACTTCTCAGGAAGCCCCCTGTTGGGCAAAGCAGCCCTGTGGGTGCCTCAGGCTACGAGGTCCCTGTCTCTGCTGGGCTGCCCACCTTTGCCTCCAGCCTTTCCACCTTTGGTTGTAGAATCTCAGCAATGGAAGGACCCTTTCCAGGGCATCTAGTCCAAGTACGGCTTAACCAGGAGTGTCTCTGACGTTCCTACCAACCTCTGCTCACAGATCTCCAAGGAGTGGGACCTTCCATGTCCCAGGATAGCTCTGCCCACTCTCTGTTAGGAATGACCTTCTCCTCTCTTCCATCTTCTGCCCCAAACCACTCCGGGTCCTGCTCTCAAGAACCAAGGTAACCAGAAGAGGCCTCCTCCTTCTTCCACATGACAATGAGCATGCTCCAAGTCTTATGCTCCACACTGCCATGAAGCAAGTCTCATAGGGAATGATCTCAAGGTCTGTCAATGCAATCGGACAAACATTTATTAAGTGCTTACTGTATATAAGCCTTTTAACCAACTTGGATGCTCACTTGGCCAGCAATGGCTTTGCTAAAATGGCGCCCAACGTGGAATGCGGCTCTGTGAATGTGGGTGGCATCTGCTTTCTTGGCTGCTCTGCCATGCTGTGGCCTCAACGTGATCTTGTGGTCCACTCAAGCCTCCAGATCTTTTTTTTTCCAGACAAGCTGCTTTCTAAACACACTTCTCCCATCTTGCTCTTGTGAAGCTTGTATCTGGAACCCAGATATAAAGTGCAAGACTTTACATTTACCCTTGTCAAATTACATCTTATTTAGTTCAGCCAAACATTCTAACCCGTTGAAATCGTTTGGGAAGCTTGCTGGGTCACTTTGGATCCAGTATTCTTGCTGTCTGTCCTTGCAGATTGGACAAGAGTGCCATCTCTGCCAGGCAGCATAGGGTAGTGGATAGAGCAATGGCTTTAGAGTCAGAATGAGCCTGGGTTCGAGTCTCGCCTCTGATACAAATTGGCTGGGTGACCCTGGGCAGCTCATTTAACCTCTCAGTGCTCTCAACCAGCTCTCTAGATTGGTTGTGGGAGGGCTCTCTGTCTCTCTTCTAAGTTGTTGGGCTGTTGCCAATCTGCTTTTGGGCATCAGTGGAGGGGATTTCCTCACTGGGAATTCCTACATCCATGAATCTGGACCAAAAGAAAACTGCCGTCTGTATTCTACTTCATCCAAGTAATTGATAAAAGGCATGAACAGTCCAGGGGTAGGGGCAGATCCTTGGGAACTCTGCTGGAGATCTCCTTTGGAGTTAATGGAGCCATGGACTATTCATCCAGTACTGAAACCACAGAAATGTACTGTTGTCTAACCCATATCTTTCCATGCTATACAGGCTGCCTGAGTCCTCTTCTTAACACACATCTCTGATCATGTTGCCCCCTCCCACCCCCACTCAAAGATCTTTGGTGACTCCCAGATAAAGTTCAATCTCCTTATTGTCGATCAAGGCCCCCCACCCTTATGCCCCATTGCCTCTCAACACACACCTATACTCCAGTCTAGCTAGATGACTCTTCTTTTCTACATTTTTTATTGCTATTCAAAAATATAATAATCTGCTTTGGGAGGTGATGAGTTCTATGTAACTAGAGGTCTTCAAATAGATCCCTTCCCCTACCAGGAGAAAGGGGAACAAGTTGATAGAAACACCCTGAGTGACTGAATTCATGACTGATGTCAAAGGAATTCTGCCAGGTCTTGTGGACAGCTTTATCTGGTTTCTCAAAACTGCTGTATTCGAGGGCCCCTGGGTTCCCCTTATTTTGAGTTTCTTTCTTGCCTTAGAATGGTGGATTTGTAAAATGTTCTACCTCCATGTGTCTACCTCAGCACAAAACCACATAGACCCTAATGTCTGAGAGCCACGATGAATCAGTTGGTAGTTATATATGTATCTGATATGTAGAATATATATGAGGATGTGTGTATTATATATGTGTGTATATGTGTGTGTGAACACTAGTAACAAACCCAGTAGTTGAATTAGAAATGAGCATGTTCTGACTACGGCACAGAAGCTGGATGGGGGTCACCTGTTGGGGAACTTGTTAAGGAAATGCTTGTGTAGGGATCAGTTGAGTTCTAGGTCTTCTGAGGATCATTCCAGGGCCGAAACTTGATAATTCTATGTTGTTCACCCTGTTCCCCCCACTACCTACATGGAATCTTACCCAGCATTTGAGGCTCTGCTCGAATGCCACCTCTTCCATGAAGCCTTACTAGATTCCCCGCCTCCTTCTCATGTCCCAGCCAGTCATTTGCCTTTGGAAATCCCAGAGGCCTGCATTCCTCTCCTATGCCAGGTGATGCTCACTTGGCATTATGCCTCCTCCTTGGCAATATTCCTCCTACTAAACTGTCAGCTCCCTAAGGGCAAGGGCTGAATTTTAGATATCCCTGTTTCCCAGTGTCTGTCCCTACACAGAGGAGACAAGGGATAAACACTCACTACCTGGCTGACAGATGTCACTGGCTACAGGCTGACTGAATTCTGCTACCAGTGAGGTGGGCACTGGGCTGGGTGCTGCTGGGAAAGATAGAATAGAAGAGCCCAGATAGAAACTGCAGCAGGGCTACCCCCAGCTCAAACCATGCAGTTGGTGGCTCCCAGCCCTCCTGGATCCTGCCCCCCCCGATACTCCAAGCCCGCTGCTGCCCCAACATGTCCCGGCTCCCTTGGCATTGCCCTGGCCTCCAAAATGACCTTCTATGCCCCCCAAAGCACACACCCCCAGTTCTTCAGGGTGTGGTTCTCTGGGACCTATAAAACTGATTTTTACTGAGTGGTGAGTGACTGATACCATCATAATGTAGTTGTCCCACTAAGGGTACTTGCATTTTAAAAGCAGATGTCCCAGGAGGTAACAAGGAATGACTCATTGATGGTGGAATTTCAGGCCCCTTATAAAGGACTTGGGTACTTCAGTTGGGGGCCCATCTTACTCTGGCCCCCAAGGCTTCCCTTTTCCCATTCCCAAGCCAAGTAGAGCCAGCCAGAATAATGCTCCAGTTCTTTGGGTTGGCATTCGAAGTCCTCCCACACATCTGACCAGGGGCCCCCTCCTTCCACCAGCTCTCTTCCCATTCCCATGACCGAATTTTTGCCATGCCTGGCTCTCCTTCTGCTTCCCCAACCCAACTCTCCCATCGTTGAGGGCCAGCTCCTCCCAGAAGCAGCATCATTATTGATAAGTAGCAGCCCAGCCAGGTGACTACTACAATAGTCTTTGTGGCCAATTTCCAGATGCACCCAAGGCCACACCAGCTGGTGATTGTCAGAGCTGCAGGCTGATTCTAACTGTCTAGATTCTAGGTCTAGGACTCTCCCTACAAGCCCCTCCCCCCCAGATAAGAGTAGGAAGGGCAACATTGTATCCAAAGATGCTGAGACTCAGACCTTGTGTGTGAAACAACTTATCCCTTCCCATATCAACTTATGGACTGGCCTGTGAGCTGCTCCTCCTCCTCCCCCTCCTCCTCCAGAGGTGGGGAGGGGCTGTACCTCTGATGCCTGCTGTGTTTCCCAATGTGCCTAGGACAGTCTGGACCCATTACTGGTGCTCAATAAATGCTTACACGTGCTGGACAGACTGAAGTTGCCTGGAAAGCTTTCTTTTGCTTGTTCTGGGATAAAAAGGAATGGTAATCCTGGGCATCCCTCAGAGAGGCCTTGGGGGCTGCGTGGGTGCTACTAGCCTGGGTCTCAGAGGAGTCCCCCCTGAAACACAGGGTTCTCAGGGAAGTGGATCCCCTCTAGTCCTTTCTCACCCTCCTGGGCCTTGAGGCTGACACAGGACTCACTCCTTTGACGCCTACCCACTACAAATTACCATGAGGCAGATGGCTCAGAACAAAATTGACTTTTACTTCAGATTGGAGTATCAGAGAACATGGACTGTCTGAGCTGGGAAGGCCTTTAGAATGTACAACATGGAATGTTCCAGCTCTGTGAGAACATAGAACACAGGAGACCTGCAGGCTCCTACCGCACAATCATCAGCTGAAGGAATTAATTAGCCTGAAGAAGAGAAGATTCAGGGTGAGCATGGATCATCCCAGCCAGCTGCCTCAAGTGTCTGTGGGGCTGACCTGACTCAGAGGGCTTTGCTTTGTTCTGCTCGGCCCCAGAGGCCACAACTAGGAACAATGCAGGAAGAAGTCACAAAAATGGGCAGAGCTGAGCTTGATGTGAGAAGAAATGTCTGAACTGGGCAGGCCTCCCTGAGTAGGAGGGGCTGCTGAGTGAGGCTGGGGCTTCCCACTGTGAGAGCTCTTTAGGGCAGGCCAGGCGGCTCATTCTAGGGGATTTCTGGACAAACAGGGATTGTACTCAATACCCCCAAAGATGCTGTCCAGCTCTGAATTTCAGGGATTCTCTCATTCTGAGTCTGTCCAGCTCTTGGATTCATTGGAAATGAGAGGAGATTCCAGGGAGGTGGCTGACCTGCCTTGGGCCCTTCCTTCTCTCAGCCATTCTAAGCTCTAGAGCAGGCTGATATGCCCATGGCGGGCGTTCTCTTTCTCTAACCTCTCCCTCTGCCCCCCACTTCCAACACAAACACCAATTAATCTTCCTTAAGCCACACTTTCATCATGACTTTGGCCAAATCACTCTCCACGCCTGTGTCTTCATTTGTGCAATGAGAGGCCTGGACTCCATGGCCTTCTAGCTCTACATCTACGATCCCAACATCATGCTAGGCCCTGCTCAAGGATTTTCAATGGCTCCTTGCTGCTCATACAGTTCTAACTCCTCAACATGGGTCTCTCTTGCATTAGATTTCATCTTCCACCATTCCCCAACTTTCCGACTCTGCTACAGCCAGCCTGGGCCCCTCAGGCTCCTTCTGCCTCCCAAATCCCTGCATCATCCCAAATCAACCTTTCATTCATGTTGTTGTTTCCCCATCTGGAATACCATACTGTCTCCTATTAGTGAAAAAAATCTTCCCCTGCCACTGCTGTCCTTCAGAGCCCACCTAGAATGCCATGCCTTGTGGCATTCTTCATTTTGTTTTGTTTTGTTATTTTAATTTTTTAATTTTAATTTTCAATTCCAAATTCTCTCCTTCCCTCTACTTTTCCCCCCACCTATTGAGAAGGCAAGAAATAGAATGCCCATTATACATATAAAGTCAATGCAAAACATATTTCCACATTAGCTACATTGAAAGAGGAAAAAAAGCAAGAAAAATTAAGGAAAGTGAGAAAACATCTGCTCTCAGGATTCATCCATTCTCGGGGAGTGGGTGGGGGTTGGTGTGAGAGGAGGATAACATTTTTCCTCAAGAGTCCTTTGAAATTGATGTAGATCATTATCTGGATCAGGATATCTGTCTTTCACAGGTGATCATTGTTACACTGTTGCTGTTACTGTGTACTCTTAGTTCTGCTCACTTCTCTTTGCATCAGTTCATGTAAGTCTTCCCGGGTTTTTTGAACCCATCCCCTCATCATTTCTTGTAGCACAATAGTATTCCATCACAATCATATACCACAACTTGTTCAGCTGTTCCCCAATTGACTGGCATTCCTTCAACTTCCAATTCATTACCACCACAAAAAGAGCTGCTTTAAATATTTCTGTACATGTGGATCTTTTTCCTTTTTCTTTGATCTCTTTGGGATACAGACCTAGTAGTGGTGTTGCTGGGTCAAAGGATATGCACAGTTTTATAGCCCTTCGGGCATAGTTCCAAATTGCTCTCCAGAACGGTTGGATCAGTTCACAACTCCACCAACAGGCATTAGTGCCCCAATTTTCCTGCATCCCCTCCAACATTTGTCATTTTCCATTTCTGTCATATTAGTCAATCTCAGAGTTGTTTTAATTTACATTTCTTTAATGGCAAGTGAGTTAGAGCATTTTTTAAAAATATGACTATAGATAGCTTTGATTTCTTCTGAAAACTGCCTGTTCATATCCTTTGACCATTTATCAATTAGGGAATGACTTGTATTCTTATGAATTTGACTCAGCTCTCTATATATTTGAGAGATGAAAGCCTCATCATTCTTAATAATTATAATGTAGATGACAGCTTTCTATCATATCAATACAATTAGCAATATTACTCATCATGATACTTTAATCAATATCTCAAGGCTCCATGATGCTATCACTGATGCAGATTGCAATCCCTAGGTCACCTGGAAGCTGGGTCTTTGAATGTTGGTGGCAATAAACCTGTGGGACTTCAGCCAGCACACTAAACATCACTGTACCCTCCTGGGGAGCCTTCCCAGTTTTCCAGAGCCTGATAAAGTTGGGCCTGCACTGGCAACTCCTTCCATAATCCAGGGCCACCTTCCTACCTAGGCCAGGCTTTGGGGGAGGGGCAGCTCTCTTGATTGCCAAATCTAATGGCCTTTTCTCAGTTCTCGTGCTCCTTCCCCTTTCTGCAGCCTTGGCTCTCCCTGTCTTGATACTGTCTTCTCTCTAGGCTTTCAGGACACCTCTCTCTCTCCTGGTTCTCCTGCCTGTATGATCAATCCTCTATCTCCTTTGCTGGATCCTCCTCTAGGTCATGCCTTCTAACCACGAGAGTCCCACGAAGCTCTACCCTGGGCCCTTTTCTCTTCTCTCTCCATACTGCTTCACTTGGGGAATCTCATCAGCTCCCACGGATTTAATGACCATTTCTATATTCATGATTCTCACCAATACTTACCCAACTTCACTCTGGGGACCTCCAGATTTGCCTGTCAGACATCTCAAACTAGATATCCTGGAGACATCTTTTAAATCAACATGTTCAGAATTGGACTCTTCCCTCTCAAACCATCCCCTCTTCTGGGACTTTCCCATTACTGTTCACGGTATGTTCATCCTCCCAATCACCAAGGCTCCAAGCCTAAGAGTCATCCTCAGCAACTCCTTCTCCCTCATCCCCCGTCTCCAATCTGTTGCCAAGATCTGCCAAGGACTTTTGTACCATCAGCCCTTTGTCCCTTCTGATGCTGCCTCCACATGCCTCCTCGTCTCTTTGAGTCTGAACCACTGCTCCAGCCGCTGCCAGATCTCCTGCCATAAGGCTCTCCCCACTCCAGTTCATCACCCCTCCGTGCAGCTGCCAAAATGATCTTCCTCAAGTGCAAATCTGATTCTAGCACTCCTCTATTCACTAAAACCCAGTGGCTCCCTAGCACCGCTGAGATTAAGTACAAAACCCTCTGGCATTCCAAGCCCGTGATAATCTAGCTCTCAGCTCCTTGCCTCTTTTTACTCCGTACACTTTGATTCAGTGACACTGGCCTCCTGGCTGTTCTGCAAGCCAGATGTTCCATCTCCCGACTGGACTAGGGGCATTTTCTTTTTCTTTTTCTTTTTTTTTTTTGCAAGGCAACCGGAGTTAAGTGACTTGCCCAGAGTCACACAGCTAGTAAGTGTTATGTGTCTGAGACCAGATTTGAACTCAGGTCCTCCTGACTCCAAGGCCAGCCACCTAGCTGCCCCTAGTAGGGGCATTTTCTCTGGCTGGGTCCCACGCCCAGGATCTTCTTCTTCCTCATCTTCCCCCTCTAGGCTTCCTCCAAGTCCCGGCTAAAGTCATGCCTTCCCCAATGCCTCCTAATCCTGGGGTTCCCTCTTAATAATTTCATATTTAGCTTTTATATAGTGTGTTCGTACATAGCTGTCGCCCTCATCAGACGGTGAGCTCCCTGAGGGCAGGTACCAACTTTGACTTTTCTTTGTATCACCAATGCTTTGCACAATGCCTGGAACATATTTGCTGCCTGTCTGACTGACTGATGAAGGCTGACAAGCAGGCCAAATAGAACTGACTGTGGGTCCATTTGTTGTTGAGGGCTGAGCTTTAAAAGGCCAAGGTCTCCTGCTGCACCCTGTCGTTCTGACCCATACTGGCCACTAGACCCACATGGCTCTGGAGGAGAGAGTGAGGCTGGTGACTTGGCACAGCCCTCCCTCACTTGGACCCAATTCACTCGCATGTCATGGCATTGCCTCCCTGATGTCCTGGTCCTCTTCGAGAACAAAGGAGAACAACCATCTCTGTGAGTAGAAAATAGGAGCTGGCCCACTGGGAACCCAACTGGGACTGGCAGGTTGGGCAACACAGTAGCCTTTTGACAGAGAAGAGAAGGAATGTGGAGTGCCTGGGCCAGACACGGCTGGGGTGGCTCTGTGCTCAAATTCCATCCCTCTTTCTCCCCTGGGGGGACCAGCTCTGAATTTCCTCGGGGAGGTGGAAATCGGAAGGGAAGTGCGGGGTGGGGATTCTTCCCAGATCTTCTCAGTGGGGCCATGCCCAGCTCCATCCACACTTCTCCTGGGTTTATATACTTCCATTCTATTCCCCATTTACCTTTCCCAGGGCAGAGTTAGCAAAAATGGGGGTGGGGGGGGACAACTATAAGACTTATAAATAACAACTTCCTTTCTTAGACACCCTCCTCAGACATACTTTGGAATGGGAAGACCTGGGTTCAAGTCTTAGTCCGGCCACTTGGTAGCTATGGCACTTGGCAGTGGGGGTGGGGTACTTTCCATCAGGGCCTCAGTTTCCATTTTTTGGATCTTTCCACCCAGCACACCCTTGCACTGGGAGTCAGAATCCTCGAGTAGTAGTCCTGCCTCATCCTACTTCATTGTGTGAGCTTAGCCAAGTCTTTTTCCTTTCTTGGGCCTTGGTTTCCTCAGCTTTCAATTGGAGGAGGGGGTGTGATTTGAAGGTAGAAAGGGTCTCCGCGGTTCGTCCCAGCTCTAAGAATCCGATCCACCCTAGACGACACTCAGGGTTTAGAGCTGGAAAGAACTTTAGGTGTCATCTAGTGAAAACCCTTGGTTTTACAAATGAGGAAACTGAGGCTCAGAGAAGGACGTAGACCTGCCCACGGCCCCAAAGTAGAACCAGATCTTCAGGCTCCAAATAAAGTGTCCCCGGCCTTGGGCCTGAGGGCAGCCGGGGGCAGCCTGATCCCAGTCGGAATGAGCGGAGATGGCCCCCAGCAAATTACCCCACGGGGGAGGGGCTCCGGCCCCACCCTCATCTCCCTTTGCCCTCTTTCTTTCCCTCCCCGCAGCGCTCTTCCTTTCCAGCTCCACCCCGCACCTCAGATCAGCGACGCTCGGACCCTTTAGGAGCCATTCCAGAGGACTGCGGTGGGGGGAAGGGAGTGCGGGTGGGGGAAGGGCCCCAGACCTCCGCAGCCCACTCTTTCTCACCGCTGCTCATCCCATCAGTTTCTCGCCCTCCAGATCCCTGCCCTGCTCCTTCTCTCTGAGGCTCCTCGCCCCCAGTCTGGCTATAGCCTCCAGCGCCCCTCCCCCGGATCCCAGGCCCTCTCCCCCAGCTGCCGCCCCCCAGATCCCTCCTCCTCCACCCAGGCCCTTCCCCCGCCCTGCCCCGGCCCCGCCCCTCCTTCCCTCCTCCCCTTTCCCTCTCCCCCTCCCCCCACGGGCATCCTCGGTCACTTCCTGATTCCCGCTTCCTGCTTCCCAGAGTTGGGGATCCAGAGCCGCCGCTGGACTCAGTCCCGCTACCCCTCGCGAGCGGCGCCCACCCGCCCACCGGTGAGCAGGGGCGGGGCAGGGGAGGGGGCGCGGCTGTCCGAGGCAGCCCCTCCTCCCCCCATGCCCTGGGACCCCGGGACCTTCCTGGAGCCTGCCTGGGGCGCGGGGTACAGGGGAGCCTGGGGCGGGAGGAGACCCCCCCCTCCTTGCACCCGTCTAGCCAGCAGCGCCCCCATCTCTGCTGATCTGCTTTCCGGCACCCCCCTTCCTACTGCGGTAGCTTCAGCCCTGGCCTAGTTCCTCTGGAGGAGGGAAAGGAGGGACCTCCAGCCCCACCAGGCCAGGCAGAGAAGGGGCCTCACTCATCTAGCTGGGCCCAGGCCTGGGAGAGGGTCACCCATCGGAGCAGATAGACTTGTGGGAGGGCATGATTGGGAGCCTGGGTCAGGGAGCCTCTGGGAGCTGGAAGGAGGTGGTTTAAGGACAGCCTAATTTTCCAAGGCCTTGGGAGGAGATATCTGGAACATCTCCCTCTCACCCCCACTCCCATCCCTGCAGACAGGAACAGCTAAAGGAAGGCTTCCCGAAGTCCCCCAGGAAGCCACAGAGCTTTCGGTTTCTCTAGCAGGACAGATTTTTCTATCACCTGGGAGAGAAGGAGGCAGAAGGGACATTGTCCCCATTTTACAGGTAGGAAAACTGAGGCCCAGAAAGAGAAAGAGACATGCCCAAAGTCAGAGCCAGTACTGGAAGCCCAGGCATTCTGTGGAATGCCTTCACAAGATGGGGAATGGGGGGGGGGTTGGGTTCAAGACCTGGCTCTGCTACTTACCATCTGGGTAAATTTGGGTAGGTCCCTTTCCCTTCCTGGCCTCAGTTTCCCCATCTGCAAAATGAAGGGGTTGGACTCGATGATCCATAAGGTCCCTTAAGGCTGAGAGTTTATCCAGTCTCTAAACTGCCCAGGGGAAGCCCTCTCATGGCCAGGCAGACAGAGAGGGGGGCACCTAGGTTAACTGTGGGGGTGGGGTGGGGGGCAGGGTTCATTTCTGCTTTTCTCTTGCCAGACATGTCATTCCGCAAAGTGGTCAGACAGAGCAAGTTCCGGCATGTCTTTGGGCAGCCAGTCAAGAATGACCAGTGCTATGAAGACATCCGGGTGTCCCGAGTCACCTGGGACAGCACCTTCTGCGCAGTGAACCCCAAGTTCCTGGCCATCATTGTGGAGGCCAGCGGTGGGGGGGGCCTTCATGGTGCTGCCCTTGAGCAAGGTGCCTGCATTTATTCAGTTCATACTCTGCACCAGGCATAGACACATATGAAGGACCTTGCCCTCAAGGAGATTGATTCTTTGGGGGGGAGCCGCTGCCTGGATGTAAAATATACGAAAGTAATTGGAGGGAGCAGAGAGCATTAACTGTTGGGGTATCAAGAAAGCCTTGTATGGGAGGTGTCTGCTAAGGATTCCGAAGGGCAGAAGTGAAGTGTGAGGGTATTCCAGGCCAAGGGAGATGGCCAAGGCGTCTGGAACTCAGGATAGACAGCGTCTAGCCATTAGGCCAGGTGGACTGACTGGAATGCAGAGTGTGGGAGGGGGAGTAATGGAAAATCAGTCTAGAAAAACAGGTTATTGTCCAACGGTGAAGTACCATTAATGCCACACCAGAGTTTCCATTTGCTTCTGGAAGTAATAGGGAGCCCCTGGAGATAATGGAGCGGGGGAGTGCCCAGACCTGAGCGTCAGGAGAGAGCTGAGGGGGAGGAATAACAAGAGGGAGCTCCCTCGGTTCTTTTGGTGGCATTTTGTAGTCCATGAGTGTTCACTCCAAGCCTGGATCATTGGCCTGGCCTGAGTTAAGCCTGGCCCAGAGTAGAGGCTAGTACAATAGTGCAGGGGAGGGGGCGCTGTGTGAGGGGCAGGAAGGGGAGTGGAACAGCAGATTGAATGCCTCAGGGAGGTCGTGAACCCCTGGGCCTAGAGATTTGGGGTAGCCCTGGCAGAGTTAAGGCAGTGGCTAGAGTGCTAGGCCTGGAGTCAGGAAGACCCACATTCAAATTTGGCTTCAGCCACTAGTGGAGTGACCGTGGGCAAGTCACTTCACCCTGTTTGCCTCAGTTTCCTCATGTGTAAAAATGAGCTGAGGAAGGAGATGGCAAACTACTCCAGCATCTTTGCCAAGAAAATCCCAAAAGGGGTATAAAAAGTGAGCTGTAACTGAGCAACAGCAGAATTAGAGATGTTCATCCTCTGTCTGGGCCTTCATTTTCCTTAACTCAGAGGGGAGGTTAATCATCCCTTGTGTTTGTTCACACCTCTCATCTTGACCTTGAAAAAGAAGTGGGAAGGCCAGGCATGTGTTGTGAGTCCCACTGGAGAGACAAGGAAGTGAAGGCCTAAGCTATAAATTAATTTGCCCAAGGTCACCCAGACTGTAAGACCCAGAGTCAGAAATTGCTGCCAGCTTTGGAATCAGAAGCCTTGGGGGGGGATGGAGCTCCGGTGCTCACTCCGAGTGGGGCCAAGGGCCTGCCCCTGCCTCATTCTGGGGCTTGTCATCACATGAGGTGGCTGAACTCTATAAGGCTCCTGACTCCAGAGCTTCTGCTCCTGCAACATTTGGGGGCCCTCCTGACTCTCTCCTCTCCATCCTGCTGCATGCCTATAGACGGGGCGCATTGACAAGTCCTACCCCACAGTATGTGGGCACACTGGACCCGTCCTCGACATCGACTGGTGTCCGCACAATGATGAGGTCATCGCCAGTGGCTCTGAGGACTGCACCGTCATGGTGAGGGGTCTAGGGACCTACCCTTGACTAGCTGTGGGGACAGAGGAGGGCCCCTCCTCTGGCAGCCTCCTGTTAACTCTTGGCCACGGTGGGGTCCCTGTGGTCTGGCCCACAGGTCTGGCAGATCCCGGAGAATGGCCTGGTGGCACCCCTGACAGAACCCGTGGTTGTCCTAGAAGGCCACTCCAAGAGAGTGGGTATTGTGACCTGGCATCCGACAGCCCGGAACGTTCTACTCAGTGCAGGTCTGACCCCCTCCCTCCAAGCTGTCCGTGAGCTGTTTGAGTGACCCTTGAAAATTTCCCCAAGTGGTTACAGATAAACCCTAGAACCCTTGTGAGGGAGGGGCAGCTAGGTGGCCCAGGAGTCAGTAAGATCTGAGTTCAAATCTTCCCTCGGGCGCTTATTTAACTGGGCAAATCATGCTTCTTCATCTGTAAAATGGGGGTAATAATAGCACCTGCCTTCAAGGTGAGGATCTAGTAAGATGCTGGTAAAGCCCACTGTCAGTGAGGCCTGGCCTCACCGCTTCCTGGCTGTGTGACCTTCTCTGCGCCTCAGACTCCCCCCACTTTGTGAAAGAAGCCTGGGCTCAGTGGCCCCCGGGTCCCTCCCAGGCCTTAGCGCTGCGGTTGTCATTAGCTGATGACAAGCAGTGTGCTCCCTTAATTAGAAGGGTTGTACTTAATTACTCCACTGCGTAATTGGGAGCAGTGGGAAGAATTCATTATTACCCCACTGGCCAGGTAGGATAAGTGAGGGCCCAGAGGAGAGCAATTTCCTCGAAGCTATATAGCAAGTTAGTGGCAGAGCCAGACGTTCAAACCCGTGCCTTTTCCGTGAGGTGGTAGGCAGGTGTCTGGGCATGGGGAGAACTGAGTGACTGGCCAGGTCTCTGCAGGCTGTGACAATGTGGTGCTCATCTGGAACGTGGGCACGGCAGAGGAGCTGTACCGTCTGGATGAGCTGCACCCCGACCTCATCTACAACATCTCCTGGAACCGCAACGGGAGCCTCTTTTGCTCCGCTTGCAAGGACAAGAGCGTGCGCATCATTGACCCTCGCCGAGGCACCCTGGTGGCGGTATGTGTGGACCCACCCACTGGCCCACTGTGAGAGGAGGTCTGGGCACCATCCTGGAGTCCAGCGAGGAGAGCACAGGGTCTCTCAGGGAGAGATTGGGAGCTGGGGTCCTAGCAGGGTGTGGAGAGGTAGTGTAAGAGGCAAATGCTGAGGCCTGGCGGAGGATGGCAGGGGGGAGTTGACGTGCCGGGAGATCAATCCGGGGGCCTGTGGGAGTAGGTGTATACCCAGGGGAGTCATTGATGGGAGTCATTGGGTGGGCTCTGATGGACGGGGCCCCAGGAAGACGCGATGTGGCTCCGAAGGTCCTTGCGGGTAAAGATGGCCAGGCTTTGTGTCCACAGGAACGAGAGAAGGCCCATGAGGGAGCCCGGCCCATGAGGGCCATTTTTCTGGCCAATGGCAAGGTGTTTACCACAGGCTTCAGCCGGATGAGTGAGCGGCAGCTGGCTCTTTGGGACCCGGTAAGCTGAGTCCAGCAGGAGCCAGCAGGGCTGGGACTTCTTAAGGGACAGCCACAGAGAGCTGATGGCAAAGGTGGGAAGCAGAGGCTAGATACTCAGCAAAGGGTGCTAAGTACATGGGCAGGAACCCTAACCTTAATTCCTGGAGAACTAGGAACTGAGACCCTTAACATCATGGAATGCCAGAGAGAACCGAGAGCATGAAATATGAATTGACAAGAGGCAGTACAACATAGGACATGAGCTTTCAGAGGACAGTCAGACCTTAGAACACAGAATGTCAGAGCTTTGAGGGACCTAGAATGTGGAATGTCGGGGGTGGGAAGGACCACAGAGCATAGAACAGAGACTGTCAGAGCTGGATTGTAGAGGATCTACCTCGTGTTCCAAGGGGCAAACTGAAGGATTGTCCCCAGAAGGACAGGGGTGACAGAGAACAGGGATCTAGATCCCCAACCCCCACTAATGCCCCCTATCCCATGGCAGGAGAACCTGGAGGAGCCCATGGCTCTGCAGGAGCTAGACTCAAGCAATGGGGCCCTGCTTCCCTTCTATGACCCCGATACCAACGTCATCTACGTCTGTGGCAAGGTGGGAATGGGCAGAGGCGGGCAAACGGGGTGTGGGGAGGGCATAGGACCTGCACAGGACCCTGACATCCCTTGGCCTTCACCTGTTCTCAGGGGGACTCAAGCATCCGCTACTTTGAGATCACAGCCGAGCCCCCCTACATCCACTTCCTGAACACCTTTACCAGCAAGGAGCCTCAGCGGGGCATGGGGCGCATGCCCAAGAGAGGCCTGGATGTGAGCAAGTGTGAGATCGCTAGGTGAGAGGGACCAGGAGCTGTGGTAACCCCAGCTGGCCTAGGCTGGGCTGGGCTGGGCTGCCTGGCTGGGTGGATGGTGAGCCTCAATGTGGGCTCACACCCCTTCTTCCCCACTCAGATTCTACAAGCTCCATGAACGGAAGTGTGAACCCATCATCATGACTGTGCCTAGAAAAGTGAGTGGGGCCTCAATCTCTGGCCCTGTGCCACCACCATCCCCTATCTGGTTTCCCAGGCTCTTGAGCACCCAAAATTCTGTCTCCTGCCCTCTTCTGCCCTCTGGGCTTGGTGGTATTGGGGCCAGGCAGGTAACCAGGATGAGGAGGCATCAGGGGAAGGAACTAGGGATGTTCAGTCTAGAGTAGAATCCTGGGAAGAGATATAGTAGCTGTGCCCAAGGACTCAGGGAGACAGGACCAGTGTGCCAGCCTTGGGGCACCAAGGAGGGGATCCCTGTGTCCTTGAAAGACAAATTTGTCCTTCTTGGCCTTGGAGGGACAAGAAGGGCTGGGGAGTTGGATTTCTGCTCCATTGAACTTGACAGATATAGAATTTGAGGGCAGCGCCCAAGCCAAAGGGCTCCTCCCTGCCTGTGACCCGACTCCCAGCAGCCTGTTCTCCGCCCCCTCCCCCCAGCAGTCTATCCCCCCCAGGGCAACCTCACTGGCAGCAAGTTTATCTTGACCTTGGGCCTAAATCTGCCCCTTTGCAACTTCCACCATTACTCTTGGGGCCAAGAAGAACAAAGCTAATCCTTCTTCCCTAGAACAGCCCTTCAGGCACTAGAATGCAGAGCTCCTGTTCCCCAGGCCTTCTCTCCTCCAGGCTAAACATCCGTGCTCAATCCCTTCCAGTCCAGCGATTCTCATGTGACATGGGCATCACCAACTTATCCTCTGGACACTCTCCAACCTACCACAATAGCCTTGCTGGGGCCCCCAAGGATGGTCTCACGGGGGCAGAATGTCAGAGCTGTCCCCGGGTGGAACGCCTGGGCTGCCCCTAGAGGGAGCAGATCCCCCTTACTGGGAAGGCTTCCCAAGAGGTCGAATGACTCACTTGGTGGTGATATAGCAAGGTTCCTTTCATTTACTGACTGGACTAGATGTCTCGGAGGTCCCTTCCAACTCTGAGAGTGCAATTCCCCAAGCTAGGCCTCAAGGGGCAGAGGGGGGAAATCATGTGCTAAGATGAGAAGCAGGTAGGCTAATGTGTGGAGGTTGGACAGCTCCTGATTCGCTGTGAGATTTCTCTGGGGTAGCAGTAAAGCAGCAGACATCCAGGGGGAGGGCCAGGCCAAGCCAAGCCATTTGGACTGTCCTGGCCTCCCTGGGGAGGCAGCTCAAGGTGGATGCCTGAAGTCCCAGACTGAGGGTGGAGACCAGAGGCAGGGAGCCCTATTAGGTTCCCTCAGGAGTCCAGGTGAGGGCTGACCAGGGCCTGAGCACCAAGGGAGAAGTCAGAGGGGAAGGCTGCCGTGGCCCAAGAAGTGACCAGGTTTGGCCAGTCCTTGGCAAGATTCTGGGGCCCCAATCCTCATCAGGAGTTGGGCACGTCAGAGTTTTTGCAGGGAGTCTGGGGACACGTGAAGGCCAAGGTGCCAGGCACTGGCCCCTGGGAGTTAACTTAGGGAGTGAGCGAGAGAAAGTCCCACATTCAAGCCTCAGTTCTACCACTTAGCAGCGGGTAGCCCTCAAACACTTTCCTTGTCTGGGCCTTGGGTTCTGTAACATGGGGCACAGGCCCAGCAGAGCTCGGAGGGCCTTTCCATTTCCAGCACTCTGACTCTCAGGGAGGAATCCTTCCTCATTCAGTCCATCTTGCCCCCTTCTTGGGGAGGGACAGGGTGGTCTTTCCTCCTCCACCCTTGCCTAGCAGAGGCTCTCTCCTGCCCCTGCAGTCAGACCTGTTTCAGGATGACCTGTACCCAGACACAGCAGGGCCCGAGGCTGCCCTAGAAGCTGAAGAGTGGGTGAGTGGGCGGGATGCCGAGCCCCTCCTTATCTCCCTTCGTGAAGCCTATGTGCCCAGCAAGCAGAGGGACCTCAAGGTCAGCCGAAAAAACGTCCTGCACGACAGCCGGGCAGCCTCGGCTCCCACGCCCACCCGGGCTGGGGCTTCCACACCTGCCTCCACCCTCACGCCAGTCAGCACTCCAACCAGCACCAGCAGCAGCAGCAGCTTGGCCGGAGCTGGGGTATGTACCTGTCTGCCAGCTTGGCCCAGGGCTGGTCAGCAGCATGGCCCAGCCCTAGAAGCCTAGGAGAAGGAAAGGACGTGGGATAGAAAACAACACCCACCCTGCATTTCTTCCAAGCCTGGGGAAAGGGCAGAGACATGGTCTAGAAGGCCCCAGACTTGGGTGCCAGGGTGGGCAGGCCTCAGGGAGCTCCCCCACAAGGTCTGATGGAGTGGATCATCCCCCACCCCAGCCCACAGCCCTGCCTGGGCCTCATTGGTCCCCTGGCTCCATTGCAGGACTCTGGGAAGTTGGAAGAGGTGACCCGTGAGTTACGGCTGCTCCGGACCCTGGTGAAGGAACAGGGTGAGCGTATTGCCCGTCTTGAAGAACAGCTGGGTCGCATGGAGAACGGGGACGTGTAGTGTCCAGCCCCTGCTTGGCAGGCCGGACCGAGCCCTCCCCTGCCCCAGATCCTGCCGCTAACTCAGCATCGAAGCCCCTTCCCCGGCCAGGGAGCGGGAAGCTCCGGCCTGGGCCACTTTTATACTTGTTATCAAGAATGATTTTTTTTTAATATACTAGGCAAGAGCTTCCCGTACCTCCAAGGGACCATCTATCCCTCTCCCACAGTCCCCCCTAGCCCACACTCCCAGGCTCCCCCAGACCCAGCTCCCCTGGTGGAAGTTGTGGGCCTGACTCTATATTTTCATTCCAAATAAAAACCTCTTTCTAAGAACTTGGCCTAGCCTCACCCTTTGCTCTTGGGGGCTGGGGAAGGGGAGGGGCAGGGAGAGACTACTAGGAAGGGAAAAGGCATCTCTGGGCCCCTCAGCCCTCCAATACTGCCTCCTTGCCAAAACCACCTCCTTTCCAAGCAGTAAAGGGGCCCTATCTGCTCTAAGTCTGGGATCCTTGGGGTTCATGGATCTGGGGTCATCATCCCCACTCTCTGAGCTTCAATCTCTCCCTATCCACTGGCCCATTCTCTGCCCACAAACATGCCCACGTTTCTTGCATCCTTTAAGACAAACCCTTCATTTATCCAACCATGTCTCCTTTGGAGAGAGGATTCTGCACTCACCAGCTCACTCCCTTTCCTCCCGACCACCCAAACTCTGCATCCTTGCCCTCCCTTGGGTGCCTCTTCTAGGTTTGGGGGGCACTGCCCTGTCCTGGACTTCACCCGGCCTTTCTAAGCTCTGCTTGGCCTTCAGGGGATCTTCATCCATGCCCTGGTGACCATGGGGGACCCTCTGCTCACCTCCCCCCAGGCCATCTGGCCTGGTGACCTCCTCAGCCCCCAAGGCTTCACTGATCATCTCTGCTGATGATTCCCAGAGCTGTCTCCCCCTTCGCCAGCTGCATCTTGGGCATCTCAGACTGGACATCCTGTTGACAGCATTTCCAACTGAACATGTCCACCACAGAGCTCATGACCTTTCCCCCAAGGCTCCCCCCGGCCCGACTTTTCTATGACTCCAAGGCACCACCACCACGTCCGGCACCCTTGCTCAAAACCTGCCTGTCATCCAGACTCCCTCCCTTTCTCCCTACGTGCCCAAGCTCGTTGGGTGGCTTCTGCCTAACATCAGCCTGTCATTCACACCACACCTGCACCTCAGACCTTCCTCACCACACACCTGTAACATCCTGCCCATCCTCCACTCAGTAGCCAGTGATTTTCCTGAATCCCAGATCTGAGTGGGTCAGCCCTTCTCAGTGAACTTCAGTGACTCTCTATCACCTCCAGATCAGACAGAAAACTTCTGGAAAGGCCTCCTAGCTTTCCTGGCACACCACGCTGGCCAGGGGTTACATAACCCAGTGCTACAGACCTCCACCTCCAATCTCCTGCCTTGGCACCTTCACCTCAGCTTCCTCGCTTCCTTCAAGCCCTTCCTGGCCCCCACTTCCTGCATTGCCCCTCCCCCCAAGTTGTTCCTCTGGATTAGAGATATCTTGAATGCACGCAGCTGCTGACTATTTCCCCCGTTAGAATGTGAGCTCCTTGAAGGCAGGGACTGTCAGGAATTGCTTAATAAAGGTCAGCCCCACTCCCGAGGCCTCAGGCCCCAGGCCTTTGGTTTGGGAAAGATTCCCCACCTAGAGCAAGTGTGTAGGGTTCAAGGCACAGCCAAGAAAAGGGGGACCAGCCTCTCCAGCCTGATGTGAGGCCTCCCCAAGCTCTTCCCCAGCCCTGGGCCCCTGCCTACTTCAGGGAGGGGGTGGGCAAGAGACAGGAAGCCGGAAGCCCTAATCTAACCCAGGTCACAGTCCCTACCTCCTTCACCCAGTCTGCCCACCCCAGGCTGTTTCATAGCCAGAGCTCCCGACGTCGGAGAGGCCAGAGCCCCACTCACAGACCAGAGGGCCAGATGGTGAGTTAGGGGAAACACTGGGGAAAGGGAAGTGGGCCTTGATACTCCAGGGACCCAGGCCGGAGTGGCGATGCCTACTCCAGGCCCTCCATTCCAGGGCCAGCCAACTCCAGAGATGGACCAGGCCAGGCATTGCTATATCCTCCGTAGGCTCTGCCTCCCTGATCCCTATCTCCCAGGACTTACTTTTGACCCAATCTTGGATTTCACAGGAGTTGGGAACTCCCAGCATCTGCCCTGCAGCTTATAGTGTTAGTGAGTTATCTGGGGCAGTCAGAGGTGAAGGGACTCACCCAAGGTCACATAGCCAGAAGGGGGCACAAGCAGGCTTGAACCCCAATCCTGGTTCTCAGGGTATCCATCCACACAGTCTGGGATCTTGTGATGCCAGAGCTGGGCCCAAATGGCTCAGAGGGGATGGAGGGAGGCCAGAGCAGAGGGGCAGAGGCCAGACGTCTCGGGACCCTGGCCCCCTCCCTCTGTTCTTCCAGGGTCCACCGAGGGTGGGGAAGTGAGGGGCCAGAAATGGAGGCTTTCAGCTCTGCTCACCCCTGCAAGCCTATGCAAACACAGCAGCCTCCACCTGCTTTGTTCCAACCGCAAGTTTCCTCTGACAGAAGGCCTAGGCAGCAGCGGCAGCAGCAGCTGCCGAGGTAGAGGCCTCGGTCACATGCGTAGGGGCATCCCCCCCCCCAGCTGGCTGTGGGGAGGGAGGGGAGGACATTCTAAGCACTGAGCTCAGAGAAAGGCCCCAAGACTCCATCTCTGTCTCTGGGGAGCCCTCCAAGGGGAGGGGCCAGGTTGTCTCCGTACCTTGACCTAGGGCTGGACTTCAGGCTTGGATAAGAGGGATTCCCTTCTGGAGCACATTCTAGTCCAGAAAAGCCCTCCCACACTCTCTCCGGCCACCAGCCCTTTTACAGATGAAAAAACTAAGGGTCAGAGTGGACTTGCCCTGTTACATAGCTGGCAAGGACCAAAGCTGGGGACCAGAATCCCAGCCTTCCTGTCTAGGGCTCTTCTCTTTTTTTTTTGCTGAGGCTATTGGACTTAAGTGACTTGCCCAGGGTCACACAGCTAGTAAGTACCAAGTGTCTGGTTTGAGTCCAGATTTGAACTCAGGTCCTCCAGACTCCAGGGCCAGTGCTCTATCCATTGTGCCACCCAGCTGCCCCCAGGGCTCTTCTCTTGGGCTGAGTTCCAGGAACAGGGTGGGAGGAGGGGACCAGGCTGGCCTGGAAACTTGAGGAGCCTCCACCCTGGGCAGAGGTGACCATCCAGACTGTGGAAACCTCTGTCTGAGGCACTTTTCTACTTCATCTCAGCCTGACAAAACCCCTGTGCAGTAATATCATTCCCATTCTAGAGATGAGAAAAGCAAGCCTAGGTTTAGGCACCTGATCAGCCACAAGGCAAGTTGGTGGCAGGGAAGGACTAGACCTCATGGATTTTCAGTTAGATGGGACCTTTGAGTTCACCTCGCCAGCCTCCTGGCCTGGCCTAAGCAGCCAGGCCTTCTAGGTGCCGAGGCTCCAACCTGGCGCCTTCCCCCTGCTGCTTTCCCCGGGACACGAAGCTTCCCCACGGGGCCCTTCCCCACCTCTTCCCCTCCTCCCTCTCTCCAGGCTCTGTCCAGGCTCATGGGCCTGGTGGCGCTGGGAGCTCTGCCAGGGGTGCTGGGCTCCGAGGAAAGTGGCTCCCACAACTCCGTCACCGTGTGCCTGCTGGTGTTGTTACTGCTGATCCTGATGGTGGGCCTGGCCCTGGCCTGGTATCACCTTAGCCGGGAATCCGGGGGCTACTACCACCCCACCCGCCTGGGCACCTCCCTGTGGAGCCGGGCCTGCCGGCTGCTGCGGGCCACGGGGTGGCCCGGTGGCTCAGAAGGTCAGCCGAAGAGCTTCAGGACAGTATGGAAAAGCAGGAGGAGGAGGACGAGGAGGACGAGGAGGACGACTCAGAGCCAGAAGGGGAGAAAGAGAAGCAGCTTGGCCAGGACAAGAACACGGTGCCCAGGAGCTCAGGGGGTCCAGAAGCAGCCCAGGGGGAAGACCGCCCCAAGCAGGGGCCTGAGCCTGAGCCCTCCCATTCCGGGGGCCGCGCCGAGGCCCTGCTGAGTGACCTGCATGCCTTTTCAGGGAGTGCAGCCTGGGAGGATGGGGCAGGGACAGAGGGGGGCCACAGCCTCAGTGTCACCGCGCTCTAGGCATGGGGGGCTCTGCCTTTGCCTCCCTGCTGCCCACTTCTGCCACCAAAGCCACCAGGGGGTAAACAGGGCCTCCCCAGCCTTCTAGCAGCCCCGCTCAGCTCAGCCTGCCCACATCCTGAGTACTCTACAGTCTACTCCCACGGTCCTGAAGGCGTGAGAGCGCTACATGTCTCACCACATCGATCTTTGGTGGCACTGGCCCCCAGGACTGTGTACCACACAGCAATGCCCATCTGTCTCTGCACTGCCCCCTCCCCTTGCCCCAAACCAAGACCACTAAGCTGGCCCCGTCCTTGTAGATGTGTGGGCAAAAGGTCCAGGACGGGGGAGACAGCCCCCTTTGAAATAAAGACTCCTACACTGGACTCCTCTGTGCTTTCCTGGCTACCCCACTCCCGAGCCCCTTCCCTCTCCTGTACCTTCCAAGGGCAGCTGCCAGAGCAGACCCCAGATGCCCGCTCCTTGTTTGGGGGCTCCCCATGAACCAAGGAGCCCACGTCTGTCCCTACGCTCCCATGCCCCTGCCGTGCCCCCTTCCCAAGAAAGGAAGAGGCCCCAGCTAGTGCCATAATTCAAATATTTAATCTCCTAAAAGACACAGCACAAGCAGCTAAGGGCCTGGGAGGTGGGCACTCGCTGCTCCCTGAGGCTGCAGCCTGGTACTCCCTGTAGCAGTCAGTTTCCACGATTCTGTGCAAAAGATGCCCTTGTCCCAGGCCCCAAGGGCACTTGGTTCAGCCTGGCCCAAGGGGCCTACAGCACTTCCAGGCCAATGCCAAGAAATCCTTCTTCCAAGAGGTAAAGGGGCGATTTGGGTTGAGAGTTCAAAGGAGGCAAAGAGACTGCATGGACAGCCAGCATCATCCCCTCCTAGCGTCCAGAACGACCCCGACCCTTCTTGGATTTCTTGCCAGTGGGCGTCCGGATGGGAAGAGGGGCCGAGCTGATGGGAGGTGGAGGTGGGGGTAGGGGTGGGGGCAGCTCCATGGCCTCTGCTGGGCCAGTACTGGGTCGGAACCCTTCAAAGGGTGAGAATTTCAGGGGGCTGAGGGAGAAACCAAGACACAGTCACAGTCAGAGTCTTTATAGCCCCATGCCCGCCTGAGCCCCGGGACAACCTTCCCCTCCCTCCCACTCCAGCTAGCCCGCACCTGGCCATTTGAGGCCTGGGCATACCTGATGGGGGTCCGGGGACTGCTGTTGAGGCGTCGAGGGGACCGCAGCTTGGGCTGGAATGAGAAACCTTCCTTGATGCCCTCCAGGACGGAGGGGGCCACATAGGTGAAGCCCTAGCAGACGGCAGCAGGAGATGAATTACTCCTTCCCTGTTCCCGGCACTACTAGACCTCCCTTGTCCCTCAATCCTCCCCAAACACCTATGAGGGGCTCCTCACCAAGAAAGCCTGGTTGGCACTTTCACTGAGGGCCGTGTCATCAGGACTGTCCACGGGTGTCTGCTTCGTGAAGCGTGTGTCAAACTGGCTTACGTCCTCTTCAGATTGCTGCAGTGGGTGGAGGAAAAGCTCGCTGGGGTCAGGCTTATGCAGAGGGGGGCTCAGGACCTCCCCCTCAACACACACACACACACACTCACCAAGCAAGGCCGGAAGGGGGGTTCTACTTGTCGGGCCAACAGGTCTTCCCAATTGATATGGCGGAAGAAAGGGTGTTTCTGAAGAAAGAGAAGCTGGCCATGAAGGTCGACTCCCCCAATCCTGGACACAAGAGCCCTGCCCCCTCACCCCCCCCCCATAGGGCTCACTCCCAACCCCTGGCAGAGTGCCAGTGTGCTAGCCCCCAATTCCAGGCCATACCACCAACACATACAAAGCACTTACTATGTGTAAGACAAAGGAAAAAATGAAACAGACCCTGCCCTGAAGAAGCTTGTATTCTACTCTGTATGTGGGGAGGAAAATAGTACTGAGAACTAGGGGGATCTGAGGGAGAAGGCTTGTGGGAGGGGCCACCTGAGCTAGGAATCGGAAGTAGAGATTAGAAGACACCACGTTTTAGGAACAGGGCCTGTGAAAGGCCCGGAGGTGGGAAAGTGCCTATCTTGTGCAGACACCGGCCAGTAAGGCAGCTTGTGGAGAACTGAGCACGCATGAAGAAAAGCAACAGGAAATATGTCTGGGAACATCGGCTAGGGCCAGATTTAGGAGAAGTGGGGGGTGCAGAATTTTCAGACTGAGAAGTCTGGATTTTCTCTCTGCAGCAATAGTGAGCCACTGAAGATATGTGAGGCAGGAAGGGGTCATAACCAGCTCTGCTTCAGCGATCTGAACTTGGTGCCTGTGTGCATGGAGCCGCTCCAGTTCAAACCCTCCCAACGACACCTGACCCACCTGCACGTCCACGGCATCCCCAGGTCCACCCCCGAGTCGCTGGCTGGGGTTTCGCTTCAAAAACTAGGAAAGGGAGAGAAAGGGAGAGAAAGGGGTGTGGGCTGGGGGTGAGGCACCAGGCAGCCCCTGGGAGAACCAGAGGTCATCAGAGGTCATCAGAGTTGGGATGAACAGGTCTCCCTCTACCATCTCCCTGACAAGGCCGGCCAGCCTCCCAGCAAAGGTTAATCCTTGGGAAACGCACAGGCAAGAACACCCCACCCTCTGGGGCTTCCAGGCTGGCTCTCAGGGTCTGCCCCTTCCCAGCTGGGGAAAAGCTGACATTTCCAGGTTTGCAAAGCATTTCGTTTACATAGCTTTTCATTTAAGTCCCAACATCCTTTATGGGGGTGATGCCACAGCCATGATTGTGCCCATTTTACACATGTAGAAACTGAGGCTCTGAGAGGTCCAGGGTCGCTTGCCTCAGAGGTGAGAGCCGTCCCAGGCTTTCACCAGACCTCCAGAGGACTTCCCCAGTCTTTGGTCCACAGCCCTTTCTTAGTCGTAGACCTCAGGACTCTATGTTCCCTTTCTGAAAGTGGATAGGGTCTTGGGAATCTAAAGTCCTGGGTTCAAATCCAGCCTCAGACCCTTACTTAGATGTGTGACTCAACTGTTAATTGAGATGGCAGGGCTCAGTGACCCTCTCCTTTTTGGTATCTTTCAGCTACAACTATGATTGTAGGAAGGGCCCAGGCGGTCCCTCACTCCTACCCTGGTGACTCTGTGGGCCCCCTTCCCGGGCTGGAGGCTGGAGGTCACAGACAGACAGACACAGACACACACAGAGACACAGACACACACACAGAGACACAGACACACAGAGACACACACACACAAACACATACACAGAGACACACACACAGAGACACAGACACACACACAGAGACACACACACACAGACACGGACACATACACAGAGACACACACAGACACACACACAGACAGATACACACAGAGACAGAGACACAGACACACAGACACACACAGACACAGATACACACACACACACAGATACAGACACACAGACACACACACACACACAGAGATACAGACACACAGAGACACAGACACATACACAGAGACCCAGAGACACAGACACACAGACACACACACACACACACACACACGGAGACACAGACACATACACACAGAGACCCAGAGACACAGACACACACACACACACAGACACACACACACACAGACACACACACACACAGACACACACACACACAGACACAGATACACAGACACACACACACACACAGAGACACACACACACACGGAGACACAGACACATACACACAGAGACCCAGAGACACAGACACACACACAGACACACACACACACACACACAGACACACAGAGACACAGATACACAGACACACACACACAGACACACACACACAGAGACACAGACACACACACAGACACACACACACAGAGACACACACACACAAACACATACACAGAGACACACACACAGAGACACACACACAGACACGGACACATACACAGAGACACACACAGACAGACACACACACAGACAGATACACACAGAGACAGAGACACAGATACACAGACACACACACACACCACACACACACACACACACACACACACAGAGGCCCCTGATCTGGAGCTGCAGGGGCCAGGAGTCCACCAGGGGGAGGAAGCATCCAAGATCACCCAGGCTCTAAGCAAGAGAGCAGATTTCCCACCAGGTGGGGCTCTGCCCCAGGAGGAGGGCGCAGCACGGGGAAGAGCCTGAGGGCAGCCCCCAGCCCCACCTTCTTGAGGAGGTCCCGAGCATCTGGAGTGAGGTAGGGTGGCAGCGCCAGTTTCGCCCTGAGGATCTTGTCAATTGTCTTCTTCCGATTCTCTGCAGTGAAGGGTGGCTGGAGAAGGCAAACAGTGAACAGAGAACTTGCTGCTACCCTCCCGGGCCCTGCTCTGCCCTCCGTGCCCGCCCACCCTCCTGAGAAGACGGGGAACTTGCCGTTCCAGTGAGCATGTCATACATCAGGGCTCCCAGGCTCCACCAGTCCACTGCCCGGTTGTGGCCACTACGGGTGAGGATCTCAGGGGCCCTGGAGCAAGAAAGCCAGACATCAGGCTCCCACCTGCCGCGCCTTCACCCTGTCCTCCCCTCCCTCGGGCCCTCGGGCCCTCGCTCCTCACATGTACTCAATGGTGCCGCAGAATGTGTGAGTGACTGAGCCCTCATGGATAGACTCCTTACACAGGCCGAAGTCTGTCAGCTTGATGTGGCCTGGGGAAGAGAGGGCAGGCACAGTCAGTCAACAGGCATTTATTAATTGGATTAATTTGTTAATTTATTATTAATCAATTTGTTTATTTATAATTTCTCATTGGAGTCTGCTGCTGGTATTAGGGCTCCCTCTCCCAGGAGAAGCTTGGGCTCACCCTTTCCCGGGCTGTCCCACCCTTACCACCCACACCTACATACATACATACATACACAAACGCCCCAACAAACACGCCCCGCCCCCCCACTCCCACACACACACCTTGGCTGCTCAACATGATATTTTCGGGCTTAAGGTCCCGGTAGATGATGCCTTGGGAGTGGAGGTGGCCCAGGGCCAGTGTGATCTCCCCCAGGTAGAAACTGCAGAGACGAGAGAGGTCACAGGTGAGTGGGGGAAGGGGAGCCCAAGGCTGGCTCCCCACCCCCCCATCTGCCAAGCTATGCATAACAGAGACATCCAGGCACCCACCAGGCCGTGTCCTCCATGAAGATGCCCTCACGCTCCAGCTGCATGAAGAGCTCTCCTCCTGGAACACAAACACACCTTGCTGTGTGACCCCGAACCAGTCACTCCCCTCTCTGAGCATCAGTTTACTCACACAAAAAGAGCACCGTCACCCCTACTGGCCCTGCTTTTTTCAGGGCTGTTGGGAAGTAGAAGCAAACACAAAGCCTGTGCTCTGAGGTATGCGCCATTCCCTCCCAATGGCCTGTTCATGACTGCCAAAGTAAGGGGACGGTGGGGATGGGGATAGGCAGGCACCACTCTGGTGGCCACACTTTGAGGGCACTACAGGATGAGCTAGAGCCCTGCCACTGGGGCATCCTAGGATGAGCTAGAGCCCTGCCACTGGGGCATCCTAGGATGAGACAGAGCCCTGCCACTGGGGCATCCTAGGATGAGACAGAGCCCTGCCACTGGGGCATCCTAGGATGAGACAGAGCCCTGCCACTGGGGCATCCTAGGATGAGACAGAGCCCTGCCACTGGGGCATCCTAGGATGAGACAGAGCCCTGCCACTGGGGCATCCTAGGATGAGACAGAGCCCTGCCACTGGGGCACTCCAGAATGAGACAGAGCCCTGCCACTGGGGCATCCTAGGATGAGACAGAGCCCTGCCACTGGGGCACTCCAGAATGAGACAGAGCCCTGCCACTGGGGCATCCTAGGATGAGACAGAGCCCTGCCACTGGGGCATCCTAGGATGAGACAGAGCCCTGCCACTGGGGCATCCTAGGATGAGACAGAGCCCTGCACTGGGGCATCCTAGGATGAGACAGAGCCCTGCCACTGGGGCATCCTAGGATGAGCAGAGCCCTGCCACTGGGGCATCCTAGGATGAGCTAGAGCCCTGCCACTGGGGCATCCTAGGATGAGCTAGAGCCCTGCCACTGGGGCATCCTAGGATGAGACAGAGCCCTGACACTGGGGCATCCTAGGATGAGCTAGAGCCCTACCACTGAGGCACTCCAGAATGAGATAGAGCTTGCCGCCAGTCTGGAAGGCATACACCAGCTCCACAATGAAGGGGTGCCTCACGGCCTCCAGGATGCTTCGTTCGGCCCGCGTGTGGGCTGTGTCCTTAGCGTTGCGCATGATTTTTGCCTGAGAGGGCAGGGGAGAGGGGAAGGAGAGATGGAGAGTCAGACCCCGTTGGGAGCAGCCTCCTCCACTGGACTGGAGGCCTGAGCTTCCACCCCTCCCAGCTGGGCCAGGCTAACTGGGGTCCTGGCTCGGAGCCCCCGACCCAATCCCACAGGCTCTCATGAGGCCTCGGCTCTTCCTAGCTGTAGGACCTTAGACAAGTCCCTTCACTTTCTTCAAGCTCAGCTTCCAGTTCTGTAAAATAGGAATTATCCTTTCCTTAAGGGAAGGGCTTCAGCTGCCATAACCCTGGGCAGCTGACTTGGTTTCTCTCAGTCTCAGTTTCCCCCCTCTATGAAAGGAGGAGGTTGGCTCACAGATGTAGGCCTGGAAGGGACTGTGTAGGCCAACTAGTGCCACCCCCTAATTTTACAGATGAAGAAACTGAGCCCACAGGTGGTAAAGTGGCATTAGAGCTGGGAAGGTGACCTCTCTGGAGGCCCCGCTCCCAAAGGCCCGCCCCAGCTAGGCAATTGCCTCCACTCTCATGGATGGCACTCACTTTTCTCAACACTTTCATGGCGTATATTTTCCCTGCGTTGGTGCCTTGTACCTTCCGGACCTGGAATACCTGGAAGAGCAGGGTAGGGTGTGGGCTTGGAGCTTCCTGGAACTTCGGGAAAGGGCTGTGCCCACGGGAAAAGACACAGGTAGCCAGCCCCCTAAGGCAAGGGTGCTGTCACAAGGGCCCTACCCTCCAGGGAGATACCACTTTCCAGGGGCTACTCCATACCTTTCCATAGCCCCCTTTGCCCAGGACTCGGAGGAGCTCAAAAGAGTGGGGGCCAATGCGTTCGGGTCCAGGGTTCACGCAGGTCTCTGACAATTCCACCTCTTCATAGTGTCCCACAGGCCTGTGAGCATACTGTCACAGAAACGAAACCTCCAGGCTGCCCACTTTCCCATCAGTAACCCAGGAAAGCCCAAATCACACCCCCCACACCTCCTTCCGGGGCCCAGTCTCAGTCTCTGCCCTACTCACTCCACACCAGCGGTCCTCAATTCCACATCAACGTCCTAGGAGAGAAATTCAAGATCAGTGTCCTGGTTCTGCCAGCTCCGTCATCCCTGACTATGCGATGGCACCCAGGCCATATCCCTGTCCTGTCTCTTCCTAGAAAACAGGTCTTGGAGCAAGGTGACAGGAAGCAGGTTGGCATCACGGGCAGCCTGCCAGATTGGGCCACTCAAATTGAACCTCAGACACTAGGTATGTGACCCTGGGCCTCAGTTTCCTCATTAGTAAACGACATGACTAGACTCAAGGGCTTCTTCCTTTCAGCTCTACATCAGAATCCCACAATCTCATAAGGTTCAGAGGGACCCAAATCCCACAGAGGACTGCAGTAAGAGGTATGAGGTACTAGGCAAGGGAGGGAGGGAGAGGCAGAAAGGTGAGAATGAAAAAAGGCCAAGTCAAGGAGGGGAAGCCGGCAGAGGCACAGACTCCAATCAGGCAGGGCCAGGGTTAAGCTGCAGGGTGAAGCCTGGGGAGGCGAGATAACTCAAGGAAGAGAGGGCTATCCACAGGGCCAGAGAAGCAGGAGGGATGGTCTCTGGGAAACAGGAAGGGAACCCTAGAATCCTGGGGTAGGGGATGAAGGAGGCCTCCTGTATGAATATACAGGAGGCTAGGAAAGATGCTAGAGAGGAAGGAGGGCGCTGAAGGGAACCAAGCTCTAATGGGCCTGGAGAGAGATGGAGGAAGGGAGGGGGGAGCCTCATTTGTGCAGCCAGGGCAAAAAGACACCATCAGAAGGGACCCAGAACCGCAGAACACTGGGGCTGAAGAACTCAGAACAGATAAATCAGTCAGACGGAGCGACCTTCAACTTCTGAATGCCGGCCGTCTGAGCAGACCCCTCAAAATGCTGAGGGTCAGAGCAGGACCTCAGAATTTAGAATATTCACGTCAGAGCAAAGATCCTGTCCCCCAAGAATGATGAGTGTCAGAGAGAGGGATCCCATTATTTAAAACGCAAAGTATCAAGGGAGGGGAGGGACCTTGGAATTTAGAACGATGAGTGTCAGAGAGAGTGGACCTCAGATATTAGAACGATGAGTATCAGAGTGGGAGGAACCTCAGAACTCAGGAATGTCAGAACAGAGAGCTTTCAGATCGGGGAGGAACTTGAACGTAGTGTCAGAGAGGAGAGACCTCAGGACGTGCAGTAGCCAAGAAGGGAGGGACCTTGGAATGTTGAGTGTCAGAGGAGAGGGGCCCTCAGAAAGTTAAGTATCAAAGGAGGGGGACCTCAGATATTAGAACGATGGGTATCGGAGTAGGAGGAACCTCAGAACTTGGGAATGTAGGAACAGAGAGCTTTCAGATCAGGGAGGAACTTGAGAACGTAGAGTGTCAGAGCAGAGAGACCTCAGGACCGGCGTAGTTCCAGAAAGGAAGGACCTCGGGACGCAGAACTCAGAGGGTCAGCGCTGGGGGACCTGAGAACGTGGACTGTCAGCGCAGACTCCGCCCCCTCCCCCCCAGGACTGCGGACGCAGAGGGTCAGTCCGGCGGGCAGGGAGCAGGGAGCATCTGAGTGCGGCACCCTCACTTCACAGACGGGTAAACTGAGGCCCAGAGAGGGGCGGGCGGGCACCTTACCGCGGGGCTGAGCTCCGGCTCGCCGTCGCCCTCGCTGCCCTCTTCGGTCTCCAAGTCGATATCGAACACGGCCGCCATGGCAGCCCCGGCTCGGGCGCCGGGGCCCCGCGTCTCGCGTCCCGCGTCCCCCCGCCCGCCGGGTCCGGCTGAGCGCGTGCGTCTGTGCGTAAGGGCGTCACGGTCCCTCGGAGCCGGGCCGACTCCGCCACCTCCCACCGCCTACACGGCCCGGAAGGGAGGTGGCGTCCTTCCCGGGGGCTTGTGGGAGTTAGAGTTCTGCCGGCCCCGTGGGCTGGGCGGGGGTCACCCTTCCTCCGCTCCAAACCGATCGCTGCTCAGATCGCAGCAGTTCCGAGGAATTCAGTTCTTGTCTGCTCAGTTCAGTTTGCTCCAGTCCAGTTGGATTCACTTCCGTTTGGTTCTGCTTAATTCGGTCCCGTTCAGCTCGCCGCCCTCGGACGGGGGCGGGCCAGGGAGATTCTTCCCGGGGTGAGTTCACTCGAACGAGCCTTTATTGGAAGCGTTGGAGGGCGTCTCCCCAGGTGTGGACCTGCTCAAGGCATCTTAGTCAGAGGACTAAAGACAGCTCGGGATGAAATCTCCGGGACCTCGGAGGGTCTAGGCTCGGAGGAGGGCAGACTCGGAGTCAATCAATCAATCAACGCGGATGTGATTAATTTGATCAACCATTGATTTGATTAATCATTGATCCCGACGTGAAGGGAGCCCGGTTTGCGCTGGCGCGCACAGTAAACCTGCTCGGCCCTTTCCGAAACTTGCTCTCATGCCTTTCTTTCAGAATCCGAGGAGGGGACAGGCTTGGGACAAGTGTCATTCTCATAACACTGACTTGCTCACATTACAACACTCGAATTGACAATTAACTTCTGAAATTTTGAAATTACGAAATGAGGGCGGGCACTCCAGGTTCTTTGGGTACTCTCTGGGGTACATGATGGCAGCGGCAGGTGGGGGTGCAACCACACAAGCAGTGAAAGGGGCACAGAAGCAGAAGAGAGGCAGCGGGACCAAGGAGGGGAGGGGCATGGGAAGGGGCAGGGAGTCACTCCGCCAAGCAGGGATTAGAACTGGGAACACTGAGCAGCCGGCACCCATGGAGATGGAGGAGGGCTCCGAGACACGAGGCCTTTTTCTGGGGTTTTTGGGGGAAAGGACTGACTCCTATTTCTGCCACCTTGGGTTAGTTCATCCACATAACCCAAATCACCGTTCTGCTGGTCTGTCTGGAATTCGTCTGGGATTCATATATCGGTGGACCAAGAGCCCTGAGGGCAGCGCCCCGATGGCTCCTGGTGGTTCAGCATACATCACAGGACGCGAATGTTGGTTACAATATGACGCAATTTGTAATTATGCTCCTCTGGTCTTTGGGAAGGCCCCTTCCCAATCTTATTTCCTGCTATTGAGCCCTTCCGCGGGCTACTTCTAAACTTAATGTACTGACTAGAAGAGGAGGGACAATGGGGGAATCAGAACAAGATACAATGTTAATACACCATCATTGTACCGAAAGTACTTTGTAAACCTCAGGCACTACCTGTATCACGATCGTTAGTGCGGTCCAGTCGTGTCCGACTCTCCGGGACCCTGTTTGGGATTTTCTCCAAAAAGATATTGAAGCGGTGTGCTTCTCCAGCTCATTTTACAGATGAGGAAACTGAGGCAAACAGGGTTAGGAGACTTGTCCAGGGTCACACAGCTAGTAAGTGTCTGAAGCCACATTTGAATTCCGGTCTTCCTGACTTCGGCTGGCACTTTATCCCACTGTCCTGTGGGGATACAAAAGCAGAGACAATCAGGTAGCTTATAGTCTAGGGGGAGAGGAGACACATAAGGTCTTGGTGGTCCAGGGTACTTTGGTTTGAAAGTTACAGAGATGATGAGTCAGGGCCCCAGGGGAGCAAAACAACACATATTTCCCACAGAGAAGCTGCTAGAGAGGAAAGCAAAGCTTAGAGTCAGTTTGCAAATGGTGGACCACAGGAGGCATTATCTACCAAATCAGGAAAGCAAGCAGCCTGTGGAAATAGTCCAGTCCCCCTCCCCCATCCTCTCAACTAGGAACCTTGCCCTCCCCCCCCCACCATGGAGGCCACTAGTCATTAGCTCCCTCTTCTTATCTTGTTATCTCTCATCTAGGGTCATTCTTTCCTCCTTCACCCCTGTTTGGTATGATGAAGTAAGCCTCTGTCCTTGCCAGGGCTAACTCCTCTACCTGTTCAATGGATCCCATTCCATACCCTCTCCTCGGGTGTGAGACAGCGCTCTCTGTGTCATCCCCACTCTATCACTTCAGTCTCTCCCTGACCACTGGCTCCTTCCCTGTTGCCTACATGCATGCCCATGTTTCCCCCATCTTCAAAAAGCCATCATTTGATCTGCCCATCCCCTATAACTATTGTCTTTTATCTCTTCTGTCCTTTGGGGCTAGACTCTTGAAAAACCATCTACAGTAGGTGCCTCCACTTTTTCTCCTCTTATTTTTTTAGCCCCCTACATTCTGGCTTCAACCTGTCAATCCAGCAAAACTCCAAAGTCACAAATGTCTCTCATTTGCCAAACCCAATGACCTTTTTTTCAGTGCTCATTCTCTTTGACCTCTGCAAGCCTCTGACACCATTGCTCACCCTCTTCTCCTTGATCTTCTCTTCACTCTGGCTTTTCAGGACACCACCTTCTCCTGGTTTTCCTCCCACCAATCAGACCTGTCTCCTTTACTGGATCCTCCTCTATATCATGGACATCCCTCAGGGCTCTGACCTGGGCCCTCTTCTCCCTCTAAACTGTGTCACGTGGTGATCTCATCAGTTCCCATGGACTTAATCACCATCTCTATGCTGATGACTCTCAAATCTGCCTTTCCTACCCCAACCTCCCCGATGATCTCCAATGACCTTTCGGACATCTCCACCTAGATATCCAATAGACATCTTAAAGTTGACCTGTCCAAAACTGAACTTTGGATCTTTCCCCCTAAACCCTTCCCCTTCCTAACTCTCCCAATACGGTCAAGGGCACCACGTGCCCTCAGTCCCTCCAGGCCTGCAATGCTCGCTCTCTCCTCCTCTCCTCCCTAGTTTCCCTGGCTTCCTTCAAGTCCCGTATTCTCCAGGAAGTCTTTTCCAAGCTCTCTTAATTCTAGTGCCTTCTCTCTCCAGTTGTTGCCCACTTGCCTTGTATATAGCTTGTTTATACTTAGTTATTTTCTTGTTTGTCTCCCCTGTTAGACTGACCTTTTTGAGGGCAGGGTCTGTCTTTCACCTGGCAAACAGTGTGTGGCATGTAGTAGGTGCTTAATAAATGTGTATTGCCTATTGAGTAGAGTGGGAGGTCCAGAGCTGAAAGGGTTAAGTTCCCCTCTAAGGCTTAAGATACACTTGTGCCCCCAGCATAGAGACAGCTGCAGTACCACCCAGACAACATTGCTTGCTAACTCTTAGAGTGAGCCTTAAAGCACCTCCTTGGGCCACCAGATGGCACTCATCTTCCTATCCTAGCTGGCTTCCACTGAGCATGTGCAGGTGACCTCCAGCCCTCTCAAGATTTTGGGGCATGTAATCATTTCAATAATAACTCACAATCTTCTCTTGGCTCATGCCCCCGTCTACTTGGACCCCACTGTCCTTTAGCTCCCAAAGCATTCAAATCAGTCTAGAAGTCAAGAAGAGCTGGGTTCAAATCTTGTCATAAAATTACTAGCCTCAGTTTCCTCATTCTACAAAATAAGGGGCTGGTACTCCATGATCTTGTACAGTGTAACACTGTTAACATCCCAGCAGCAGGAGTAGCTCCAGCTGGTAAAGATCAACACCCCACCCTCTTCTGCATGTGACTTCTTGGGTCTTGTAGAGAATGGGCAGACAGACACATCCAAAGGCCTTTGCAGAGAACTGCTATCATGCCTTCTCGGTCTCAGAGTCAGAAGGGACTGTAACTGACAAGGTACCACAATGGCCTCATCCCATTCCCCTCTGCTCCCTGACTAGGGGCCGAGCAGAACCCACCAACCTGCTGTCCGATTCTTTAGCAGGGACCCTGGGGTCTCCTCCATGCTCCATGCCTCTGTCCAGTGTCCTGCAGCCAGAAAAACCAAACACCAAAAGACAAGGCCAGCAGGGTCAATATCACAAAGCTCTGTGCAATTAGATATTTATTAATATCTTTTGTTTCTGTATTGCCTAGATTTCTCCCCTTTTTGGTGAGGCGATTGGGGTTACGTGACTTGCCCAAGGTCACACAGCTAGTAATTGTTAAGTGTCTGAGGCTGGATTTGAACTCAGGTCCTCCTGACTCCAAGGCCAGAGCTCTATTCACTGGCCACCTAGCTGCCACCAAGCCATCTCTTATAACAATTTTTTTTAAAGAGAGGAAGACAAGAAAAAATATTTGGCAAAACCAATCAACATATAGAAAAAAAGAATATTATATGCAATATTCCACATGCAAGGAGCAAAGGAGTAGGGGGAAGTGTCTCTTCCTGACTCTTCTTTGAGGCAAAGCTTATTCTTCATTGTTGCCTAATATTGGTTTCAATTGTTTTGTGGTGGTTGCTTTTTCAGTTTCCATGTTATTAGAGTGTCTCTCTTTCCCAGCTCTGCTTACTTCTTTCTGATTCAGTTTATGTAAGTCTTCTCACGCTTCTCTGTATCCATTCACTGTTCATTGTTTCTTACAATACAGTCATATTCTATTACATTCATGTGCTAGAGTTTCTTAAGCTGTTTCCAAAGTAAATGGGTATTGACTTTGTTTTAAAGTCTGCCACCACAAAAAAAAAAAGTCCTGCTATAAATATTTTGGTGTCTATGGAGCCCTTCTTTCTGTTAATGACTTCCTCCTCGGGGTATATCATGCATCTTTTAAAAAGTCTCACCAGGGATGGCGATTGAGCATGACCCTGACAGGACCTGGAAGTTCATGGTTTTCTCTCCCTCACTTCCATCTTCCAAGATCTGTGAAAATGCTAGGCTATGGAAGGCAGAGACAGTGGCAAGCCCCATGTGTCACCTCTATATGCCACGGCCTAGGACTCCTGGCTCTGAGTCTGTACAGCCTGCTTCCATTGCAACTCTTTCTCAAAGATCACCCTCTCTGGCTCAGCCTGCTGTCTCTGTGGTTTCTCTGGGCATCTCAGAATATAGCTCCTGATTATCTAAGTCTCCACAGACACAGGTGGAAGAGCCCCATGTCCTGGTCAAGCACCCACCTCACAGTGGCATGTCACCCCCCAAAAAATGCTGAATATTCCAAAAGGTACACAGTGGCCCATAACCAATCCATAAAAATTCTCCTCTCCTCTTTGGTGACTCCCATCTTCCCCTGAGGATCTACAGTCCTCCAGACTCATAAAACCATCCTGTGATCACACACACACACACACACACACACACACACACACACACACCCCTTGAGAGAAACAAACAAACAAAAAGAATATGCAACTGTTAAAGTCACCAGTGGTGACTCCCAGTCCACAATGGATAAACCATCAAAGAATATTAACAACTGGCAAAAGGAAAACACAGATGATGAATAACCACTTTAAAATGGTCAGCCATATTAAAAATCAGAAATGAAAATCCATCTAACTTTGAAGTACCTCTTTACACCCATCAAAGTGGCCAGAATAATAACTCAGTACTGATAAGGTTATGGAGCAATAGTTAACTTATTTGTTATGTATAATATACACACACACACACACACACACACACACACATAGCAAATAGAAAAGGGGGAGGGGAGAAAACAGTGAATTGTCCATAAGGCCCCCTGCTGTCTGCATATTGACTTAGTTTCAAAATGTATTTTATTGTATTTTTCTCATATTGTTAAATATTTCCCAATTGCATTTTAATCAGTAACTCTGGAGTGTTGTGAGCCAAAC
Source organism: Phascolarctos cinereus (assembly GCF_003287225.1). Taxonomy (NCBI): domain Eukaryota; kingdom Metazoa; phylum Chordata; class Mammalia; order Diprotodontia; family Phascolarctidae; genus Phascolarctos; species Phascolarctos cinereus. The sequence continues at coordinate 258,017,167 of NW_027556402.1, read as the reverse complement.
ACGGCATGCTGCCTGTTTGACCCCTCGATGTAAGAGCAAGGGACTTCACCTATATGGCAGCTGGGAGGTGAAATGGATAGAGCATCAAGCCTGGAGTCAGGTAGTCTCACCTTCCTGAGTTTAAATCTGGCCTCAGACACTAGCTGCAGGACCCTGGGCAAGTTACTTCACCCCGTTTGCCTCAGTTTCCTCTTCTGTAAAAGAGCTGGAGAAGGAAATGGCAAACCACTCCAGTATCTCTGCCGAGAAAACCCCAAATCGGGTGTGGAAGAAAGACTGAAGAAGGGAGAGGCCTGAAGCAGAAAGGCGGATTAGGCTAGAGTCCAGACAAGTGGTGAGAGTTTAAACTAAACTCTGGGTGTGACTGTAAGAAGATAAACCTCCCTGATTGAGCTAGCCACCTCTTGCCTACTACTCCTTGTGATCCTATCTGGGGTTGGGATTAAGATTACGTTTAGCTCTACCTAGTTTCAAGGGAACGAGATGCCTCCGCGCAGGGTAGCTCCTGGTCTCCCCCCCACACACACACACACGTCTTTCCTTCCTCCTTTTGTGTGTCTCCCCCCCCCCGGCCCCCCACTATATTGTAAGATCCTTAAAGGCTGGGACTTTCTTTTGATTAATTGGGAGTCACCAAAGAGGAGAGGAGAATTTTATGGATTGGTTATAGGCCACTGCGCACCCTTTGGAATATTCAGCATTTTTTGGGGGGGTGACATGCCCCTGTGAGGTGGGTGCTTGCCCAGGACATGGGGCCCTTCCACCTGTGTCTGTGGAGACTTAGGTAATCAGGAGCTATATTCTGTGATACCCAGAGAAACCATCGAGAGGGAAGGGGCACACAGTAGGCGCTTAATGTTTGTCGGGTTGGATCACTGGATTGACTCTACTGCACCACCGCTACCCAGCTACTCAGATCACCAGTCTCAGCTCCCTCGCCCCCTCCCAAAACCAGAGATGGAATGTCATCCCTCCCCACCCACTCCCCGCCCCGGAAGAAGGAAGTGGGCTAGTGCAGTAGAGAGTGCTTTTTGAGACGCTGAGAATCAGTGCCAGACTCCAGAGACCTTCACAGCGACTTTATTTACCAGGTGCTCTTCTCCGAGTGTTACAGCAAGAGAATTAAAAAAAAAAAAAAGCAAAAACAAATACGTTGGCGCAGGCGCAGTGGTCCGCCCGGTCCCCGGCCGGCTTGTGGGCTCGCTGGGTGACTTCTCTGCTGGGAACGTTGCCAAGGAAAGGGTGACGTCATGGAGACTTTAAGTCTAGAGGAGACGATTGCTTAAAGGGCACCTCCGAGTTTTCTGCGAACCTAGGACTAGAGGGCCAGGCGGCAAGCAGAGCCCTCCTGTGTGGTAGGGTCACTCCAGGGAAGGGGAGAGGGCAGAGCCCTGAGCTAGGAGACCCAGCTGTGTCCCTAGTTAGCTTTGCCCTGTCCCTCTCTGGACCTTAGTTTGCCCATCTGTAAAATGAGAATGTTGGATTAGACTCTCTGGTAAATCTATTCTGGCTGAGTCCTAGGAGCTACTCTGTGCCCAGCTTGAGACTCTGGGCTAGCACTTTCCCCCTCTGAGCCTCCTGGTCAAGCGAGACGATTGCTTGTGTCCTACTTCCAGTTCAGGACTTTGGGCTCCCTTTGAGTGACCCTTGGACTAGAAGCAGGTTGGTAGAAGCAGTAGGGCAGCCATACGCCGGTTTTTAGTGGGGAGGGGGTTCCACTGGGAACTGAGATGGTCCCAGTGAGCAGCCAAGTCATTAACATTGGGCTTGAAAATAAGACTTTTAATGAAGCTAGAAGGCCTGACCTAAGGGCAGAAAGACTAGGGGGAAGAGGCTTGGGGGGAGGGGGAGCCATGTTAAAGCTGTGGATTTCTAGGATGACTAAAGCAGGCAAGTCCCCCCAAGAGCACCTACTCCCAGACTTGTTAGCACAGGGGCTGAGCCCCAGCGAGGGGGAGAAGGAAGGAGCTCTGAGCTTCTGAGTTTAGTCACTGACACCTGTGGGGTTTCTTCTGAGCACAGCCCAGGACTTAGGGGCCATTGCCACTGTCCTCCCTGAGAGGTACATCTCTGTCAGGGGAAGGGTGATGTCGCAGGAGACTAACAATTTCTGTCCAGCATCCTTCCTAGGGCCCAGTGAGAACTGGAGATGTAGAAGACTGTCCCGGATCCTTGCTGTTTTAGAGAATGGGAGGTATAGGAGGAGGGGAGAAGAGTGACAGCTGATCTGGCCTTGGGATTGGGAGGGGGTGCAGCAGGGGGCATTCATTCCAGCCAGAGGGAGGAAAGAGGAAAAAGCAGCTCCAGGTTTGAGAGGCTTTCCCTGCCAGTGGAAGCATGGGGCGCCTCAGGCCCCAGGAAAGAGTCTGGGTCAGGGGGAGGAAAGGAAGGGCCTAAAGGACCTGAGAGGTGGAATAGGCTGAGGGTGCAGTGGGTGAGGGGGCCGGCCTGGCCGAGAGACTGCTGAGAGAGGGTTGATGTAGTAAGGTGGGCTGGGTTCAAGGCCTGACTCCTAGACCCCAGGGACTTTGGGCAGTCACTTATCCGCTGGTAGAGCCCTTGAGGGGGAAATAGGAGGGCTGGGGGATGGATCTGTAAGCTGCCTCCCAAACTTTTATCTAGAAGGCAAAAATAAAGTTCAGCTTGGCCACAGAGCAGTGTACTTATCCGCGCCAAGCTAAAGATGAGAAAGAGAAGAATTCTCTCCTTCTCCCCCACCCCTCCACCTTCCCCCCCCAACCCCGTTCTCCATCTCAGCCCCTCAGGGGGCTTTCCGAATCTCGATATCCTCTCTTGGAAGCGCTGCCCTCTTCCTCCCGGACATTTACTTTGGGGGCCCCACCCCTGCCTTCCCCAGTCAATGCTGGACTCTTTGGAGAGCCCTACCTCCTTCCCAGGACCCACCGATATCCTGGGGCCCCACCCCTTTCCTCTCCGGTCTGGGACAGCCTACCCTGGGACTCCACCCCCTCTTCCTTCCCAGCTAATGATGGCCTTGCCCTAGGGCCCCCTCCCCCTGCCCCCACTGCTATTTGAAATGAGACAAGAAATGGGCTACGGGATAGTTTGGGGAGTCGATGCCCAGGCCCTGGCAGAGCCCTAGCAGGCGCTGTCGGGCTTCGGTGGGGCTGCTGCCCGAGCAGGCTATACTGCAGTAAGGCTCCTCGTACTCTCCAGGTACCAGCTCCTCCTCTAGCAGGTTGAGGCGGATGAGGCCCCGCTCGTGCAGGGCCTGGAGAGCCTCCCGGCTGGCCGTAGAGCTGAGCGCCTGCAGGTGCTGGGATACCACACACATGACTCCCACCAGGTAGGCCCGGGCTCTGGGCTGGGCAGGCAGGGCGGGTGGGATGCCACAGGCCACCATGGCAGCCGCCAGCAACAGGTCGACCCCATACAACTCCTGGATCCAGTCCCGCAGGTAGAAGCCCCCCATGCGGGGGTTGATCTCAATCAGCCGAGGCCCCGCAGCGGTCAGCTTCATCTCCACATTGAAGACGCCGTCCAGCAGCCCACAGCCTAGGCAGCACTGGTAGGCAGCCTGGATCAGCTGGGCTTCCCGCTCCGGGGCCAGCCCCGTGGGCATGCAGGCTGCCGTCTCCGTGAAGCCCGGGAGGCGGGTGGGGCCGTTATCAGAGACGAAGGCCCCCAGCAGCTTCCCTGAGAATATCACTACGTCTATGTCATGCTCTGTGCCTGCAACGAACTCCATCAGCAACATGGCATTGCCCCAGCCCAGCCCGATGCCAGGGTGGTCAGCCTCCCCCTGCAGGTCCTGGGAGATCTTGGCGAAGTGGGCCCGGCATTGAGAGGCATCATGGACCAGCCGCACACCCACCGCGCCTGCTCCAAACTCCAGTTTCATGACCCCAGGAAGGGGCACCAGCCGGGCAGCGCGCTCCACATCCTCAGGGACCTCCAGCGGGCAGCAGGGCACCGCATAGAGGGATGGGGCAGGCCAGCGAGGGCTGCGGCAGCGCAGCAGATGAGATTGCGTCTGGCTCTTCTGCTTTGCCAGGCTCATGGCAGCTGGGGGGCAGCCCCGGAGGCCCAGCTCCTTGCAGAGCAAGGCTGTCAGCACCAGGCAGTCGTCCCAGTAAGAGAGGCAGCCATCCAGCTGCAGGCCCCGGGCCCGAACCAGCTCTGCCAGGTGCCGGGCATTCTCTTCATCGCGCCGGTGCTCTGTCACGTCAAAGTGGATAAAGGTCTGGACCAGTTGAGAGGCAAAATGGTTGGGATCTGACTCTACCAGGTGTAGCTGTGAGAACAGAAGACGGAGAGTGTGGCCTCCTCTGCCAGACCAGCCCTCTCTCCTCCCTTCCCTGCTCACCAGCCCACAGGGTAGGGGCCTCAGCCTGGAACTCTGTATCTCCCTGTGCAGTGCTTAGAGCCCTGGACCTGGGGTCAGGAAGACCTGAGCTCAAGTCCAGCCTCAGCTGTGTGCCCCTGGGCAAGACACTTAACTGCTGCTTGCCTCAGTTTTCTCATCGGTAAAATGGGGATAATAATAGCACCTACCTCCCTGGGTTGTGGTGAGGAGCAAATGAGACAATATTTGTAAAGCACTTAGCACAGTGCCTGGCACATAGTAGGCCCTTAATAAATGCTTGTTTCCTTTCTTCCTTCCTGGAAGCCATGACACACAAGGATTGTTTGGAGGAACTGGGCGTGTGGAGGACGAAGAAGAGAAGAGAAAGCTTGGGTGGGTGAGGAGGAAGGACTGCCAGCTTTGAGGATCTGAAGGATCAGCCACAGGTAAAGTGGCTGAGGTTCGCCCTTGGGGCCTCGGGAGAGCTGACCTGGGAGCTATCGGGAGGGGCAGCAGGGAGGAAGATTTGGGCTCAGAAATGCCTGAGTGCAGTGGACTGCTGCAGGAAGTCATGAGTTCCCCAGCACTGGAGGTCTGCCAGCAGACACTGGAGGTGTCCTCGGGAGATGTAGAGGAAAGTCCTGTTCAGCAGGGGTTAGACTCAGACGCCTCTGAGGTTATCTCTCACTCTGAAGCCCTGGGAGTCTAGGATTCTGTCTTTCTAGCATCAGCCTCCTCAAAGGCCCAGCTACAGCCCCTCTTCCACCCGTCTATGGACGCTTCTCCTTCAGAATGCCTTATCTGTCAGCGTGATAGCAAAGCTGTTTCCTGGGCAGATGACCTGAAGGAGGAGGCCTTCCTTCAGGCCTGCCTGCTGTGACTGCACCTCTGTAAAAGGACAGGGTTAGATGGGACTTCTCGGATTTGTCAGTAGATGAATAGGGGTGGGAGGGAAGGACTCGAATCGTCCTTGGGGCCACGCAAAACCAGGTGCCCTAGATGTCAAACTGTGGGACACCCTTTGGACAGTTACCTTTCTCTTGGTCCCGCCCACAACAGATCAGCCAACCCCAGCGCCCAGGGTTCTCCTCCCTCTATTGTTCCACGGCACAGACCCTGGCTTCTCCGCCCTCCTTCGGCTCACACTCCATGCGCACCCCACCTGTAGAGACCCTGCCCCTGACCACGCCCCCACGCTCAAGCCTTCCCTCCATTGGCTCGGCCCCTGCGTGGGCCCCGCCCCCTCACCTTGAGCCCGTAGTCCCGGGCCGCCTCCCACACGAACTTCTTGCTGTAACCGCCTGCGCCCACCACCAGCAGGTGCTTGCCCTCCATGAGGTGGCGCGCCGAGCGCCGCAGCATGGTCTCCACCAGGGGCCCCGCGGCTGCCCACTGAGAACGCTGGCCCCGCCGGGCCCACTGTCCCTCCAGGAGCCCGCAGGCTTCCAGGCATAGGCAGTTGTTGAGCTCCAGGAGCACAGGGCTCAAGGAGCCTCCGGGGCCCATGGGCGTCAGCGCCAAGTCCACACCTGCTGGGGCAAGAAGGAGCCAGAGTTCAGCGAGACGGGCCGCCCTGGATCGCCCCCAGCCCTGGAGGTCCTGGCCCTTGGCGGCTCCTGAAACAAGCAACTGTAGGGCGCAGAGGCCTGGGACACCTCCATCCTAGCCCTGAGGGCCAGAGACCTTCTGTGACTTCTGCGCCTAGACGTCACCTGAGGTCGTCTGGAGTCCAATGTGGGGTGCAGAGGACACTGACTCCTGGGGCTAGGACAAACACGGGAACCTGGGACGTACTGCCACCTGGGGCTGTCGGGAGTCCAACGCACCCTTCCCACCACTTTTACCTGGAGGCGCAAGTCGCAGGTGCCCATTTGGGGGCCTGCAGACCCCATTTTACCCCCTCCCCTATGCGCATGCCTAGGAGTGGAGGGTTCCGGACCTGAACACCTGGGACTGGAACCACCTGCACCTGCCATGGGCCCTCCCCAAAGTTGCTGCCTGGAAGCAGGCGTCCAGGGACTCAGTGGTTAGGGCAACAGAGGTGGGGCTGAAATTCCCATTTTGCCCAAACTCTGCGTCTGCGGCGACCCTGTTTCCAGGCCCCAGAGGCCGGGGACTCACCGAGAACGTCTGTTTGCGCCTGGCGGGGCCGCCCCGCTCCTCAGGGCTCAGCGAGGCCTCGAACTCCAGCACGGCTCCCAGGGCGGCTTCGGCAGCCTCCCGCACGACGCCGCAGGGCCTCCACGGTGGCCGGCTCGCTCAGCCCACACGCGGCCAGAGCAGTGTCCAGGCTCTGCGTCAGGGCTACTTGGTGTCGCAGGGGCTGCTCTGGACGGCCCACACTGCACACCATCTGGGGGCCAGGCAGGGTTGGTGCTCAGCCCTCTCTCCTCACTCCCCGCAATGGCCCCCATCAGCCTGGGAGCTGAAGCTCCAGAGTTCAGAGTGGGATGAGCGTCTGGGCTGTGGGTGCTCTCCCCTCATTCTTTCTCCATTCCTGCCCTCAGAAGCCTTCACTGGCTCCCGTTGCCCAGCGAGCCAATCCTTCACCCGGCATTCAAGGCCTGTCTGTCTGGTCCCAGCCTCCCTTCCTAACTTTCTCCTCGCTGGGTCCTTCCTTCTGTGAGCTCTGTGCCCACACCAGCCTCCATTCTGTCCCCAACACACGAGGCAGGGCACTTGACCCTACTCCTTTTTCCACTGGTAAAATGAGGAAGTTGGCCCAAATAATGTTTCTCTTCCAAATCTCACGCCCTCTGTCTGAAAGGCATTCCTTCGGCCCTCTCTGCTGTCCCCCTAGCTGGATTCTACCCATTCTTCTAGGCCCACCTCCTATCAGAAGCCCACCCTCAGACTCACAAATTTAGGGGCCAGTCAGCTAGGCCAATTCCTTGGTTACAGAGGGAGAAGCAAGCATAGAGGCCTCTTGGCATAAGAGTAGCAGGTAACAGAAAGGAAGCCAGGTCCTCTGGACAGAAAGCGTGGAAAGAGGCCTGCCTCTGGAGTCAGAGGATCCGGGTTCAAAGCTTGTCTTTGCCGCCCATCTCCAGAAGCTTCCCCCTGTCCCTCTCCCTCCTCCAGCTGCCCTGGCCTGAGTCTGCTTGGCCCTGGTGGGCGCTCCTTCTCTGGGCAGCAATGGGCAAGCAGCCCTAGGCTGATGCTCGGGTGCTCCAAAAGGCTGGAGGATCCTGGGGTCCCTTTGTAGCCCCATTGGGGGTCCCCTTTCTTACCTGACTCATCAAAGGCCGATCACCCTGGGTCCTGCACACTACAGCACAGGCCCGAATGGCCAACTCTGGCAGAAATGAGAATAAGGATCAGAAACTATACAGCTGCAAAGCCCTTCACAGGCTTCTTGTCCGAGGAGCCCTGTCATGCAACTCTTCTTCCCTATTTGGACCTGGGATTTTTGTTGTTGTTTTGTTTGGGTAAATGGAACTCCTGGTGTGGGTTCTCCTTCCTCCAAGGTGGACTGGCCACTCACTGGCAGCTTAGTCTTAGAGAGTCACTTGAGCCTCACAATGATTTGTCCAAGTTCCATGGCTGGTATGTGCCAGAGGAAGGCTCTGAACTGACTCCACTCACTACAGCAAGTGTTATCTCCACTTTGGAGATGAAGAAACTGAGACTCTTAGAGCTACAGTGATCCGTCTGTGACCATACCTGCTAGTTAAGTGTGTGAGTTGGGATTTGAACCTAGCACCCTTTCAACTACAGCACAGGTGTTCACAATCCTGGGGTTGAGGTAAATGAAGCCCAGGACCACAAAGCTAGAAAGTGGAGGTCTTCAGATTCCGTGGGAGGGCCTCTCCAGCTGTGTGGAAGCCAGCTTATAGGAGAGAAGGTGGGTGTGAAGCCCAGGGACTGTGGAGGACTGAGCCCTGCTGCGCCCAGGCCCAGCTCTCTCTGGAGGGGGCTCTCACCTGGCTGGGAAGTGAGGCTCCCAGGGGCATCAGGAGGCAGGATCCAGGCTGGAGGACACACAGCCTCCACAAGGATACTCTCCTCCTCCTCCAGCTTCTCCAACAGGGCCAGCACTGCGCGGACCACTGCCCCTGCTTCTGACCTTGGATGCAGGCTCATGGCCTGGGACCCACGCCAGCGCCAGCCTGAAGGCTTTACTGCCACCTAAAGAGGCAGGTGGGCATTCAGGAGGGGCCGAGACTGCTTGCCCTGCCCTCCCTGTCTCCCTTCATCTCTCCCTCGGAGTGGAGCCCTGGTATACCTCTCATGTCACCCCCATACCAAAAGAAAAACTCAACAGTACTAGTAACAACTGACCCAGTGTAGCCACAGCTGGACGGGACCTTCATAGCCATTTAGCCCAACCCCTTCATTTTTCTGGATAGGGAAACTGAGTCTCAGAGAAGTTAGGTGACTTGCCCAAGGTCCCACACATAAATGGCAGGGTCAGGATTTGAACCCAGATCTTGGGGCTCCTTTGCACCACAGCATTTTAGTTGTGTCAGCTTTCTTGAGCCTCACAATGACCATGGGAGACAGGTCCTGCAGGTGTCATTAGCCTCATTTTACCGAAGAGGAGATTGAGGCTCAGAAGTTGTGACCTGCCTAATGTCCTCCAGCCAACAAGTAGAGCTGGTAAAACTTGAATTCGGGTCTTGCTGGCTTCCATCCAGCATTCTCTGCACTGTGCTGTACTGCCTTCCCCATCTGGTTACCATAGCAGCTTCTGGGCACTAGTCTACAAACTGCCACCCTCCTAAGAACCCTGGGAGCCCCCTCTCTACATCCTCAAGGCCCTCAGCTCACTGGGACCGTTTAAATCTTTGGGAGCATTGGAGGTTCATAGTCTTTTCTGGAATCCTCACCACCATCCTCAGACACAGTAGGACAGGCCAGAGGCTTATCAGCTTAGGTCTGGGAAGGCCCTCTGAGGCCATGGAGACCTACCCCTCCAGTTTACAAGTGAGGCCCCCAGAGGTGGGGTGACTTTTCACTGGCTGCCTCCCCTGCTCACCTTCTGCAGAATCTTTGCTGGTCTTCCCCACCACCACCACGCCCCCTCACCATGCCCCCCACCCTTGGAGTTGACCTCTCATTTATTCTGTATACATCTTGTACACACACAGTTTTGTTCATGAAGTCTCCCCATTATTCTGGGAGCTTCTTGAGGGTGGAGACTATGTTTTCTCCTTTCTTGTTGTCCCCAGTGCCTGGAGCCCAGCAGGCACTTAATGCATATTTGTAGTTTGATTAGTTTGCCCAAGGTCACTCCTCTGGGGGACAAAGCCAGGTCTCCTGACTCTCGTCCCAAAGCTGTTTCTACCACCCATTCTCTCTACCACCATCCCCAAGGCTAGATCTCCCTCTTCACCCAATCCCCAGAGTCCTTAGTACCTGGTGGGCATCTCCCAGGGCTCCGAGGTGAAGAAAGGCCTCCACTTCCTCTTCCACCAGCCCCTCCTGCCCCTCCTTGTCACTGAGCTCCACCTGCCGCAGGCTCTGGGTCCAAGCCTGGACCCGCAGCTGCTGGGGGGGCTTGTACGTCAAGGCCAGAGTGGCGGGCATGGCCACCTTGTCCCCCTGGGCCAGAAGCTGCCTGGTAAGTAGCCGGTCCTCCAGAAGGCGGGCCAGCTCTGCCGAGCTCCCCATGGGGCAGCCCAGATCCCTGCTCAGCTCTGCCACCTCCCGGCCTCGGCCAGCCTTCGGTCCCAACTCCCCTAGGAAGTAGGTGACCCGTCGTGGAGGGGCAAACTCCTCCAGGAAAGTTAGGCCCCCTGGATGGAATGTCACAGCCTTCAAGACCAGCAGGGCTGACTCCCCTGGTTTTCCAGCCATGGGCACTTTGGTCAGCCAGGACGGAGACAGACACAAAAGCAGGTTTCCTGGGAGTGGAGGAGACGGAGAAATGATGGTGGGGAGGTGGAGGGGTGGGGGGAGGGGCCAGGATCAGAGATTCAGACAGAAAAGACTTTAGAGATCATCTGGGCCAGCTCCTTTGTTTTACAGATGGGAAAACTGAGACTCGTCCAAGATCAAAACGGCAGCGGCAGGAGTGAATGCTAGCCCCTTCTTTCTGTTAGCACCAAAATGTCCTGTCTGTATCTTGTCCTGGAGGGCAGGGACTGGTTTTTGCCTTTCTTTGTATCCCCAGCACTTGGCACAGGGCCTGTTATATGGTGAGTATTTAATAAATGCTTATTGACTGGCTGGCAGAGCTAGGATTTTTATCCAGACTCTCTGCCTCTGAACGCTGGCTTTGGGGAGGGAAAGGGCATGTCAGCTGGGGACCCCCCACAGCATAACAACAGTCCCCCTTCAGGAATGCCTCCCTGGTCTCCACCATCACCAGAATGACCCACCCCCAGAGAAGGAATCTCCAGCTGTCTGGGCAGAAATGGCTAGCAGCTGCCTGGCTCGGGTATTCTGGGACTCGGCAGGGCCTAGCTCTGCCTGCCCTTTCCATAGGTCAGCTCTGCCATGTGGGGAGTGGGGGGAGGGCCTAGGACAGAAAGGCTCCTCGAAGAGCTCCCTGACCTGAGCCAGCCTGTGGCCTCCACTCACCTGGGCTCTGGGCCCCACCCTCCAGCAGCACAGAGAAGAAGGAACTTGGGGAGCCCAGAATGCACATGGTCACCTCTGCCCCGGGGCAGCCTCGGGAGAAAAGAAGAGAATGCCACTGTCTGGTTACCCTCCCCCTGTCACCACCCCCCACACCAGCCTCTTTCACTGTGATATGCCCACCAGTCCCTTGTGTCTTCCCTCATTCTGAGAGAATGGTGGTACCTAAGCCACTGTAGGAAGTGGGCAAAGGAAGACTGAGGCTGCAGGAGGAAAAGGGGCAGCTCCAGTTGTGTGGGCACTACCCCTGCCACCTGGCTCCCTGCATCTAGCTGTCCCCCTGGTCCTGGCCATGTGTCTGTTCCTAGCTCTTCGTGTAGGACCATGGGCCTTGCTTTCTCAGAGACAGGGCCTGGGTTGATGGCAGCTCTCCCTGCCCCCTGGGCCTCTCTCGGTTTGGAGGCTCACCTGGGTGAGGCTCTAGGCTATGGTCCACAGTCTCAGGCAGACCCGCCTGCTGCAAACAGCTCTGTAACAAGTTGTAGTAGAAGGTGGTCCACGCCCGGGCAGTGCCCTCCTCAGGGGAGCTCTTACAAGTCAGGTTCACATCCCGGTGCCAGGACCCCAAGAGAGGCCCTGTCGGAGGCAGCTCTGGACTCCCATGCTGCTCCCCATCCCCTTCTTCCTCGGTGTCCTTGGAGGCCACAGAGTGGGCCAGCTCTGGCCGCAGCTGATCTAGGGAAAGCTTCATGGAGAAAGGTTCAGGTTGGGCGGGGGGGGTCCACTAACAGAGCAGACCTTGGGGGACCCCAGGGGACATTGATCAGGATGCCTGGAGAAGAGGAGGGGCGATCCTGGGGATCCAGAAGTGGGTACTAGATGGGGAGATTAAGCCTTCAAATATTTATTAGGCACCTACTGTGTGCAGGGCATGAGCTGGGGCTGAGGAGCACACAAAGGATCAGAACCAGGGCTGGAAGGGACCTTCAAGGCTTCTAAAGCCAACCTTATCGTTTTGTAGAGAAGGTAACTGGGGCCCAAAGAGAGGAAAGGTCTCACCCACACAGGTGGCAAGAGGGTGCAAGAGGAAGGTGTATGAGAAGGGTACAAGAAGAAAGGCCCCTTCATCTTTCCTCCTGAAAGGGCACATGACTTCCCAAGGGGAAAGGAAAGGTGAAAAGCAGGATGTCTAAGACCTCTGTTGGCTTCTACCAAAGGAAGACGGGCAGCTACAAAATACCTTGCAAAAAGGGGCTCCTACTAGCTTGTGTCCTTTAATAAATTTGGGAAATGTTTTACACCAAACTTAGAGAGGAAGCTTGGGTGGCTAGGGGCCTAGACTTAGAGCCATGGCTCAAATCCCACCACCAATATTTCCCTGCTGAAGGAGCTGAGACAGACACCTCACCAACATGAACCTCACGGCATCCCCTGGCCCAGTAAGTTCTAGGTGGTGAAGGCTGCTGAACTGGGAATCCTAGCCCCTACAGCTCTGCCGCTGTAGCTGTGTGACCTCAGACAAACCACTCCAAGTCTCTGTGCTTCCATTTCCTCCTCTATAAAATGAGGAGGTACTCAGTGACTTCTGCGGTTCCTCCAAGGTCTAGATCTAGGGTTCTGTGGTGACACTGCCACAGCAATTTAAAGTCTTCAAAGCACTTCATACCAAGTATCTCATGCAGCCTTGTGAGGTGCTGTTGCCCTCATTTTACAAATAAGGAAACCCAGGCTCAAGAGGGAAAGTGACTTGCCCAGGGTCATTCAGCTAGGACGTGTCAATGGCAAGATTTGACATTTGAAACCAGATCTTTCCATCACCAAGTCCAAACACTCTTTTCCTCTCCACTGGGCTCCCTGAATAAGACACAGTTCCTGCTCGCAGCCTAGGGTACAGAGAGCTCTGGTTCAGGAGTATTGTGCTTGGGCAGGAAGTGCTGTAAAGCAGTGGGTGTGACAGTCAAAGGCAAATTCAGAGGCAGGAAACTCTAGCAATGCAGGCCAGTCCAAAAGGATGGCTTCATCAGATAGTGAGCTCCCCATCCCTGGAAGTCTTGCAAGCAAAGGCCAGTGGCTACTGGCCCAAGGTGTTGTTGTGGGTTAGACTAGGAGGCCCCTTCTCCCAATCTGGAAATCTTGTGATTCTGTGACTCAGGAGACCAGCCCCTCCTTTCCCCCCAGCTCTCGCTCACAACTTATGTGATCAAATGCTCTCCAGGCTCTGGGCTCCCAGTGACAAATGGGAACATTATGCCCTGCCCTGTCCTCTAATAAGTGGCAAGAAGTTAATGGGAGAGAATGGACCAAATATTCTTCAGATAAGAGCCACCTTGGCCCCTTTCTGTTTCTATTGGGAGACATCATCTTGAGAATTTGGTAGAGAAAGAAACCCTGAAGCTGAGCCCCAGCTGTGGGAGGAGGGGGCCTTAGAGCCTGGGACCACATTCAGGGCCTTAGGTGCTGGGGGCCAGAGGGAAGGGGCAGGGGAGGAGGGAGGGGACAGAGTGAACTCACCATCTTGCAGATGAAGAGGCTGAGTGAGAGAGAAGAGGGTTAGGGAGAAGAGAATTTCAGTAAAGTGTGTGCAGCCCCTGGAACTCCCAAGGGCCAGGAAACAGCTTCTCCCCCATTCGCTTTGCCCAACTTTTCTCCTGCCCCTCCCTCCATTCCTCTCTCCCTGCCTCACTCCGGGGCTCTGAAGGGTCAAAGTATAGACCGGACCCCAGAGAGGAGAGGCTGGGGAGAGACGAGTGTACGTGGTTGAGAATGAGTGTTGTTCGCTGGTGAGGACACTGTGGCCTCTCCTGTCACTAGAGCTGAGCAGCCAGGGGCTGTGGAGGAGAGGGTGGATGTGACCTGGAAAGAGGGTCAGCATAGCCATGGGGAGCAGGTGCCAAAGGGATTGGGATGGCATTTCACAGCCCATCGCGGACCCAACCCAGACCACACCACCCAAAGACCCCCAAATACTGAAGCCTTGGCCCTCCTCTTTGCTCAGATGTCAAGCCTGGGGCCACAGAACTGGCACAAGGTTCTTGAAGCCCAGGACTGCTGCCCAGCTCTGGGGCCACCTCCTGGTAAAGCCTGAGGGGAATTTTTCAAAGCTGAACTAAGCCTAGGAAATACCTTTGCAAAAGGGGAGAGGTGCACTTAGCGACAAATGTGACCTCTGCATAACACAGGAGAAGGTGACTGGGCTGGGTTTTGGGACTTCTGGGTCCCCTGCTTGACAGTGTCATAGACCCGAACCCAGGCTGGCTCGGGTGCCTCAATTATTACTCTAAGTGGGGGAGCTGAAGGACCAGAGGGGCTAGGGCAGGGCTTCCGGATAGGGGCGAGGCTGCCTAATCCAAGGGACTCTAGCCTTGCTTTCTGGGCCCCAGGAAGGCGCTTTCCGCTGCCGAGACTCCCCCACCTCCAGCCCCTGGGCCTTGTCTCGCCCCAGCTGAACCCTCCCACCTCCACCGCTCCCACCCCTTCCCCTCCTCGCCAGCCCTTAGGGGCGCCCACTCCCCAGCCCCGCGCAAGCAGGGGGCGCCGGGGGTACCTGGGTGAGCAGGGGGCGGCTCGGCTCGCTGGCCTAGGCTGGCCTGGGCTGCCCTGGGCTTGATACCAACGTCCGGGGATTAAAGGCGGCCAGGCTTTATATAGCCCTGGCTTGGGACATGCCCAGTGCCAGGAAGGGCGGGGAGGGCTTAGGCCCCACGGGGCTAGAGAGCTGGCGGGCGGGGCGGGTGGGGGAGAGGCGCTCCCGAAGGACCCAGGTGCGAGCACGTGAGATGGGGCGAGAAGAGCCTAGCAAAGAGCACAGACACCCCTGTCGCGACCCCCACACACACCCCGCCCCACCCCCCTGCCCCCAGCTTCTCCTCCTGGCCCTCTTGTCGCCGAGGCAAAGGAACAGCCGGTGGGAGCCCTGAGAGAGAGAAAGCAGCGCACTGACAGACGCTCCGTGACTGCCGCCTTGGAGACAAACACCTGCCTTGGCTTTGATTGGGAGACAGAGGCTCTCACAGAGACTGAGAAAAAATGAGAGAAACACACAGGCAGGGGCAAAAAAAGAAAGGGAGAGACACAGAAAAACAAGAGAGACACGGGGACAGAAAGAAAGGGGAGACAGAGGTAAGGGGACAGAGAGAGGGAAAAAGACAGACACGAAGAGAGAGGAGGGAGAGGGGGGAGGACAGAGAGAGAGAGAGAGAGAGAGAGAGAGAGAGAGAGAGAGAGAGAGAGAGAGAGAGAGAGAGAGGGACAGAGGAGAGAGAGAGAGAGAGACAGGGACAGAGGGAGAGAGAAGAAAAGGAAGAGGAGAGGAGACAAGAGTCAGAAAGGGAGATGCAGAGACAGAGGGAAAATGCAGATATAAGTCGGAAAGAAAAAAAAGAAAGAAATACACAGAGAAAAATAGTGACAAGGAGCCAGGGACACACCCAAAGAGAGACTACAGGAGGGAAGAGGAGAGAAAGGGATAGGGAGGGAGGGAGAGATGAATCTGCCCCACACTGAATTGTGGAGGGACCAAAGGACTAAGGGAGGGCAAGAGACTGGTACAGATTCCTCCCCTCATCCTCCTTCACACACACACCCCAAAGAAGGCCTCACATGGACAAGGCCACAGAAACAGAGACACATTGTTCAGGACAAGCAGTCACACAGCCCCAGAGACGAGGCAGGCTCCCACTCCCCATGGGCACAGCTATGGAAACCAAGTTCTGGCCAGAGGCCCACAGAGGCAACTCGGGGAGCCTGGCACCAGCACGGTCACACAGCCAGGACAAGAGCCCACGCCTTCTGTATCCCAGGCCAGGGAGCTTGTCTCTTTCAGAAAGCTATGTATGTGGCCACAGCAGAAACAGGCCCCCCTCCCCCACCTCCCAACCTCCCCCCCTCCACACACATACATCAGCCCTCTGAAAGGTGTCCCACACTCACGGATTTCAACATAACCAGCTGCTAAAGCCTGAACAGGGAGGATCACCCACAGCCCTGGCAAAGTCAGCATGCAAGCATCAAGCTGGGTGATAAGGAGTGAGCACCCAGAGGCTGGTCCCAGGGCTCCCCAGAGAACTGCTTTTGTGTGTTTTCCAAAAGATGGGGCATGGAGCCCAAGGTCTGAAAGGTTCTCTCCCCACAGCCCCGCTTCCTCTCATCCCCCACCCTGCTGCTGGCTCTCCCACCCTCCCCTCCTCTAGGGCTCAATTTTTGGGTCCCCCTGGGTGCAGCCCAGGGTGCAGGGTGGGGTCTTCAGTTCTCTTTCATCCTGAGCATCTTCACAAAAATAAACACACCCAGGAAAGCTCCCCAACACTGATGGAGTGAGTGCCTACTTCATAGAGGGCCTCAAGCAGGAGGTGAGTCACCACCAGGCAGGGCTGATCTAGGGAATTGGGGTTGGATCAGGTAGGCCCCAAGATCCCTCCCAGTGCAGGCAGCTCAGTAAACCAGAGCAAGGCCAGGTCAATTGATTCTTCTAGCAAAGGAAAGGGGTGAGCCTGAAAACAGGCAGTTTGGCCCAGTGGGAGGCTCACTTTGGCCACTTTCATGCCTTTGTTTTCTCATCTGTAAAATGGGGGGGCTAGATGGGCTCTGGGGTCTCTTCCAGCTCTGTTGTCCTTTGCATGTAAATGCAGCTTGGGTCAATGGACCCTCTGGCCCTCTGGGACACTAGTGCCCTGGCCAGGGCTAGATTTAGAATTGAGACCCAGGTTCGAATCTTGATCCTGCTACTTGATACGCGTGTGACTTAACACATTTCTTCTTCTGGGTCTCAATTCCCTCATCTGTAAAGTGGGGAGTTACGTCAGATCATCTCTAAGCTTTATTTCCATTTCCTCATTCCCAGACCCACTAGTCCCTGTCTCTGGCATTCCAGAGAGCCCCCAGCTCCAGTCAGTCAAGAAGAATTCTTGACCACTGGCTCCCAGCCAAACACTTTGTGTCACTTCCGAGGTTGCCATGCCAAAGGCCAAGGGGGCCTTCTTAGGTGGCCCAGGCCCTGGCCATGGTGCTGCCCTCAGCTGACAGATACTGACAGAGAATTCCTTCTGTCTCAGAGCTGGGACCAGCCTCACCTCTAAGGGCAGCTAGACCAGCTTCCAGCCCAGGGGAGCAGAAATGCCTGGAAAGATGCCATCAGGACATGGAGAACCTACCTTCTGCCCAGGCAGCCCATTCCATTCTTGGGCACCTCTAATTGTCAAGAAGCTTTTCCTCACTTCAAGTCTCTGGTCAGGAAGACCTGTGTTCAAACTGGCTTCACCCTTGCTAGCTGTGTGACCCTGGGCAAGTTAATTCACCCTGCTTGCCTCAGTTTCCTCATCTGTAAAATGAGCTGGAGAAGGGAAATGGCCAACCACTCCAGTATCTCTGTTAAAAAAAACCCCAAATGGGGTCATGGAGAGTCGGACACAACTGAACAGCAAGCTCTCCAGTTGGAAGGGAGCACAGAGACCATCAAGTCCAATCTCCTCATTTTACAGATGATGAAACTGAGGCCCAGAGACTTTGAGTGACTCGCCCAGTGTCACACAGCTGGTAAGTGTCTGGGGCAGAATTCAAACCCACATCTTCCTGACTAAACTCAAAACTTTCAGGGCCAGTTAGGTGACACAGAGGATAGAGCCCAGAATTTGGAGTGAGGAAGACCTGGCTTCAAATCCTTCTTCAGATACTGGCTGTGTTAACCTGTGTGACTCTTCTCTGGGGCCAGTTTCCTTATCTGTACAAATAGGAAAAAGAATGGCACCTACCATACAGGGCTGTTGTGAAAATAGAATGCGATATTTGCTTTGCAAAACGGTGAAGCATAATGTAAATGCAACTTATTATGTTATATAATAATGTGTTCTAATTATATCATCTCTCATCATCATCATCATCGTTATCCACTATACCACATTGGCTTTCAGAGGTTAGTTTTTCCAACTCATACCTGATCAGGAGTCCCTGCTATGAGGATCCAAGTGGTCATCGAGCTGCCTCCTTTTAAAGACCTTCAGTGAAAGGGAAGGAGGTCAGCCCTTCCACTCTTGGATGCCTTGAATTGTCAAGAAGCTCTCCTTTAGACTGAGCAGAAGTCTGCCTTGAGAGCTGAGACCAGCATTCAACTGGCTGCCACCTCCTCTGAGAAGTCTGCCTTGATTCCTCCTAGGTGGTGGTGGCCTCCCCCCAACCTCTGGTGGCTCTCTGGCAGCACCTCTGGAATGGGATTGGCCATGATACTGTGCCTCTGGGTTGTTGGTGTCTATGTCTGTCTATGTCTATGTCTATGTCTGTGCCTACGTCTATGTCTATATCTATGTCTATGTCTATGCCTACATCTATGTCTATATCTGTCTATGTCTATGTCTGTGTCTGTCTATATCTGTCTATGTCTGTCTATATCTGTCTATGTCTATGTCTGTGTCTGTCTATATCTGTCTATGTCTATGTCTATGTCTATGTCTATGCCTATGTCTATGTCTATATCTATGTCTATGTCTATGTCTACGTCTGTGTCTATGTCTATATCTGTGTATACCTGTGTCTACGTCTGTGTCTGTCTATATCTGTCTATGTCTATATCTATGTCTATGTCTATGTCTATGCTTATGTCTACGTCTATGTCTATATCTGTCTATGCCTTTGCCTATGTCTATGCCTGGGAGACAAAACCTACCTCTGACACTTACAGGCTATGGGAATGAACATGGGAGAGTCACTTCTCTGGATCTCATCTGAAGATGAGGGGAATGGACTCAGTGCCCTCAGAGGGCATTTCAGTTCTGGACCTAGGACCTTACAAAGGGAGGGACTTGGTGCTATCTGGGGCAGCTGAGGCCAAAAGTTGGTTTGCTTCAAGGCACAAAGACACATGAGTAGTGTTTGTTGTGTTGCTTTCTGACTTTATTTGAAAGGAAAAACCCTGTCCAAGATGCCCCACTGCTGCTCAGGGTGCATTTTGAGGCTGTCCAGAATGCAGATGGCTTGGTGTGGGGTCCAGGAGTGCTTGATCACAGAATCCCAGTGTTCCACAGATAGAAGGGACCTTTGAGGATCTCAAGTCCCGCCAAGATTGGAAGAATCCCCAGAGCTGCTATGTCCGGGCGAGTGGGCCTAGAGTCACTGTCTGGAGCCTGGGGGAGGGCAGCTCAGACAGAGAGCAGGGGCTCCAGACATTCAGCTGAAATCAGAGCCCCTTTGCATCTTCCCTCCAGATCTGTCCCCTGGGGCCAAGCAGAACGAGTCAAATCTCTTTTCCATCCATGGACAAGAATGCCTTCTCTTGCTTCTTCTCCCACTTACACATCCCTGCCCAGGCCATGGTTGGAGCTTTACCATGCTGGTCTCCCTCTGACTTCTGACATCCTCCCTAGAATTCCACCCCTAGATCAAAGTACAATACTCCGGATGGGATCTGACCAAGATCAAAGGCAGCCTCCCGTCCCCTCATACCCCAGCCCTATCTCTCCAAGCAGCCTGCTAACTGCATTGGTTTTCCAGCTGCCATATCTCATTGCTGAGTCATGCTGAGCTTGCCATGTGCTGCCTAGAGTGGAACATAACACCCAAAAGGCCCAAGAAGCAACTGTTGTGTGTGAGGCAAATGTGCACAAGCTCACTTCAAGAGGGCAGCGGAGACCATGGGACCCTTCAAGGCCAGTGATGGGGATGGCTGCGCTATGTTCACCCATCACTTTGCTACTTAAAGACCGAAGGTGTTGTCACTGCCCCCTCTGAATTGTGGCATCCTGGGCCACAGCACAGGTGGCAATGGCCTCGTTAGAGCTCTTACCAACTCCTCTCGTCGGTGCCTGGAGGATGGCATCCTCGTTAGATGCAGGGAGTCCCCTGCTCTTTTTCCCATGAGCCGGGCTTCACCTCCAAGGACACCCCCGGGCCCGCCCAGCCCAGTGCAGGGAGGGGAGTGCAGCTTTTCAGGGTGTGTTTGGGCTCTAGCCCTTGTTTGCATTGTGGGAAGCAGGGAAACCTGATCAAGGGCCTGGACTCTGTGCTCGCCCAGCCTCACCCTTCTTGCTCTGGTTCTGGCCGGGGCCCAGCTCAGTAGCAGTGCCTCTGCTGTTCAGGAGCCAGGGAGGCAGAGCCTGGCAAGACACAAGCTCTGGGCACGGGAATTGAGGGAGAGCCAGGTTCAAGGCTCAGCTCACTCGTCTGACTTGCTTAGACAATCATTCTCTCTGGGTCTCAGTTTCCCCACTTGTCAATGGGGGGCACTTCCTACAGCCTGGCCGGCCCGGGGTGTTGGTGAGGGGACGGGTTGGCAGGATGACGAGAGACAGGGGTCTCAAGGGAACCAGCCTCATTGCCTTGGCGACAACCAGTACTCTGGCAACAGTGAAGCTGTGAGGAACCCTCATGAGGCCCAGTGGGCACAGTGGTAATTAGGGTGCTGGAGCCCAGGGAGGGTTTCCATGATACTGGCAGGGAGCTCACAGTCCAGGGGCTAGGGGACAGAGAGAGAGGAGGTGGCAGGTGGGCACGAACCTGGGCCTGCCAGGCAGCGCCTCTGGGGGGGCCATGGGGAGGAGGGGTGGCCTTTGTGTCTCACACACAGGGTCACCGTTCAACCTTGGCTTCCTGGGAAGGGGAGCGTAGGAGGCCCAAGCAGAGTTCCCCTCCCCGTCCTCTCAGCCGGGCCTGGTGGGAGGAGGGGGTGGTTTGGGGGCCTGGAGAGCCCCAGCCCTCCATCTGGAGCCAGCAGAGGAGGAAGATGTCAGCCGCTTTGGTGGGGAGGGCCACCCTGAGCAGGGGGGTGGTCTGCCTTACTGAGCCTCTAGCTCAATCTCCTCATTTTACAAAAGCCCAGAGAGGTTAAGAGACCTAGCAGAAATCACACAGCCAGAGTGTCAGAGACTGGCCTGGGACCCAGGCCTCCTGCCCTCTAGTCCAGAGTGATGTCAACTTCACTAAATGAGTGTTGGCTCCAGAAAGGGGGGAGAGGGGCAGGCCTGGCCTGAGCAGGCACCTGGTAATAACCACAAAACCCAGCAACATTATAATAGTGGCCGTTTACACGATGTTGGAGAAAAGCCCCCTCCTGTCCACTTGTCTGCCCCCTTTCTCATTTAGCATCATTAACCCCATTAACAGCCAAGGAAAGGTGCTGCCAGAACCCAGGCCCCCTGGGGGGAGGGGAGGGGTCCTTGGACAGAAAGGAAGTCCTTTTTCCGAGACTTCAAAGAAATTCTGAAGCACAAGAGATAAAATTTATCCCCTTTTCGTAGCATGTCACCCAAGCCCTAACTCACGACTATTTTGGAGACACACTCCATTCCATTTGGAATGCTCTGGAGGAGAAAAACACCATTCCACCCAATAGATTCGATTGGTCCAGCCTTTACTAAGCACCTACGATGTGTCTGAAAGGCCTCGTGTCCAGTCCTGGGAGCTTTTGCTCCCCTACTGTAGAGGCTGATCCAGCTCAACTCTCTCCTTGCAGAGAAGGGGAAACTGAGGCCAGGAGTGGAGAAGGCACTGGTCCTACCTCACACAGTGATTTGGGGCCAGAGTGACGACGCCTGGCTGGCTGTGGAGCCATCAAGGGCAGAACCCTAGAACTTAGCTCTGCTCAGCCCACTCTTACTGCTGGAGGCTTTAAGCCAAACTCTGGGCCACATCCCTGCAGGTGCCCGGAGATGACAATGCAGGCTGGTGGATTCTAGAGGGGCCAAGAGGCGGGGTGTGGCAACTGAGCTCTTTCCCCTCCTGGCCAGGATGGGCATCCCCAGCCCACTCCCAGGCCATCAGAGACAGGTCCCTAGGCTGCAGATATGTCTCTGAGAGCCACGGACGGGGGAAGGGATACAGGGAGACGCTCTCCCCCAAGAAGGAAGTGGAATTCAGAGCCATGACCTCCCCATTCTGATTTATCATGTCCTAGATACAGAAATCGAAGAAACCTCGGAGTGGACCAGGCCCAACCCTTTACACAAGAGGCCACTGAGTTCCGAGAAGGGAGGGGTGTGGCCAAGGCTAGAGGGAGGAGTCAGGATTCAAACCCAGACCCTCCAAAGCTTCCCAAGGAGTCCCCTCTCTCCCAGTGCCCCAGGGAGGTCTCTCAGAATCTTGTGTCCAGAAAGGAGGATGAGGCTCGGTGGGGCCTCGAAAGGCCCTCTGTCTGGGGGCTTTGGGATCGCGTCAGCATCCCGTGGAAAGTCTTGCCCCGGGTCTGTGGCTTCTTTCGGGGACGCGGCTCCTCTGGGGGGTGCACCACAATGCGTGGGACCTCTCGGTCTGGTGGCTTGGCGGCGGCCAGCTGCTGGGCCTCAAAGATGGCCGGGGCCCCGGGCAAGCGGTCCTTGGGTCTCAGCTGCAGCTCCGGGGAAGTCTTCTGGAGCTCCGCTAGCTGAGTGAGGCTCTCTCGCTGCAGGTCTCGCTCAGAGATGGCCACCGAGTGAACCTGTGGGGACAGCTTGCTGAGAGACACAGGGCTGCAGGAGGGCCTGGAGGGCTGGGGATGCAGGGGATGACGCCCCTGTCTCCAGGGCCAGGGCTCAGAGCCACCACCCACCTGGGCCATGAACAGGTCTTCCTGCAGCTGGGCTGGTGGGATGGAACGCAGCATCTCCAGCGTTTCCAGCAGCCCGGGGCAGGCCTTGCGCTGCTCGGCTGTGCCCAGGGCCAGGCGGACCAGGGTCAGTCCCACCCGGAATAAGACCTTCACCCCTGGAGAGACAGAATAGCTCAGAGGAGCCCTCCCCTTCCCCGCCTCCGACATGCCCTCAGAGGGCAGCTCAGCCTCCCATGAACAGGAAGCCCTTCTCCGCTGTGGCCATCCACTCTGGACGGACTTGAAGCCGTCCAGGGAAGAGGAACTCGTGACCTTCCCCAGAAGCCCATTCCACTGCGGGCCATCAGAGACAGATCCCTAGGCTGCAGATACATCTCTGACAGCCACAGATGGGGGAAGCACGTCCTTAGAAAGTCTCTGCTCTCACCTTGACTCTGTCATTTTTAATACTTTTTTCTCCTCTTTTTGATTTTTTTTTTTGATGAAGCAATTGAGGTTAAGTGACTTGCCCAGGGTCACACAGCTAGTAAATGTCAAGTGTCTGAAGCTGGATCTGAACTCAGGTCCTCCTGACTCCAGGGCCGGTGCTCTATCTACCGCGCCACCTAGCTGCCCCCATCATTTTTAATACTTGCAGACAGCTCCCATGTCCTCTCAGGTTCCCTCTTCTTCTCCGGCCCAAACATCTCCCATCCCTTCCACCAGTCCTCACATTTCATGGACTCCAGGCCCATGCTGGCTGCCCTCCTCTGGACATTCTAGTTTGCCAGCAGCCTTCCTAAACTGTGACCAACAGAACTGAACGTAACCCCTGAACTTGGTTTGATGGCGGCAGAGGGTGGAGGGCTTCTCCGCAGCCCTAGGTCACAGTCACTGTTGTGACTGCCATATGATGACACTCACATTAAGCTGGTGGTCCACTAAGACCTCCCCAGACCCTTTCTAGACTCGTCTTCTTGTCTTTTTTGGATCCTGGCTGTCACTGTTAGCTCTTCCTCCCAGATACACGTCTGACATCTTTGTTTTCTCAAAGTCACCGATACTTGTGTTAAACAACAGAGGGCAGATTTCTAGGGCACTCCACTGGAGACTTTCCTTTCCAACTGGCCCCGCCTCATCTCTGACCTCATCACCAACCTATCAGCCCTGCTCCAGCCAGGGTGCCTGTTTCCCCTGCACAGACCAAGCTGATTCCTGCCTCCCTGCCCGTGCTTCTTGCCTGGCACGCTTTCCCTTTTTTCCTAGAACCCCAAACATCCTTCAAGAGTCCTCTTCTTCAGGAAGCCTTCCTCAACTCCCCCTGATCCCTGCCAAAGGTCACTGTCAGGGGGAAGGTCAACTAGATGACAGCTCAGGGCAGGCTGACCCCAGAGAGGGATCTGGAGAGCTGTCTGGCTTCACCTCTATGAAGAAACGGCCTAGGCCTGCTCCGGGTCTGCCATGGTCCTGGGCACAGGGCCAACAGCCATGAGTGACCAGGAGCCACGAACCCCAGATCCCGTGAGTTTCCTGGAATCTTTCTGGCCAAATGCGCCAAGCATCCTCCAAGTCTGTGCTCCATGACACATCGGGAACTCGCTAAAGGTCAAGCCTGAGAGAGTGGGGGATATCACGGAGGAAGGGCCTGGGAGCCAGGAGCCTGGTCCCTCTTCAGACTCTTGCCTGTCCAAGTCTCCTGTCTATTCTCCGGGCCTCAGAGCAGCCTCCCCCCACTCGAGCCCCTTTTCAGCTCCCTTTCATCAGTCAATAAATACTTATTAAGCACCTACTGTGTGCCAGGCCTTGTGCTAAGCCTGGGGTTTACAAAGAAAGGCAGAAGACAGTCCCTGCCCTCAAGGAGCTCCCAGTCTAATGGGAGAGACCACATGCAAATGACCAAATACAAGCAAGCAATAGTATTTCCCTTTCAGTACCAAGGCTTTGTGTGCCCTCCCCCAGCAGAAAGTAAGCACCTTAGGGACAGGAACAATATTCATCTCTGCTCCTTACATCCTCAGGGCCTAGCACAGGCCTAACACAGAGTAAGCCCTGAATGGAGGCTGGGGGCACAGAATGCTGAACCAGAGAGCAAATAACTGGCAGAGGCTGGGGAGAAAGCTAGAGCCGCAGGAGCAGTGGGGGAGGGGAGAGGAGGGGAGGAGGGGGAAGGGAGGAGGGGGGAGGGGAGGAGAGGAGGAGGGGAGGGGAGGAGGGGAGGAGGGGGAGGGGAGGAGGGGAGGAGGAGAAGGAGAGGAGGGGAGGAGGGGGGAGGGGAGGAGAGGGGAGAAGAGAGGAGGGGAGGGGTGGAGAGAGGAGGGGAGAGGAGGGGAGGGAGAGGGGAGCAAGAGGGAGAGGAAGGGAGAGGAAGAGGGAGGAGGAAGAGTAGGGAGGGGAGGGGTCCTGCCACTAGGACAGGCTCTTCACCACCATCTCAGGTTGGACTTGCGTCTTCTGCTTCACTGACCACATCCTGGCCAGAGTGTCCTGCTGGCCCCTCAAATTTGGTATATCCTTCCCCCCTCCTCCTCTGAACCTGCCCCTCCTCCCCACTCCCCTGGTTCCTGGCAGCATCCTCCTCAGCCCCGGCCCCCTCCACTCAGGTCCCAAGTGAGTCTCCTCCCTCCCCAATCTTTCTCCCCTGGGTTCTTTCTCTCCAGGCTCCCTGCCTCCATCCCTCTCAAGGCCAGGCCCGGTCACAAGACCGACCTTACTCCCTGCTCAGCTAAAATCCCTACTTGGCGCCTGGCCTTCAGGCTGTCCACATGGCACCCTCTGACTTTTCCAGCCTCATTCTTGTCACCTTTCTCCGACCCAGCTGGCCTCCTAAGCTGGTCTCCTTCATGAACCGGTACTGGGCTTGGAGTCAGAAATCCAGAGTTTGGGCCCCAGCTGGGCCTCTTCCTACTAGGCAATGTTGGACAAATGGCTCCCCCACCGTTAGGCCAGATGACCCTGAAGGCCCTTTCTGGCTCTAAATCTGGGCTCTCCTTGCCTCTATTTCCCCATGCTGGCCTTATTTAAAGCTTAGCTCCACGCTGCCTCTCCCAGGAAGCCTTCCCTGACTGCCCAGTTGAGAGCTTCTCTGCTTCCTCTAACAACCTAAGCGGAGTTGGGGGGGGGGCTTCCTTTGTTCCCATCGCTGCCTGGCCTGTCTGCTGCCCAAGGAGCACATATTCTTTCCCCTCCCCCACTTCCTCCAGCGGTATATTAGCAGCCTCTGGAGGGTAAGGATGCTGTTCCCTCTCCCCCTCCCCCCCCTTTTTTAAACTTGTGCATGTCCCCAGTGCTTCTGCCCCAGGCAGGGTGGGGTCCCTTGCTCTGAGCACCCACTGGGGTAGGCCTCCACCCTTCGCCCCTTTCAGGCCCACTCACCTTCGCTGAA
Source organism: Phascolarctos cinereus (assembly GCF_003287225.1). Taxonomy (NCBI): domain Eukaryota; kingdom Metazoa; phylum Chordata; class Mammalia; order Diprotodontia; family Phascolarctidae; genus Phascolarctos; species Phascolarctos cinereus. The sequence continues at coordinate 257,991,472 of NW_027556402.1, read as the reverse complement.
GAAGGCGTCCCAGACGCGCAGAACGGTGGCAAAGGGCAGGGAGCGGGCAAAGAGGCAGAGGAACCACTCAGGCAGGTAGAGGAGGGGCCCCACGCCCTGCTGCCGCAGGTGCTTGTGGATCCGGGGACACAGCTTGCCCAGCAGGGCTGAGAAAACCTCAGCATCTAACCGGATGGCCTCCTTGGGGCAGCCCAGGAAGGGACGCTGAGCCTCAAGGAAGCAGCCTTCACTCCCCAACGCACACCCCCTTCTCCTCCCCCTTCACCAAAAAGGCCAGTCTTCAGTCCTCTGCTCTCATGCAGGATCACCGACACTCCCCCAGTGGTACCCTCTCCAGCCCAGAGCCCAAAAGGGCCCCCGGGAGATGGGGGTCACTCACCATGTGGGGCCCATAGTAGCCTGGCAGGTAGAACTCACAGATCTGCACCAAACACCAGAAAGCCTCCTGTGGAGGCAGGAGATGAGGTGGGGGGGGCCAGAAATACAAGGGAAAGTAGGGGCTTTCCCCAGGGGAACAAAGAAAGCTAGATCCTGGGACCCCTTCCCAAGACCATTTCTTGTGGGGACGCTTCCTCTATTGGGGTATGGCAAGGGGAGGGAGCTCCCTGGGGACTGGGGTGGAGGGGCACAATTCATAGTGGGGGAGGAAGGGCTCACTTGGTGGGGAGGGGTGAATGAATGATGAGCTTATGGGGGGGGGCTCACCAGAGCTGAAAGCCTTTCTGGGGGCTAGGAATCAGTCAGGACTGGGGTGGGGTTAGAGGGGAGCTCATCAGGGTTGGGAGGGACAGGCTCATTCAGTAGGCTGGGGAGATGATGAGCTGACTTGGGCGGCTCATTAGGGATGGCTTGACTTCTCAGGGCTAGCAGAGAGGGGGAAAGGGAGGCTCCCCGGGGCCAGAGGCTCACCTCGGGGGGGCATCTGCATGAGCAGCACAGCAGCCACCGGCCCCTGGGCCTGGCAGTAGCCCTGTTCGGGCCGGTACAAGGTATAGGCCTTAAGCACATTCAGAAGCCCTTGCTGCCTGCGTCAGGAGACCCCATTAGGGACCCAGCCTCGACCCCACGGGTCACCGATCCCTAGGCCAGCTCACTCCTGACCCTTCTGTGCCCCAAACAGAGACACCGAGGGCCAGGGTCTAATCTTGGCTCTTCCCCGCGACCTCTGCGCTCTGTGACCTGGGCAGTCCCTGCCCCCATCTATAAAATGGGAGTGGGACTAGAGGCCCCGGGATCCCTCCCCGCCCCCCTCTCCCCCAGCTCTGCCCCGCTGGCGGGGCTCAAGCCCCTCTTACCCGTGACCCTGGGGGGACAGGAACATTTCATGGAGGGGGAACTGGCGATGCAGGTCTCTCCCAATGGCCTCCAGCCACTGAGGGTCTCCCGGAGCTGAGGCTAGGTCCTGAGGTTAACCAAGAGCAGGCAATGAGAGAGAAGGCCGACAGTGTGGACCTGCCCCCAGGAAGCCTGGGAAAGGCTCTGGCCCCCATGCTGGGCCCAGCTTCTCCTAGGGGCTTGGATGAGGGAGGTATCAGGGCGCCCCTTCCTCCCCTGCCCTGCTCTCCCCCAGGGCCTTGGCAACTCTGGGAGAGAAAGGGGAGCAGGGGACCCCGGAGCCTCACCTGGTAGGTGGTGGGGTTTTGGGCCTGTCGGCCTTGGGCCCCACACAGTAAGGGCCAGCAGCGGGCACGAAGGGCAGACGGGATCCCTTTACGGCACTGGATCTTCACCTGTGGGTGATGGTGTCACCGACGCATGACCCGTCATCCAGATGTCTCTTCCTCCACCCCAGGAGGCCCGATTCTGCCTCCCCATTCCCTCTCCCCCTGCAGAAGCTTCAGGCCCAAAGAGGGGGGAGAGCTGGGCACTGGATACACACCCAGCTCTGTGAAGAGAGAGGAGGCCAGACCCCCAAAATACTGGCTGTTCTAGAGTCCACATCTGTCTTCCTTTGGGTTAAATCCCTGTCTCCAGAAGGCCCTGGTTAAAACAAGCATGACCCCTGGCACCCTGTCTATGCCACTCCAGCTGATTTCTGAAATGTTAGCATTCTCTGTATCTTGACTAGAAGCTCTATGAGTGAGGGATCCTGTCTAACCCAGCACAGGGCTCTGCACACAGTAGGTGCTTTTAGGGCAAACTGAGGCTGGATGATTCCACTTGGGATAAAGGACTTCCAGTCTGGGTAAGCATTAGAAGGGTCAGAGCCCCTGAGGTCCCTTCAGCACAGATTCCTCAGCTCCGATTGGCGAACTGAATGGAATTGGGCAGTAGGGAGCTCCGCCCACCCTCACAGATGGGGCCCAGGCAGGGAACTGGCCCCCAGCCTTCCTCACCAGCCCAAGTTCTGCCCTCATATGGCCCCCTGCCCAATCCCCACTCTCTTCTTGCTGTAAATCCCAGCCCTGGGTTACACGCACGCACGCACGCCTTCTCCACTCTTCCTTGTGAAAGCCACAGAAGTCACACAGCCCTGCTGCCTGGGCCCATGACGGTTTCACCTTCTGCCCCTCAGCTGGCTCTCCCTGTTGCACGGTGATCCTTTTATTTTGTCCTCCCAGCCCTTTTTTGGTCCCTGGAACCCTTGGCTTTCAGGAAAACTTCCCACATCTCCAATTCCACTGTCTCTCCTTTCACTCTTCTCTTAACCCCTGACAATCCGCCTTCTGACCAATGATCTCCTAACTGCCAAGTCCAGCGGCCTTTTCTCCATCCTCATTGTCCTTGCCCTCTCTGAAGCCTCTGGAACTGTTGATCATCATCTCCTCCTTGATCCTCTCTTCTCTCTAGGTTTTTGGGGACCCCCCCTCCCCTTACTGGTTGTCCTCCTCCCTCTCTTTCGACTCCTTCTCTGTCTCCTGGCTGCATCTTCCTCCAGATCCCACCCTCTAACCACAGGGCTCCCTCAAGGCTCTGTCCTGGGCTCTCTTCCCTTCTCCCTTTAAACTGCTTCACTTGGGGATCTCCTCAGCTCCCACGGATTTAATGACCTATGCCGATGATTCCCAAATCTACCCATCCTGTCCCAATCTCTGCTGACCTCTAGTCTCCCATCACCAATTGCCTTTCCGGCATTTTGAACGGGATGGCCAGTAGGTGTCTTAAGCTCGACACGTCCAAATCAGAACTCATCTTTCTAAACCTTCTCAACGGAGCAGAGTCCTCAACTATGACTTTCTTGAAACAACCCAGGCCATCGTCACGAGCTCCCTCTCCTCCCCTCCTCCACACCCTTCTCCATTCCCCTGCACCCTCTCCTCCAGCTCCAGGATCTGAGAGCATGGCAGCCGCCCAACTACTTGTGTCCCAGATCTCATCCCTTCCCACCTCCTCCAGGATCTTGCCTGTCAGTCTCATCCTATCAACCAATCAAATACCTCTCTCTTTTTCTCTCCCTTCCTCTCTCCCTCTCCTTTTGTCTTCTTTCTTTCTCTTTTTTCCTGTCTCCTTTAAAAAAAAACCCCACAAGCTTCTCTTCGAGTCATCATCCTATATCTCTCCTCCCTTTTACTACCAAACTCCTAGAAACAAACAAAAACAAGCCACCTGCCCTCATTACACGCATAGCAATGAGCCTTCTAACCCCAATAATCCACTGAAACTCTTCTCTCACTCACTAATGTCAGTGGCCTTTTCTGTCCTCATCCTCCCAAATGACCCGAGCCTCTAACGCTCCCCGGCTGCACGTGCTGACTCTCTCCTCCCTCGCCTCCACAACACTCTTCTCTGGGGCCTCTCTTTCTCCGTCTTCTTTGCTGGGGCATCATTCATTTCCGCTAAGCCCGTGGGTCCCCAAGATTGGGCCGTAGGCCTTCTCTCCTCTTCTTCTCTTCCTAAGTGAGTTCATCTGCCGCCATGGGTTCAATTCTCACCTCTATGAAAATGAATCTAAAATCTACATAGGCCACCCCAATTTCTCTCTCTCTTTCTTTTTTTGGCTAGGCAATGGGATTAAGTGACTTGTGCAGTCACACAGCTAGTGAGTGTAACATGTATGAGTCCAGATGTGAACTCCGGTCCTCCTGACCCCAGGGTGCTGCTCTATCCACTGCGCCACCTAGCTATCCAGTTTCTCTATTAATTGGCTCTAGACCCGTATAACCAAAGCTCACAGCTCACACAGAACTCATCATTCCACACCCACCCCCAAACCTGTGGCTCCTCCGCCTGTCTCTACTTCTGTCCTGGGCACCATGTTTCTCCCAGTTCCCAGGCTCTCCTCCCAGCCTCAGTCATCCTCAGCCCCGCCCTCTCTCATTCTCTTCTCCAGTGAGTTGCTGAGGCTTGTCCACGCTCTTCTGGTATCCCTCCCCTTCTCTCCACTCACAGAGCCACCACCCTAAGGCAGGTGCTAGGTTATCACCTCTTGCCTCTTCCTTGCTGTCTGTCCAACAAGACCCTCCATCTCGGGGCTCCAGGCCTCTTCTCTCACGGCTGTCCCCTCATGGAGCACTCTCCCTCCTCTCCTCCAACCTCCCCAGCTTCCTTCGAGTCCCAGCTAATATCCTCCCTTGTCCAGGAAGCCTTCCCCAACCCCCCTTAATTCCAGTGCCCCTCGTCATGTCCTGTTTATCCTGTCTAGAGCTGGTCTGTACCGGCTTGATTGTCTCTCCATCAGACTGTGAGCTCTCTGAGCACAGGGGCTGTTTTTGCTTTTCCTCCTACCCCCAATGCTTGGCACAGTGCCTGGCACACAGTGGGTGCTTTCTAAATATCTGCACCAAGAGTGACCTAGCCCCCAAACCAGAAGGCCTGGATTCAAGTCCCACACCTGAGGTACACCGGCTGTGACCTTCCAGCAACTCTCCAAGACCCTCGAGTTGCAACAATGCCTCCAGCCCCGTGTGGTCACAGTCCTAGGACTGTGGTATGCCAATGAAACCCTGGGTCCCTGGCCCTCTTCCCACTCCCAGGGCCCAGCACATAGTTGGAATTTAATAAATGGTCACTGAGCAAAATGGAGGCCCAGCTTTCTTTCACGCTCCCTTGCTGGGGACCTCACCTTCTTGGCCCGCCTGGACATGGTCTTCTCCCAGTGAGACGTCATCTCCACCCACTTCATTTCTCGTTGTCGGATCAGCTCCAGTGAAGGTTGCCCTGGGCTAAGGGGTCAGATAGGACAGGGCCCCCCCAGAGGTCATTGTCGTCCCCCTTCTGTCTACAGACAGGTCCCCGTCCCATGGCTGGGGGAAGGGTGCAGCTAACCTGAGTCTCTCCTGTTGTCACAGTAATGGGAAGGATGTGGCTTGGAGTGTGGTCGGAAGAGGGAGGGGATATGGCCTAGTCCCCCCCACACCCCCCCCAAGCCCCAACCATCTCAGAACAGAGGCCAAGAGAACTGGAGCAGGCAGGCAAGGCTAAGCGGCCAGCAGCAGAGGGAGCTGGGGCTGGGGAGCCGCTTGTCTGTTTCTGGGCCACTCCAGGCCTGACTGTGCCCATCCCACAGCTATGGACTTTGCCAAGCCCAGAGAGGGGACCATGTTCTCTGCTCCTGGGTGTCATGGCTTTCCCCCCAAGACCCCTTCACCTGTCTCACCAACTGGGCCCAGCACACATGCCCACCCCTAAGTCCATCTCCCTTAAACCCTCAGCCCCATTAGGCTTTGTCCATCTCCTGCCTGTCTATGCCCTCACTATTCTCTCTGACTTGAGACTGGCACCATTCCCAATAACCTCTGCCACCGTCCTGAAGGAGGAACAGATTTGAGTAGGCCTAGTGATTGGCTCACACCCATTTTACAGACGAGGAGATTGAAACCTAACAAAGCCCTTTCCTCTCTCTAGTCCCTGGTCACCTCCTCACCTGGAGGATCTTTGAACGTCCGTTCCCACTCTAAAGCTAGGGTCCTGTGATCTCCTGACTTTGAATTTCTAGCCCCCCTGTCTTCTGTCTTATCTAGGCTTTCTCCCCATCCCTCCCCCAGCCCCTAACCCTAACCCACTAGGCTCTGCATACCCAGGGTCACAAGAAACATTGAATTACACGCAACCTGACCTCGCCTGGATTCCCAGGGTGTCCCCTTCTGCAGACCTCTGACTGAGCTAGACCTCAGCCCTCCCCCTGCCCAACTCACCCCACTTCCGAGGGCTTGGCACCGCCCCCGATGAAGCCGTATCGGTCAGCCCTGCGGTAGGGTCCTGGGCCATTGAGCTCTGAGTCTGAGCCGAGGGAGCTGGAGTCATCCTGGATATCAGGGGCCTGGGCCAGGTCCTCCCCCAGGGAGGCAGCCATGGATGGCCTGCCCCTCTCCTGCAAAGAATCAGAAGCCAGCATCCCAGTGGGCCTGTGATTCAGGGACACCAGGAGGACGCTGGCAGCCCCTAGCCCCCTGCCCCTCAGGCCGGGTTCAGCCCAGCTGTGCCCATCCCCTTCATCACCCCCAGGCCCAACCCTGGGCTCCCCCTTACCCAAGTTACACCTGCCTCACCTCAGACAGTCGCTGCTTTGCTCAGCCCCTCACCTCACCTCTGGGGCGCTGGCGCTCTCTCACTTCCTCCCCAGAATCATTTCCTCCTTAGCCCCAGATGGAGCTGGGTAGCCCCTGGGGTGGGGGTGGGGGGCCCATTCCACCCCTCGCTACTTCCTGCCCTGGCCCAGCCTCTTGCCCCCCCCACCTGCCTTTGCCTCCTGCCACCCACGGATGGCTGGGCTCTCCCCTCCCCATCACCCTGATATCCAGAGGGCTGTCCCCCATCTTGTCTAAACTGCTTCTGCATCACTTGGGAGAGGCAGGATCTCTCCTCACTCCTCACTTAAGGCAGTACTAGGTTTGCAGTCAGAGGCACCCCCCCCACTCCCTGTGACTCAGTTTCTCCCTCTGCAGTTCTAAACTGACAACCTCATGCCTCGGCCCCTCGAGCCCAGCCTAGACCACAGCTGGGCTTCCTCGGACTTTCAGTTCCCACGTGGGGGCCCACAGCCAGGCTAGGCCCCCCGGGGTGGGGTCGGGGGCGGCAGCAGGGAGGGTCCCACTGTCCAGGGTCCTGAAGAGCCTGAGGAATGGAGGGCCTGCCATGATGGAGGGAGGACTTGTTCTGGGGGCTCAGGTGGAGGCCGCGCATCCTTTGGGGTGTCCCCTCCTGGGAGGTGCCTCGCCCGGGCCTCTCTTCCTTCCAGCTCCACTTCCCTTGACCTCCCACCCCTCCGCCGGGGTCGTCGTCGTCATCATCATCACCACAGCGAACGTTTGTGTAGCGCTTTAAAGTTTGTAAAGAGCACTGACAGCTCTATTTTACAGATGGGGAAACGGAAGCAGGCAGAAATGGAGAAAGGTGCCAGGGGTCGGGCGCAGCTGGGAAGGGTCTGCAGGCGTATTCGAACCCGCAACTTATGATCGAAGTGCAGCGCCGTGGGAAAAGCGCCACCTGGCTGCCCATTTCCCTCTTCTTTCTCTGCCTCCCTTAAGCCCCGCCCCCCCTTCCGCCGCAGGCCGCGCCCACTCCTCCTCCACCACCCTCCTGTTCGCTCTTCATTTCCTGGTCCTGCCCCTTTTCTCGGTTTCCTTTCCGGCTCTGGCTGTAGCCCCTCCCTATCCCTCCTCCTATCGGGGCAGTCTCTTGGTCCGTCGGTCCCGCCCCTCTCCTCCTCCTATCCGGGCCGTCGGCTCGCTCGCCGGTCCCACCCCTCGTCTCCTCCTCCTCCAATAGGGGCCGCCCTCTGGCTCGCTGGTCCCGCCCCCTCCCTCCGTCGTCGCCGGGGCTGCTTCCCTCCCGGCCGGCGGGCGGCGCTGTGGCGCGCGGCTCGGGGCGGGGCCTGGGCGGGGGCTGAGGCCGCGGGCAGAGGGCGGAGGGCGCGGCGCGGCGGCGGCGGCGGCGGCGGCGTGAGCGGGCGGCGGGACAGGCGGCGGCGGGCACGGGCCGGAAGGACGTAGCCGGGGCCCTCGGGGCGGCGCCGCCATGTCCGACAGCGAGAAGCTCAACCTGGACTCCATCATCGGGCGGCTGCTGGAAGGTACCGGGCGGGGACCGGAGGCCCGGGCGGGGGCGGGGGGAGGGGGGCGGCCGGAAGCGAGGCCGGGGTCCCGCCGGAAGTGGCCGCCCGGGACGGAGCGGGCCGGGCGGAAGTGCCGCGGGGGCTGGGGGGGGGGGACCCGGGCGGGCTCTGAGGCCGGTGTCCAGTGCAGGGCTCCCGACCCGGCAAGAACGTGCAGCTGACGGAGAACGAGATCCGCGGCCTGTGCCTCAAGTCCCGGGAGATCTTCCTGAGCCAGCCCATCCTCCTGGAGCTCGAGGCGCCCCTCAAGATCTGCGGTGAGGCCCCCCCCCCCCCCCCCCCGCGCCTTCCAGCCCGCATTCATTAGGCACCCGTGTGTGCCGGGGGCAGTGCTTCGGGGCTGAGCCTGAACCCAGGCCCAGTCGGGCCGTCGTTGGTGCTGCCTGAGTGCTTATTGGAGGGAGTTCCCTGGTCCGGAGGGGACGTGGGGGGAAGGAGAGGATGGCCTTTACAAAGACCCGGAGGTGGGAGATCAGTTCTGGGGCACTAGGGAGCCACGGGAAGGTCTTGAGCAGTGCAGTTCCGGGGTGTGATTCGGTGCACATCTCTGCTGGGCTTTGCGTCCCCCTCCGCAGTGGGGCAGGACACGGCTGGTGATTGGCTGTAGAGCGAGGTAGGCACCCTTGCCACGCCCTAGGAGCCCCAGAGAGCGGCCTTGGGTAGGGGGCAGGGTGGATGGGGCCGGAGTCACCCCGGCGCTCTTTCCCGAGCAGCCCTTCCCAATCCAGGCCCTTCGTGGGTCCCTGGCCGCCCAGTCACGGGACTCCTGTCTCCCAGCGCAGGTGACATCCACGGCCAGTACTACGACCTGCTCAGATTGTTTGAGTACGGGGGCTTTCCCCCTGAGAGCAACTACCTCTTCTTGGGGGACTATGTGGACCGGGGCAAACAGTCCTTGGAGACCATCTGCCTTCTGCTGGCCTACAAGATCAAGTACCCCGAGAACTTCTTCCTCCTCCGAGGCAACCACGAGTGTGCCAGCATCAACCGCATCTACGGCTTCTACGACGAGTGTGAGTGGGGGGACCCCATCGGGGATCTGGGCCCCACCCCTTAAGCCCCTCCTTTCAATGCAGTACCCCTCCTCCTCAAGGCTGAGTAGGGAGCAGAACCCCGGGGCCCACAAGCAGCCTGCCCTCCCCTACCCCCACAGGTAAGAGACGCTACAACATAAAGCTCTGGAAAACCTTCACGGACTGCTTCAACTGCCTGCCCATCGCGGCCATAGTAGATGAGAAAATTTTCTGCTGTCATGGAGGTGAGGCTTGGGGGAAGGGGGTGGCTGTGACCCTGGGTCTGCCTGCTCAGGTCCTCTAGAGGGTGGGAGGGGCTCAAGCCTTAGGACCTGAAGTGGGAGATTCCACAACCACTGGTGACTCCAGCCTGGGCACTGCCCAGCTTGGACCACTGGGCGGGTCAGGGCTGAGGGGCTTAGAGGAGGCTGCCTTCCCCAGGACTGTCCCCAGACCTCCAGTCCATGGAGCAGATCCGACGCATCATGAGGCCCACAGACGTACCGGACCAAGGGCTGCTGTGTGACCTCCTGTGGTCAGACCCCGACAAAGACGTGCAAGGCTGGGGGGAGAACGACCGTGGCGTCTCATTTACCTTTGGAGCCGAGGTGGTGGCCAAGTTCCTTCACAAGCATGACCTGGACCTCATCTGCCGAGCACACCAGGTCAGAGATTGGGGCTGGGGGCAGGGCGGCCTGGCCTGGCCCGGCCCAGAGGGAGGGGTGCTGACTAAGCTGTGCTTTGGCCCAGGTGGTAGAAGATGGCTATGAGTTCTTTGCTAAGCGGCAGCTGGTGACCCTCTTCTCTGCCCCTAACTACTGTGGCGAGTTTGACAACGCAGGTGCCATGATGAGTGTGGATGAAACCCTCATGTGCTCTTTCCAGGTGGGTGAGCCCAGGGCTGGAAGGGAGGGGAACTTTTCCAGAACTCCCGGTGGCCCCTCTGACCAGCCCCATCCTCTCTGCAGATCCTTAAACCAGCCGACAAGAACAAAAGCAAATATGGGCAGTTCAGTGGCCTGAATCCTGGCGGCCGCCCTATCACCCCACCCCGCAACTCTGCCAAGGCCAAGAAGTAGCCATTCCAGGCGTGACTGATTGTACAGAAATCCTGGTTCCTCTTGGGGTCTCCGATGCCCAGGAGGGCCTCTAGTTGCAGGGAACACCAAACCTTGGTGTAATTTTCTTTTATAAAACAAAATCAAATAGAGTCTAATCCCCTCTAGCCCTGACCCGTCTCCCCCCACCCCCACCCTCTGAGCTGGATCCTGGGTGGGGCAACTGGGAGGGAAGAGGGAGGCCCCTTGGAGCAGGGAAGAAAGCTTGAGTCCTGCCTGGGCTCAGCTGCCCTATGCCTCGGGTCAGGAGGTTATGGGGACACCAGGCTCTGTGCCCTTTTTTGGTCTTTTTTGAATAAATGTCAAAGCTGGATTCTCACTGGCCTAGCAGCCTGCCTTTGGTCTAGGAATGAATGACATGTGCATGCTTCAGGACTTGGGAGTCTTTATTGTGGGAGGAGGTGCTGCCTGGGCTGGCCGTCCCCTCTGGGCCCAAGCTCTTCTCCATCTCCATCAGGACGGCCACAAGCATCGTTCAGGCCTTTCCCAGCACAAACCAGGCAGGCAGGGGAGCAGTCGCCCCACTTTCCTCCTGAGAAGGTGACACAGCCGCTGGTGTCCCCGGGGAGCAGGAGTCAGCCCTCCCCATCACTGTCTTCTGCTAGTACTGGGTTGGGCTCACAGGGAGGTTCTGTCGGGGCCAATACTGAGCCAAAGAACAGGGACCGGAACTAGGACCAGAAAAAGAAGCAGTATTGAGAACAGGCCATGCATCAAGCTGTGCCACAAGCACCAGAGCAGAAGCACCCACCTCCCCATGCCCCATGGGGAAAAGACAAGGGACCATTCGTTCACCTTTTTTAGGGGAGGGGTCCCAGGCACCACACTGGGCTCTGCCTCCTCTTCTTCAGACAAAGGGGAAGGGGTGCAGGGGGCCACCGCTGCCCCTTCACACACAGTAGTTTCCATGGCGATCATGTAAGAGTCAATGTCGTCATTGGCAAAGTCGTCCAGGTGCATTGTGCTGAGGAAGGCAGGCCCAGAGCTGAGGATGGGGTGTTTGGCCAGCTCTCCAGCCAAGGGGAGGGCGGGCTAAAAGGCACCCCACCCCCTGGTGTCACCAGGCTTTAACTGAACTTGGGAAGAGGATGTAGAAGAGGACAGGTCCTGGAGGCAGGAGGCTGGACTAGGGCTATGCCACAGAGAACCATCCTGTGTCCCATGGGCCGTGGCTGGAAGGCCTCACTCTGGACAGTGGCTAAGGCCTTCGGGAAGGCCGGTCTTACCACCACTAAGGAAAGGGGATGCCGAGGACAGCCTCCCTCACCTGTGAGCCCCCTGCCCAGGTCGAGAAGGCTCCTGAGAGCAGAGGTCAGGCTCAGAGAGGGTGGCCAGTACAAAGTGGCCATCCAGTAGCGAATCCTCAATGGTGAAGATGGCCGGCCTGGTGGGGAGGGATGAGAACACCACTTGGCAAGAGCCTCCTGCTCTTGCCCCTCTCCCACAATCTCTCCCTGACCTCTGGGAGTCCCCACCCAGGGTCCCCTGAGCAGGACCCAGTACCCGCCTGTCTGACAGGCAGACGGGGAAAAATCCAAACTACCTGCCAGGAACATCGAAGTGGATGTTGAGGGGCAGGTTAGCAGACTCCGCAAAGCTCAGGAGACCCTGGAAGAAGAGATCCGGAGGTCAGATCAGGGCTGCTGCAGGGAAGCACCAGGGGTCAGGCGGGTTGAGGGGCTGGGGCCTCACCCGGAACTCCTTGAGGCAGAAAGTGATGGACGCTCCCTCCTGGGCCTCCAGCTGCTGGAACTCCTCCTCGTTGAGGCTCATCTCTGTCATCATGGCCTTGGTAGCATCTCCAGGGAGGAAACGAGGCCTCTATCCCAGTCCCCCCAACCCACCGAAGGACCCCAACGATGCTCCCAGGGAGAAGCCCTCTTCCCCTGCCCCTCCTCCCTGGCTCACCTGTGTCCTCCTCCAGGTAACTTCGGAAGACAACCCTGCGGCCCGGGCTCACACCCAGCGTCACCTCTGAGAGCGCTGGGGAGAAGGGTGCCACGGCCTCCACCAACACCCTGTCCGGAGGCACAAGGGGCCAAGGCCACTCAGCCCCGGAGCCCAAATAGCACTGGTGGGTCAGAGGTCTGAAAGACTGCCCACATACGAATGGGACAGCAGTAATGGGCATCCGGAAGCAAATCCAGCCGGCCCATTTTACAGATGGGCTGACCCCCACCACATGTCTGTAACCCTGCCCCCCCCCCCCCCCCCCCCCCCCGCTCACCGGGCAGGGGCACGGAGCAGGTTCGGGCACTGGGCCGGGTCGAAGATGGCCTGGAGGGACTCGCACTCCTGGAAAGACAGGTTGTGGGTCTTGGTCACACCTGCGGGGCGGCACGTAGTGAGCGGGAGGGGGGACGGGGGTCACGGCGACCCGGCCCCGCCCCGCCCCGCACCGACCGTGCTTGCAGTGCAGCTGGATGACCAGGCGGCTGCTTTCCGGGCTCAGGGCGATGCAGCAGCGCTCCACCGTCTTCTCCAGGGCCACCGGCGAGCGGAACACGGACAGGAAGGACTGGCGGGGGGTGGGGGGGCACGGCACGGCCATCAGCGCGGCGCGTCCCCGCCACCCCCCGCACCCTCCTCCCCCGGCCCGCCTCGAGCCCCTACCTTCATGAGGACCTTGCAGCGCGGCGGCTGCGCCTGCGGGGGCCGCGCAGCCTGGTAGTGCTGGAAGAAGAGCGGGGCGAAGAGGAAGCACGCGAAGGCCGAGCGCGACGCGTTCACCGTGCGCAGCGAGAGCTGGGGGAGGTCAGGGGTCAGCGGTCGGCGCGCCCAGCCCCCCACCCCCCTCGCCCGTGCGCCCCCTCACCCCGTTCTCCAGCGGCTCCAGGTACAGCTCGTCTCCGATGCGCGACAGCGAGTGCGCGGCCTTACCCAGCACTGCGGGAGGAACAGGGGTCAGAGGGCAGAGGCCGTGTACTCCAACCCGCCCCCGACCCTCGCCCTGCACTCACCCCGCACGTTTCCCCCCGTCACGAGGCACTTCATGTCGCCGGGCCCAGCCTCCCCCCGCCTCCCGCCCTCGGCCGGCCCGGTCTCTGCCCCCTGGGCCAGCTCCTTTCCCGCGCACTGGGCCTTGGTGCCGGCCCCGGCCCGCCTCGCCCTCTCATTGGACCGTGCGCCGCCGGCGCAGGCACCTCCATCACGTGGGCGAGAAGCCAACCTATCGTCGCCGTGGCCTGCATCACGTGACAGCAGCCCAGCGCCCCTCCTGTCACGTGACAAAACAGCCGTGCCTTCACACCACGACCTCGTCACGTGACCTCAGCCGCCGGGCTCGGGGTGACGTTGCAATGCCCCTCCTGTTTGGGGGTGTGGTCTCCGGAGAGCCCCTAAAAGGTGCATGCGCAGATGCCTCCGTTCTCTCTGGAGCTTTGAGTCTCCTCTGTAAGACGCCGGAATGTTCCCTAAGTGCCCATCGTGCAGATTCAGAAACTGAGGCTCCAGAGTGTTAAGAGACCTACCCTGAAGCCCTAGGAAATGCTGTGATCGGAGTTCTCGTGCCCTTCGAAGTTGTTTTTCTCAAAAATGTTATCCGTATTATCTTATTATAAATTGTTCTCCTTTAGGGCAGGGGCTGTTTTTTCTTCCCTGCACCCTCAAACTCAGCATAGCGACTACCATGCAGTAGGTGCTTAATAAATGCTTGTGGAAAGAATGAGGGAATGAACGAATAAATGCTCACCCTCAAGGAAAGGTTGCTTTTTTTAAAAATAATGACATTTGTAGACAATAGGACAGAGACATCAGTAAATCACATTTCTTTCTCCCCAGCAAGTGACTCCCAGTTCCCGGGGGGGCGGGGCTCAGTGCAATCAGGGACAGGTGGGGAGGGGGCGGGAGCCCCTCTGGAGTCAGCCACCCCTGGGCGTTTGACTGACTTTGTCCAGTTGGAGTTCTGCAGCTCAGGAGTGACAGTGACCACGGAGGAGCATGAGGGTGACCCCGAGGGCACAGACAAGGGGCGGAGAATCCTCCCTCAGCCATCTGCTCACCTGGGGGGGAAGAAGGGAGGAAGGTAGAGCCAGAGCAGGGAGGGAGGGAGGTTGAGGGAAGGACCTTCCAGAGCAATGATCCCCTTGGGTTCAAGTTGGGTTGAGTCAGTAAGCACTCATGAGCCCCTCTTAGTCGGGTCTTGTGCAGAGGGATGCAAAGAAAGGCCCCAAACAACCCATTCTGCTCTGGAGAAGTACTCCAGCAGGGAGGGAACATTCACCCAAGGAATATGCAGCATAAATTGGAGAGGAGGCTCAGGAGGGGGAGGGAAGCCTTCTTGAAGAAGTTGGGACTTTATCGGACTCCTCAGGGAAGCCAGGAGGCAGAGATGAGGTGGCAGACACTGGACAGCCAGAGAAAATGGCAGGAGCCCAGAGGTGGAGGGTCTTGTTGGTGGAACGGCTAGGAGGCTGGGGGGAGGGGGTCAGGGAGTGAGGTGTAGGGAGAATGGAAAGGGAGGAGGGGCTGGTGATGAAGGGCTAGGAATGCCAGAGAATTTCGTATTTAATCCTGGAAACCATAGGGAACCGATGGGGTTTTCTGAGTAGCAGTGACAAGGTCAGACCTGAGCTTTTGAATGACCTGCTTGAGAACCAAGTAGGCTAGATTAGAGTGCTTGATGAATGTGGTGCGCCTTCTTCCCACTCCTCCCCCAGAACTCTCCATCTCCTGTCTCTGTGGCTTTCTACTGGCTGTACCCCAGGCCTGGAGCACACTCTTTCCTCACCTCCACTCTTAGACTCTAGTTTCCTTCAAGGCTTAGCTCACCTTCTGCATTGGGCATCTTCCCTGATCCCCCCATCTTTTAATGTCTAACCCCCTCCCTACATTATTGTAGTCCCTATTTTAAGGGTGTGCCCTGCTTAGACTTCAGCAAAGTCAGATACAATGGAAGGTAACCCTCAGTCCCTTTCCCTTATACTTGAAGCATTCCACACCTGAGAAAGGATGCTGAGGCCTCAGTAAATCAACTGAATGTGAAAAAGCCACAGAGACAATGAACTTGCCCCTGGGGCACAGACTTCTGGTCCCAACTCTTTATTTTGTATAAGACCCAACAGGAACTTTGGGAAGTGTAACTGGCCTCGGTGTGAACCAAGCTCTGAACCAGGAAGAAGTGTTGCATAGCACCTCTCCCCAGTCTGGGAGATGACAAACCTCACAGCAGAAGCCTTGAGGCTTCTCTCAGTCTCCAGATAAAGGTCTCTATCCTGTCTGAAAGAGCCCAGTACCACTCAGCCAAGCTTCAGCTGGAGACAGTGGAGGCTAGGGCTGCCCATGGTGGAGTCCACCAGACTGGCACTACGCTGGGCACTATCCTGCCCAGCCCTGCCTGGCAGCAGATGGACCCCTCCGGTGGAGGCACCACACCCTTCGCTGAAATGCCCTGTCCTACAGGGATCCTGCCCATCATTGTGCCCACTCCTGAACAGTTAGGTAGGCCCTTCCATTCTGGAGTTGTGAGTTGCCTTAGCCACATGTGTTCCTACACACACACGTATCTGGGCAAGTCACTTAACCTCGATTGCCTCACTAAAAAAAGAAAAAGAAAATCAAACAAGAGATAGAGAGGTTTACGGGAAAGAAAATGGATAATTTGACTGCATAAATTAAAAAGGTTTTGAAACATAATCAAAAATATTTGCAGCAAATTTCTCTGATAAAGGTTCCATCTCTAAGATATATAGAGAACTGAGCCAAATTAAAACGAATCATTTTCAAACTGATGAATAGTCAGTGAATAGAGCACCGGCTTTGGAATCAGGAAGACTCACCTTCCTAGGTTCAAATCTGGCCTTAGACATGTAACAGCTGTGTGACCTTGGGCAAATCACTTAACCTGTTTGCCTCAGTTTCTTCATCTCTAAAATGATCTGGAGAAAGAAATGGCAAACCACTCTGGTATCTCTGCCAGAAAGAAAACCCCCAAAGGGGTCAGGAAGAGTGGGATACAACTGAACAACAACAAAGGATGTGAAGAGGTTGTTTTCAGAAAAAGAAATCCAAGCTATCGAGAGCCATTTAAAATAATGCTCTCAATCAGAAATAATTAGAGAAATGCAAATTATAAATTAAAACAGCTCTGAGATACCACCTCGCACTCACGAGCTTGGCTAAGCTGACAAAAAAAGGGAAATGACAAATGCTGGTAAAAAGCAGGTAATTAAACATGTACTACTGGTGTGGTGAACTACACCAATCAATCTGGAAAGCAATTTGGAACTCTATAACACTGTGCCTACTTTTTGACCTAGCCATACTGAGATTAAAGGGATCAAAGAAAGAGGGAAAAGACCCACATGTACAAGAAAATTTCTAGCAGCTCTGTGGTGGCAAAGAACTGGAAATTGAGGGCATGCCCATCAGTTGGGGAATGGCTGAGCAAGTTGTGGTATATGATTGTGGTGGGATATTATTGTGCTTGGAGCGCTGTCTAGCGTCAGCCCCAGCAAATCAGGAGCAGGCCATGGGAGTGACTGAATCAGCAGCATCGGCTGCTCCTGGAGCTATCAGCGCACAGACGGAATATTTGAAAGTCACCTATTTCCACTTCCAGGAGCCAAGATGGCAGAGTAAACAGTAAGTCGCTCCCTTATTGACCTTGAAAAACCCAGAGAATAGTGCCCCAGGAAAAATCTTGGCATAGGGGAGGCAGCAGAAAGACTGAGATACAGCAGTCTTTTAGCTCAGGAGGCTAGGGGGATTAACGGGAAAGGTCCCTCTTGCTGTGGTTAAAGGGCTCTAGTATGTGATGGGAGGTGTCCCGGCAAGCCAGTGACAAGCCCCATTTCAGCAAACCAGCAGGAGATCTTGAGCCCCAGGGTGGTGGAGCAGGCACACGGCAGCCATCACCACTAGCTCCAGCTCAGCACCAGGTAAACTACCAGATGCCTACAGCCTCCAGCTGTCAGCACCTGAGGCCCCAGCACACAAAGCCAATAACCCAAGAAGCCTGGGTCAGTGCCCTTGTGTCCCAGAAGCAGAGACCAACTTTAAAAGCCAGAAAAAAGGCAAACAACATGAGCAAAAAGAAACACAGAAAAACAATGACCACAGAGAAGTCTCTTGGTGACAAGAAAGATTAAAACACAAATTCGGGGGAGCACAACACTCAATATACCCACATCTGAAACCTCAGAGGGGAATATAAACTGGCCTTAGCCCAAAAAGCCTTCTTGGAAGAGCTCAAGAAGGATTTTTTTAAAGAGGTTTTTTTTTAAATATAAATTTATTTATTTGTAGTTTTCAACATTCATTTTTGAGTTCCAAATTTTCACCCCGTCTCCCCCCTCCCGCCACCCCCAACATGGCATGCATTCTGAATATCCCTTCCCCTAGTCTCTCCTCTTTTCTTTCTCTCCCCCCTTCTCTTATCCCCTTCCCCTTCTATTTTCCTGTAGGGCAGGATAGATCAAGAAGGATTTTAAAAGTCAAATTAGAGAGGTAGAAGGAAAATTGAACAATTCCTTTAAAAATACAATTGACAAAATGGAAAAGGAAGTACAAAAACTAACTGAAGAAAACAATTCTTTAAAAATTAGAACTGGGCAAGAAATGATGAAGGGAATGGATTCAGACAAACTTGGGAAGACTTGCATGAACTGATGCAGAGACAAGGGAACAGATCGAGGAGAGTACTTCTACAGTAACAACAATATTATGGAGATAATCAACTTTGAAAGACTTTAAGAACTCTGATCAACACAATGACCGACTAGAATTCCAGAGGACTCAAGAGGAAACATGCTATCCACACCAGATAGCGAGCTGATGCACTCTGAGTGAAGATTAAAACATATTTTCTTCCCTTCCTTTCTTCCTTTCTTTCTTTTGTTGGAACATGACTGTTGAGGGAATTTATTTTATATGACTTCATATGTGCAATGGGTTTTGTTTTTCTAGCCTTTTCAAATGGGTGGGGGAGGGGGAAGAGAGATAATTCAAAACTGAAAATAAAATAAAATTTAATTAGAAAAAAATACACTTGTAACTTAAAAAAAAATAGTCACCCACTGAATTATTCCTACAACCAAAAGTAGCAGCCACTGCCTCTGGAGAACTAGCCTGTCATGTGAGTGCCAGTTGGGGTAGTGAGCCAAGATGGGGAGTTATACGTACTTGACGTTTACTAGTTGTGTGACCCTGAGCAAATCACTTCACCCTGTTTACCTCAGTTTCCTCCACTGTTAAATGAGCTTGAGAAGTAAATGGCAAAACAGTCCAGTGTCTTTGCCAAGAAAACCCCAAATGGGTCTGAAATAATACATTTCTGGGACTTTGATTCTATCTTTGTATCTCCAGCACCTAGAATAGTACCTGGCACACAACAGTTGCTTAATAAATGTTTGATTGGTTATGGTCAGAATCAAAGATCCTAGAGCAATAGAGCGTGGAGTGATGGTGAAGTCTAAGGTGAGAGCGCCCCGCCCTTCCCTCCTACAGTTTAGCGCAGCCATCGCCTGGCCACCCTGGGGCAGCATTTCTTGGTCCCTTTCTCACCTTTCAGAGAAAGCAAAGGCATCCATCTCTAAGGCAGCTTCCAGAAAGGCATCTGCTGTGGAGGTGACCATGAGAACTCCCATTCTTGGACTTTGCCTGGCCTCCGCTGAGTCACCACCTCCAGGCCCAGAATGACCTGACACCTCATGGTTTGGGAAGCCCAACAAAGGGGACTTTTCAACTGGTGCTGCTGCTGCTGCCCTTGCTCCCCAGGCCTTTCCGCACAGCCCCTGGGCACCCTGTTCTGGGAATGGCTCTTGGCTGACATTGTCAATGGATGATCTGAGAAGCTTGCTCACCAGGGATGTTTTCCTTTGGTCTCAGCAACTTACAATGACTATCTATGAATAAGCCTGTGGAGGGGCTGCCATTGGCCTGAGTAGGGAGGAAATACACACTCAGTGGGACATTGATCTGCAAGAAGAGAGAATTAGCTCCATGCTGACCCCACAGGGAAACTCCGGGTTGTCAGATGGCTGGCAGGCCGCTGATGCTGGCAGGCCACTGATGCTGGCAGGCCACTGATGATGGCAGGCCACTGATGATGCCAGGACACTGAATGCTGGCAGGCCACTGATGCTGGCAGGCCACTGATGATGGCAGGCCACTGATGATGCCAGGACACTGAATGCTGGCAGGCCACTGAATGCTGGCAGGCCACTGATCATGCCAGAACACTGATGATACCAGGCCACTGAATGCTGGCAGGCCACTGATGATGCCAGGCCACTGAATGCTGGCAGGCCACTGATGATGCCAGGCCACTGATGCTGGCAGGCCACTGAATGCTGGCAGGCCACTGATGATGCCAGGCCACTGATGATGCCAGGACACTGATGATGCCAGGACACTGATGAGCTCCTCAGCTTTAGGAAGTCACTTGGTTTCCATTCTGTTCAACCAACATTTATTAGAGACAGTACTGCTGTGTCGAAGTGACTTTCAAAGGAAGAGATTGCCCCAATGCTTGATAAGGCTCTCCTCCCCAGCTCTGCCATTTGACATTCTGGGGTCTCTCCCCCTTTGGACATTCTGTCTCCAAATTGGAGAATGGGAAGGGACCTCAGCACCCATGTGGTCCGACCCACCCCCAAACAGCATCCAAGCCATGCCCGGGGTGCGCTCATAAATATTCAATGACCCCTGGTCTGAAAAGGTACGACACACTTTTTAGTTTGACTCACATTATTTTCTGAAGTCTAGGCACCTAATAAAGCAATGCTCACCCTTGAAATTGAACAATCGATTTAAGAGCCAATGAGGTCTGCCTAAAGACCTCCAGTGAGGAGGAGGTAGGTCCTTTGGCTCAGGGACAGCGCAGATCCTCAGGAATCATTTCCTTAAGCATCAAGTCCAAAGTTGCCTCTTTGTATCTTCCCCACACTACTCTTAATTCTGCCTCCTGGAGTCCTCTTCCACACCAGAGCCCCTCCAGTCCACAAAGAAAGCTGTCTTCTTTTCTCCATGCCTAACCATCCCTATTCCTTTCACATGGTCCTCTTGTGACAGAGACTCAAGATCCTTCACCATCCTGGGTGCCCACCCCTGGCTGCTCCCCAACTTCTTTATCAAAATCCTTCTCAAGGGGCGGCTAGGTGGCTCAGTGGATAGAGCACTGGTTCTGAAGTCAGGAGGACCTGAATTCAAATCCGGCCTCAGACACATAACACATACTAGCTGTGTGACCCTGGGCAAGTCACTTAACCCTATTGCCTAGCCAAAAGAAAAAAAAATCCCTCTCAAACCGTGGTACCCAGAACTGAACATGAGCCTTTTCTGATCCAAGAGAGCACCCACTTTTGGGCTGCCCCACTGAACTGCTGTCTCATCCAGCATGAAGCATGCTAGAATCCTCTGATCACAGTCCTACACACTACTCAACCTAATGAGGACATCCACCTTCAGGTACTTGTGATTCTTTGAACCTGAGTGTAAGACTTGGCATTTACCCCTATTGAATTTCATCTAATTACATTTAGCTCATTGTTCTCACCTGCAAATCTTTTTTGAGTTCTGACTATCTCATCCAATGCACTTGTGAAGGTTCCTCCCAGGTCTGTTGGTTTGTGATTTTAGAAGATCCCAAGACAGGTCATGCCAATGGGAGGGATTTCGGTGCTCTGGAGGGCATGGGGGCTGGAATGTGATGGGCAGGGAGGGTATGAGCTTTTTCGAGGGAATGGACCAGGAAGGTCAATCCTGTTTAGTTCAGAAAGGCGCTGTGGGTCATGGAGGGGTGGGGTCCTGGCTGAAGAGGGAGCCCATGGACTTACTCAATGAAACCTGGATCACCATTGCTATGGGGGCCTCCTTGGAGCTGGAAAGAGGTAAGTTTAGGACAAATTAAAGGCAGCTCTACTTCCCACAGTGGGGGAGGAAACTGATGGAACTCATTATCCCAAGATGTGGTCCAGGCTGGAAATAGAAATAGTTTCACAAAAGGTTTAGATAAATCCATGGATGACAGCCCCATTAATGAGTTAGTGAGGGAAACAAGAGGTTGGGGCCCATGCCTCCCAGGGGAGGGCAACCTTGGCCTCGCCCATACCAGCCCTTAGGGTGCCATCAGAGAAAGGCTCGAGTAGCACTGAGGGCTAGCCAAACCCTCCCTGCTGCCGGTAGCCTCACTTGATGCTTAGAGGGAAGCAGGACGTGAAGATTCTCTTCATTTTACAGATAAGGAAAATGAGTTTCAGAGAGAGGAAGTGCCTTGCTCAGGGGGCACAGCCCTGGTATGACAGTTCAGGGCTCTCGCTCAGACTTCCAGACTCCATCTCAAGTCCATCTGAACAGGCAGCCCCTCGAGGACTTAGGGTGATGAAAATAATAATAACTGAAATGCGTGTGGTGCTCTAAAGTGTGGAAAACGCCATCCCAGGAGAGCTCATTGAGTCACAAAAGCCCGTGAAGTAGGAAATGCAAGTTTTATTTATGAGGAAACAGGCTCAGAAAAAACAAGTGTCAAAGGCAGAATTTGAGCCCAGATCTTCCTAATTCTAAGCATCTGGTGGGCTAAAGCAGGCCAGGTTTGCAGAGATAATACTGTCTTTCTACGTTTACCTACTTTGGGCAATGTTGGGAGACAAAGACGGAGCTTGGGCTAAGACCTGGCCGGGACTATCCCCTACAAGGCCAGAAGAGGGCGATAGACACCATGGCTGCTTCCAGGTCTCTAACAGTTCGGCCATCCCTCCTTCAAGGCAACTAATCACTGAGGAGGAACGTTTTGTGCTGTGTGGCCAGACCTAGGTGAAGACCTGGGATGAAGACAGCACAAAATCCTCCCACCCTGGTTAGAGAGATAAAAGCATGTGTTTGTTGTTTCATTCATTTAACAGCGTCCAGGGTGTATCAGCAGGAATAAGTTTGCCCCCCTCCCAAATGCTCTAGCCCTGGGAAAGTAAAAAGATCCCACACAAACACAGGTAATAAACAGGGAGCTTGGCATCCAGTGAGAAGGAGGATTTGTCATTCTTGCAACCAGCTCATCGCAGGAGGCCCTGGTGACTCAAAACATCACAGGAATCTCCAAACCCCTTCGTAGACAATGGGAAATGTAAGGTAGACCCTCAAATAGCAGGCTCCCTGCCCAAAAGTCTCCTCCCACACCAGTTCAACTCCTGATGTGAGAATTCAGAAGGAGGGTAGGCTTAGGAGCCAGAGCCCTGGGCTTTGGGGAGGGCTGGCACCCCCATCCCACCCCCAGTCGGGGGAGCCGGCCAGTGAGCAGAAGCAGGGCAGAATGGGGACTCCTCTTCCATCTCGTCACTCTCTTGGCTTCCACAGCTGTGGTCCTGCCTCTCTGATTACCCCCAGTTCCAGCCCTGCCTCCTACAGGAAGCTCTCCCTGACACTCCAGCCCTTAGAGACTTCCAAACTCCTCAGGGCTCACCTTGCCACCCATCTGGTGGTGTTTACAAAATGCCCATGTGTCCCCTGATTCTATAAGCTGCTCAGGGGCTGAGACCACACTTCTTTGTCTGAGCCTCCAGTGGGTACCTAGTAGAGACTGGCTGATGGGCCAATTTTCTGTCTCTTCCCCTTTCAGGATACTACCGCCCCCTCCATAACCTCAGGAAGGCTGTACCTGGCCCTGGATCCCCCTTCCTGGGGCCCCTGGCCCCTAAGGAGGCCCAGGCAATGTGCAGGTTGGCAAGAGAAATCTGGAGAGGGAGGGAAGGAGGAGAGGATCCGTTGGCAGCCAGTGACTCAGCACTTCAGGATAAGCATCTCCCACCCCCAGGAAAGGTAACCCCAACCCCCTACCAGGGGAGACCGAGTCATGAACCCCCGGGGGGGTAGGCTGGCTGGGCAGAGGAGAATGGATTTGGACCTGGCACAGGTGGCAGGGGAAGGGGGGTGTTCCTACATTCCTGCATTCAGGACCCACCCACCCAAAGAGATGGAGCCCAACAGAGAAGGAAAAGAGGGAGGAGGGAGTCTCCCATCTCAGATTCTTTTGCTAAGCTGGGGAGAGGTCAGGGAGGGCCTGGGCTGGTCCAGGTGTTTGTGTCTGGGCCAGGGGGGACGGGACCCAGGGCAGGGCAGAAGGTGAGCTCAGCAGAGGCCCTGCTGCCTGACCCCCGGGGTTTCCGGTGACATCACAGTCAGCCCAGGGCAAGGCAGGGCTGGCAGCCCTTGGCTCCTGGCTCCTTCCCTCCTTGGGAAAAGGGAAAGTGTGTCAGGGCTGGCAGCCGCAGGAACACATTCCTGATGGGTTTCCTTCCCCTCCCAGCCTCCCCACCCTCCTGCCCTCAGCTGCCTCAGTCACTGCTGGCACGCCACCCCAAATGCCTGAAACCTCCAAGGAGGGAGAATATCAGCCAAGGGAGGGGGCTAGCTGAGGAAGCACCCCTGCAGCAGCATCTCCGGGGTCTACCGGGTTTGGGCCCTGGCAGCACCAGCCTGTCAGGGATGGGCAAGGCTTTCAAGAATCCTCCCTTCCCAGCCCAATCCTCCTCACATAGCACCTTGTTCTGTACCTGTTAGAGGACCCTGGACTGAGGCACACAAAGAGGCCAGCCAACCCCTCCCATCCCCCAGCTTAGGACACTGAGACCTAGGCAATGGGCACTGACTGTCGGAGGAGGAGCAAGGATGTGACCCCAGGCTCCTCGACTCCAAATCAGGCGCCCTTTCCTCCCTCACGCTTTGCCTCCCTTTAGCTAGGCTCATATCTCATTCCAATCCTGGGGCACCTCCAGATATCAGGAGACCCTGAGCAGGAGCATGGCTGGCTCCTGAGGAACAAGACGGAGAGGGCATAGGATCTGGCTGGTTGGGGGAGGAGATGCAGCCCCTCGGAGCAGGGCAGAAAGAAGCCTGAAGGCCCGGCTGGAGCAGAGATGAGAGCGGGGAGGGACAGTGTCCATAGGGTCCTCAGATGAGGCTGTAGACAGCACCTGGGCAAAAAGAACTGAGTGAATTCAAGAAAAGACAGCACCGAATCTGCCATAGGGAATGTAATTAACAGAACATGTGCTGGGCCTCTCCCTTTCTTTCTCCTTCCTCTCTGTCTCCCTCCTCTGTCTCTCTCCTTGTCTTTCCTATTTCTCTCTTCTTCCTTTCTTTCTCTCTCCTTCCTCTTTTCTCTCTCCCTTCTCTGTCTGTCTCTTCTCCCTTTTTCTATTTCCCTGTCTCTCTCTCCTTCTTCTGTCTCTCTCCCTCCTCTCTTTTGCTTCTCCCTGTCTCTGTCCCTCTCTCTCTCTTTCTCCATTTCCTTTTCTTTATTCTCTCTCTCCCTCTCCTTGTCTTTCCCTCTCCCCCTTCCTTTCTGTTCTTCCTCTCTGTCTCTCCTCATCTTTCCCTCTCCCTCTCACTAGTTCTCTCCTTCTCTCAGCTCCAAACGATAAGCTAACCATTTCTTCTCTTATCTTAATGATAATTTCGTCTGTCAAAAGGTGGTGGAACCAGTTAACAGGAACTTCTTCACTCCACATCTGCTTCTCTCCAAAGAGGGGCAGAAATGACAGGAAACTTCCATTGCTCACACATGGGCTGACATGAAGAAGATGCTCTTGGTTATGGGAGAGCAGATTTCCAAGGCCTCGGAGAAAGGGCAGGGAGGATCCCACGGCCTAAAAGTCTACATGGGAAGTTAACCAAGGAGGAATGGAAAGCTCTCAATGATGAAATTCTGGAGACACAAAGGGAAAGTTCTGATGAGGACAAGATATGGTGGACCAAGACTGCTGTGGACATACAGGGAGCTTACTGACCATCTTGGATTTCTGGCAGCCTCGTGCGACAGATGGAAGCAAGGACATGTACAAGAAGAGAAGATAAATAGGTACATCAAGGTGCTGGGTGGCGAGAATAGCTTCAGAAGTGCTAAGGCTGAGAGCAAACTGAGGCTTGAGAAGCCAAGGCCAATGAGAAAGGGGTTTTTAAGGCATGTTGGGAGAAGAAGAAGCTCAGGCAGGGGTACAACAGCTCAGGGGTGATGGGAAGTGAGAGCCGGCAGAGCTGCTCGAGGCTCACTTCTTTGCTTTCTGTTTTCTCTACGAAGAAGGAGGATCTTTGGCCCAGGAAGGGCAGACTGAAAATGGCTTCTAGAGCATGGAGACCCAGGCTGAGTAAGGAGACAGGAGGGGAGCCCTGGCTCCCCTGGAACGCTCACATCCCCAGGCTCTGGTGAACCACACCCTCCAGCTACCAGAGGACCAGGAGATGTCCCTGAAAGGTACTGGGGAGCAGATGTTAGAGAAGAACCTTGATGGGCCGGCTCTCTTCTGCCCTGACCAGAGCACACCTGGAGGCCTGGCTTCTGTTCTGGGAACCAATGTCTTAGGAAGAATATTGATCTAGCAGAGAGTTTTCAGAAGATAGCAACCTGGATGGGGAGGAGCCTTGAGATTATGCCACATGAAGATGGACCAGAAGAAATGAGAATGTCTGACCTGGAGGAAAAGTAAGCCAGGCAAGGGTTGGGCTGGTTCTGTGGGCCCTAGAGGCTAGAACTAGAATTAGTACAAATAGATCAACGAGGGCCAAGGAAAGGAAACCAGAGCTGTCCCAAAATGGCCCAAGAATGGGCTATTGCCTCAGAAAGGTCCCCTGCACTGGAAGTCCACATGCAAAGTCTGGATGACCATTTAGAAATGTAACAGAAAGTACCTAAACTGAATGGAATATTATTACCGTGCTATAAGAAATCATATACGTGATGCATATAGAGAAGCATATAGAAGAGAATACATGAACTGACGCAGAGTGAAATTAGCAGAACCAAGAAAACAATATATGCGATAATGACAACAATAGAAATGGAAAGAACCACAACCCCCCCCAAAAGAAATCAAAAGTTAAATGTAACAAAATGATAAAGACAAAGTAGCACTTGTATGAAGAGATAGGAAAAGACACACACACACCGCCCTCCCCCCAGCCACCTTTGCATGGAGATCCTCAGAAGTTACACGTTATACAAGTTTTCAGACTTTTTCAATGTGTCCATCAGTTGTGATGATTTTTTTCCCTTTAAAAATACTATTTGTTTTATAGGATGGCTCTCTGGGAAGGGGGAGGGATACTTGGAATAATATGATGATGTAAGAGAAAGAAGACATCAATAAAAACTTTTCTTGAATAAAAGAAAAAAAGGAAAAAAGGAAAGAAATGTAAGAGAAGGAATTTGGGTTGGACACGTGGTCCTTCAGGTTGTGTCTGACTGTGACATTCTGTGATTTTGTGTGGCTGTTACAGGCATGTCTCCATGAAGAAAGGAACTTGGGTTGGGGGTTGGAGGAGACCCTGCAGGGAGGCATGCTCAGAGTTACTGCAAAAGGCACTTGGCATCGGATAGCTTGGCACAACAAACAGATGTGCATCTCCAACACTTCCTCTTCTCTCTCCCTCCATGTCCAATCAGTTTTTAAATCTTAAGAGATTCTATTACATTCTCCTCCATTCATCCCCTTCTCTCCACTCACACTCTAGTCCATGTCTCAATGAATCGTTGCAATAGCTGCTTCTGTTTTTAAAAAAATAAGTTTTTAGGGTCAGCTAGGTGGTGCGGTGGATAGAGCACCGGCCCTGGAGTCAGGAGGACCTGAGTTCAAATCCAGCCTCAGACACATGACACTCATTACTGTGTGACCCTGGGCAAGTCACTTAACCCCAACTGCCTTGCCAAAAAAAAAAGTTTTTACTGATATCTTCTGTTTCTTACATCACCATAGTTGTGTCATAAATCCTTTTCCCTTCCTCTCCAGAGAACCATCCCATAGAACAAGGAGAAATCAACACAACTGATGGATACATTGAAAAAGTCCCCAAACTTGTGCAATATGTAAGTAACCCACCCCTCACCCCCACTCCAGGACCTCCCACCTCCACGGAGGGCTGGGCTGGAAGTTGTTCTCATCTCTCTTCAGTCCTGCCGGATCTTAGTCATTTTATTACATTCACTTCTGGTTTTTTAGTGTGAGGCTGTTCTTTCCCTTTCCATTGTGGTAGTGACCGTGTATACTGTTTTCTCAATTCTGCTGACTTTGCTCTGCATCAGTTCAAAGAAATCTTGCAATAGTGTCTTAATTGCTCTTCGTCCTCAAGCCTCTTCCTTCTCCAATCCATGTCCCAAGGGACAGAAGCCCAGTCTGATCACGTCACAGCCCTGTGCAAAAAACTCACAGAGCTTCCTATTGTCTCAGGAATAAGATGCAAAGTCCTCTGGCATCTCATGCCCTTCACAATTGAGCACCATCTGATTTTTCCAACACATTCCCTGCACACACTCTGGATTCCAGACAAATTGGCATCCTTTCCAAGTTGTTCCATCTCATGTCTCCCCACTTCGCCCAGGCTCTCTCCCATAGCTGGAATACCTCCACAGAATCCCTCGCTTCCTTCCCTCCTGTGTGAGGCCTCTTCCAAGGCCCCAGCAGAGCTTCCTCAGATTACTGTGGCTTTTCCCTTTGCCCAAACTTTGTTTTTATTTCTATGTCTTCTTTTCCCCTGTGATGGAATGTAAGCTCTTTGAAGGCAACACATTTCATTCTGATCTCTGCCCTTCTAAAACCCAACACCTGGTACAGAGCAGGCATGAAATAAATGTGTGCTGAATGAGTGAATTTTCCCCCAGCACCTATCACAGGACTCTCAGTCCTGTTCATTGAATGAGTTTTTTGGTGTTGGAAATACTATCACCATCTTCAATCTCTCCCCCAACCAGACTCTGTAGACCTGCCTCCAAGAGACTGAGGAGAGAAGGAAGAAAAACATTTTTTAAATACCTGGGCATTTTCACATGTTATTTCATTGACTCCTTCTAGGGGAAGGGGGAAAGAAACGTGTATTTATTGAGCACCTATTCTATGCCAGGCACCGTCCTAGGTGCTTTACAAATATCATCTCATTTGGTGCTTTTATTATCCTCATTTCACAGAGGACAAACCTGTGGCTCACAAGTCTGCCCAGGGTCACACAACTAATCAGTGGCTGTGGCTGGATTTGAACTCAAGTCTTTCTGACTCCAGGCCCAGTGCCCTATCCATTGTGCTACCTAGCTGCCTAAATAATAATAATAATAATAATAGCATTGTAAATGCTGTATAATTATTATCTAATTTTATCCTTACAACAGCCCTAGGAGGTAGGTACTATTATTATCCCCATATTACAAATGAGGAAACTGAGGTAGAAAGAGGTTAAGGGACTTATCCAGGGTCACTCAGCTACCAAGTGTCTGAGGCAGGATTTGAAATCAGGTCTTCCTGATTCTAAGTCCATTGCCCTGTGCTACCCAGCTTCTAACACCCCTTCATTCAGAGAATCCTGAATTTAGGGCCCAAAGGGATTCTAATTCATTCTAGTCTCATTTTACAGATGAGCACTATGAGACCCTAAGAGGGTAAGGGATTGTTTTGATTTTTCTCTTGGTATCTCTAAATCCTTAAGGCAGCGAGGTGTTGCTGTGGATAGAGCTCTGGAAGGGAGTCTCCTCCATCAGTTCAAATCCTGTCTCAGACACTTCCTAGCTGTGTGACCCTGGGCAAGTCACTTAACCCTCTTTGCCTCAGTTTCTTCATCTGCAAAATGAGCTAGAAAAGGAAATGGCAAACCACTCTGGTACCTTTGCCAAGAAAACCTCAAATGGAGTCCTGGAGAGTTGGACATGACTGAGTAACAGATCCCCAAATGCTTAGAACAGTGCTTGGCACACAATGAGAGCTTAATAAATGTTTTTTCCTTCTTTCATTTGCACTCATTTATTGGCCAAGATCACACAGGTAGAGCTGATTTCAATAGGGAAGAGATGCTATGACCATCAGTTTACAGACACAGAAACAGAAGCCCAGAGGAATGAAGGGACCAGCCCAGAGGCCAAGATTCTGAGCTTCTCACTCCCACCCAACCTTGTGCTCTTTCCAGTCTCCAGCAGGGGAGGGGGGAGGGGACTGAGGTCAGGGGCTAACACGAAATGTGCCCTTGAAGCAGCATGACCAGTTGAGCTGTGAAAGTAACATGGGAAGTAATTGAGATGAATTCCAGCAAGTTAGAGAGGAGAGCCTGGGAAGCCTGCCCCTTTCGGAGGGACCCAGACAGCCCAGCCAACCTCAAGGCCAATGCTGGGTGAGCTGCCACCAGGAGGGAGTCAGCCTGGTAGTGTCCAATTTTAAGCAATTATTTTTGCTAACTCGGAGTTCGGCTCCGTTGCTTTGCTGAAGAAATGCAAATGTCAAAGTGCAAATGTAGCAGCTTTTAAAATTGTGAAATCTTCAAAAATAATTCTTTTAATTTTTTCCCCTTCTCCACTCCAGTGTCTTGGAGCAAAGCCTCATGGCCCCACCCTAGTTACAGACTGGTTGTCTTTGCCACTGCACACACCTTTATCTCTCCAACACAAAAACAGGGGGCCTTCCTGCCCTCCTTCCTCTCTATCATCACACAGAATGCTCTCTCCTTTACACTCAGCTTGTCTGTACTCCATCCTACCCCCAAGGCCAGCCTCAATTTCTCCTCCTCTTCAATGCCTTCCATGACCATCCCAGACCACAGAGATATTGTCTTTCTCTAAGACTTAATCCCTGAACAGCCATACACTTGGCCCTAGACAAACACTGCCTGGTCTGACTCTCCCAGACTAAACTGGTAAGCTCCCTGCAGGTAGGGAAGAGCAGGAATTGTTCAGGGAGTAAGGAGAAAAGCACACATATGTGTGGCCAAAGAGCTGGGCTTGGAGATGCCACGTGAAAGGTTGGGCCTTCAACAAACAACAGAAGGTAGAGACCGCCGTATGTACATGCCTGTGCACAGCCAACGGGGAAGGCCAGATGCTCACACACGTCACCCTCTGGTCTCTCCCAGGTGACATCCTACAATTCCTGAGCACAAATTACTTTCTGGGGACCCCCATGGAGGGAAAATGCCATTATCTTCTTTCCAGGACCTTCCCTTCGTCTCATTCCTCCTTTATCTCTCTTCTCCCTCTGCCATCTCTCTCTCTCTCTCATTTTCTCTCTATCCCATTTTCTTTCTCTCCCCCCTCTCTCTTCTTCTTTCTCCCTGTCCCTGTCTCTCCTCCCTCTCATTCTCTCTCCTCCCTTTCTCTCTCTCCCCTCTCCTTTCTCCCTCTTCTCTCTCTTTTCCTCTTTCTCCTTATCTCTCCTCCCTCTCCCTCTTTCTCCCTTTCTTCCTCTTTCTCCTTTCCTTTCTCACCACCCCCCTCCTCTCCTCTTCTGGGGCTGCTTTCTCCCTGACTCAGCAAGGTGCTCTATAAGGTGCTGAGGGGGCTCAGGCAAACCCAAACCACATTGCCTGCAAACTCCCAGCATGAGAAGAAAGCCTGAAAACTCAGCAGAGGGAGGCTGAGAGTAGAGCTAAGCAGGTCTTCTTCCTTCTCCCCCCACCCCCACCCCCTGGGCACCTCCCAGGGGTTCTTCCTGGACAGCCAGGACCCAGGGCCCTTAGCGCCCGTCAGCCCTCTTGGCATTTGCCTCCTTGGCCCCAGCAAGGACAACAGGAGGCTGCCCAGCCCAGGTGGGGTCAGAAGGCTGGGAAGTGGGGGCTCTTTCCATTCTCCCTCGGAGACAAGCTTAATCACAACCGCTAATTGGTGTCCCTGGAAAGCTTGCTGCCCCCAGCCCCAGGCCAGCCCTTTCTCTCCTTGTTTAGAAAAAAGAGAGCAAAAAATCCAACAACAAAGTCTGTCCCACTCCAGTGAGGTAATTGGAAACAAACTTCCCCCCCTCCCCAGCCCTTACCCTGCAGAAAAGGGAAGAACAGTCCTGAGAAAGCAGCAGTGGCCTGCAAACATGTCCTGTCCCAGCCTGGGCTGGGCTGGCCGTGGGGAGCTGTGGGGCTTCTGGCCTCAGCTCCCTTGGGTGGGCCCTAGCTCCTCTGGGAGGAGATCTCAGAATCTATTCCTGAGAGGGGGTCCTGTTTCCCCAAGTTGGCCTCCAGCTGCAGCTCTGCTATCCCACACTCCCCCCCCCAGCTCAGAACAAAACAATTTCACAGGCCCTTGGCTCTGAGGCATTACTGTCTTAAGGACCAAATGACCCTCCCTGGCAGCTAGTGATTACCATGCATCTCATAGGTGCCAGGTTCTGTGCTTCCAAAGGCTCTGAGGAGCTACAGGGACTGGCTGGGGGCTCCTCCTGGGTTCTCCTTTTAAAGCCTTTGGAAAGAGGGTGACAGGAAGGAGAGAGACAGAGACACAGAGAGACTGACAGAGACAGAGACAGAGACAGAGACAGAGACACACAGGGCCTCCAGAGAGGGACTCTAGGCTTATGGGCCCCCTAGGTCTCTAGCTCATCCTATCTCCTGACCACAGAAGGAAGAGAGCTGGCAGTGAAAGCCACTCCTCCTCTCCCCCCAAACAACACCCCAAACCCCAGAGGAAGGAGGCTGCCAAATGTCTTTCTACTTTATGGGGAAGCGTTTCCCCAAAGGGGAAGTTCTTTCAGGCGGTCTGTCCTCCTGTCTTGAATGGAGAGAGCTACCGCTGAGTCACCCATAGAAACCTCTTGTGTTGAAACTGGTCCTGTGCCTCGTGCTGATTAATGAATTACAAATCTCTCCCCCCCCCCCCCCCCGCACTCAGGCTGACATTAAGAACAAGAATGACAAACTTTGTGAACTTGCGGGGGGGGGGGTGGGAAAGGCCAGCTCCAAGTGCTCTCGACTCGGAGCTGGTGCCCTGGCACGCCGAGCCGTGCCCTCCCTGAGAGGGGGAAGAGGGGGGCCCTAAGCCACTTAGTCACCTGCTGCACCGAAGGCCCCAGCCCAAGCTTGGAGAATGGGGAAAGCGGCCGGGACAATGGGGAGGCGTGGGGCGGGCTGCCCAGACAAAGGGAGGCAGGAAAAACCCATCACTTGTTGGGAGCCCAGCTCACTAGCACCGGGGGGAATGTGTCACTACGTTGATTTGGGGGGAGGCAGTCAGAGATGAAAGCATGGACTAGGGATGGTGCGGAGGGAGGAGATGGGCAGTGATGGGGGCTAGTTCACAGGAGCCTGGAGGTGGAGACTGGCAGCGGGACAGGGGTCCGACAGACAGCAAATACTTTAGGGAGTCTAAGCCAGAAAGGGACCTATTCAGCACCCCCTCCCTTCTCTTCTTCCCTAGTGTTTGCAGACTGTCTATTGCCCTCCCTCCTCCAACTCCCCCTCCCCCCGGAGGCCCGGGGTGGTACCGCAGCCTCGCCTCACCTCACCCACCCACCGCCCCCCCCCACTCGATGCTGTGGGAGAGAGAGAAGCCCTCCCCTCCCTCCCTCTCCCCCCTCCTCCCCCCACCCCCGGGGAGGGCCGCTACAATTTGTGGTTACAGCCTTACACGTCAGAAAAGAAAAAAAAAAGTTTGTAGAATGTCCCACACCGAAAAAAAAAATCCGAAACCCAGAGAAAAAAACCTGCGAGTGGGCTTGGCGGATGGGATTAGTAAGGCTTCGCCAGAGCTGCGGCTCTCCCTCCCACTCCGCCAGCCTCCGGGAGAGGAGCCGCGCCCGGCCCCTGCCCGGCCCCCAGCCCCATGGACCTCCGAGCAGGTAGGAAGAAGCCGGGCCCCCCCATCTCCTCCACCACCGCCACCCCCGCCCTCACCTCGAGATCCGCTTTCCCGTCCTCCCCCCGGGGGACTCCTGAGGCCGGGGCCAAGCCCCCTACCTCCTCTGTCCCCCTCCTTCCCACCCCCCCCCCCGCCTCTAGATCTGCTTCCCTTCCCAACCCCCGGGGGATCCCGAGGCTGGAGCTGGCCTCCGGGAGCTGCCCCCATCAGCGCCAGTGGGGACCGTGGCATTCCAAGAGTCCTCGTCTCGGCGGGGCGGGGAGGTGGGAAGAGGGAGAGAGCCCGGGACAGACAGACGGACTGACGGACGGACGGCGAGCAGACGGCCAGCCGGCCAGCGGACGGACGGACAGACAGACTCGGAGGGAAGCAGCAGCCACCCGCACAAAGGAGAGAGGAGCCGAGCCCGAGAAAGGGAGCCCGCGTTAGACACGCAGAGAGCCCCGGACCGAGCAGGAGGAGCCCGAGCGAGACGAGGGCGGGGAGAGACCGCCACCCTCGGAGACCCAGACCGAGACAGAGACTGGGACCGAGACGGAGAGCTAAGCAGAGACAGAGACAGAGTCAGAGTCAGAGACAGAGACAGAGAAAGGGGGGAGACACAAGACTCGTAAGAGACGCTAGCGAGAGAGCGGGAGGGAGAGAGAAGGGGAGAGAAGGGAAGAGGGGGAGTTGGAGAGAGGAAGAGGGAGGGGAAGGGGAGAGGGGGGAGCCCGAGACAGGGCCGGAGGGAGGGAGGGAAGAGAGGGGGAGGCCAACACCTCGCTCGGACTCCGCCGCTCTCCCTCGTTCCCCTGCCGCCCCCGCCGCCGCTGCGCCCATCCTGGGGAGCCGGGCTGGGCTTGGCTGGGCCGGGCCGGGCCGCTAGGACTCGGCGCCTCTTCTCTGGGCCAGGGCGCGCGCGGAGCTGAGCGCAGCTCCGGCTGGACCCCACGATGCTCCCCGTGGCCGGGGAGCCGGCAGGTAAGGGGGAGCCGGGCCAGGCAGAGCCGGCCAAGCTAAGGGGGCCAGAGCGGATGCTGACTGAGCGGGATGCCCGGCGGTCCCCGCCCCCGGCCTCAGCCGGCCCAGGCGGACTCAGGCCGGCCCGGCCCGGCCCAGCCCCGTCTTGGCCTGGGAGTGATTAGTGGAGGGGGCGGGGGCGGCCCAGCCGGACCCGGGCAGGAAAAAGCCCGTCACGGGCCGGGGGAGCGGCCGGCGGGAGACTTTCCGCTTTGCGGCCAAGGGACTCAGCTAGTCCTCAGCCCCGGGGGAGGGCAGGGGTGGGGAGGGGAGGGAACCGCTCCGTCTTGGCCGCGCCTGGAGGTGGGAACTCGCCACGGGAGGGGGAAAGGGCATCTCTCGGCTCCAGAGACTCCGTCTGTACCCCTGACCCCGCCCCCGCCGCTGGGAAGGGAGAAGCTCCCAAGAGTAAGGGGGGGGTGGAGTGGGGGCGGGGCCGGGGGCTTAGGGGCCACACAGGGGGAAGGAGGCGCCGCGGGGGGAGGAGGACGGGAAGAGCAAGGTCACTGCTTTAGGGTTCGGGCTGAGAAAGTAGGACCTTCATAAGCCCCCCCCACCTCATTTCCTCATCCTCGAGTACTCCTCTAAACCCCACCCCAGGGACGCCCAGAAAACTTTCCCCAAGAACTCTCCGGTCAACACACATAAGTATCTCCCCGACCTTCTCCGTTCCCCCCCTCCCCGCCTTAGTGCCTCCCACGCAGTTAGCCTCCACCCCAGCTCCTGAGCGTTCTTCCTCTCCCTGCCTGTAGACCCCCGAGGTTTTCCCCAACTTCTCCAGGTCAGACAACCTCTCCTCCTCTCCCTTCCCCCCGAGCCAGCACACCAGCACTGACTAATTCCCACGGAGGCCCCTCCCCTTCGCTGGGCCCCCTCCCTCACAGCGTCAAAAGTCCCACCGAAGCCCGTCGTCCTTCTCCAACCGACTGTTAGTTTCTCCCTCTGGTGGGAAAGGGAAGTTTGTGAAAAGGGAGCGAATAGCTGGGCTAGCCGTCGGCTAGGAACAAGGCACCTCATAGAGAAGGGGCCAGCTGGGCCACCCACAGCAGGCAGGCAAGGAGCCACCCGGAGATGATGCACGGCAGGCATTCCCGTGGCCGTGCCCGGTACAGTCCGTGCCCCCAGACAGCCGGCCGTCAATCCTCCCAATGCCCTGCGATAGCCGGCCGTCAGAGCTAACAATGGAGTTGTACGCCAAGTCCCAAGTGCGGGCAGACGAAGGCCGGCCTTCCCTGGCCGCCCCGGCCCATCCGCACCGATGGCCTTGCTTTCGGGCCTAGCTCAATGGCTCGGGCCGCAGGTCCACGGCGTGGAGCTGAGCCTTTCACCCCGCCCCCAATTCTTACCATTCACAAGCAGCTCTCCCACACAGCAGGCTTCCTCTCCATTCACTGCTCCTTCCCATTCCTCTGCATAATTCCACTTGACTATTCACACTTTCCCTCTCCTCCCTTCATTCTCATTTCCCACCCTCATCACTGAGATGGCACCGCCTTGGAACTCTCCGGGGCACTGCCTTCGCCCCGAGTCCTTTCCTTGGGACCCTCCGGGTCTTTCCTGCTCCTTCTCCGGGGGCTGGACCACACCTCCGTCCGTATAGGCGCATAGGCACAAACTGCTTCATACTTAATGCAGGTAGAAAAGAACCTTGTTAATTTCTTCTCTGCCACTCATTTTCCTGGGCCATGGACTTGCCCACCTTTTTCCATGTGGGCCTTAGTTTCCCCTCTGAAGCCCAGACCCATTGACCTCTTTACTCAAGGCCAAGGAAAGAGAAGGGAAAGGAATGAGAGCTTCAGAGGAGGGAATAGGGGAGAGAAGATCTCTGAGGAAAAGGACAGAAGAGAGCAGCAGAAGGTGACACCAGCAGGAAGGGGCAGGGGCTGTCTGCCCACTCTTCCTTTTGCTGCCAGCCGAGGGAATCACACAAAGGTGGTAGATGGAGGGGGATGAGGGCTGTGTTGGGAATCAGATGTTCTGTTTGAATCTAGCTTTGCAGTCCCTAGGGAAATCATGTGGTCTCTTTGGGTCTCAGTTTCTTCCTCTGTAAAATGAGGGGGTGGGGACTAGGTAATCTTTTCCATCCTTTTTCCTGTTCTTCATGAATTAGGAACAGCCACAGCCTTTTAAAAGGGCCTTCCTCGGGCACCTTAGGTCACTTGGTTATGCTCAACACTTGTCTGGGAGTCCCCAAATAAGGTCCTTTCCAGATTTTTAACGGGTGCAAAGGAATCCTCCAGCCCACTGTAAATGTTTTATGTTGGAGGCCTCTCTTGATGTCCCATTCGGATGGGGAGCTCTATCCTATAGGTCCCTGATGGTGCAGAGGCCCCAACCAGGGCTTTCCTCCCCATCCCTGACCTCCATGGCATGTCGGGGCCTCCAAGCTCCCCCCAGACACACTGGGTGAGGTCAGGCTGAGGGCTGCAGGCCAGGGACTGTGGGGGCTGCTGGCCCAAGGCTTGTGTACACGTGTGTGCCTGCGTGTGCAGCCGTGTGGGGTGGCCGTGCGCTTGCGTGGGCTGTGTGGATGTGCGGATGTGCTCGGGGCCCTCCGTTCCCAGGGCCCAGGGATCTGGATGAAATTAGGGGCCTGGCTGGGTGGGGGCCAGGGTGGAGGTTGAGGGAGGGGGTGCTCCAGCAGGAAACCTGAGCTGGCTCATTAGCTCCTCACGTGCTCCGCTGGATTTATAAACACAGGGAGGAGACGGGATGTAAACAATCAGGCAGTGGCAGCCAGAGGCAGGGCTGGGGAGGGGAACCAGAACTGGGGGAGGGGGGGGCCACAGTACCCCACATAGATGGCCAAGGCCCCCCTACCCCAGAGAGCAGGGGCTTTTCCCTCCCACCCACCCTCTTCTCGGAGAAGCATACTTGGGGTGCTTTGCAGAGGGCCTCAGGGCCAACTCTAGGTGCCATCACACCCGTAGTGGGAAGACCTGGGGCGAGCTGCAGGAAGGTTCTGTTCTCAGAAGCAAGGCTTCCTGGCTTTCTAGCCCTCAACTGGACACCACAGGTGTTCTCAGCCCCTCCCAACATCCATCTTCCTGCCTTTGCGATGGAGAGAGGAGGTCATGTTTAGACCCCATCCCCAGAACTGGGGGAGGTGGGAGAGGGCCAAGTCTCCCTTCCAGTTCCTGCTCCTCTCCCACTAGATTCCCAAGCTTCCTGCCCTCTCCCTGATTTTCTCCATCATATCCCCTGCTCCCCCCCTCCCCGCCAGCAGTGACACAGTTACCTCAGAACTGAAATATTCCTGGAAACACCGGCCTCGTCTGGTTAATTTCATGAGCCGTTTTCTGCCCAGATGAGGGTTCTTGTTTATTCAAAGGCATCTTCCCTGGTGGGGGGGTAGGGAGGGCGGTTCCCTGAAGGATGCCCCGAAGGGCCCCTAAGTAGCATGGAGAGCAGGGCTCTGAGCATGAGTGTGACCTGAGGGCTAAGTCACCCCTTTAGGACAGCAAGCCCAGCTCCAGAGGGGGCTAACAGGGAAGGGTGAAGGCTGTTCTTTACAGCTTTCAAATAAGGAAATGCTGGACATCTGGGCCAATCCTCTTACTTTACAAATAAAGAAACTGAGACCTGAGAAGTGACGGGACTTAACCAAGCCCACAACACCATTGCAGGCCCAGCCTTCTGACCCCAAGCCCAGTGTTCTTGTGCTGTTTCCTAACAGAAGGAAACTATGTGTTCTAAGCAATTGGAGCAGCCTGCCTCAGGAAGCAGTAGGGAGGTCCATCTGAGCAGGTTGAAATGCCTCTTGGGGATACTATGGAGGGATGGGCCCCAAGGTCCAGCTGTGGAATTTAGCAGAGGGGAGAGAAGGTGCTGTGCAAGGCAGCTGCTAGAACCGGGGGCAGCAGAAGCTGCAGGAGGCAAAGGGAAATCTAAGGAAATGGGAGCAGGTCCCGCGCTCCAGTCTGCGTAATCGGGGTCACTCCCCCGGAGGCCCGCCTGTAGATAAGGTCCAGAGATTATCAGCAGGGCCTCCGCCCCACAGTGCCCCCAAGACAGCTACAACATGACCCCTTCTCTGAAGATGAAGGCAGGCACCCAAACTGGTGCAGAAGCCCCAGGCAGCCCACCTCCCCCACTACCGTGATCACAGCCAAGAGCTTGGCCCCTCCCTCGCTGTGGCGACAAAGCCTGGGTAGAAGTGACTCCGTCTCCACACGCCAACAGCCTCCCACAGGCACGGCAGGTAGGCTGTGCAAGTATTGTTAGTAACATTTCAAAAAGGAGAATACTGAAGCTAAGAGAAGGAGAAGTTACCTATCCAAGGTCTCGAAAATTTGAAGGGAAAAAGGGGCCTGAGAGGCGAACTTTCCAGAAGCAAGCCCAGAGCTCTGCCCACTTTCACCCTGGGTCTCCAACACAGCCCAGCCCTAAGTGGCAGCCCTGCCTGCCTCAAAGCCAGGGCATCCAAAGTGCCCACAGCTCCATCCTTGGCACTGGCCCAGTCCAAACCACAAACCCACCTAGGGCCTGTGCCCTAAACCCAACCCAACCACTGACTCTGCTCCGCTTTCATCCCTCTCCTAGCCTTAAACCTGACAAGAAATCCGGGCCGCTACCAGCCCTAACCTTGCCCACTGCTGAGTCTGACCCAACCACCGGCTGGAATCCCATTTCAGCACCAGCCCTGAAACCAAACCAGCCCTAATCCAGTCCGAACACACTAGAGCCCTACTCATCTGGGGCTACTTCACCCTAGCTCTTGGATATGATTCAGCCCAGTAAAAATAGGGTAGTGGATCATGTGTCCTGACGAGAGCATGCTCCTAGGAAAGCCAACCTCTTCCCCCAGAGCCTCCAAACCTTCTGGAGATCACCAAGGACTCGGGCTGGTGTCACCACTGGTTTCCACCCTGACAGACACTGGGCACTGACCACTGGGGAGCCCCTCTGACTCAGACCTATTGGGCACCCCCATTCAGAATGAGTACCCGATGTGCCTGGAGACGTCCTCCAGCCCACCCCACCCCATAACCTCTAAGGCAGCCAGGTTCTAGAACCGGAGCCCATGCTCCCCATCTGTAGCCAAACCCTTGGCAACCCAAAGCCAAAAGCACAATCAGGAGGCTGCTTTCACTTTCTCTCCTGAGTTCAGGTCTCCAGGAAGGCTGGCTCCCTTGCTCAGCCCCAGGGCAGAACTGTGAGCATGGTCAAGGCCAAGGCCGCAAGACCTTCAAGACCCAAGTCACATGCTTTCCCCACATGGTACAGACAGGGAAACTGAGAAACGGACAGGGTCCAGACATTGATGAGGACAGAAATGGAATCCAGGATCTCTGGCCCCCAGATAAGAATCCCTTCTTTGTCCTCACCCTAGGGCTGCCCCCTCTCATCCACATTAATGCAGAGGCTCTGACACGTGGGCCAAACACATTTTTAAGCTAACACCCCGTCATGAGGTCACAAACCAAAGTCATGAACATAAATGTGCACACACGCACACACACACACACACACACACACACAACACACACACACACACACACACACACACACACACACTCTCACTCTCATACTCTGACAATGGGCCAGAAACCCTTCCCATCCTTCATCCCTCTCAGTCTCCCATCTGGTACCTCCTTTCCTTCCCTTCCCAGCCAGAGGTGGGGTCAGACACCTGAGGGGCCACCAGCTGTCTCCCTGCCCTGGAGGCCAGCTCCCCACCCCCCACTTCAGGCTCTCTCTCAGTCCCTCTGTTGCCCACAGGGGACTCGTGGGGGATGCTGGCTTGTCTGTGCACCGTGCTCTGGCACCTTCCTGCTGTTCCAGCCCTCAACAGAACAGGGGATCCAGGGCCCGGCCCCTCCATCCAGAAAACCTATGACCTCACTCGGTACCTAGAACACCAGCTTCGCAGCCTGGCTGGGACCTATGTGAGTATCTGGGGGAACCTGGCCTGGGGAGGGGTGGGGTGGAGATGATGGGCAAGGTTTCTCTAGCCCCCAGCATCCTCTTGCCTGGCCTTTCTCCTTCTCCCCTTGGCTTCCCCCTCCCTTCCCCATTCCCGGCCCCAGGACTAGGCATGTGGGCAGGACTGCCCCACTGGCTGCCAGCCCAGCCGCCCGCCCTCCTCCCCCTGGGGGCTGGGGAAGTCTCTTCTGTTTACACCGTGTTGTGGTGTCTCTTGCACGGGTGGGGCCCAGGGTGGGGGCGGCCCCCACCTCACACGCCTGTGTCCTGGCTCGCCCCGGCCTCTGAACGCTGGGCCCTGCAGTCTAGGCCTCCCCTCTGTCTGACCTCCCCCATCCCAGCTGGGCCTCTTGGGGGGTCACATGGTAGGGGAACCAGTAGGGAACCCAGATTGTTGGTGGGTACCCCAGGAATCCTTTCAGAGGAGGTGGTTGGAGGGGGCCTGAGGAGAAGGTGGTGCTGCAGGGAGCTAGCCCCCTTTCCTCTTCTTCCTCCCCCACACCCCAACCCCTGCTCCAGAGCCAGGGAAGGGAAGGGGAGGAGGGCGGAGGGGGAGCTGGCTCAGGCCCCAGGATACACCGAGGAAATTAGTTTGTCTCTGAGCTTGTCAGCGTGTGAACCTCCCCCCGGGGGCCCTTGCCTGTCCCAAGCCTCGCCCCCCCCAGCTCTTCCCAGCTGAACACCGCTTCCCCACCCCTTCCCCTGGGCCCCTGGACCTACCCCGCAGTTGGCAAATGCTCGGGTCACATCTCATCTCTCCTGCGCCCCCACCCCCTGTCCCCTCTCTCCTTCCCCCACCCCTGGCATTCATGTGGGGAGTTGGTAAAAGGTGCTCTGCCCTCCGCCCCCTCCCCCTTCTGCTGGAAGGGCCAGAGACGCTGGGGGTAGAGGGAAGTGGGCATCTGGTGGAGACAGATGAAGAGGCCCGGGTGGGCAGGGGGGTGGGGGGGCTCTGATGGGCTTGTTTCCTTCTGTCTTCCTTCCAACAGGCACTGCTCCCCTCTTCTGAAAACCTCTGCTTGCCTCTGCTGCCCCTTTCGCTCCGACCTATTTCTCGCCTCCCTCTGGCTGCCAAGCCTCTCCAAGGAGTGGTCTACACCCCCTGCCTCCGCTTCCTCTCCACCCACTCACTCCTTAACCCCCTGCGATCTGACTTCCCCTCTCCTGACTCCATTCTCTCTGAGGTCAGCCAGGATCTCCTTCTTGCCCAGGCAGGGCTCCCTTCTCCCGATTCCGTGCTGCCTCGTCTGTGCGTGTGCGGCCGGGTATTCTGGAAGCTTCTTCCTGGGCTCGGGTACTCTCCCGGGCCTTCTCCCTCTACTATTCCTCCTCCTGTGGCTTTCCACCGTTGATTTTCCTTCCTCTCCACATCTGTGGGCTTTCCCCCTAGACTCAACCAATCATTCACCAAATATTTACTGAGCATCTACCATATGTAAATCCCTCTACTTTCTGCTCTCTGCACACGCCTCCCTGGAGAGCTCCCCCATTGCTAATGTTTTGACTGTGGCCTCGATGTGGAGGACATGGAGGGGGCCCTCCCCTCCCTAGCAGCGTAGGAAGTACCTCACTGTGTGGGGCACTAGCCCAGGGTCCCAGGGGGGCAGGCAGCTGGGGGGCATCCCCTCTGAGAGCTGGCCCTACCGCCCTCTCCCTCCCACAGCTGAACTACCTGGGCCCCCCTTTCAACGAGCCTGACTTCAACCCGCCCAGGCTGAGCGCTGAGGCCCTGCCCAGCGCCACAGTGGACTTTAACGTGTGGCGAAGCCTCAACGATCATCTGCGGCTGGCTCAGAACTACCAGGCCTACAGCCACCTGCTCTGCTATCTGCGGGGCCTGGACCGCCACGCGGCCACGGCCGAGCTGCGCCGCAGCCTGGCCCACTTCTGCACCAGCCTGCAGGGCCTGCTGGGCAGCATTGCGGGGGTCATGGCCGCCCTGGGCTACCCACTGCCCCCGCAAGGGGCTGAGCCTTCCTGGGCCCCCAGGCCTCCCCACAGCGACTTCCTGCAGAAGATGGATGACTTTTGGCTGCTGAAGGAGCTGCAGACCTGGCTCTGGCGTTCTGCCAAAGACTTTAACCGGCTCAAGAAGAAGATGCAGCCCTCAGCTGCCGCGGTCACTCTGCGCCTGGAGGCCGCTGCTTCTGACCTCTGACCTCCCTTCTCTGCCTGCCTCCGCAATGAGCTTCCCGCCCTCCGCCCTCCGAGGGAGGATCCCCCAGGGGCTTCTCACAGGGAGCAGCGCAATAAAGCCCAGGGCCAGGCAGGAGAGTGGACAGCCCTCGGGCCCGGGCTCCCCACCTTCCCAACCTGGCCGCCAGGAAGCAGCAGTCGGAGGAGGAAAGGTGAGGCTCCCTGCAGGAAGTGCCTTGCGGGGGCGAAGCCTCCTGGCTAGCCCTGCTCTCCCATCTCCTCACCTTAAGCCACCTCACACTTCCAACCGGGGGAGGGGCATGTGGTGACCCAGGGACCAAAGCAGGAAGAGGCAGGAATTCAACAAGGGAATTGGTGGGACAAGGCAGGGCCCTGGGGGATACCCTCTCACCAAAAGCCACAGTGATGCCAAACATGTTGAGTGTCAATAACTTTGCCTCACGTTTCTCCTTCACGTCACGGTGGCTCCCCCCTCCCAGGGCACCCTGCCCAGCCCCAGTGGGACAGCCACAGCCACAGAATTTCCTAAAAGTTTACATTGTTGAGGACGGTAGCATTTTGGGGATGAGGAGAGGGTGGCCCCCTCAGGGCCTGCCGCCCTCCCCAGCCCCATCCACTCACGACTCTCAGTTTGTTTGTATTAATATTTATTTATTTGGAAACGTTATTTATTAGATGGTATTTATTGCAGAATTTCTATTCTTGTATTAACAAATAAAATGCTTTCCCCAGAACTTTCCCCTGCTCCCTGCCTTGCCTCATCTCCCCTTTACCCTGACCATCCCTGCCCCCCCTTCATTCCTGGTTCCTGCTCCTCTGTTCAGTTGTTTCTGACTCTTCATAACCTTATTTGGGGTTTTCCTGGCAGACGTACTGCAGCGGTTTGTCACTCACTTCTCCAGCTCATTTTATAGGCAAACGGTGTGAAGTGACTTGCTCAAGGTCACACAGCAACTAAGTGTCTGAGGCCAGACTTGAGTTCAGGAAGAGTCTTCCTGACTCCAGGCCTGGCGCTCTGTGCACTGTGGCACCCCCCTAGCTGCCCTCTTAGTCCTCTAGGTCTGTCTGTAAGTGTTAGAAACGATCCAGGGCTCAAGAAACTTGGGGTGGCAAGGGAGGGGAAGAAGAGAAATTTGGGAAATGTTGGGGGAGTGGGGCTAGAATCCCCTTCCTCTGTCTGTGAAACTAAATGCATATTGATTAAGCATCACCTTGCGGCACAGCACTGTTCTAGGTGCCAGCTGAGACCCAAAGCTTTAGGTCAAGTTACAGCCCCCCCCCCCCACCCATCGAACTTACGAGAAGGATGAGGGACAAAACACAGACAGAACACATGACATCAGAGAGGTGGTGATCTAAGAGGGCTTCAGGAAGGGGGTGACCAAGAGGGCTGTTCTGACCCAGAGAAGGACCGAAGGGCACAGAGGGAAGAGAGCTCAGAGTGTGCTCAGCGGAGGGCAGCAGGGGGCATATGGGGAAAAACAGAAGAAGACTGAAGAAGAACCTAATTTGCTACCTTTGACCTTGAGGAAGTCTCGTTTTTTTCTGTGCCTCAGTTTCCCATCTCTAAAGTGAGGGATTTGGACTACGTGATGATTGAGGGACCTCCCAGCTCTAGCACTAAGATCCCACAAAGTAAGATGATGCCAGCTTGGGGAGGTATCTGGACTCCAGACAAAGGAGTCTGAATTTCCTTCCGGAGGCAGCC
Organism: Phascolarctos cinereus; assembly: GCF_003287225.1. NCBI lineage: Eukaryota > Metazoa > Chordata > Mammalia > Diprotodontia > Phascolarctidae > Phascolarctos > Phascolarctos cinereus. Next base: position 257,948,040 of record NW_027556402.1, on the reverse strand, counting down.
ACGAGGGATTTGGAAAGCAAAGGAGCAGAGTGAGCAGACCTATATGCATTAGAAGGATTGTTCTGGCAGTTGTAGAAAGGATGGCTTGGAGGCATAGATGGAGATGGGAAGACACGCCCGGATGGATGGCAATGAGGGCCCACAGAGCAAGGTAGCCGTGAGGAGCAACTGTCAGGGATGGCCCGGAGAAAGAACTGGCCAGTCTTGGTAGACAGGAAATGTGGGGTGGGGGTGGGGAGAGGAGCCCAGGATGGCGCCACGGGGAGAAATGGGAGGTCTGAGAAGGAGCAGGCCCAGGGCAACGCCGAGTCCAGTTTGGGCCATGGCGAGATGGAGGGTGCAGGGGGACGTCCAAGGAAACGTGTGCCCTGGGCAGGAGGAGATACACATCTTGAGCTCGGAGAGAAGTCAAGTTGAGAGCTTTCGGCTTGGGAGACATCTGCACAGAGGCGGTAGTTGATAAGGGAGGGAGGGAGGCTGCCAAGGGTAAAAAAAGAATGTAGAAACAGAAGGGAAGAGGGCCAAGGACAAAACTTTGGGGAACACCCATGTACAGGGATTGGGAAGAGAAGGAGGAGGAGCCAGCCACGGAGGCTGAGAAGTAGTTACCACGGAGGAGAAAAACCAAGGGAATGGGGTGTCTCTGAAACCGAGGCAGGAGAGGACAGCCCGAAGGAGGAAGTGAGGGTCGGCACTCACAGGTGCTTTGGAGAAGGCAAGGAGGATGAGCATTGCAAAAAGATGGCTCAAATGGCAGGCATGAGGTCACCAAACAGAAAACTGAGTGCAGACTGCTGGGAGAGGGTAGACAGGCACCAGGGGAAGACAAAGGAGGTCAGTCGTGGAGGAGAAACTGGCCATTATCCCCAATTTGACTGCCTAGTGTGTCCTACTATCTGCTTCTGCAGGGTTTGGGTCCTGAACATTAGTGGCCTCTGTGGCTTCTAGACATGGCTAGAGGTTAGAGGCAAGGGGAATGGGGCAGCAGCAGAGGAATGCCAAGCCCCCAGTGGGCCTCCGGTCTCCTTCACACATACACGTTCAGATGTACGGAGCAGCTGAGATCAGTGGTGGAGGTGTGTTCTAGATCACACCCTATGTCCTCCTAGCACAGGGCATTTTCTCCATCTGTTATCACATGTCATCCTGGTAACTGCCCCTACCAGGTAGTCTAGGCAGACATTAGCATTCTGTTTTACCTGAAGCCACAAAAGGAGAAGCAATTTGCCTACAGTCATACAGCATGCTAAGAAGCAGAGCTAGAAAGGTAAGAGTCTTGTGGGGGGAGGGGAGGAGGAGAAATACTGAGAGACCTGGGGCCAGATGCCCACCTTCGCCCTCTGGCTTCTGCCCTCTGCCCTTGTTCTTCCCCGGCTGTTCTTCAGAGTTGCTCATGAGCTCTTAATGGCCCCTTTGGGACCTCACTGCCCATCGCTTCTCTTCCCAGACATTCCTCCCTCTCCAGGTTTCTGTACCATTCTCCTGGTTCACCTCCTACTTCTCTGAGCACCCTTTCTGGCCTCTTTGAAGTCTCTCCCTCTTGGTGATGCCTCCTGGCCAATCCTCTCTCCCAGGCCCTCTTCTTTCTTCCTTTATTCTGTAGCCATTGCTGAGCTCATCACCTCCCATGGATTCACTGATCTCCCTGAAGATGATTCCCAGAGCTATATGTCCAGCCCCACTCTCCCTCCCAAGGTCCAAACCTCCCACTGGATGTCCTGCAAGCATCTCAAACTCACATCAACATGTCCAAATCATAACTCATTCTCTTTCCCCCGAAACCCTCTTCCTCTTCCCCACTTTCCTATCACTCTCAAGGCTACCATCATCTTCCCCCTCATTCAGGCTTGGAGTCTTGCTGCGTCCTTACTCCTCACACTCTCTCACCCCATGTATCAGTCTGGTGTCAAAGCTGATCCTTTCTACCTTCCCAATATCTTGGACATACAGGTCTTCTCTCCACCCATGCAGCCAACCTTGTATATGGGCCCTCACCATCTCTTCCCTGGACCACTGAAAGAGCCTTCTGATTAGTCTTTGCCTCCAGTTGCCTCCCTCTTCAATCCAGCCTCTATTCGGCTCCCAAAGTGAGCATCCTGTTCGGGTAGGAGCACATCACTCTCTGATTCAGTAAATTCTAGAGGTTCCCTATTCCCCACAGGATCCACTACAGAAGCTTGCTTGGTATCTAAAGCCCTTCCCAGCCTGTTCCCTGCCTGTCTTTCCAGTCTTCTCAACACTGAGGTCCCCTCTGCAAATCCTGGAATCGGCTACCCTGGCCCCCCCCCCGCTCTTCCTCACACACAATACCCATCCATGGGCGCCACACTGAAATGCTCCCGCTCCAAACTTCCCTGGCTGCCTTCAGAACAGCCCAGATCACACCTTGATGGCCCAGCCCACTTCACCTCTAATGCTACCTGCAGCCTGCCCCCTGCTGCCCCTGCCATTTGCCTGGTTACATGTCTTGTCTGTACGTAGTGATTTCTATGCTGTCTCTCCCAGTAGAGTGTGAGATCGGGCACTGGGTTTTGGCCTCTCTCTGTATCCCCAATACTTAGTGCCATGCCAGGCATATAGTAAGCACTTAATAAATGCTTGTTGCGTACTGACCTCAGACCAGTCACTTCCCTTCCTCTAGGATTCAGTTTCTGCATCTGCAAAATGAGAAGGCTGCATTGAATGACCTATAGGCTCCCTTCCAACTACATGCACACACTCCCAGGACTTCTGAGGCCCCTTCCAGCTTTAAACCTTCGATTCCATGATGAACTTCACTTCGAACTTGTGTTCCATTGGACCGTACTAGCCAGTGTGGTGCCAGGCTCAGATGGTAGGGCCAACTGTAGACAAGAAAGGTATGGACTAGCAAAAGAGAAGGAACAGCTTCTTCTGCACACAGTTGTTGCTTAATAAATGTACAGGTCGTAGACCTGATCTTGACCTCCATTTCCAAACTATTATCTTGCCTCATCTTAAGCCCTACCCTCAGTTGTAAGCAGAGGAGAATAAGGGAGAGTAAGCATGGGAGTGTATGGACACTCCTGAGGCAGACCCCTGGAAAACCAGGGCACTCTATTGGGTGTCACAGCTGCCCTCAACCTAGTGGCTGAGCCTGCCTTGGCCCCCAGCCCCACCCACAGGGACTTCCTCCAGGGATGAAGGATCTCCAGACTGCTAGAGGAAGGAGAAAGGCCAGTTTAAGGCAAAAATAAGCAGTCTTCCCCACCTCCAGCTCCGTAAATACTCCTTTGCCGTCTTAGCTGACCCCTACATCAAATCAGTCTCTAGTCCTGTGGAGTCTTCCTTCTAATCTCTCCGATGCACTTCCTCTTTTTCCTTCCCATGGCCCTAGCCTGGCCCCTCTTCAGCTTCTGATGGTACAGTTTTCATCTTCCGGGAAGCTGGAAGGATGTGTTCTTCCAGCCTCTATGAGGGCTGGGCTGATGCCATCCTACACCTGATCCCAGGTAATACTACTAAAGGATTTTCATCCCATCCCAAGGGGGGCTCACACAACCTTGAATGGCTCCCCACCGTCTACAGGATCACGTCCCAAGCCCTCAGCTTGGCAGTCCAAGGCGCTTAACCCTTTGGCACCAACCTTGTTTTCCAGTTTAACCTCGCCACCCTGAAGGAGCCTTGCTCATTCCTTCCACTAGCCCTGGTTTGTCTGACTTCCACCTGTCCTCTTCCTCCCCCTCATCATGAGAGCCAGCTGAAATCTCCCCTTCTCTGACCAGACCGACCGGTGATGATTTCCCCTTTAGCTTGGAGGAGTCTGAACTGTCTTCCATATGCTCCATCACGTGCTACTTTGCTTATTTACTTATTTACTCTCAAGTGCTTGAGAAAGGGAAGGGCTAAGAAATTATGGTTAGCTCTGACCATGGGCCCACACTTATATTGCAGAGGTCAGCACAGAAGGGTCAAATGAAGTTTTTCAAGAATCTGGGAGACATGTTTATTTCTGGGCAGGAAGGAAGACATCACAAGATGCAGACAATTGGGAAGGTGGGTGGGGGTGAGGGGAGAGAATGACCCAAAGGGGAATGAATACTCTAGCCCTCTGGTCCTTGAGGTATTCATTATGCACTTCTTGGTGCGCTGTCCATGTGGTCTGGATGTGAGGCTTCCCAGATGGACTTTTTCTTCTGGGCCCATCTCAACCCTAAATGCTGGGCATTCTCTCTGCCTGACACTCCCCCTGGTTTTTCTGATGCCACTTTTTCCTCATTTTCCTTCTACTTGCGTGAGTGATTCTCATTGTCTTTGGCTCGGTCACCATCCAGGGCCTCCCGCCAGTTCCAGGAATTTTTCAAAGATCTGCCGTTTTCAGCTCCCATGCATAATCGTCATCTCTGTGCCAGTGATGTCTAGAGCTCTGTTTGCAACCCTCAGGTCACTCTCCCAACATACAATGCTGTATCTTCCAACTGCTTATTGGATATGAGGCAGGGTCAGAAAGCATCAGATCTGGAGTCAAATTTGACCCTGTCACCTACTGTCTGTGTGACCTTAGACCAGTCAATTCACCTCTCTGAGCCTGAAAATGAGGGGGGCTAGTCTAGATGGCCCCCCAGGTGTGCCACCTAGGGAGAAGGGAATATTAATGGATGAAGAGATGTTATAATTGTGCCCAGGGCTGACAATATTAGACCATTCAATTCAATAAATATTTACTAGGTGACTTTGATGTATAAGGTGAAAGGTAGTGAGTAAAGGACTAGCCTTGGCATCTGGCCTTAGCAACACCCTGGCTGTGGGACCTTCTAGCAGCCTTCTGAGAGCAGAATATCAGACAAGCTGCAAATCTGCAGGCGGCATGGGGAGTCTTACATTAAGCACTCCCTTCACTGTTTATCACAGTCCTTGATCCTCCCCCCCCAAAAAAGTGCAAGGGACTGGAGATATGAGGATAAGAAAATGAAAACCAGAGCCTGCCCTCCAAGGATTATACATTCTTTCCAAGGATGTCATTAAATAAATTCGTTAAATAGAGTACAACCTGAAGAGGAAGAGAAAAACTCATTTCCTGTGAACATGTTACCTGAGAGGGGGAGGGATGATAGAATCAAGGAATTTAATAGCTAGAAGGTCATTAGGAATCATCTATCCCTATGTCCTTACACCCAGAGAGGGGTGCAGTGACCTGCCCAAGGGTCCCTTGGGAAGGCGGCTCTTCCATCCTCTCTCACTCATACGGATTAGGGGAGCTGATTGCTAGGTTTTCACCCTAAGTGCTTGGGAAGGTGATGAGAACTCGAGGAGATGTTACAGGGAATCTGTAAGAGGCAGCAGCTGTAGCTGGGCCACCTTGGGGGGGGGTGCACACTTGGCATGCTTCATAATTTCCATGAGGTCTGGCCCTGACCACTTCCTTAGCCTGGATCAGTGGGAGGCCGAGGAGACTGCTGCCCTTACCCTCTCATTGTGGGCCTCAAGCTCTTCCCTGGTAGGGGGAGAGGGCAGAGTCCCATGATCTTTCCCTGGCCTATGAGGCAAGGTTCAGAGAGTGACTCAAGCCTGGCTGGGCTGTGATGCTGGGGGCTCACCATCCCCCTAGGCCACCTTTCTTTCCAGCCTTTGTCTACAGGCTCTCCTGCTCCTTGACTCAGCCTGGTCCCCCAACTTCCTGGCAGGGGACAAAGACTTTTATAGACTGGGAAGGGAGTAACTAGAGGACATTGGAGACAGGGGCATGGCCTCGGCCATTAGAACCACTGGCTGAATCAGTTCACTGGGGACAATCCCAGGTCCCATACTGCTTGTTCCCTAAGCCCTCTGTCAGAGGAAGCAGGCCTCTGGGAGGGAAAGAGTTAACAAGGACTCGCCTATCAGCTGGACAATGCCTGACACCTGGCGGCCAAGGTGGGGAATGGTCAGAAGGGCTCTGAACTCTCCTTGGTTTGGGCAGGTCAGAGAGGTGGGAGAACCCTTCGAAAGAGCAGATTTCGAGCAGGAGGATAGGCGGGTAGGAGCATTCTACCTAAGGGCAGACCGGATGAGAACACAGGGCCTTCCTGCCCAGGCCTTGCCTCTGGCTCCTAGAGTCGGCCGTAGTCCATACTGACCCACTAGGACTGAGACGGAGGGAGAGCTTGGGGAGGGAGGCCCTTGTGGAGGGGATGGGAGCAGGCCCGGGGTGGGTGGAAGTGGGGGTTGGGAAATCTCACTATCTGAGATTTCTAAGAGCCCAGGGTGGGTGGTGGGGCCTGCAGGGCTGGGGGTGTTGAGGGAGGAGAAAGGGGGAGAAGCCCCACAGTCCTTTGGGGCCCCTGGCAGCCAATTCATTCCCTCCACACTCCCTCCCCTCTAGCTGTGTGGCTTTCCCCAAAGCCAAAGTGGGACCTTAAGGAGGGGTGGGAGGCTACTAGGGTGCATGTGCAGTGCCAGGGGGCCCCCAGCCTACTGCATCGTTTGACTAATCCCCCCTTCCCCTGAAGCGGGTGGGGCTGAGAGCTGAGGGCTGAGAGGCTCCCCCTGTCTGTCTCCTCTTCCCTCCTGGGAGACGAAAGCTCCAGCCCTAAGCCCAAGGCCTTTCCAGAAGGTGCTGGGGAGGCAAAGGACAGCCCTCTGTGGCCTCCAGGTGTCAGAGCTGACTCAAGGTCCTTAGGGGCCCAGGGAAGACACAAAGTGGAAGGTAGGATCCAGCATTCTAGCTGGCACCATCTCTGGAAAGAAGGAAGGGATTTCCACCTGTATTCCTGACTCTTGCTCTGTGGCCCTGGAAACAAGCACTTAATCTCACCATTGGTAAAATGGTTAATAACAGCCCCTGCCTCACAGGGCTATCGTGAGGCTCTTGAGACAACAAATGTGAAGGCCTTGCAGATGTCAAGAAGCTACATCCATGTAAGCCACTATTATTAGTGCCAGACTAGATCCCACTGCTGGACCAGGGCGGTGGGTTGGCAAAGACCTCTGGGAGATCTGGTTACTTCTCAGGCCCCCAAAGAGGCCACTAACAAGCCCCGGACAGAGAAGTTGGGCCTAGAGCTTCCTTGGACTGTGGGGGAAGCTGAGGTCCCAAGGGAGACCCCTAAACTTCTGGCAAGTTGGAGGCAAGCCCTCTTGAGTGGATACTAGTGAGGGAGCAGCAACCACGAACTCCCCAAGGGACATTGTCAGAGTACACGTTCTGAGTGGGTCTAGGTGCCAGAGGCATCAGAGAGAAAGGGGGGGATGGGCCCAGGCGGATCCAGAGCTGCTGTGGCTGCCCAGCGGCACACCCCATTTCATGCTCCTGGGCGGTGGCACGGCCCCATGGCTATCAGCTTTCAGGGGTGGGCCTGGAATGGGGAGGGGGCTGACCCACCCATGCTTCCCCATTTCCTCAGGGCACTGCAGGCTGAAGAGGCTGGTGAAAGCAGCAGCCTGAACCCCAGGAAGCCACATGCTCCTGGGAACATGGCCAGGTTTGGACTCCCCTTGAGGAAAGGGGGTGCTCACAACTTGGGGAAGCCATTCCAGACACAACCCTTCACTGCCAAGCTGGGCCACTCACCTGGGCCCACCTTCCCTGCCTGCTTCTAGGAAGGGAGGGGTCCCTATGCCCCCCTCATTAGACCCCAAGCTCAGATACCACGCCCCTTTCCTTGAGTGTTGGGCTCCACCCAACCCAGAGGGAAGTGGGGGATTAGAGAAGGTGTTAGCCCAGACAATGAGGCAGGGATTGCTCCCCCCTGCGGCTGCACTCCCCCAGAAGCCAATGATCTCTTCCCTAGCCTTCCTCAGGGCCCCCAGTGGGGAGAGTCAGCCACAACCAGGAAAGCAGGGACCATACCTTGGCATTCCCCTCTCCTTAACGTTCAATCCCTGACACCAGGCTAGCTTTGACTGGAAAGAGAATGGAGGCTTTGAGGGCTGTGAACCTTAGCATCTCTCCTCTTCAGCTCCAGCTCTACCCTCAGACTCAGACCCTGGGCTAAGGCACTACTTGGGACAGAGGGTGTGGACAGGAGTAAGCTGTCTGGAGCAATGGGATGGAGATGGGGTTTCTAGGAGGTTATTAAGGTGTCACTGACCCCGACAAGCACAGTCCATCCTAGGCTTGAAGGATGCCAGTAATGAGGGCCTTGAGCCTCCCAACGAAGTGCTCAAGGTGCCAGGGGCCAACACTGGAGACCTGCCCCCAAATGTCAGAGATGCTGTCCCCTAGCCCAGACCTCCATCTCGACAAGGCAGGGTAGCCAAGAAGCTAGTAAGGGGAAGGCCAGGGCTAAGGAGCTGCCTCACTGATAATGGAGCCCAAGGAATCCAAGGAGGATTAGGAGGCAGCCCGCCCCTTCAAACCCTGTCTGCCCCACTCTGACCCATTCTCTTCCCAGCTCTCCGGGACACTGATCACTCCCCCCCCCCTCCGGCTGTCCTCCCTGTTAGACCTGAGGCCGGCCCCAGTCTGGTCTCCGTGCAGGTAAGTCACCAAGTGCCCACTCCCAACACGAAGGCTGGTGGCGGCGGCGGCTACCAGCACCGCCACCCCTTACGTGTTCCTTCGTATTCCCCAGTCTCCACGACCACTGCTTCATCTGATCTTCGTCATAGCCCGTGAGGTCAGCAGGGCAGAGAGCAGTCACCCCATTTTACAGACCAGGAAACTAAGCTCCCCCCCAAGGCGTGGGTCGCCTCGGGCTCCTCTGCTAAGAGTGAGCCGCTTTTCCTGCCCCCCCCAAAAGAAGCCTCGGGGGAAGCCGGGGGTGTGGATGAGGGGGGTCGCCTGGTTCCCCCCAGCTCCCGCCCCTTAGCTCCATGGGACTAGAAGAGGAATGCGCGAGCCTGGATCCTTCGGTCACAGGGATTAAGGGGACGAAGACCGCATCTGCCCGGGGGCGGGGCTGGCACGGACCTCGTCCAGCGGGACCCGCCGTGCCCGACTGGGCCACCCTAGGGCTCTGGGTTCAGACTCATCTCTCCTTCCCAAACTCAACCGCGGCCCCGCCCCCTGGGCCTGCGCCGCACTCCATTGGCCGCCGCCGGGCTCCCGCCCCCCGTCCGCGGCCTGCCATTGGCCGGGCCCTGTTGGCATGTTTGGGGGCGGGGGCGGGGGGCGGCCCTTGCCTGGAAGCAGCTGGACTTCCTCCTTCTAGCCGCCTGTCTGGGTCATCGAGTCTGTCCATCCCTGGCCCAGTCCTCCGCCTAGCAGCTGTCTCTCCCCTCGCCTTTCGCCCCCCTGGGTGGCTGCCATGGGCCGGAAGAGAAGGCTCATCACCGACTCCTTCCCCAAAGTGAAGAGGAGGAAGGGCGGGCCGGGGCCTGGCAAAGAGGATGGGGAGCCCGAGCCAAGGCTGCGAGGTGGGGGCAAGGGGCGGGGGGCTGAGGACAGCAGGGGCAAGAGGGGAGAGGGCAGCGAGATGGGGGCGGGAGCCGGGGAAGGGGCAGAGGGGACAGGGGGACAGAGGCATGGGAGAAGGGGGAAAAGGGAAGCGGGGAAGGGGGTGGGGGCAGGCAGGGTGAAGGGTAGGGAAAAAAGGGATGCAGAGCACTGGGGATGGGGGATTCAGGGCAGGGGTCCAAAGAGCTAGGAGTTGGGAGTGAAGGACAGCCTCTCTTGCTAGGGGAGGAGCCAGGTGAGGAGATGCTTGCAGCCCACTTGGACAGAACCCATTTAGAGATACTGAGGCAGTTTGACCTGAACAGGCACTTTGGACCCTGCACAGGTAAGAGCTTTCCGGGAGCCCTGAATGGCCCTTCCCTGATTCTAAAGCCCTCACCTCTCTGGGGGTGCCCTCCTTTCACTCTGGCAGTTACCCCATTTCTAGCTCTCTCCAGCCTGGAGTGCTAGCTTTCATCCTCTCTCTATGGTAGGGATCACTCGACTCCAGCGATGGGAACGAGCAGAGCAGCTGGGCCTAGAACCTCCCCACGAGGTGCTCAAGGTGCTGTGGGCCCACCCTGAAGACCCCCAATATCAATGCAGGTGAGAGCAGACTTTGGGGTGGGAGCTGCTGGGAATCAGAGTACCAGGGTTCAAGGAAAGAAGAGTTCAAGCTGCAGCAGTGCCTCCTCTCCCCAGTCTGCCCCTCCCTGATAGGCAGGAGCCTCCCCTAGTGGAGAGTTGACAGCAGGGTCAGAAAGAAGCTTCCTAATAACATCTCATGGTGGCTGGGCTCCCAGGGCACTGATGGCCACCTTACCTGAAGAGAGGGGACAAAGGCAAAGGGAAGGGGGTGGGGTCTCCCCGTCTTGCTCCATTTCCCTCCCAGACTGCGTCTGAGAAGCCTGAGCCATAGGGGCTGGGTCACTGGGCTGCAGGGCAGCTCCCTCTGCTGCCTGGGCCCATCTCCACTACTTCCTCTCTGCAGCCTCTGGCACCTGTACCCCATCTAAGGAATCAGTCTAGAAGTCATGCCCAGTGCATCCATGCCGCTTTCCCAGGGGCCTTCCGAATGGACAGGGGACCCTACTGCTGTGTCTTCAAACAACCCTGTACTGGACGGGGTGGAGGCTGGGATGGCAAAGATCTCCCAGAGCCTCAGGACTCCAGGTTGGGGGGGCTCCTCTGACCTGCCAGCAAGCAAGCTCAGCCAGCCAGCTGAGGCTGGCTCATCAGGAGTGTTTATAAAGCCAGCAGGCAGTCTTCCTGCCTCCCAAGGAAAACTAGTCCCTGGACCTCTTGACATCTGGCACATCCATCCCTGACTTGGGTCCCCAGAAAAGGATGGTGTAGACCACAGGAGTTCTACAGGGCAAAGGGGGGCCCCCACTGGGTGCCTAAGAAGCAGATCCTGGGCTGAGCCTGCGGGGGGGGGGGGAAGGGGGCTTCAATGAGATATACTAATAAAAGATAACAGCTCTGGCAGCCCGCCTTCCTTAATGTGACCGCCTGCCTCTTTTGGCACTTTCCTGGACAAGGGTGCCCTAATGCCCTGGAAGAGCCACGCATGCTTTGTAGCCAGCGGGCTACAGGTGCCCAGCTGGGCTCACCTCTGGCTCTGACTTCCTATTACCACCTTCAGAAGGGGAAGCCAGACTGGGAAAACCGCCAGCCCTTCCGCCCACAAGCCAGACTGGCTTGGGGCGCCCCCTAGTGGCTCTTGCTTTTCCACTGAGCCAATGGAAGCTGTGCTCTACAACTCATTCTGATGCCTTTGTGAACCAAACGTTTATTTTCAGTTTACCAAAATTACCTACTCGGTGTGTGTGACCCCAGAACTCTAACATCAGGCCTAGCCGGGGCGGCGGGGGGGGGGATCCTCACCTGTCATCTGCTGCTGGCTGTGGCATCCCCAGAGCTGCAGAGACGGGGGTCTGCAGGAAGGCCAGCACCAGTACAGTGAGCCCCTGGGAGCAGCGGACACGGGCTCCCTAGGGAGGGATGAACTAGCCAGGAGCAAATGGAGCAGGTCAAAGTTTCCACTCTCTCAGCAGTGGGGTCTAATTGATAAGTGTCCAGCACGCCTCCAGCCTGGGCAAGATGGAGGGAGACCAGTCCCCAAATAGAGTAAAGGTCGGCCCTCTTTTCTCCTGGCCTCTTAGGGTTGGTATCCGGTGCACTCTCTCCCTGGATAAGCACCTCGCCTCCAGCATCCTTCCAGTGTCCTGGCCTAATCCAGTCTGGGGGGAAGGAAGACTCCCAGGGACAGAGGCTGGTTGTTAGGGAGCCCAAAATCTCTCCCAAGGTTCTGGAGATCTCCAGCCTTTGGGGGAAGTGGAGATTGGGGCAGGAGGTCAGGGAGGGGAGGGTCACAGTCTGTAAGGCACGGCTGGAGTTTGCTGGGGCTGCTCCAGGATGGCACGTGAATAAGCTGGCAAGGCTCAGGCAATGCCAGGGAGAGGAGAACAGCAGTTCCCCCCACAAGAGGTGGCAGAGGAAGTCAGGAGACATAAAGGGAGAGTAGGATAAGGATTAATCATTTCTTGTATTTGTATATGGTTCTTGCACTTTTTCAAAAACTCTGAAGCTCACTTTTTCATCTGACATCACAAAAATCCTGTAAGGGCTGGAACTACTAGGTTTTTCACAGATCAGCAAACTGAGGCCCAGAGAGGCTACTTAAGTCCTTCTTTAATTCACCCACTGTTTTCAGTGACTGTGTTGTGTATGAAAGGCAACAATCAGCCTTGGGGTCAGGATGCCTCAGCTCCCAGCCTGCCTGACACACTCAATTCTGTCTCTGGTGGACGGAGCGCCAATCTGCACGGGAGGAGAGAGTCCAACCCCTCCCTACAGCACGGCCAGCAGCAGTTCTTCCAACCTGCGCTCAAGGAAGGAAGGCCCACTGCCGTTCTGGGCAGCTCATTCCATGCTGGGATAGCCCTCATTGTCAGGGAGCTTTTCCTTACGCCGAGCTATCCCTGCAAAAGTGGCTAGAAAACAGCCTAGCGTGAAGTGCCATTCAATAAGGAATCGAGATGGCTCAGGGTCAATCAGTATTGCTTAGCATTCACTGCTGCTAAGTTTTTACATGACAGCTGCCTATTTACCGCTCAACCTTACATCAATCTTCTTTTGGGGACCTAGGAAGGAAGGTGCTGCCTGCCTCCAGAGAAAGAACTGATAAACAGAAGTACGTATAGTATGGCTTTACACACACACACACACATACATCTTTGTGTCTAATGGTAGCCATCTCTAGGGTAGAAGGAAAAAAATAGAACAAGTGCACAGCAGACAGTAAAAGAAAATATAGAAGGAAGCAGAGAACACAGAGTAGCTTTGAAGATGATGAGTTCCAAAAGCAGTATATAATGTGAAATGCAATCACGGCTTCATAGTGAATCCCCTTTCTAGGTTGTGCCATGTACATGGAAATGTTCTTTTTCTTTGTCTTTATGTATTTAAGTTCAAAATGAATTTTAAAAATTTTTAAAAAGAAAAATAAGTGTTCCTTTGGAGCTGTCAGTGAGCCTTAGTTTCTATTCATAAATTAAAACTCGCCTGTAAGTAAGAGGGTCATGCCTGCCTCTGACCAAGAGAGTTAACGTCACAGAAATGGCCACGACTTTAGAAAGAGTCTGAGAATGGAATCCAACATCTTTTTGTGGATACTTCATTGGGCAGAAGGGCATGACCCTTCCTTAGTGTCGTTTACATTGATACAAATCATTTCTGTTTCTGACACTGATCCATTTGGGAATGCCAGGGCCTTGGTGGCTGAGGATGCCATGGCGGAAGCAGGCCGCTGGGCGCAGTCAGGAAAGGCAAGAGGGGCGCCTTGGAGAAATCACTTAACTTTTCTGGGCCTCGTTTTCCTGATCTACAAAGTGAGGGTCTAGGACCCGACGATCTCTGTGGTCTTCAGAGGCAGTGAGGTGACCTGGAGTCAAGAAGACCTTCCTTGTCAGGGAAGCTAGGTGGCGCAGTGGATAGAGCACCGGCCCTGAAGTCAGGAGGACCTGAGTTCAAATCCGGCTGCAGACACATAACACTCACTAGCTGTGTAACTGTGGGCAAGTCACTTAACCCCAATTGCCTAAAAAGAAGAAGAAGAAGATCTGCCTCTTTCCAGCCCTGCCTCAGATGCTTACTTGTCCTGTGACCCTGGGTAAGTCATTTAGCTTCTGTTTGCCTCAGTTTCCTCAACTGCAAAATAGGAGCAATCATAAGACCTACCTCCCAGGGTTGTTGTGCGCGCGGCACATAGTAGGTGCTTAGTAAATGCTTGTTCTCTTCCTTCTAGCTCTAGTCTCAATCTGCCTGCCTGCAATTCCTAACTCACTACAGGCTAAGAGTAAATTTGCTTTTTTGGCTTTTATACTGTACTCTTGACCCATATTAAACGACTGCCCACCAAGCCCCAACCAGTCCCTTCCAGGCATGCCTTGCCATGCCTTTCTCATTTTTAACTTGCAATGCTAGTTTTTTAAACCCAAGTGTGAGAAATGCCTCCAAAGAAGGTCTGACACCTCCATAGGGGTGAGGGGCCAGAGACAGGGAGGCCAAGATGACTCCTGGTCTCCACACTTGGGTGACTGGGAGAAAGACGGCACCAACAGTCAAACGTGGGGAAGCTGGGATGGGCCAATGACGGGTTCAGTTTGGGGGGGTCTGAGTCTGAACGGACAAGAGAGACAAGTCTGTCACTTAGTCAAATACGCAAGGAGAGATCCAGACACGCTGCCTCGTGGAGACCTTCAAGCAAGAATGGAATGCCCACGTCTCTAGGAGTTTTTCATATAGCAGTTGGACTAGATGACCACTGAGGTCCCTTCCAACCCTCAGATTCTATGATTCTCCAATTTTAGGGCACCTCCCTCCTCCATCTTGCTTGTTCATTATCACCCTGTGGAGAAAAGGCTTGCCATCCCCACAATGCTAATATTAACTGCTCCCCTACTGAACTCGAGAGCCCCGGGAACAGTGGGAAACCCTTTCTGGACCATGACCACTGGCCAGCTTCCAACGTGACGTCCGCAGCCATCATGCCACTTCCCCAGGTGCGGGAAAACAAAGGCCTTGGAATCTCCAAATGGTTTTTATCAATGTAAACCACACTAAAGACTGTTCATGACCATCTGCTTTGTGGCTGCACCTTACTACTGGGTTTTTCCAGCTGACTCTCTGCTGAGCCCTATTGTATGAGTTGTTTCCCCCATTAGGATGTGAGCTCCTTAAGAGAAAAGCCTGCCTTACTTTATCACTTTATCTCCAACACTCAGCACACAGAAGACACTTAAGAGATCCTCTTTTATTCATTCGTTCAAGGCCAAAATCAGTAGTTCTGTTCTGGTAATACTCCCACCTTTGACACACTTCAGAATGATAACAAAAGTAATAAGCAAGGGACAATGGGAAATCAGGACCCGCCCGCCTTAGAAGATAGTTTTGATTAATCGAACCATTCATGAGTTCCAACCACCACCTGGCTACAACTTCCTAACGCATAATCGTATAATGTTCAAGTGAAAAGAGATCTTAGAATATGATTTGGAAGTTAAGTGCAAAAAGTGGTAGCTGAAGCTTGAGAATGGATGTGTTCTAAGTTCTCCCAGGAAGAAAGAGGAGAGAGGAACAGAGTCCTTGACTAAGCCTTGGAGAATTTCTGAAAACAAGGTGGCAGAAGGAAGAGAAGACACAGACAAGAGAAGGAAGGAAGAGTCAGAGTGGTGGGAAAATCACAATAGAGCAGTGCTTTGCACACAGTAGGTGCTTAATAAATGTTTGGATTGAACTGAATACAGTCATTGTATGGTGATGAATGGGGGAGTTTCAACAGTACTTGGCACATAGTAGAAAATGCTTAATAAATTATTTTTCACTCATTCACTCATTCATTCATTCAATAAGGCCAGTTAGGAATATCGAATTCTTCAAAGACATCAAGGAAAATGAGGACATTGAGGTGGAAAAGAGTTTTCCCGTGGGGCCTCAAATCTATGCTTCCCAGCTCTTCCATCACTTCTCAGACATTCTCTTCCTAGGACCTAGAACTACCATCACCTCGGCCAATATGACCATAGTGATCCATTGAAACTTTAATTAAGGAGCAGCTAGGTGGCACAGTGGATAGAGCACTGGCCCTGAAGTCAGGAGTACCTGAGTTCAAATCTAACCTCAGACACATAACACTCACTAGCTGTGTGACCCTGGGCAAGTCAGTTAACCCCAATTGCCTCACTAAAAAAAAAAAAGAAAGAAAGAAAAAGAAATCTTAGTTAATAATATCGGCAGTATTGACCCAGGCATGGAAACACCTCGCTAAATTTCCTCTTTGGCTCCTTGGGTTTCTTTGTTACAAGGGAAGAGTCCATGGGTTGGGGATGGGGGTGTAGAAATAAATGTGGCATAAAAAAATCAAAATTATCAGTAAAACTTTTAAAAAACAACATCCTCAGAATCTCTTGTTTCCACCAAAGCTCACCTCTAATGCCACTTTTCCTGGTCCTCGTGCAAGGGCCTACCCTCAAAAACATTTGCCTTGTATTTATCTCATATATGCTTCTAATATACTAATTTATGGACATGTTGCTTCCTCAAATAGAATGTTAGCTCCCTGAGAGCTCCCAGCATGATGCCCTCTGACCCGTTTTCAAATCCAGCCTCGTACACTTATGAGCTATCTGGCCACTTCAGCACTTTCTGCCTCAGTTTCCCCATCTGTAAAATCTTAAAATGCTCTATATAACCTCTTATACTTGTTGGTTGATTTGGGGGTATGTCACCCACATTATTGCTCCAAGGGTGTCATCAATTTTGTAGCATTCTCTTGTTCTGTCCTTGACTAAAGCCCGACATCAGTGGCTCCCAGTGACCCAGAGGTGTGCCAAGGCCTCGTGGCACAGCCTGACAGCCTCGTCAAGCTTTAGGCATGGACCGGATGCCTGCGTTCCCAGGACTAGAGAGTTATCACCAGGCTGGCTGCAGGGTGAGGAATCTTTCAACCACAGTACTGACTTAAAGACAGCTGACAGACTTGTGGAGGCCTGGGTCAGTGAAGGCACGGCCTGAGGGAGGAAATCTCACACCCTTGCAGTCTGGAGGTGTAACACCTTGCCAGACTAGTGTCCAAAGGATCCCACAGATTTATACCTCTACCAACATTTTGGTGCCAGGGAAACGCCTACTTTCTCCTTAACAAGCCCGCAAGTGGCTTAAAGGCTTAAGGGAATAATCTACTGGGAAACTAAGGTAAACAAAACAAAGCAGTCAGCGGGCTCCCCCAGGAAGCAGGCCAGGCTCCTGGCACTCTGGCTGCCCAGCGAAGGGCTTCTCCTGGCTGGAGGTGGCTAGGTCAGGGGCTACTTCCGGGCCTGGTGGAATTCCCAATCTCCCCCTGCTTCCTGGTCATGGGCGCCCATTTCAGTCCCAGCTCAGTCATCTCCTCTGAGGTAGTCCAGGCCCGGGGCCTCGAGGCTCCTGAATATCCTCCTATGAAGGCCCCAGATCCTCCTCTGACACTGACCTCGAAGTGACCTCCTTTCCCCCCTTCCACCCCCCCCCTCGCCCCTAGAGTTCCTATCTCTCCTCTCACCATGCCCCTGTTCTCCTCCATCGGATCCTATCAGAGACATATTTATCAGTGGCTGGCTCAACTTCAGAGGGTTGTTGTGAGGATTGAAAGAGATAATCCACATAAAATACTTTGTCAACTTTCTTTTTCTGAAGCAGCTGGGTGGCACAGTGGAGAGAGCAATGAAGACCTGAGTTCAGATTCAGCCTCAGATACATACTGGCCCTGGGCAAGACACTTCACCACTGCCTGCCTCAGTTTCCCCATCTGTAAAGGGAGACTAATAGCACCTTCCTCCCAGGGTTGTAGTGAGGCTCAAATGAGATATTTGTAGAGCACCTCACCAACCTTTAAAGCATTCTATAAATCCTGCTATGACGATGATGGCTGCACCCAGCTTTGGTGGAGCTGGGCTTCTTCTTCCCCCACTGAGACCTTCAGGGCACCTTGCCCAACACCCTCCTTTCACAAGCATTTTATCTTTTCTGAGGCCTGGAGAGATGAGTGACACAGCTGGGGCAGAGCCTCTGAGTTAGGTCCAGGGTCCTCTCCACTACGCCCCTGCCTTCCCTCTCATGATCACGTGTCTGTCCTGTCTTTACCAGGAACATCCCAACATGGCGTCAGGCAGGAGGTCTCTCACACGACTCAAAGAAAGCTTTCCTCTCCTCTGGTGCATGTCCCAGTCCTTCCATCTCTCAGTCTCCCACTCTGAGTCTCTGTCCTCACATTCAGGTAAGGAGTAGCCCAAGTGCCTCTGTCCTAGGGGTGTCAGCCCAGCTGTGATAATCCCAGGCCCAGGCAGGGGGTGTGCCCTGACCTGAGGCCATGATGATCACAGGCCAGCAACTACCACTGGTACTCACTCCCTGGAGGGAGGGAGGGGGGACGGAAGAGATGACTGAGCAGGGACTGAAGTGGAGGGTGAGGTTGAGGCAGGCTGGCAGGTGGGGTGGGGCGGTGCCCACTCCATGGCTGCCTACAGCACCTCCACCTCAGCCGACAGCTGCTGTACCAGCTCCTGCCCACATGGCTGCTCATGCTGAAGCTGGGCCATGCCACGTAGGCCATACTTCATGCCAGCACCCATTCTGTTCAATTACAGGTGAAGACGAGTCAACCTTCATCACCCAAGCTATGTCTGCCCACTGCCTAAGGTACATCTGTCCACTGACCCTAAGAAATGCCACTTCAGTGCAACTCCCTGCCCTGAAACTTCTATCCTGGCATAAGAAATGACTTAAGGTTGGCAGAGGGCAAAGGAATCCTGAGGGGTGGGGATGGGGTAGGTGGAGCACTGATTATGCACATGGTAAGGAAACTTGGAGAAGGAAAGGGTTTGGATCTGGGAAATAGCTTCACAGACTATGGGGAGGGAGGGGCAGCCAGGCTTCCACAGTCACTGAGAGGCTAGTAGAATGGCAGAAAAGAAGATCCTGAAGTCCTTGGTAGAACCAGAAGCAAAGAGGAGGCATGGCCTTCTCGCTATACTAGAAGGTGCTGTGTAGCAGGGCTAGGTTGCCTGGAGAGACAGACAGTCGCCCTTCTGATTGGGCCAGGCAGGCCCAGCTCCCTGCCTTCCAGGCTGTCTGCAGGCAGATCACAGAGGAGAGGTGAACCCTGCCCCCAGCTGCAATGACAGCCTCTTTCACCTATCCCCCAGAAACATCTCTGGCCTGAAGTAGGCCAGCACTTGGGGCCTTGCCCTCACCACACCCACCCTCTCAGTTCTGCCTCAGTCTTACTGGAGCTATTGCTAGGTGTACTAGTGGCTGTGGCAGGATGTCGAGGGCCATAAGACGCTTGCCTGAGATGGGTTTGCAAGAGGCAGGAAATCCTATAGGATGGCCTCCTCCAATGGCCCTGCCCTCCCTACCCAGTCCATCTGAGGTTTATCTCACCCTCCAACCCAAAGACTGTACTTGGATGGACCCATCAAGAGCCTGGCTGAGCCCAAGGTGACAAACTGACACGTTACTGGCATCCACTTCTGGGAAGGCCACAAGCTCTGTAGTTACACAATGGATCAGAGTCACAAGACCTATGGTGGAGCCCTGAGCCTCAACTTCCTCCTCTTTGAAATGAAGGTAATAAGAGTCTACCTCTCTATAAGTGTGAGGAGGTTACCCTCTCTGCCCTCCAGGAATGCGGCGAGCTGCCCCTCTGGGGGCAAATCTGGAAGTTGGTTCTGCCCCACAGCCCTGTACTGGAGCCTCTTTGTTCTTTCTCCACTATGGCCCTCCACCATCCCGCAGCCTGTCCAGCCCCGAAGGCTCCTTTGTAACAAAGCAGGCTGTGGGGGCCCAGCAGACCCATGAAGCCACCAGGTCTGGAAGCCTGTGATAGCCTGGGCCAAGGGTAAGCATCGGGAGCGCTCTGAGGTCACCTGCCTTCCCCGTCATTCTCATCTATGTGACTGCCATCCTTCTACCTCTTTTTGTCTTGGTTCCATTTTCTTGGCTTTCCGTCAGCCCTGGCCAGTTTTCCCACGTGTGCTCACCTTCTGCGCAGTACAAGGTGCCGATGTCTGGCCCCTTGGGAGGCCATCCCCAGCTGATCGGCATCCACTTGGGAATGTTTGTCATTGATCCCCATCGATCTCCGTAGGGATAGTGGTGGCGTCGAAGTCTTCTCTAGAGCGCCAACACTTGGCACAGTGCCAAGCTTACAGTGGGTCCTCACTATATTTTAGCTGAGTGAACTAGTAATGAAAGCCCTCTCTCTCATAACTACCTTGTAGTAATTTTGTATATATTAATGAGGAACTCCCAAGAAGTGGACAGGATGTCATTGAGGAACTGTATGACAGAAAGAGAATATAAGCTGGTTACCTGGTGAGAGCAAAGGATGATAGGTAGACAGCCAGAGTTCTGCCCTGTCACCCTCATGATGTCGAGGGAATGCCCCCAGCACGTTGGGTGGATGTCCCATAGCCACACCATGGACAGGAGGTACATGGGATGGGCAGGCACAGATGGGTTGGGATCTGTATCTTTGGAGGGACAGTAATCCCACCACGGATAAATTGATTTAACAATCAGTTGAAAATCACTTGTAAAGTGCTCACTATGACGCGGATATCCAAATAGGAGATGCTCTTTGTCTTTGAGGAGTTTACATGGGGGTAAGAGGGAAAACATCCATCCATGGGTGTATTTACAGAGTATATACAGTATCCATCCCACCACAGGTGTGTACAGTGTTCATCAGCCATAAGTGTGTACAGTATCTACCCAGTCACAGGTATACAGTATCCATCAGCCACGGGTGTATGCAGTATCCATCCTGCCACAGGTATATAGTATCTACCCAGGGGTGGGTATCTACAGTATCCATCAGCTACCAGTGTCTACAGTATCCATCAGCCATAGGTATATACAGTATCCATCCCACCACAGGTGTGTACAGTATCCATGCAGCTGTGGGTGTCTACAGTATCCATCAGGCACGGGTGTATACAACACCAAACAAAGCAGATACAAAGCCACCTCCAAGGCTACCCCATTGGATGCCCTGTATGTGCTTCGTATGAGGAGGGGATGGGGAAATTAGGAAGTTTCATGGAGATGGCAGAGTCTAGTTCCAAGACATGGGGGTGAGGCCTGGAGTTGGCAGATGGAGAACTGTGTGTCAGTAAGGGCCAGAGCAGTTTAGCTGGCCAGGAGAGTGCCTGGAGAGGTGTTAGGTGGGGTTAGACTGGAAAGGTGGGGCCAGGTTATGAAGTGCTTTAAAGGCCAAACAGAGGAGCTCTATTCTACTTTTTATTTATTTATTTATTTATTCATTCATCCATCCATCCATCCATCCATTCATTCATTCATTCATTCATTCATTCATTCATTCATTCATTCATTCGTTTGTTTGTTTGTTTATAGGCAATTGGGGTTAAGTGACTTGCCCAGGGTCACACAGCTAGTAAGTGTCAAGTGTTTGGTCTGAGGCCCTATCTGAACTCAGGCCCTCCTGACTTCAGGGCCAGTGCTCTATCCACTGTGCCACCTCACTGCCCAGAGGAGCTCTATTCTAGAGGTTATAGGGAGCCGAGGAAGTTTACTGAGTATCGGAGCTGGGCCTGAACTAGGGCACTCACTGGCTATCTGAACGGAAATGAGGGCACTAACATGGAGGGAGAAGATTTGGAAGCTGGGGGGAGGGGGAGGAGGCAAAGATAACATCAAGATTGAGGACCAGGGAAAGGCATACTGGCGACCGTGATCCACTCATTTCCCCCATAAGTAAACTTTGCCAACCTCTCAGTCAATCTAAGGCACTGTCCTTGTTCCCAAGGGTACCCAAAGCATTCTGCTGCTGCGTGGAGCCTGCTAGAGACTGAAGCCACACCCTTCACTTGCCTCCCCGTTTACAATCCTCTTCTAAGGTGTTATTCAGGATGCACGATGCCCCAGACTGGAATGGTGCCAAGACCTGGTCTCCAGGAAGCTGGGCCTTGACTTCCCCTTGGCACAGGGAGTAGACGACTACTCCTTCTATTGTGCCGAGATTTCCTCACATGAGGAATAAAAATATCCCTGTGAGCAGGAAGAGCAGCATCTTACATAAAGTAGAGCCTCATGTGAGCATGGCAAGCACATAAAAATGCCTTTTCATTCATGTTCATGTGTTCATTCCTTCATTCACGAGAAACTCCAGGAAGCAGGGAGGGTAAGCACAGCACAGGGGAGCAGATTCAAGTGAGGATCAAGAGAGGTGGAACCAGATGTGAAGTCATCATCTGAGAATCCCACAGACCATCTGGACAGAAGGGGAAAGAAATGAGAAGTTGAAGAGCCCTCCGGAGCTTGGCCCAGAGCTAGGAAGCAGTAGCTTGAGGGAACTTCCATTATGTGTATATCTGCTTCGAGCTCTCCACCAAAGTCAGAGGCAGAGCACAGCCTTTCCTTACCTGCCTCAAGTCAGAAGGAATTCTCCTCTGGATTGCATTCTCCCCAACAAAGAGGGGCAGACATAATGGGGACCATGAAGGGGAATGTCTGCTCCTCAGAGCTTCTGACAGAGAAGGACAAGAGGGCTGGGCAGAATCAGAAATATTAACTAGGTATGGGGAGAGTAGATTTCAAAGGAGAAGTCAATTCCCGTTGACTCAGATTCTACAGGAGATGTCAGCCCAGGGAGGATGAGATGCTTTCAAGGGTGGAATTCTGAAGAAACAAAGAGAGATAAGGAAGGAAGCAAGAAAAATGGAGTAAGCCCAGTGGAGGTTCCTCACCCCTGGAGGAGAATGACAATCCTCTACAGATGATTCTACAACCAGCTTAGATTTTTTTTAAAGTACAAGCACAGAAGATGGAAATCAAAGAAAGTAACAAAGGATGAAGACAACATTTTGTCATGAAAAGCAAAAAAAAAAAACCTCAAACTTGGGGTAGCCCTGTAAGAATATTGTCAGAAATGCTAAAGCAAAGATGAGCTAAGGCTGGAGAAGAAAACTGAGCCCAAGATGGGATGTTGTCCTTGAGCAACATTAGGGGAAAGAGGAGTGGCTAGGAGAAAAATGAGTCCCAGGAGAAAGCAGAGTTATTCAGTCCTCATTTTACTCTTGTGTTCTCTCCCCTAGACATGATCTCTGAGACAGGGAAAGGTCAGAATAAAAGTGAACAGCAGGGAGTGGGTACCCAGTAAAATGTGAGGCCCTCCAACAGCCTGAGCTGGGTTTACATCACCAAGTTCAGGTGAACTCTCTCTTTGGGTACCGAAAGAACTGGCAAATGGTGCCACTGAGGCACAGAGAAATGAGAAGAAAAAAGCCTTTCAGATCTTTAGTTGGAGAAGCAGTTATAACCAAAAAAGCAACAGAGGAGATTAAAAAAGGGGAGGGGGCAACATTCAAACAACACAAATAAAAAACTTTTACACTGACAAAATGAGTGCAACTACATTAAGTGGGAATCTTTTTTTTTTATCAAATATCTGAAAAAGCCTGAAGTCTAGGCCATTACCTCCATCAAGTCCTATTCTGATGCTACATTGTGATGTGGAGGTGACTCTGGGTTCTAGGTTCTTTGGGAAGTTTGGCCATGCAAGAGAAGTTCTGATTATAGTCCCAGCAAGAGACTGTATTAACTCTCTGAGGACCAGCCTCATTAAAGAGAGGCTCACTGCTAATAAGCTGGTCTTCTGGCAATGACCTCAGCCACGGCAACTCATGAGAAAGAAAGACACAAGTGGTCCTCTATTTTATCCTTCTGCAATGATGTGACCAAGGGGCAGAACGCAGTACATCTTACCCAGTTTTCAGAGCAGCTCTAACAAAAACTTAGCCGCTGGTTCTCTGAACATAAGGTCACCGTCCAGTGATCACAGGCACACCTGTTGATAAACCACAAGGCCTTAAAGGAAGCTGCAGTTAAGTGGGAGGACAGCTCACAGGTTCTCCTTGAAGAGGCAAATAGAGGAGTCGGTGGAACCGGAACACGGTGCATCACAAAGCAACAAGAAAAATCATTTCATGGCAAATTTGGCCATCTTGAACAGTGGTTGTGAGAAGTATCTGCAGAAATACCATGAATGATGCCACCACGTGTTCTGAGGAAGAGTATGTACAGAAGGCTAAAAGACTCTCTGGGGGGGCAGCTAGGTGGTGCAGTGGATAGAGCCCTGGCCCCAAAGTCAAGAGGACTTGAGTTCAAATCCAGCCTCAGACCAAACACTTGACACTTACTAGCTGTGTGACCCTGGGCAAGTCACTTAACCCCAACTGCCTAAAAATAAAAAAACAAAAAACAAAAACAAAAAAAGACTCTCCGAGTTCAGTCACTATATACTCTGATCTTCAATGACTGGGGTGTCAAGGTGGCATTGGTGAGGACAAGGACAGATATTTTGGAGGGGATTGAGCAGAGGAAATTGAGCATTTCTGCTCAGCTCCCCCAGTGGAACCCTCGAAATAGTTTTGTTTTTAAAGCCTCAACTCAAATTCTGAGTGGGATAACAGAAAACAACAACAACATACTTTCTCATTTTCCCAGCCCAGGACAGCTCAGGAGAACTGAAAGAGAAGCCTGCCTGTGAACACTGGGGTAGGGATTGGCTGGGATTATGCAGTGCTGGCTGTGGGTTCGAGAGTCAGAGCCGCAACAGCAGTAGCAATGGTGGCATGAAGAGTGGTAAGGGAATCAAGCTCTTGGTCAGAAGGCTAATTCAGAGGACCCCTGTACTAACACTGGGCACAAGCCCTGGGCACCACTTAGCAGCATCTTTGCCCATGACCAGTTCTGAAACACAGGAGTGTAGAAGAGTGGTTGTGGCTTGTTGTTGTGAGGGAGCAGAGGCCTTACCTGGGTAAGGACCAGAGTACAGACCAGAGGGAGTGACCAGAACTCTCCCTTGGAAAAACCAAAACCATTCAGGTCCTCAAATTGAGCCATAGAAGTTCTGGCCACCCATTCCCCCCAGGGGTGAGCAGAGCCCAACTTTAACATAAAGTCTAAAGCCAAGAAATAAGCTGGAAAAACAAGCAAGCAACA
The DNA here is from genome assembly GCF_003287225.1 of Phascolarctos cinereus. NCBI lineage: Eukaryota > Metazoa > Chordata > Mammalia > Diprotodontia > Phascolarctidae > Phascolarctos > Phascolarctos cinereus. The sequence continues at coordinate 257,923,664 of NW_027556402.1, read as the reverse complement.
AGAAAAGAATCTGACCACAAATATCTTCTATGGAGACAGGGAAGCTCAAGACTGACTTAAAAACATCTACAAGCAAAGCCTCAAAGAAAAGTGCAGGTTGACAGACGCCCAACAAAAATTCCTAGAAGTGCTAAAGGAAGAGATTTTTTTAAAAGAGTGAAAATAATGAATTTTTTAAAAATCAAAAGCAGTTGAGGAAAAATTGGGAAAAGAGAACAATGCAAGAAAATTATGAAAAAATAATTAACAGCTTGGAGAAAGAGAAACAAAACTTCCCTGAAAAAAATAACTCCTTAAAAATTTGAATTGGTGAGGTAAAAGCTAGTGACTCCATGAGACACCAAGAAACAGAATTTCAAAAAACTGGAAAAAAAAATAGAACCTGTGATATATCTTTTTTTTTTTAGGCAGTTGGGGTTAAGTGACTTGCCCAGAGTCACACAGCGAGTAAGTGTTAAGTGTTTGGTCTGAGGCTGGATTTGAACTCAGGTCCTCCTGACTTCAGGGCCGGTGCTCTATCCACTGCACCACCTAGCTGCCCCCTGTGATATATCTCATCGGAAAAACAACTAACTTGAAAAATAAATCAAGGAGAGATAATTTAAGAATTATGCGACTACCCAAAAGTCATGATCCAACATAAAGCCTGTACATCATATATTCAAGAAATTATAAGGGAAAACTGCCCAGATATCCTAGAACTAAAGGGTAAGGCAGGAACTGAACAAATTCACTACACTTCCCAGAAATATTATAGACAAATTACAGAGCTCCCAGGTCAAGGAAAAACTACTGAAAGCAGCCAGAAAGAAACCATTTAAATACCATGAAGCCATGGTCAAGATCACACGACATTTAGCATCGGTAACTATAAAGGAGTGTATAATCCTACAGGGAGGAAAAATGTATATTTAATGAAACAGAAAGACTTTCAAGCATTCCTGATAAAAAAAAAGACCAGAGCTAAATAGAAAATTAGACAGTCCAACACAAGACTCAAGAGAAGTATAAAAAGAAAAACATGAAACAGAAGCAATAAAGGACATAATAAGTTTAAACTATTTACATCCACTGTGGTAAGATGATCTCCTAAGAACTTCATCACTCTTAGGGCGGTTATAAGGCACCTAAATGGACACAGAACATGAATATGAATCTATTACGTTGTGATGATCCTGAAAAAAGAATGGAAGGGTGAGAAAGTGGGATGTATTGGGAAAAGAAGGACAGGAGAGGAAAAATGGGGGAAATGGTCTCACATGAAAGAGGACACAAAGAAGACTTTTTTACAGTGGAGGGGAAAATGAGAGAAGAGAGAAGGCACCCCTTGAACCTTATTCTCATCTTCAAAGAGGGAAATATATATGTGTGTATATATGTATGTGTACACACACACACACACACACACACACACACACAGAGCTGCTTATAGAAATTAATCTTATCCAATGGGGAAGTAGAAGGGAAAGAGACTAAGAAAAAAGAGGGGATAAATTAAGAGAAGCAGTGACCAAAAGCTAAACAGATTTTTGAGGGGAGACAGGGTTAAAAAAAAAAGAAAAATAATAGAAGAGAAGAGGATGGAGGGAAATACATGGTTAACAATCATAACTATGAATGTAAATGGTATGAACTCACCTATAAAATGGAAGTGGATTGAGAATGGATTGGAAACTAGAATCTAAAAATATATTGTTTACAAGAGATACACTTGAAATAGAAAGAAACACAAAGAGTTAAAATAAGAGACTGGAGCAGAATCTATTATGCCTCAGCTGAAGTAAAAAAGACATGAGTAGCAATCGATCTCAGACAAAGATAAAACAAAAATAGACCTTATCAATCAATCAAAAAACATATTAAGTATCTACTATATGTCAGGCAATATGCTGAGTGCTGGAGATACAAAGAGGAGCAAAAAACAGTCCCTGTCTTCAGGGAACTTATAATCTAATGAGGGAGATAACATGCAAATATATACAAAGCAGCTATTAAAATAGCCCCAGGTGTGAAGTGATGAGGGTCTGCACCAGGGGGTGGCAGAGTTAAAGGAGAGAAGGGGGTATATTTGAGAGATGCTACAAAGGTGAAACTGACAGGCCTTGGCAATAGCTTGGATATGGATGGTGAGAGAGTGAGGAGTCCAGGATAACTCCTAGGTTGGGAGCCTGAAGGACTGGGAGGATGGTGTTGCCCATGACAGTAATAGGAACGGTAGGAGAAGGGGAGAGGTTAGGGGGAAAGATAATGAGTTCTGTTTTGTACATATCTATTGGACACCTAATTTGAGGTGTCTTTAAGGCAATTGGAGATGTGAGATTGGAGGTCAGCAGAGAGATTGGGAATGGTAGATTTGAGAATCATCAGCATAGAAATGGTAATTAAATCCATGGGAGCTGATGAGATCACCAGGTGAAGTAGTATTAATTAAAAGAGATAGGGAAACTACATTCTGCTAAAAGGCACAATAGACAAGAAGTGATATTAATACTGAACATACATGTACCAAATGTCATAGTATCCAAATTCTTAAAGGAAAAATTAAATGAGTTACAGGAGGAAACAGTGAAATCATACTAGCGGAGAACCTCAATTTACCCCTCTTCGCACTAGATAAATTTAAGCATAAAATAAACAAGAAAGAAGCTAAGGAGATGAATAGAATTTTAGAAAAATTAGAGATGACAGATCTCTGGAGAATACTGAATGGGTAATAAAAAGGAGCATATATTTTTTTCTCAGCTGTACATGTCACTTTTACAAAAATTAACCATGTATTAGGACACAAAAACCTCACAAACAAATCTTTGAAGCAAAGATTAAAAATTAATTGGAAACTAAATAATTTAATTCTAAAGAATGAGTGGGTCAAAGAATAAATCATAGAAACAATCAATAATTTCATTAAAGATTATGACAACAATGAGACAATCTACCAAAATTTGTGGGATGCAGCCAAAACAGTACTCAGGGGAAAATTTATAAGCTTACATCAGTAAAAGAGAAGAAGAGCAGATCAACAAATGGGCATGCAACTAAAAAAAAAACTAGAAAAAGAATAAATTTAAAAATCTCCAATTAAACACCAAAGTAGAAATACTTTAGTAAAAGGAAGGATTAATCAAATTGAAAATTTAAAAACGACAACAACAACATTGAACTAATAAATGAAACTAGGAATTGGTTTTATAAAAAGAAAAAACAAAACAGATAAATCATTTGGTAACTTTTTTAAAAGAAAGAAGAAAACCAAATTACCAGCTTCAAAAATAAAAAGAGTGAATGCACAACCAATAAAGGTGAAATTAAAGCAATTATTAGGGACCATTTTGCCCCAACTATATGCCAATAAAACTGACAATCTAAATGAAATGGATAAGCATTTACAAAAATATAAATTATCCAAATTAGTAGAAGAAGAAATAGAATACTTAAATAACCCTATCTCATAAAAAGAAATTGAACAAGCCTTAACTTCCTAAAGAAAAAACTCCAGGATCAAATGGATTTACAAGCAAATTCTATGAAACATCTAAAGAACAACTAATTCTAACAGTATATAAACTGTTTGGAAAAATTGGTAAAGAAAGAGTCCTACCAGTTTCCTTCTATGATACAAATATGGTTTTGATACCAAAACCAAAGAGAACAAAAACAGAGAAAGAAAACTATAGAAAATTAAAGAAAACAATTTCCCTAGTGAATACTGATGCAAAATTTTAAAATAAAAAACTAGTAAGGAGATTACAGCCACATGTCACAAAGATCATTCACTATGACCAGGCTGAATTTGTACCAGAAATGCAGAGCTGGTTCAGTATTAGGAAAACTATAAGCATAACTGACCATATCAATAACAAAAAGAACAAAAATCATATGATTATATCAATAGATGCAGAAAAAAACTTTTGACAAAATACAATGCCCATTCTTCTTAAAAACATTAGAAAGCACAGAAATCGATGGAGCTTTCCCTGAAATGATAAGTAGTATCTATCCAAACAACAGCAAGCATTATCCGTAACATGGACAACCTAGAACCCTTCCCAGTAACATTGGGGTGAGCAAGGATATCCATTACCTCTACTACTATTCGATATTGTACTAGAATTGTACTAGCTATAGCAATGACAGGAACAAGACATTGAGAAAGCATAGGGAACAAGGGAACAAAACTATCACTTTGTGCAGATGATAGGAGGGTTACTTAAAGAATTCTAGAAAGTCAACTAAAAACCTAACTGAAACAATTAAAAAATTGAGCAAATTTGTAACATATAAACTAAACCCACATAAATCACCTGCCTTTCTACATATTACCAATAAAACCCGCAGGGAGAGACAGAAAGAAAAAATCCATTTAAAATACCTGTGGACAACATAAAATATTTGGGTATCCACCTACCAAGAGAGGCACACAGGAACTAAACGAACACAATTACAAAACACTCTTTACACAAATAAAGACAAATCTAAACAACTGGAAACATATTAATTGCTCGTGGTAAGCCGAGCCCATATAATAAAAACAGCAACACCACCTAAATTAATTTACTCATTCAGTGCCATACAAATCAAACTACCAAAGGATTATTTTATAGAGCTAGAAAAAATAATAACAAAATTCATCTAGAGGAAGAAAAGGTCAAGAATACCAAGGGAGCCGATGAAAAAGAGTGAAGCGAGGCAGCCCCGGCAGTGCCTGTTCTCCAGCCATAATACAAAGGTGTAATCATCAAAGCAGTCTGGCACCTGAGAAGAGACAGAGAAGTCAGTCAATAAGACAGATTAGCTCCGCAATGTACAGAAGTAAATAAACACAGCAACCTGGCGTTCGTTTGACAAACCCAACAATTCAAGCTCACGATTTGGCAAAAACTGTAACACAGCCGGGCAGCAACTAGGCAGAGGCCGACTGACATCTCACACTATTTACCCAGGCAAGCTCAAAATGGGTACGTGATTAAGATATAAAGGGTTATATCATAAGCAGGTGAGGGGAGCATGGGAAAAATGACTCGTCAGATCTTTGGGTAAGGGAAGAGCCTATGACTAAATACAAGATAGAGGAGATCTGGGAGGTACAGTGGATCATTGTGATTACGTTCAATTGAAAAGGTTTCACACAAACAAATGCAGTACAAAAATGTGTGCAGCCACTCTTTTTGTGGTGGCAAACAATTGGAAACTGGAGGGATGCCCATCAACTGGGGAACAGCCAAACAAGTTGTGCCATAGGATTGTGATGGAATACCATTGTGCTACGTGAAATGACAAAGGGGATGGTTTCAGAAAAACCTGGGAAAACTTAGATGAACTGATGCTGAGTGAAGTGAGCAGGACCAGAAGAACGTCGTACACGCCAGCAGCGCTACCGCAGTGGCGACTAGCTGTGAAAGACGTGTCTTCTCTGACCAGTACAATCATCCACAACAATCCCAAAGGACTCATGACGAAAAATGCCCGCTGCCCCCAGAGAGAGAACTGATGATCTGAGTGTATATTGAAACATATCTTCTTTCACTTTGTAAAAAATTTTCTTGTCTTTTTTTCTTTTGTATCATGGCTAATGTGGAAATGTGTTTTATGACTTCATATGTACAATGGGTATTGCATTTTTTGCTTTCTTAATGGGTGGGAGATCAGAGGAAGGGAAAGAGAGAACTCAACTTTAAATAAAAATTTTTAAATATATATGTTGGAAAATATGGTTCAGAAGTCACAAAGGATAGGTGCCGGTGATTTGTAGACCACACAGAAGTCTTGTGTTTTTCTATAATGAATACTTTCACCAAGAAAAGAATCAAAAGGTGTGACCTATGACAAATGTCAACTAAAATCACAAAACATGAAACTGACTATATGATTGCATTGTGCATATGTACATATATGCATGAGTATATGTATACATGTGTATACCCACAGCCACTTTTTGACCCAGAGGTATAACTAGCAGGCCTATACCACAAAGGAATCAAAGAAAAAGGAAAAGGACCCGTATGTATAAAAATATTTATAGAAGCTCTTTTTGTAGTGGCAAGGAACTGAAAATAACGCCCATCAACTGAGGGGCGGCGGCACAAATTAAGGTATAGAAATGTAATGGAACATAACTGTTCCATAAGAAATGATGAAAAGGATGGTTCCAAGGAAACCTAGGAAGACCTGACGTACTGATGCAAAAGATGCGAGCAGAACCAGGAGAAGGATTTATACACCACCACCAACAGCATAAAGAGAAACAGCTTTGAAAGACAGAGGGACTCACATCAGGGCAATGAGCAGCCATCACTTCAGAGGACGAGCCTGCTCCCGAGGGAGAGCAATGAATGCACTCAAGATGCAGAAGGAGACACGGACATGGGGGACCCCATCAGGGGAGGCATTTTTTCCTTGATCATGCAGATTTGTCACAAGGGCTTTTCTTGTGCTCTCTTTTTTTTCCTATTGGGAAGGGGGATGTAGGGAGATGGTGGTTAAAAAAAAAAAGAAAGTGAAAAGGGTCACTAAAACATCTTTTTAAAAATACACAGAAGAAAACATAGAAGGATGAAAGGAATCACAGACAGGTACGCCAGCTATGAAAGTTACATGTTGAAATTATCTCTGTTTTTTAAAAAGCAAGTTGTACATTGAATAGATATCCACAGTGCCACGTATAATCTTCTTCTGTTAATTACAAGTATGGAAACACCCACTTCACTTGGTGTTTCCTGAGTTCATAAAAATAAAAATAAATCTGTTTTGCCATTATCAGTTGTCTCTTTTCCAGCCTGATGGCAGTTGTGCAAGGAGGGGGACTTGGCAGTGTGGGGCATCCTGAGCAGAAAAGTTTTTGGAGGGATATTTGTGTTACATCCTCCTTTTGAAGCTTTCCCAAGTATGGCAGGGTTCCAACCCAAATGGAATGCTGTACACAGGGAGTTACAAGCAGTCCCGTTTAACTGGAATTAGAAAGCATGAGGGAGAATAGTGTGAATTTACCTCTCTGAGCTTCAGTTTTCCCATCTGTAAAATGGGCAGGACATCACCCATCTCACAGAGACTAGAATCCAGTATTACGTGCCAGGTGGTGGGGTTCTTTGCCAGCCCTCCCCCACGCAGTCCCCTTCCTTCTCCCAGGTGGGAATCACTTCAGGGTGGTCAGTCACCTAGGGCAATACAGTAGAGCAGAAAGAATCCTAGACCTGAAGGCCAAGGCTATGTTTCAACTCCCAGTTCCAATTCTTGCTGGCCCTGTGACTTTGGATAATCAGTCCATGAAACAAGCATTTACTAGGCTATGTGCCAGTCAGGGTGCCAGGTGTGGGGGGTTCAAAGAGAAAATGGTCCCTGCCTGCAAGTAGCTTACATTCTGCTGGGGAAACAATATATACCCAAAATGTAAAATATGCATGTACTAGGGGCACGGCCAGTGGAGCTCTGTCCTCCCTTTGCCAGGCCCCCGTTACACAGAGAAAACAGACTCCAGGTAATCTGGAGCAGACATGGGGGGGGGGAGGGCAGGGCAGGTAGGAAGCTGAGGATTCCGAGAGGCAGAGACGAGAAAGGGGAGATTCCCAGCAGGGGAACCACTGGGCTAAGGCCCTGAAGTCACGGGACGTGGGGGGGAGCAGCCCCGCTGGGCCGCCCGCGTGCAGAGAGACAAGCATGCGAGCTATGCTCTTGGTGCCTCAGTTTCCTTCTCCATAAACCGAAGAAGACCCTTCATCATCTACCCGTGGGCTGTTGTGAGGATCAAACAATATCCTAACGGTCAGATGCTATTATTATCCTGCTTGGTTTTCCGATCTCAGCAAAACCCTTTCCCCTCTGGGGGCCTGCTTTTTCATCTGTAAAATCGCACAGCTTCCCTTCCAAGCTGTGGTGAGAACAAATAGGACCCCTATGTAAAACATTTCCCAGTGGACGCTATTACCAGTCCCTCAGGGCCTTGGCCAAGTCACTTCCTGTGACTTCAGGGAGATCACCGGTAAAATCAGAGCTCCCACTTGCACGGCCTGCCTGCCCCGGACCAAGGGGAGCTTTCCAGTGACCACAGCTGGTTCTACCCAACCTTGAGGGTGGAACCCACTTCCTTCTCTCACCTGAGATGCAGTCTCTCTCTTTATGTGTATATGTGCGTACGCGGGTGTGTGCATGTACGTGCATTACAGCTGCTGTACCTGACTGTGCCATGGGATGGGGGAAGGGGGAGAAGTACCTGATGCCCTGATGAAACATATTGAAAAAAATAGAAGTCATCGTTCACAGTGAGGGTGAGTCCTGCCCCATCTGGACCCCTCCCTCTAGGAGGATGACAGATCTCTGAGAACTAGGCAAGGTACTTCCACCAATTGCTGGGGCCATACTGTGACAGGATGCTCTGCTGGGCCGGTCCCAGATGACACACATTTCCAACTCGCTAGAACTTGAAATCTACCAGGCTGTGACATCACAGACCAAGAGCTGGAAGGGCCCTTAGAGGTCATCAAGTCCAACACCCTTTTACAGAAGAGGAAACTGAGGCCTGAGAAGATGCAGCAACTCACCTAAAGTCATACCAGCAGTACACGTTAGAGTCAAAATGTGAACCCAGCATCCGCCTCCAGAGACAGGGCTCTTTCCACTGCACGGTCGATTCACAGTCTCCTCTCTGCAGCAACAGAGAAAGGATTCTCGTCACAGAAAGGCTCTGGTGGAGTTTTCTGTGAAATCGAATCCACTCCAATAATATTACAGGAAGGAAAAACAACTTTGAAAGACTTAAAAGCTCTGATCAAAGCGATGATTACTTGCATCTCCAGAGGACCAAGGATGAAGCATGTCGCCTGCCTACTGACAGGAGGGGATGGCTTCAAGGTGCTCACCTAGACATTTTACCTGGGGGTAGGTTTGGGGGAGAAGGGCTGGGGACAGTTATGCCAAGAGGAGAAGACAAGGGGAAAAAAAAAGAGGGCCATAATATTGTGTTAAATGCACAAAAGAAAGCATAACCCAACAATATGTTGTTTCCAAGAAACACACTTGAAACAAAGATTCACACAGAGATGAAAATGACAGGCTAAACTCAGTAAAACTGATTATGCTTCGGCTGAAGTAAGGACTTAAGGACTCGGATCGATCCAATGACCAGCCGTGTTTCCAGGAATACTGTGATGATTGTGTTATTCACCTCCTGACAGAGACAGTTTTTAGACAGCCAATGTGGAAGAATTTCTTTTACTTGACTTTGCTGTCATGTCTGACTCTCTGTGATCTCATTTGGGGTTTTGTTGGTAAAGATACTGGGGTGGTTTGCCATTTCCTTCACCAACTCATTTTACAGATGAGGAAACTGAGGCAAACGGGGTGAAGTGACTTGCCCAGCGTCACACAGCTCATAAGTGTCTGTGGCCAGATTTGAACTCAGGAAGGAGTCTTCCTGACTTCAGGCTCTGTGCACTATGGCACCACCTAAGGGCCCCACACGCTTGACTATGCGTGTGTATTATTTTGCTTTCTTCTTTTTTTTTAAATGGGGGAAATTGTAAGTGATTACTAGTGTATTAATTGACAAAAAGAAAAAAAATAAGAGGTACATTTAAAAAAATAAAATAAAGTTCACAGAACAGAACAGAAGGACGTTGAAAAGGAGGCACAGACAAGTGGATACTTTTGAGAGTAATACGCTGAATTTATTATGTACTTTTAAAAAAGCAAGCAGTGGGGCAGCTAGGTGGCACAGTGGATAGAGCACCGGCCCTGGATTCAGGAGGACCTGAGTTCAAATCCGGCCTCAGACACATAACACTTACTAGCTGTGTGACCCTGGGCAAGTCACTTAACACCACTGCCTAGTCAAAAAAAAAAAAAGGAAAAGAAAAAAAGGAAGCAGCATGGGATAGAAATTGTCAGTCAATCAATTAATAAGCATTTACTGAGTGCTTTCTATGTGCTAAACACTGTGTGACACTCTGGGGATGCAAAAAGAGGCAAATGACAGTTCCTGCCCTCAAGGAGCTTACAGTCTAATGGGAAAGGAAACAGACAAATGAACAAACAAGTTCTACACGGGCTAATTAGGAAATAATTCACAAAAAGAAGATACTAGAATTAAGAGGCGTTGGAGAAGGCTTCCAGTGGAAGACTGGATTCGTAGTTTCCTATATAATCCTCTTTCATGGTTTACCTTGTTTATGGAAATACTCAATTTGGGGGGCTTGCTAAATTAGAATTTTTAAAAAGACATTAATTTTTAAAGAGCTATGGGCTACATGATCAATGCAATATCTGGAAAGGTAGCTTCATGTGATAAAAGTGTGGCTTCATGATAAAGAAGGTGTCAAAATCTTGTGAATACGACACCAAACAGTATAAAACAAGTGGCATAAACACATATTGTATGTTGAAGGTTTGGGTTGTTTCTAAAGGAAAAAAGTTGTGAGGTTTATTGCATACGTCAATAAATTTAATTATTTTACTTTATCCCAAGTATTTTGAACCTCTGGGCAGCTAGGTAGTGCAGTGGATAGAGCACCAGGCCTGGAGTCTGGAAACCTCCTCTTCGTGAGTTCAAATCTAGCCTCAGGCACTTCCTAGCTGCGGGCCCCTGGGCAAGTCATTTAATCCTGTTTGCCTCAGTTTCCTCATCTGTAAAATGAGATGAAGAAGGAAATAGCAAACCATCCTAGTATTTTTGCCAAGAAAACCCCACATGGGATCTTGTAGAATCAGAAACAACTGAAAACAGCAAATTTCAAACCACATCGTAGATTCAAACAGGGAAGACACCAAAGCACTAGAGGGGCAATGCAGTATAGTAAAACAGGACTTGAAGTCTGGAGAGAGATGATCAGCAAAGCAGTTATTAAGCACTGCGTGCAGTCGTTTGCTGAGACACCTGGGTTTGAATCCTTGGTCAGTGTGACCTGGGTAAGTCACTTCCCCTTTCTGAGCTCTCTGGGCTTTGGTTCCTTTTAAGTTAATTTAAATGTTTTTTCATCTTTAAAAGTGTGTGTGTGTGTGTGTGTGTGTGTGTGTGTGTGTGTGTAGGTTATGGAATCTAAGGTCCCTTTTAGGCCTTAAAAATCATGATCTTATGATCTTAGACTTCACCTAGACTGACCTCTCATTTTAAAGATGAAGCCAAGACTATGCAGGGGTGAAGTTACCCTGACATTTGAATGAGTACAAATGTATTTATTAAGCACTTACTGTGTGCCTGGCTCTGTCCTAAGAAAAGGGGATAGAAATACAAGCAAGCAGGACAACTCCTTGTCCTCAGGGCACTAAAAGGGAATATTAAAAGGGAGAGACATGAATTGTTAGAATTGGAAAAGGAGGAAGGGAAAAGTAATGGCATAGGAGAGCAGTTGCCAGAAAGTGGTGAGCTGGGCCTTTGACAAGGTCCAGATCAAGTGAAAGTTCACCAAACACAAGCCCAGGGTCACTGGTTGGGAATGCAAATTTCAGGAGGTGAAGGAGGCTGGAGCTGCAGGGGCATGGTAGGGAGATGGAAGTAAAATGGCATGAACTCTGCTAAAAGAGATCACTAGATTTGAAGGCAGAGGGCCTAGGTTTGAATCCAGGCTCTGCCATGTATTACTTGTGGGACTTTCCTCAAGTCAGTCTCCATCTCTGTGACTCAGATGACTATTAAGATAATTTCCAGTTATTATTATTATTGTTGTTATTAATAATAATCGTTAAGAGGAGGCAGAGTGAAATTGTGTATAAAAAAGGCAGAAAAAATCTGGCTGGGCTTAAGTCCACTGCTCTGACACAGCTTGATTGTAGGTCCCTGGGCAAGTCACTTAGCTCCTCTGGCAAGTCTCTAAGAATCTGTGTTGCAGAGAAGGTGCTGCCTTGCATTGGCGGAGGCAGTTTCCTCCTCTGGAAGTGTCCTGTGCTAATGAAATCCCAGGGTCGGCCAGCCCCTAGACCCACCAGTGATACTTAACAATGCAGCTGACATTTCTTGGAGCAGGACAAAGCTCCTCACACTCGGCCTTATCTCATTTACTCCTCACGGAGGAGGCAACCGGGCCCCAGGGATGGGAGGCGGTCCAGGCTAGCTCTGGGCTCTCCCGTCTGAGCAATGGGCTTGGGCGCGCTCACTCGCCCGCTCGTCCGGGCGCTAACCCCCCGGCCCACACGGGGCGCTGTGGCGGCCGCAACACCCACCATCCCCGGAAGGGACCCTCGGGTGGGCTCGGGGATGCGCCGCCGCCGCCTCCGGCTCCTTCTCCCCGGCCTCTGAGGAGAGCCTGGCCGGCTGTTCTCTCGCTCGCTCGTGACTCGACCTCCCCTCGAAGGCCCCGCTGCCCTGGCCCGGCCTCGGCCAAACGCTTGCTCCCCAGCACTTCAGCGGGGCTGCTATGGTAACGAGGCAGGTGTCCTTTGCGCCTGCGCCTGCACCTTCCCCAACAGCAGGAGGATGCTGGGAAATGAAGTTCGTGGGACTGTCCGCAGCGAGGTTCCGACACAAGATGGCACTCGCGGGCTGTGGAAGGAGCGGGGGGGTGGGGTTGGGGGGGTGGCCAAAGGCGAGTCCAGAGGTGGGGCTTGCTGGAGTCCATCCCATCGTGGGCAGAGCTTCAGGCTTGGCGTAGCCAAGAACAGGCCCAGTGAAGTGCCTGCCTGATCACCAGGTGTTAGGGTGGATACTGTTACAAGACAAATGCATCAAAGAATTGGAAATTGAGAGAATGCCCATCAATTGGCGAATGGCTGAGCAAGTTGTGGTATAGAAATGTAATAGAATACTATTGTGCTATAAGAAATGATGAACAGGCAGACTTCAGAAAAACCTGGAAAGACTTATATGGTCTGATGCTGAGCGAAGTGAGCAGAACCAAGAGGACTTTGTACACAATAACAGCCACGTTATGCGATGACTAAGATTGTTAAAGTGAACCCTTCTCAGCATTACGAGGATCTAAGACATCTCCAGAGGCCTCGTGATGGAAAATGCTGTCCACATCCAAAGAAAGAACTAGGAAGTCGAATTGCTATCACTTATTTTTACATTCTGTTGAGTTTTGTTTCATCTTTCTGATGGTTCCTCCTATTGGTTTTAATTTTTACTTACAACTTCACTAATGTGAAAATATGTTTAATGGGTATGTAAATGTAAAGCCTATATCAGATTGTGTGCCGTCTTGGGGAGGGTGGGAGTGAGGAAGGGGGAGAAAAATTTTCAACTCAAAAGCATATGGAAGTGATTGCTGATAAATCAAAATAAATTAATAAAAAAAGAGAAAAAAAGAAATAAATAAAACAGAAAAAACAAAACAAAACAAGACAAATGCATCATCATGCCCACTTTACAGGGAGGAGAAACTGAGGCTGGGAGAAGTTAGTGACGTGCCCAGGATCACAGAGGATGCTAAGGAGCACCATTCATGAATGGTGCATTACTACCTCAATTTTACAGAAGGGGAAATTGAGGCTCAGGAGAACTGGCTTGCCTCTGGAAACCCTGTGAATTCATGGCAATGCCAGCCCTTAAATCTGGCCTGCTGGCTCCTAATCTCACGCTTCCTCCAACCCCTCCCCAGTGCCACCTCCAGTGTTCAGAGAGGTCATCTAAGGCTGGATTGCAGGACAAGGCTCCTAACTCTGAGAGCTGTCCAGGGGAATGGAGCGACCGCCTGGGGAGATGACAGCTCACTTCTGTCATGGCGGGCATCACTTGTCAGGGTGCGTTGGTCCAGCGGCTCAAGGAGGTCCTTCCGAGCCTGGGCTTTGAGAGAGGAGCGTGTTGGGGCTTTAGGGAGGCAATGGTGTGGAGGCAAGAAGGAACTTCTCTGGCAGCTGTAGGGGACTCCGAGGTGGTGGCTTGGGGGCAGGTGGCTGCGGGCGCAGGTTTGGGGGAAGCTGCTGCTTTCCCTTGAGGGAGTAGCTGGGGTGCCCCAACGCATCCAGGAGGAGTGAGGGGGAGGCGCAGACAGACAGGAGTCAGCATTGAAGGCAGGATGAGATCACTGAGCGACTGAGTGTAGAAAGAGAGGTGAACCAAGGATGGAGCCTTGGAGGGACAGGAAGAAGGCAGGGAGCTGTCATAGAGCACAAAGAAGGAGGTCACAAGCCTCGAGGGGCTGTGTCCTGGAAGCCTAGAGAAGAGAAATTATCAAGAAGAGAGGGAGAGGTTGCTTGTTAGTGTCAAATACTGGTACAAGAGAGCGCTTCTCTCTCTTCCTTTGCCTGGAGGCCTGTCCCTTAAACATCCCTGACTTCTCCCAGGTGCTCTGTACTGTCCTCAGGATGCCCCCCCCCACACACACACACACTGGGCCTCATCCTTAGAGCCTCTCCCATGTTCCACCCTCCAGGGCTCAATCCTCTCCTAGGGTGCAATGGGCAGTAAAGGGTTTATCAGAAAAATCCACAGGTGAGCCAGCTCGGACTGACTCCCACTTTTATTTGCTTTCCTTACTCAGGTGGAGAATAGTGCAAATAGCCCCATTTTGCAGGGGACAGCACTGAGACTTTGTGAGGTTAACAGACTATCCTAGGTCATGAAGGAAGGGGCCTTCTGCAGAGCAGGGGCACGAATCCATGTCTTTCGGCTCCTGGTCTAGTGATCTTTCCACCCTTCTCCACCTCCCAGGTAACATCAGGCCTTCAGCTATTAACGTCTTTCTCTTCACTGCCTGGTCCTGGTGTGGAGGTGATCCAGAGTTTGTCTGTGTGTTTTAAATTAATTTATTTTGATTTATCAACAATCACTTCCGTAAGTTTTTGAGTCTAAAATTTTTCTCCCCCTCCCCCCCACCTCCCTCCCCAAGATGACACACAATCTAATATAGGCTCTCCATATACATTCCTGTTAAACATATTTTCACATTAGTGATGTTGTAAGAATTAGAACCAATAGGAGGAACCACCAGAAAGAGGAAACAAAACACAACAGAATAAAAAAATAGCAAATAGTGTGCTTCGATCTGCATTCAACCTCCATAGTTCTTTGTGGATAGCATTTTCTGGGTGATCCTGAGTTTTACGAGGCTATGCCTGCTGGGGAAGAGGCCAAGTATCAGCAGTGGGCTCTGCCTGAGGGTGCCTGGGACAAGCTATCCCCACAGGGGATAGCTTTCTTTTTTTTTTTTTTGCCAGAGCAGGTCATAGAGCCCATCTGCTAGGGCTTGGTGGGGTTCAAAACATGCCCTCTTTGGGGGAGGGTACCATAGATTATGTCTTTGGAAGTGCAGAACTGGATAAATGGGGTGAAAGGTCTTTAGAAAGTCCTCTCCAGATGCAAGTTCAAGGGATCCCAGATCTGGAGCTGTGAGGGGCCTGAGAGGACATCTAGGCCAATCCCCTCATGCTACAGGGAACTGATGTGATGTGACGTGATGCTCTGAAATGTCACACAGGTCATGAACAGCAGTCAGCATTGGATTCTAGGCCCTCTGATTCCAAATACAACCAAAACACTCATTCATTCCATCATACCGGGCTGCCTTGTGAAAGACCGACGAGCTGTTATTATTATTATTATTGCTTGTAATCATTAACCAGAAGAGCCCTGTGTGCCTTGCAAAGTCTCCTGCAGATTGGCATTGTCCAATTCTGATAAAAGAGGATTTGAAGAGCCATAGGCTGCGATTATAAGAACACAGGTATGCTCTCAGCCACCAGTTTCAATGTGCACTTCTCCTGAAAGCCCCAAAGGAGGGATCCTGCTAGAGAGGAGACTTCAGGCCTTCCTGGGCCCTCAGGCAAGTCACAGCTTCCTCAGCTGTAAAATAAGGGCATGATTATCATAGGATCACAGTCCCAGAGCTGGAAGAGACCTTAGGTGCCATCTAATCCAAGCCCCTCATGTTACAGATGGGCAAACTCAGGCCCAGAGAGGGGAAGTGGATTTCCCAAAGTGCTACCCAGATGGGTAATCAGGATTTGAACTCAGGTCCTTGGACTCCGAATCCAGGCTTTTCCCACTGTAGCACAGTGTTTGTTCAAAGACCCTTTTGACTCCTTTTTGGGAAAATGGCCAAGATGCCATCACTGTCCAGAAGGAAGGTAAGCAAATATTGACCTCTGGGTCTGTCACCCAGAGCCCAGGGTATGTGAAGGACACCCCCCACCCCCCAGCACTTATTTGTTATTTCCCAGTCTGCATGTGGTGTTCCATCCAATAGAACATAAGCTCTTGGAGCACAGGGCCTGTTATTTTTTTTTTTTATTTTGTATCCTCCTCGAATCTAGCATGATATCTGGTATACAGTAAGCACTTAATAAATGCTAGCCAAATGAATGAATGAGGCCAGTGAAGATGCAATTGGAGATTGGGAGGAGCCAAGAAAAAACAACTTCTGAATGTCTACAGTGGGGGGAACCTGTGGTCTCAAGGACTTCTAGGCCCTCGGGTGTGGCCTTTTAACTGAGTCCAAGTTTGACAGAACAAATCATTTTATGAAGGAGATTTGTCCTGTGAAGTTTGCATTCAGTCAAAGGGCCACACTTGAGGACCTAGAGCACCACCTGTGGCCTCGAAGCTGCAGGTTCCCTAACCCAAATCATCCAAAAAGTTACGATTTCCCTTGTAAACCAAGTATAAACATTTGATTATGAAACATTATCACATAAAATGAAAAATAATTTAATATGAAATTTCATTTTTTTATTCCTAAATAAAAAGCCATATAACTAAAAGACCATAGAACATACTGGCTAGCTAATGAGGAATGGGGGAGGAAAGCAGCATGTGTGTGTGTTTGTGTGTGTGTGTGTGTGTGTGTGTGTGTGTGTGTGTGTGTGTGTGTGTGTGTGTGTGTGTAAAAGCAGCTCGGGCCTCCCTTGGCCCATGGTCTGGTGACCCAAGTTACAGAAGCCCAGAGGTGGAGGGAGACTGGAGAGTCCAAGGAGACAGCGGCCCCCATCCCGGCTGACTTAGGTGGGCTTCTCCTTCTGCCCCTGAGCTACCTGTCCCTCCAAGGATGAAGAGTCCACAGACCGAGGCCTCAGCAAGAGACTCGAGCTAGCTGTGAAGGGTGGGCCTGAGGCAGACAGCCACAGTTGGGCTGTGACCTTGGCCCTGGTGTCCAGGGTGTCCAGGCCTTGAAATGCCTCCATCTGGTAGTAACAGAAAATGCCCTGTGTCCTTGGGGGGAGGGGCTAGGAGATGAGTCCCCTGCCCCTTCGAGATTCTGTCAGATGACCCTGGCTAAATCCTGGGGAGCCCCAGCTTGGGGAGGAGGGAGTGACTTACTCCCCTTAGGAAGGAGGGAAAACCACAGACCACTAGAGGCTCAGGGGCCAGGGCAGGTGGTCTTGGGGCCCAAGGCTGGATCTTTGAGGTCTTAATTACAGACAAAAATACTGCAGAATCCTGTGCCCTGGCCTCCCTTTCCCTAGATCAGGGGTGGGGAACCTACCGCCCAAAAGCCACACGTGGCCTTTCTAAGTCCTTGGGGATGGCTTTTGACTGAGCCCAAGTTTTGCAGAACAAATCCTTTTATTAGTTTGGATTCAAAGGGCCATGCTTGAGGACCTAGAGGGCCACGTGTGGTCTCGAGGCCAGAGGTTCCCCCTGCCCCCAGCCCCAGATGGACAGTGGAGAGAAGTGTAAGGCCTAGGCCCTGGGAAGACATCAGTGTACTATCAGTGGAGGTGATGGCTGAAGGCCAGGGGCGAAGGGGGTGAGGTGGGAGGAGGAGTGCGAGGTCCCTCTGTTTGGTGACCTCGTCCTAGTGTCTGGAAGGGCTCAGGGCCCCCCCTCTTCTCCGCTGCTCTCCACGCTGGCCTGTCTCACCATCCTCCGGGCCCTGGGCTTAGCTACATCCACAGGCTCCCCCTGGCCCAGGTTCTGGAAGGCCTGGCTCCGGCTGGCCACCAGGGCTGCGCTGTGCAAGGCGGCCACGGACTTTCGGGGGAACAGGGCGGGCCGCGGTTCCCCTTTGTCCCTGGAAGCCTGGGAGGGAGCCTCACCGGAGGGCTCGTTTGGAGAAGAAAAAACCTGCACGGATGTAGGAAGAGAAAGGCATCTGGCCCCGGCCTGCCCCCATCTTGGCGTGGCTCCACAGGCCAGGCCCGGCCCCTCGCCTCCCAGGAGCCCGTCCTGCCCCTTCCCGATTCCCCTTCTTTGTTCATGGCGCCCCTTGGCCCCCCACGGTTCAAGGCCCAACAATCCTTGTCACCTCTTCAAGCCCTTCAGCCCACACTGATCTTTGACCTTGGTGCGGACAGTCTGGCTCGGCTGCCCACCTATGACCTCAACCTGTCCACCAGTGAATTCACGTGGCTGTCTGGTGTTGGCAGCCCCTTCCATTTGGAGCCCCAGCTCCAGAAACGAAGGAGGGGGCACCCTGGGTAAAGCCTTTGTTTTTCCTCCTATGATTTCACTGGCCTAGGGAACTCCCGGTGAGACAACTCCCTCTCCCGAAGCAGATACTTGCTTCCCACCTGAGCATGAGACGCTGTGGCTTGCACGGGGTGACTTGGAGGCGGGACAGAGGCTGAGGCTGGCTTGTCACTCACCGCACCCCAATGCCTCTAGCTGGAGGACTGGCTGAATGACCACACCCCAATATCCTGGAGGTGCCCCACTATGCTCACCTCTGGCAGATCACTGGTCTCGGGGTGACTCCCTAGGTCTGGGGGCTCCAGCAGACTGATGGACCTCATGATCCCCCGGAGGTCCATGCGGGGCCGGGGTCTCAGCCCCTCTGGGCCAGGCCCCTCTATCCGCTTTCCCGGTTGCCCCTCCCCTTCTGCAGCCTTCCAGTCCCCGCTGCCCCCTGGCTCCAGGGCGGGTGGGGGAGGTGACCAGGAGGCCTCTTGAGCCAGAGGCTCTTCCGGGGAGGCCCTACCACCAGCCTTCTGCTCCCAGACATGGCTCTGGCGGCTAGAAGGAAGAGAGCGTGGTGACTGGGCCACCCCTTCCCTGCTCTCTGCTCTCCAGCTACCCCCCTTGGGCCTCCCCGCGCGGTTGGTACCTGGCTGTGAGGATGCCTTGGTAGGTGTGCAGCTGCCGAAGGAAGCCGGGGTTGGGCCGGGCAATGGGGCGGAGTTCTTGCACGTGCCGGAGGGCCTGATCCAGGCCCCAGTTGTACTGTTTCATGGCATAGGCCATGACGGTGGCGGCTGAGCGACTCACCCCCATCTTGCAATGCACCAGCACACGGGAGCCTTGGGCCCTGTGCAAAGGGTCGTCTTGGTCAGCCACCCCTAGTCTGGCCTGGCTGCCTGGCTTCTGGGGACACTGACCAGAGGCCAGAAAGGTGCACAGGGCCAGCAGGCCAGGCTGTTGACCCTGGCTGTTGGTGCTGAAAAAGGAGGAGCCGGGGAGGAGCAGGGGAGGCGATGGGGCTGAAGCGGGGCAGGGAGGGGAGTGTGGATGTCTGGCTGGGGCCAGGCCTAGCAGAAGTTGGATTGGGAGGAGTGGGGGAGGAGGGAGCCTGACCCACCGGGCGGCCTCAATGAAGCGATGAGTTTCCTTCCAGTGAGGCAGGAGCTGCTCTGTCTCCTCGTCCCAGAGCCGGACATTGTGATAGGTAAAGAGCTCCGGGTAGAAATTGTCGATCTCTCTGGCCACATTCAGGATGTGGCTGACCCTGCCAAGGAGAAGCCAGGCCATGTTGGGCTGGGCCTGAGGGAACCTGGACCAGGCTGGGACCGGCCCAAGGCCCAGCTAGGCCAGGCCTGGAGGGTGCAACAAAACCATTTTAGAGCTTAGCTGGAAAACGCGAAAGTTCTGTTGAAAACGCCCATGAACAGATTCAGCGTGGCAAAGGTACGGAGCATCCCAGAAAGAACGGAGATGTCAGAAACAAAGGGCGTCAATAAAGCCTTAACGGACAAGTCAAGAGAAGGTACTGCTTGCAATGCTAAGTGAGCTGGCCAGGGAGGCAGAGCCCCAGCTCCAGCCACTGGTCGTAGGTGCTCATGCCAGGGCTGGAAGGGGTCATCTGGTCCAACCCTCTCATCTCAAGAAGGAGGAGAGTGAGGCCTCAGGGGCAGAAAGGATTTGCCCAAGGTCACCCACATGATGAGTGTCAGAGGCAGGGTTGGAACCCAGGTCCTCTGACACCCAGCCAGTGTTCTTTCCTTTGGGCCACACTGTGTGACCTTGGTCAAGTGCCTTCCCTTTCTGGAGCCTCTGTTCCCACCTCTACTGGGCCTCCTGCAGGCTTCCTCCAGCTCCGACATTCCATCGCTTATTCTGCAAGAGATACTGGCGTTTTTTAGGAAGTCGCCTCTAGGTTGGCATTTTTGTTCACTCTGTTCTGTAACTGGTGCCAAATGAGGCTTTTACCAATAAATAGGTGATTAGTGGCTAGCTTCCAGTTGGAGCCTTCTTGGAGAGGGGCCATCAAGAGAAATCTTTTTCTGGTAGAAAAAGGCAGCGTCAGGGGCCACCACCCTGGGTCTGCAGAGTGCCTAGGAACTGTGCGCTCTGCCTGATCTTCCTTCACCGTGGGGGCAGAAGTAAGACAGAACAGTAGAAGAGCCAGGAAGAGGTCAATTAGCCCAATGAGGTGGCCTCCACAATATGGAAGATGAAGGAGGAGCAGGCTTGGGAGGAGGCTGTGACAGGCGGAGAGGGAAGCTGGCCTGACGGGACGATGGGCCCTGGGGCGGGGGAGTCAGCCTCAGTTTCCCCCTCTGTAAATTGAGGGTACTGGTCAAGATGACTGCCCAGGTGCCCCACAGCTCTTCAGCCCTTACCGGTTTCTCTGCAGTTCATCCAGGTTGGCTGCATTCCACTCAGAGCCCTGTGAAAAAGGGAGCGGCGAGTGGTTGCCTCCCTCCTCAGGTCCCCACCCAACCCCAACATCCCTCCCCAGTCCCAGTCAGCGGCCAGCTCACCAGGTACAGGTGGGGGAAGATGTGCGAGGCGCGATCTCGCTGGGCCATGAGCACCAACATCTGGTTGTCAATGAAGTCTCGGTACTGCTGCAGGGGGCAGCCCAGGCGGCCCTCAAGGGCCTGGCGAATCTGGGGAGGGGGCCAAGGGAGAGCCAAGACACGGTAGGTGGGTAAGGGCGCCCTGCCCACTCCGCGGGCCTGTCCAGGATAGGAGCAGGCCAGGCCCGTGGCTAGGGAGAGTCAAGCAGGACTCAAGCTATCAGCCCTCCCCAGGGCCCGGGGGCAAAGGCCCAGACCGAGACACAGAAGGGAACGCTCACTTGTTGGGGCAGGAGTGGGGCCAAGGCCTTTGGGCAAAGGGGTCTGAGGAGAGTTGTTCCAGCAGAGGAAACTTCCCAGTCAGGCCTGGGATCTCCCAGCTGCAGGCAGGCTGGCTCTGGCTCCCACCTACCTCTTTGGAGGTGACACTTTCCAGGTCACTGGTGTCTAACACATCCCACAGCTCGGCCAGGATGAGTTGTTCCATCTGGTCTCGTTCAGAGTGCCTAAGGGGGGGCCCATCAGACCGGTGTCCCCCCCGGCCCCTGCCCACTGGCCTTCCTCAGCTCCCACGGCCCACATCATCCCTTCCCCCCACCTTCCTCCCTGCCCCAAGAGCACTGACCCACTAGAGTCTGCACTGGGCAGCTGAGACCGGAGAGACTCCAGATCGGCCATGGCCATCCACTCATTGAGGCAGCTCTGGTCCGAGGTGATTCGGTCCTGGTAGTAGCCAGTCCAGGCAAGGGCACTGCCTCCGGGTACCAGGCCATTGCCCAGTGCCATCTCACATGCCTGGTGTAGCACCTGGAGGGTGGCCCTGAGTGGGAGAAACAGTGCAGCCAGGAAGTCACTCAGCATCGTTAAGCGCCTGCTATGTGCCAGGCATGGTGCTAAACTCTGGGAATACAAAGAAAGGCAGTCTCTATCCTCAGGGAGCTCACAGCCTAACAAGCAAAAGACTGTACAAATTCAGGCTAAACAGGAAATAATTAAAGAGAGGGAAGGCTAGACCTGAGGGGGGTGGGGAAGGCTTCCACAGAAGGTGGGATCTGAGGTGGGACGGGGAGGTCAATGGTCAGGGCCTTGCAGCCGTGGGGACAGAGAGAAGGCCCAGAGCAGGGGGATGGACAGCCCAGAGGCTGGGCTCTGGATTGAAGAGCACATGTCAGCGAGTGAGGTGGGAGAAGACTGCACAGGGAGGAGGGGCTTCGAATGCCAGGCACAACATCTGGTATTTGATCCTGGGAGTCCTAGGGAGTCACCGGAGTTTACTGAGTAGGAGGTGACATGACTGGAGGCGGGCAGAGCCCCCAGCAGCCACTGCAATAGTCCAGGGGTGAGGGGATGAGACAATTGCCCCTTCTCAGTGGACATCTCTGGGCTTTTGTGACTCACTCCAGGGAATTTCCAAGGAATGGGTGGTTGTTCTGAGGCCATTAGGCCAGGCCTCCCCCATTCCCCGCCCCACTTCTTCCCCATCTCCCCAGCGCCTCTGAACTCCTCAACCCCTGTTTCTCATTCTCACCACATGGTCTGTATGGAGATAGGCTTGAAGATTCTTGTTTGACCCCCGGATGTCACAGTGAAGCCCCTGGAGGAGGAGGGCGGAGATCAAGCCGTCAGGAGTGGGCAGTATAGGCTGGGAGATTCCCAGAGTCAGAGCAACTGAAACGGGCAAAGCCCTTCCCCTCCGGGGCCTCAGTTTCCTCAGCAAAATAAGGGGGTTGGGTTAGGTCATCTCCTATGTTTCCTCCAAGTACCCAAGTATGAGTCATTCATTATACACACACATGTACATTCCTCAAAGGTTTCAGACTTTCTATGGAGCCACCTTCCTATCCATGATCTCACCTGCTCTTATCACAACTGCCCCTCCTCTGAGACAGGCAGGGCAGGTGTGTGATGTGCCAACTGAGGTCCAGAGAACTTCAGTGCTTTTCCCATAAGACCTCCCCACCCAGATCCCAAGGCATAGATAGTCTGAGCAGCCTTCTTCCCCTCCCTCTAATATCAAGTTGCTTCTTCTCACCCATCACCATCCAGGTAAACTTGTGTATCACTCCAGAGGGGTAGGACCAGGCCCAAGGTGCAGCTGGGGGAACTGGAGGGGCAGAGGGAAAGACAGCTTGGTTCTCTTTGCCCTTCCTGTCTGCCCAGTCTCCCCACTTCCAGCAGTGCCCCTACCTGCTCTGGGAGAAGTCGACCCCCAGGAGGACAGTCTCATCCTGGCTTAATAGCTCTGAAGTGGACACCACAAGCAGGTACCTGAGCCACTGAGGCCGGGTGGTCTCCAACTGTACTGCCTGAGGGGGGTGGGGGAAGCATATGATTCAGAGATACCATTCCACATGCAATCTCCGGGGGATGGAGGGGGTGGAGGCAGAGTGGAGGCAGGTGGGGGGGGAACTGTACTTAATGGAATTTCCAGATATAGACAACTCCCTCTGTCAACGTATGTGGGTGCCTTCTCTGCGCCTAGTCTTAGAGTTGCCTAGGACACTAAGTGAAGTGACTTGCTCAGGGTTATACCGTCATAGGCAGGACTTGAACTCAGGTCTTCCTGGCTCTGAGGCCAGCTCTCTGTGCCCTAAGCCACGAGGCCTCCCAAACACATCAGTTCAGCATTATTTGACCTTCCCATCAACCTCCTCTCCCAGTTCAATGCAGGAAACATTTCCTGAGCTTCAATGGAGGACATGGTGGGTGGGATGGGAGAGAGTGAGGGGCATGGCAAATGTGATGGTGTGATACCATATTTATGCCTGAGCACTCTCTCTCAGTGGGCACATAAGACAGAGACACCGACAACAAAAGGATTAGACAGAATTTGAGAAGTACTATGAGAGAGGAAGACAGGGAGAAGCCCCATCTTGCTGGGAAATCAGAGGCTTCCCAGAGGAGGTGACATTTGTGCCAGGCCTTCAGAGACGGGGAGAATTTTAAAAGTGGGCATGGACCAGGCTTCGTGTGACAATCAGAGGAGCAGGAGTCATGGCTCTAGAGATCATCTAGTATGACCCTTCTCATACTGAGACCCAGGGATATTAAGGGACTTACAAAGAGGTAGGATTATAGACTTGGAGATAGCAGGAACCTTTTCTTTTCTTTTTTTTGCTTTTTTTTAGTGAGGCAATCGGAGTTAAGTGACTTGCCCAGGGTCACATGGCTAGGAAGTATCAAGTGTCTGAGGCCGAATTTGAACTCAGGTCCTCCTCACTCTAGGGCTGGTGCTCTATCCACTGTGCCACCTAGCCACCCCTAGATGGCAGGAATCTTAAGGCCATCTAGTCTAACTCCTTTATTTTACAAATGAGGAAACTGAGGCCCAGGGAGATTAAGGGACTTGCTGCAGATCACACTGATGTAAGCCCTGAGACAGGCTTTGAATCCAGGTTCTCTGGAACAGAGGATTCTGGCTGGAAAGGTAAGTTAGGCTAGCTGGTCTAGGACCCTCAGTGCCAGGCTGAGCCTTCCTAGAACTGGCACTTAGTGAGGGGGTTATTGGAAATGGTGCTGCAGGGAGGTGGGCTGGATTGGAGGCGGGATGAGCTGGGGAGATATCTGAGGGGATGGGCCTGAACAGAGGAAATGGAATGGAGGAAAGGAGGAAAACCTGGCCAGGCCTGATGGGACTTAGTGCCTGGGTGATCAAGGGTGAGGGACAGAGAAAAACAAAACGCCTGAGGTCTGCAATGTCAGGGAAGGGGAGAGAGTCAGTGTAGAAATCGCAGGATCAGAAGGAGCGGATGTCGGTGGAAAGATGCTGAGTTCAGTTTGAGACATGTTGAGTTTGAGATGGTGTCAGGGCATCCTGGTAGAGATGGCTCTGAGATAGGCGGGGTGACAGAGGGAGGTCGGGGTCCTCCTCCTGGAGGTGGGAGCTGAAGCCCTGCAAGGAGATGGACTTGCCCAAGAGAGAGAGTATGGAGAGAGGGGAGAAGAGGGAAGAGGACAGAGCCTTTGGGGGAGGCAGAAGGAAGAGGAGACAGAGAAGGCACAATCAGAGAAGTAGGAGAAGAACTGGAACAGTGGTATCTTTCCCTTCCCTGCCCCCAGGCCCCGCCTCTTACCAGCTGGATATTGTCCTGGGCCCTCAGCAACCCCACCATGAGGCGTAGGTGCCGCCTCTGCTCTTGCTTCCCAGAACTCGAGGGCTCTGGAGTTCCCTGGCCATTTCCATCAGGCTGGTCTGAGGAAGGCTCCTCGTCTTCTGGGTCATCCTCGTCATCTGACCTGTCCTGATCCCCGGTGCTGGGCTCCCCTCTGTCTTGGAGCCCCAGGACAGCCCCACGAAGCACTGCAAAGCTCTGCCTGGCCAGGAGCAGAGCATCATTGGAGGCAGATTCCTTACTCTCTGATGATTCCAAAGCACTTAACCCTGCCATCATCTGCTTCCCTTGGGAAGGGCCATCTTACCCTCTCTTTTTATCCACTGAGCCAAGAACTGGAGAAAGAGAGAGACTGGGTCCTATAATGGGACAAAGGACCTAAGCATCCCTCAACTCAGCTACTGCCCCCCAGTGCCCTCTGATCTCACCAACGGCACCCAGCTAGCCAGGGGACACAAAGCCAGGATGACTCATGCCTGGGGTGTGGGGAAGGGGGGGCTTCCTCACCTGCGCTGCAGCTGGCTCCGCCTGCTCAGCCCTTCATCCTGCCAGGGAAGCAGCCCCATGGGGGCAGTGTGAGGGGCTCTGTGGGTCCCTCTGGGGGTCCCATCCCCTCCCCCTCCCTGGCCCCCATGGCCTAACAGCTTGTTTCTTCTTGGGATCCACTCCTGGAGCAGTGGGGCAGGGCCTTTTACCAACGCCTAGGATCTGAAGCTAACGTTGGAAGGACCTTCTGAACCCAACCCTTCTTTTTCCTGGGCCCACACAGCCCTGGAAGCTCCCCATGGGGGTGGGGGATGGGAGAGGTTGGGGTTCTGATCTTCCCTCTTCTCCTTTTAATCCCCACCCCCATCCTAGACTTCAGTGGCCAGGGAAGAGGGATTCCTGCCTCCAAACAGCCACCAATGGCTCCCCAGCCACCCCCACAGGCTGCCAGGAGTTCTGTCCGCTGGCCAGGCCACCGGCTGTCTGCTGGATAGGTACCGTGAGGGGATTCTCAGGGGCCACTTCTCAGGCGGGCTGGGGAAGGTCCAGGGGCCCTGCCAGACCTCGGCTTGGCTGGGAGTCCCTGGGGAGATGTGCATTGCCCGGTGCCCGGTCCAACAGGCCTAGCGGGAGAGGGGGCGGACTGTCTGCGTGGGCAGGGACGGGACAGAGGCGGACTCACCGCGGGGCCCACGGGGGTGGAGTGGCCGCTGCCCGAGGGGGATCGGCTCACTGTGACCAGGGCCATGCACGCTCACGCGGCTGGACGGAGGGCTCCAGGCGCAGCCCCCTCCCACAGACCCGATCCGACCCGACCAGACCAGCCCAACAACCAGCCCAGGCCTGGCCAGGCCAGACCAGACCAGGAAGGAAAGCAAGGAGCAGAGCCCGGCCGAGCCACCTCGGCCTGGCACCTCCTTGGGGGCGGCCCTTAAAGGGCCAGCCGCCCCGCCCGCTCGGCCTCCCCGGGCTCTCAGCGCAGCCGGCGCCGCAGCCGCCCCTCCCCTTCTGCTCTGGCTCCCTCCGGGCAAGGCCCCGCCCCCCGAGGCGGGGCCACCCGGAGCCAGCCTCCGCCCTCCCCCTTTCCAGGTAATTGGGGCCGGGGCGCTGGGCGGGTTCGACTCCTTAGGGGCGCTCTGTCCTGCTGCACGCGCAGCTTCGGACCGAGCCCAATGACAACAGCCGGCCCGTGCCTCAACTTCCCCACCTCGGACACTGATGACAGCTCCGAGGGCCCGGGCTTCCAACCCTGGCCACTGACTAGGCGCCTGCTGACCCTGGTCAAGTCGCAAACTCTCCGGGCCTCGGTTTCCTCATCTGTAAAATGAGGGCCGTCGCCCTGGCATGCCTCTTCCAGCTCTGCTTCTGTGCACTTCGATGGAAGCCCCCGGGGTTGAGGGAATTAGGCTGGCCAGCCCACTAGTCCTCTTCTGAACTGGGTTAGACTGAATCATCAGGAGCTTAGGGCCTGACCCCAAGGGTCTCAGAGATCCACCGCTTTCTTTCCTCTTTCCGTAGGTAGTCATTAAATTATGCCTGTTTGTATTCGGAGCTCAGGAGGGGCTGGGGCCCTGCACACAGTAGGCACTTGTGAATAGGGAGGGAGCAGGAAGGCAAAGGGGAAGAAAGGCACATCTGGTAGGCCTCTTGGGCTGGGGAGGCAGTGGGGGGCTTTGGTAAATCACTGGGACTCCTTGTTCTCAGGCGGGATACTAGGGAGAGAGTCATGAAGCCCTCCCAACCCTCCCCCAGGTCCCACAGAGCACGGCCGAGCCACAGGCTGGTTTCTAATTTATTTCCATCCCCTACCTCCATCTTGGGCAACCCCTGACCCCCAACCCCTCCCCTAGCTGGTCAGCAGTTCATAAATAAATAAATTATAAAAGCCAGGCATGAGGCCTGGCCTGGGCAGTGTCCCTCCATCCTGACTGGGCAGTTCAGTGGTCAGTGAGGGAGAGCCGCAGAATTCGCTGCAGCTCCTCCTCTTCCTGCTGCCCCCTCCTCTCTCTCTCCTCCTGCTCCCGGGAGGACAGTTCCAGGGCCAGGCGGAGCTGCTCGTCGAAGCTGGGGGGGCTCAGGGAGGCAGGAGTCAGGCGAGGGGACCCCAGGCCCCCAGGTTCTGAAGGTGGCAGCAGGCTCTCCTGGAGGGCCCTGCCAAGGTGTGGAGAGGAGCAGATGCTAACAGGGACTGGGTAGCATAGGAACCCCTCCCTGCCTCCCTATAGTGAGAGACCCCTTTAAGAGGGCTCCAGGGCCCAGAGGAAGAGAAGAGGCAGGGTCTTGGGGTCCCATTCCTACTACCTTCCTGAGCCAACCCAGGACGCTGAGCTGGGAAGGGGGAAAGCAGAGGTAGCTCTATAGAAAGACTAGCAGCTGGCCAGATGGCACTGAAGGAAAGCCTTTACAAACGCGTCAGATTCCTTCACACTAAGGGGTTGATGGGGGCTGAGTCAAGGTGCCTATGTTAGAGAGAAGGCCCAAAGGCCCTGGTGAACAGGGGGGAGAGACAGTCCACCTTTACCTCAAGGGCATAAATGTCTTGTCCCACCCCTGGCCCCCAGATAGCCTCGGGCCATACCTTCCTTTCCATCCTCCTTCCCCGAAACTCCCCCATCCTAGAGACAGAGAGGTGACCTTGAGAGGATTGAGGGGTACTGTCACTGTGGGACAGCCCCCCCCAGCTGCCCCCACAACATTCCACCCAGGAGAGTTACAGGCCCCTGACGGTGGTGGTGGTGGTGGCAATGAGGGGGCAGAAAAAACCCTCAGGAATGGGAGGAGGTGGGGGGCTCACCGCTCCAGCTGCAGCTGCTCCTCATAGGCAGGTGGGGGAGAGTGGAGGTCTGGGCCTGACCGGGTGTTAGTCAGAGCTTCCCAGATGGTCACCTGCAAGAAGAAGAGAAGAGAAAAGGAAAGGGGAAAGGGAAAAGGGAAAGGGAAAGTAAAAAGGAACGGGGAGAGGGAAGGGAAGTGAAAGGGAAAAAGGAAAAGAGAAAGGGAAGGAAAAGAGGAAAAGGAAAAGAGAAAGGGAAAAGGAAAAGGGAAAGGGAAGTGAAAGGGAAAAGGGGAAGGGGAAAAAGGAAAAGGAAAAAGGAAAGGGGAAGGGGAAAGGGAAAAGGGGGAAAGGGAAGGGAAAGGGAAAAAGGGAAGGGGGAAAAGGAAGAGGAAAAAGGAAAGGGGAAAGGAAAAGTAAAAAGGAACGGGGAAAGGGAAGGGAAGGGAAAGGGGAAAAAGGAAAAGAGAAAGGGAAAGGGAAAAAGGAAAAGGGAAAGGTGAAAGGGAAAAAGGGGAAGGGGAAAGAGAAGGGAAAGGGAAAAAGGGAAAGGGGAAAGGAGGAAGGAAGGGAAGTGAAAGGGGAAAAGGGGAGGGGAAAAGGAAGGGAAAGGGAAAGGGAAAAGGAAAGGGAAAAGGAAAAAGGGGAAAGGGAAGTGAAAGGGAAAAAGGGAAGGGGAAAAGGAAGAGGAAAAAGGAAAGGGAAAAGGGAAAAGGGGGAAAAGGAAGGGAAAGGGGAAAAAGGAAAAGAGAAAGGGAAAGGGAAAAAGGGGAAGGGGAAAGGGAAGGAAAAGGGAAAAGGGAAAGGGGAAAGGAGGAAGGAAGGGAAGTGAAAGGGGAAAAGGGGAGGGGAAAAGGAAGGGAAAGGGTAAAGGAAAAGGAAAGGGAAAAGGAAAAAGGGGAAAGGGAAGTGAAAGGGAAAAGGGGGAAGGGGAAAAGGGAAGGGAAAGGGGAAAAGGAAATGAGAAAGGGAAAGGGAAAAAGAAAAAGGGAAAGGGGAAAGGGAGAAAGGGAAGGGGAAAAGGGAAGGGAAAGGGAAGGGAAGGTTTCTTGGTCAGGGATCTGTCTCCTGCCTCACTTTGACCCCACATCCCAAACCCTTCATCCCACCCACACTCTGGGCCCCCCGAGTGCTAGGATGGACAGACTTGGACTGGCCGCCATGCTTGCCTCTTCCAGGCCCTGGGAACAAAAAGAGTCCCTTGGCTGCTGCCCCCTCCAGCCTACAGAGATCCCCACCTAGCCTTCCTCCACTTGGGTGCCAAGTCCTACCCTGTCTTTTACCTGCTCTGTCTCAGTCCCAGCCTCTAGCAGGCTCTGTTGGATGGCAAACTGTAGAAGGTCGTCATCTTCATCCCTCAGGGGCTCACTATGCCCAGCACCCAGCACGCTGTACCCCTCGGGTACCTCAAACACGGCGGGGTCCACCTCACAGGGAAAGGGGGCTCCCTGGGGAAGGGAAAACCTCAATTTTCCCCACTCTCTTCCCCACCTCACAGGGTCCTCCCCACCATGTATCCTCCCCTTCTCCCTCCCAGGCTATACCGGCGGCAGGGCTGGTGGACTCTGTGGACCTCAGGCTGGGAGACGGCACCCACACAGAGCTCAGAGGCTCATCACAGCCACACAGGTTGCTGAAAGTGATCCGGGCATTGAGCACATGGAATAAGGGGATCTCTGAGGGGACAGCAGAGCCAGGCCCTGAGCCAACAGAAGACCGGAGCCATGACCCCCCCCAAGTGGCTCCCCCCAGCCCCATCACGCCCCCACTCTCCCCCTGGGGCTCACCCCCAGCCCCGGTCACTCCCTCCCCTCCCCAGGCTTGTTCCCAGCCCAGGCATAGGCGTGGACACAAATCTCACTTTGCGGGTGAGTTTTCTTCTGTCTCCTTCACCTCTTCCCACTACTAAGGCCCCTCTCTCTCATATTCCCTCCCATCTAGTCTGTCTCCATCTGGTGTGGACCTTGTTATTTACATGCAGTGCCCCCCATTACAATATTTCTGGGGGGCTGTTTGCTTTTCTTGTATCCCCAGCTCCTGAGACCTTTTCTCATGCCTCGCCCATTCCTTGCATCCATTTTGTGTTTAGCTTTTATATGCCCACACATGGATATGTTGTCTTCCCTAGACAGACTAAGCTCTTTGGGAACAGGGACAGTTTCCCTTCATCTCTGCATCCCCAAGACCGTATAAAATGCCGGGCAAACAGTAGGTGCTTACTAATTGATACGAGGTCACATAGGTAAGTGACAGTGATCAGGGGGGTCAGGACTCCCACACAGACAGAAACCCCATCCCCTGCAGCCCATCCCACCCCACCTTTCTACATCCCTCCTCACCAATCTTGACAGGGAAGCCTGGTGGCAAGCGCAAGGTGATGAAGTCTCGAAGTTTGGCAAAGTGGGCATTGCTGATGGCCATGAGGTCGATGATGGGTGTCACCTGGTCACCCAGAGACAGGGGGTGCTCCTCGCTCAGCCAGAGGGTGGCCTTGAACCTGCCAGACCAGCCTTGGTCTATCACAACTGCTTAGACCCTGCACCCTAGACCCCAGCCAGTTTCAGATTTGAGGGAAGCTGCAGGATCCGTTTACCTGGGATAAACCTTCCCAGACTGGTCAGGGCCACTGACCCAGCCAGGCTTGGCCCCCAGCCCTGTTCTCCTGCCCCAGGGTTTCTATCCTCTGCAGAGCCTGGCACCAGGCTGGGCCTAGAGCAGTACTCAGGACAGAATTGTGGAACTGGGGATCCATGCAAAGGGGAAGGGGGAGAAAGTCTGGGGCCAGGAGGGGACAAGGAGATGGAAGGACAAGCCTACCGCTGCACTTTGCTGGACATCTCGATGGGACGGCCAATGTTCCTTGCCTCCAGGCTGAAGTTGGGGTCAAAGTACTCTTCCGGGGAGATGGCCGTGGGGTTGGTGGGACTAGCTGACTGCAGCACAGGGGCCTGCCCCAGCCCACCCCAGGAAAAGCGCTCAGCCTTTGCAACTCCCCTCGCCCAGCCCTCAGGCCCACCACCCAACTCTCTGGCCCAAGGGCCGGCCACAACTCCTCAGGCCTGAGCACCCACGGAGAAAGGGGCCACAGGCCTGGCCGGCCCTTGCTCACCCCGTTGTGGACTGAGTGCTGCTGGGCCATCCCCAGGAAGGACTGGAAGGGTGTCTTCCCCCCTGCATGAACAGAAGAGCCCATGAGAACAGCCTTCCCTCAGCCCCCTGGTCCAGCCTCTCCCGCTCTCCAGCTAGGGCCCCTGCCTGGCATGGGACTGGTGGGTGGACAACGGGGAATGCCATGGAGCTTTCCCAACCAGCAGAATTGAAGCTCACTGAAGGTGGGGACTCAGTGTCTGGTATACAGTAGGCACTTAATAAATGCACGACTGAACCAGTGAGTGCATTTGGTGGTGTGGGCAGGTGTGTGACACCACCTAGATGCCAGTATGAATCTGAACACCCAACTGAACTTATGAAAACAAGTTTGTGTGATTTCCTGCCAATTTCATTCCTCCAGCAGAAGAGGTGCAATGGAGGGCCACGAGGGGACGCCACAGTACACGGAGCGTTGGTACTGGACTCAGGAAGACCTGAGTTCAAATCCAGCCTAGCTTTGGGACCTTGGGCAAGTTACCATAAACGCTGCTTGCCTCTGTTTCCTCATCTGTAAAATGGGGATAACCATAACCCCTACCTCCCAGGGTTGTTGTGAAGACCAAATGAGATTATGATCGTAAAGTGCTTACACAGTACCTGGCACATAGAAAGTGCTCCGCTATGATTGCTGTGATTGTTTTCATTAGCCCCATTCATCAGATGACGCCAGTGAGGCCCGAGAAAGGAAGTGCCTCAGCCAACATCCCACTGCATATCAGTGGCTGAGAGGGGCCTGTCCTGCTCTAGGAAGGTGGCGGGCAGGTGGGCGCACCTGGGTTTACCTTTGGTCCTGGCCTTGTCCTGATCAGAGAGATGTTCCGTCCGGGTCCTCGTCACAAGCTCCACGTTGTTGGCACTGTATACCTGGGGTGGGGTGGGGGGAGAAGAAACAGACCCTGACATGAGCTAGGGCTCAGGGATTGGGGGCAGCCCCCAGACTCAGCCCAAGCCAGTGCCCCTCCCCTCCCCACCCTACATTCCCAGGCCACGGTAAGTCTGAGTCCCTCCTGGGGTGGCCACATGAAGAAGACAGGAGGCAGGAGATGGCAGTCACTCCCATAGAAGACCAGGCCGTTTCAGGGCTGAGCACCCGTCATAGTCACAGACTGAGAGTTGGAGAAGGCCTCATCTAGTCCGACTCTGATTTTACGGATGAGGAAACTGAGGCCAGGCCATTAAGTGACTTGCCCAATCCTCCCCATCAATCATCTCAGGGGTCCTCACACCAGCCCTGAGAGGAAGACAGGGCCAGGATTTTTACTTTGGGAAGGCCACAGTTTTCCCAGGGTATCAGCAACAGCACTGGCATGAGACTGCCTGGTGGAAGCTCTGGGATTAGGGGGCAGGGAGGGTCAGGGTAGAAAAGGTGGGGCTCTTTGGCCAGACGCTGCCCCCATCCCCTCACCCCCAGAGCCCCTTCCCACTCCCTACCTTGGCCTCATAGCCACTGACAACTTCTAGCTTCTCCGACCGCCAGCCCCAGATCCCGCATTTGTTCCTATAAGGGACCAAGGCGTTTCAGTGAAGATCCTCTCCCCAGACTCTCAAGTCCATTCTTCCTCCACTCCTACCCACACTTTCCTATAGAAACAATGTTATAGTAAGTGGTAAGGTTTCCAG
The DNA here is from genome assembly GCF_003287225.1 of Phascolarctos cinereus. Classification (NCBI taxonomy): domain Eukaryota; kingdom Metazoa; phylum Chordata; class Mammalia; order Diprotodontia; family Phascolarctidae; genus Phascolarctos; species Phascolarctos cinereus. The sequence goes on along the minus strand of NW_027556402.1, from coordinate 257,890,709 downwards.
GCTACCCCAGCTCATTTGGGCTAGCCTCGAGCTCACTGCTTATAATACTAGAAGATATTCTGTGGAGAAATTAATTGCGGCAGCTAAGTGGTGCAGTGGATAGAGCACCGGCCCTGAAGTCAGGAGGACCTGAGTTCAAATCCGACCTCAGACCAAACACTTGACATTACTAGCTGTGTGACCCTGGGCAAGTCACTTAATCCCAATTGCCTTAAAAAAAAAAAGAAAAAAAGAAATTAATTTAGGCTAGAATGTAGGAGGCTAGGAGCTTGCCCATCCCTAAGCACTGACCCCTGTCTCCTGGGCCTCAGCCATAGCTAGCTACTGGGGCAGCAGCTGGACTCTACATGGTAGAAGGGGACATGGAGCAGGCCAGGGAACACTGCTCCCCCTTGGGGAAGTCCCTTTCCTTACCCTGTGCCCAGCACTGGCTGGCTCTACGGGATCCTACGCTGGGACAGCTAGAGCCAGAAGCAGCCTCAGGGGCCATCATGTATAATCCTCTGGTTTTTACAGAGAGGGAAAATGAGGCTCTGGGATATAAGGTGAAAGGTCAAAGACAGAGCTGGAAGGGGATTAGAGAGGCCCCCTTGTTCAACCCCTTTATTTTACAGATGGGGAAACTGACCTTTTCTTCAGTCAATCTTTTTTTTTTAAGTCACCTTTTTATAGCACTTTCTGGCTAGAAAAATTCACAACCCTGTAAGGTAGGCAGGGCAAGTTTTTGTTTTTTTTTAAAAACCTCATTTTACAAATGAGGCGACTGAGGCATAGAAAAGTAAAGTCACTCACCGAGGGTCACCAGCTCCCGATGCCATTGCCCACAGCCAGGCCCGGGAGTCCCTCCCTCCTCCCCGCTCCTAGTTTGGGGCTGACCTCTCAAAGGCGACATTCCGAGTGTCCAGGTAGGTAGACACGATGGGGGAGGTAAGCCGGCTGGCCACATGCTCCTCGCTGGGCTGCATGGCTGCCAGCAGTGCCTCGGGCTCGTGTAGGGCCAACGCCAGGGTCTCCGTGCGCACCACCTGCTGGTCATGGTCCACCTCCATCACCAGGGCGCCGGCCTCTGGAGGGAGCTTGAGTCAGTGACCCTGGCCCGTGATCCCAGCCTAGGCTCCAAGGGGTGTAGGAATGGGGCCAGATGAGAGGGCAGGAGGAAGGGTACCCAGCCCAGCCTGGGACAGATGCCAGGCCTGCCCAGTCTCCCCTTTTCTCTCACCCTGGCCCTTGAAGATGTAGCTCCGTCGGCCCCGCTGCCAAGTCATGTGCTCAAAGCCCAGGAGGCTGGTGTCCACACGCAGACTCTGGCCACGCTTCCACACGCGGTACACGTCACTTGGGCACATCTTTGACACGAGGGGCACTGTGGGCATGGGGTCAGGAGCTAGAGAGGGCTCGACTTGGCACAGGGCACAGGGCTGGGCCCTCACATTGGCCAACTCCCACCCCAGGGGCACCCCCCCCCAGTCTCCACTTACCCCAGCTGGTGAATTCCCACTTCATCTCTACATAGAAATCGGGTGCCTGGGATAGACAGAAGGCACCTACCTGTTAGGGATTGATTCCCTGAGACTGGGAGGAGCAGGTTAGGGCAGCTCAGAGGAGGTGACTTCCCCGGCCCCCTGCTCCGGGGTCCAGAGCTGGCCCCACCAGCAAACTGTGAAGCAGCAGAAGATCCTGACCCCCTCCCACCAAGCTGCCCCATCCCTCAACTCCATGGCCTTTCCCTGATATTGCCCTCTCCAGGAAATATCCAGCCCCTTTTCATCCTGCGGAGCAGTGGGGGAAAAGCTTGAAGTCAGAAGCAACCTAGGTCCCCATCCTACCTCATATACTTTGGGCAAGGGACACTTTCTATGTGCCTGTTTCCTCAGGTATAAAACAATCTTTGCACTACCTACTGCACCGGGGTATAAGGAAAGTGCTTATAAACTCCCGAGTCTATAGAAATGGGGGTACAGGGGTGTGTGTGTGTACAATTAATGATCTCTCTCTTCTCCCAGCAAAACCTGTTCTCAGGGAAGAGTCCAATCAGGACCAGACACCAACAAACTCTGTGGTTTTAGGGGACTTCACTTCTCTCTGAACCTCACTTTCCCCATCTGTAAAATGGGGAAATGAGTCTTGCCTGGCCTCTCTCTCAGGACTGCTGCTATAAGAACAGGGTCTTGTTACTGTCCACGCTTGCAATGGCACCCTGGGCACGGGCAGGCATGCACCCCTCCCTCCCTCCCTGGGGCCAGTTCCCACTTGTCTGCCCAGCTGGCACCCCTGTACCTGACAAAGCTTGTTGAGGAGCTCAGGGATGCCTGCCAGCCTCTGGGTGGCCCGCTGGTAATCCCGGTATTGCAGTACCAGCTGGACTATCTCAGGATCCCCGGTACTGACAGCCTCCTGAAGGACTACAGAGCGGGCCCATCAGTTAGGCATCTGCCACCTGCCCCCTCAGCGCCATTCCCACCCTCATCTGGCCCACACTGCCCATGGCCTTCCCAGCCACCCAACCGTCCATTCCTGACGTCCTGAGTGCAGGCTCCTGGGCTGGGTGTGACAAGGGCCATGGAGAAGCAGGAAGGGCCAGGGAGGGGACAGGGGGACTAGGAGGAAAGGAAAACAAAATAATTGGAATCCAAACTGTGCCTTGAAAGTCTCAACAGGACACTGGGAAGGAGAAAGGCCCTGAGGGGGACAGGGAGCTCCCAGAATTGCCAAGTTGGAAGGACTTCTGAAAGCACCTGATTCAATCCCTTCCCGTTAGAGGAGGAAGGAGGCCTAGGGAAGTCGAAGTGGCTTGTCTAAGATCAGAAGGCAATTGGCTGGAACGGCAGGATGAGAAGCTGGGTCTCCTGACTCTCAGGCCAGCACTCACAAGATTGTGCTTTTCGAGCTGGAAGGGACCTCAGAGGTCATGTCCAATGCCCTCATTTTACAGCTGAGGAAGCTGAGACCCAGAGAGGTCGAGTCACTTGTGCAGGGTCACACAGCTAGCAAGTATCAGGATTCAAACCCACATCGACCTGATTCCAAGGCCAACCCAGTACCTCGCTTGGCTGGGGCGAGGGGGGATGGTGCCAAGGGAAGAAGCAGGAGGTGAGACTGGAAAGGTCGGCTGGGTCAGGCTGGGAAGGCCACCCCAGCATCCCATCCTCCTCACCCTTCCTAAGCAGCTTCCCCATCAGGTACCTGCCCAGCCCTGGCGGTTCTCCTTGCCCACGTTGGCATTGTGCCGGAGCAGTACTCGCACTGACTCCAAGTTCCCCAGGGACACGGCCAGCTCCAGGGGGGTCCGACCCCGAGGATCCACTGACTCAATGTCGTGCTGCAGAGAGGGAGGCAGTGCCTTGGAGACGAGGAGACCCAGCGAGAGGCTGGCAGACCCGGACAAGGGGGCTAGCACCCTGGGGCCAGGAAGCCCAGCAGAGGAAGTCGAGAGCCTAACCTAGTCATCATGGAGCTTGGCTGGCTGCAGAGAGGGGGAGGGTACGGTGGAGTGTGCTACCAAAGCCGGACCGGGAATGGGGAGCGATGGGGTGGAGAGCTGGGCTCTGACGACCAAGAGGAGGTCTGCGGTGCAGGTGGTGACCGGGGGTGGAGGGGCCAGCAGGAGGCCCGCCCCCAGGGATGGAAAGTTTGAAGATAGGCTCCGGAGCCTTGCCCCGGCCTCTGTGGCCAGACCTTTGGGGCCAGTTGTCAGCGGGCTGGGAGGAGGGGTGGGGTGAACCACGTACTCCTGGGCCGGGATGGGGGTGGGGGTGGGGGTCGGGAGACTACTTGGGGTGGGAGCACGGGTGGCCAAGGCTGGGGGTGGGGGCCAGGCGCGCCGGGCTGGGGGGTCGCGGGCGCCCTGGGCTGGAGGGGGCGGTCAGGGCCCGGCGGGCCTCCCTCACCTGGCGGCTGTGCAGCGCGGCCTCCAGCTCACGGTGCCGGTTGGCCCAAACGAGCCGGTGGAGCGGGTAGGTCGGGCCGGGGCCGGCCATGCTCGGCCTCAGAGCCACGGCCTCCGCCTCCGCCGCCGCCTCCGCCGCATCCCCGGCGGGGCCGCCGGGTGGGCGGGCGGGCGGAGCCAGACGGGGCGGGGGCGCGGCTGGGCGGCCCTGACCCTGACCCTGGACCGGCGGGGGTCCCGGGGAGCGGAGCCCCCGCGGCAGCTCCGCTGCCCCCAGCCCCGCAGCCGCAGCCGCAGCGGCCCCGCAGACACAACGCGGCTGTGGCTGTCAGGGCGGACGCAGGGAAGGAGGGAGGAGGGGGAGGGGCCGAGGGGAGGCGGGAAGGGGCGGGGGCCCCTGGGCCCCCCTCCCCCTCGTCCTGCCCCTGGCCGCCGCCGGGGGGCGAGCTCCCCCTCGGGATCCCCAGACTGTCAGGCTAGCATCCCGCCCTTTGCTGGGGGGAGGGGGGAACCAGAAGGTGGGGTGCAGGGGAGGAGAGGGGTGGGCTCTCCAGGTCCCCCGGCTCGGGGGTCAGTGCACCCGAGCACAGACGGACCAGAGGCTGCCCCCGTCTCACCCAGGAGCCCAGACCGGTCCGAAGAGCCCCGCCCTAGGATGCGCCCGGACTGGGCTGGGGCTCTCCGAGAGCCGGAAGATTGAGGGGGTTCCTCGCTGCGCTGTGTCCCCCCCTGCCTCCAGCAGGCGGCGGCATTAGTCTTCTCCTGGTCCCCCAGATTTGAGGGAGGAGAAGGAAGAGGTTGCCAGAGGCGGGCTAGGGCTGTTTGGCTGTGCCCGCCCCCGCCCAGCGCCCTGCGCCCAGTGGGGCTCGCTCGCGTGCTCTCGGAATGGCCCAGGGGACCCCACCCCCCGCCCCCGAGATGCCTAGAATCCCAGAGGCGTCCTCAGCCTCAGCCTGGGCCACGGCTGGGGCGAGGACCCAGGAGGAGGACAGTGACTGGACAAGGATCGGGGCTGCTGGGGGTGGGGGAGGGGGGCAGTGCTTATGCTGGGGTGGAAGCCCCGGACGTCGGAAGCGGCATCTGCACGGGTTAGGCCACGGTCCCCTAGAAGGTGGAGGATAGGCATGAGAGCTGAGGGCACAGATCCTCCAGATCCTCACCCACCCTGGGGATTTGCCACAGAGAGATTTTTTTTTTTTTTGCGAAGAAGGCCCTTTGCCTCAGCCCAGCAGGAAGGAGTGTCGAAATCAGTGCCTTTGAGCAGCCTATACCGGAAGCTGGGCCCAAGCTTCAGTCCTGGCCCCCAAAGCCCTGGACAGGGGCCTGTTCTCCGCCTTCAGGCCCAGCAGGCCTCACTGCAGCCAAGCGATACAGTGGGTGGAGCTCAGGGCTTGACATCAGAAATCCTGCTCAGACTTTTACAGCTCTGTCACCCTGTGCATGCCACCCCCCCTCTCAGCCTCAGTTTCCTCATCTGCCAACTGAGGGGATTGGACTTGATGACCCCCCCAAGGGTTCCTCCAGCTCCAGATATATGATGCTATGCCCTCAGGATCCGAGGGCCAGAGTCAGGCTGCCTGGCCAAGCCTAGGAAGTGTCTCACGCTTGCTGTGGCTTGCTCTGTGCTAGGCCCTGGGCTGCAAAGATGGAAAATAACCCTGTCCCTGAGCTGGGGAGTTTCAGAGCTGATGCAAATAAGGAAGATGCTAGGAAGAAAATGCTTGTGTGCACAGCAGAGGTCAGACAGAGAGGCCTGAGGGGTCTGAGGACAGGAGTCTCTTCGGGCTGGAGAAGATCACCCAGGGCAGCCTGGAGGAGGCTTAGCAGAGGGGCCAGCCCTGGCTTTCCCCCAGGGGTCATTCAAAGCCCTTCACAAGCAGGCCCCATTCTAGCTCTCCAGCCTTATCACACAGAACTCCCTTTTCCACAACCACCGTGCAGTCAGACTGGCCTTCTAGGAGGTCCTTGTCTAGATTGTACATGGCCTTTATGCTGCCGATGCCCCAGGCCGGGGTGCCCGGGGCACTCCCCGAGCTCCACAGTCTGTTGGAATCTCCATTATCCTTCAAGCCTCAGCTCCTGCCCCCTCTTCCATGGGGCTTTTCCTGATTCTCCCCCACCCCCCAGTGCCTGTGTGTGCATGTGTTCAAACATACACATATATATAGAGATACATACATACATACATACATACATACATACATACATTCATATATACATATATATGTATATCTGTACGTTGTTTTCCTTGATGGAATGTAAGCTCTCCAGGGAAGAGACATTTCAATTTTTCCTCTGTATTTTTGGTCCCTGGTACATACTAGGTGCCTGATAAGTATTGATTAGGGCTTTCACAGAATGGGGCTTTTGGGGCAGCTAGGTGGCGCAGTGGATATAGAGCACGGGCCCTGGAGTCAGGAGGACCTGAGTTTAAATCTGGCCTCAGACACTTGACACTTACTAGCTGTGTGACCCTGGGGAAGTCACTTAACCCCATTGCCTTGCCAAAAAACAAAAACAAACAAACAAACAAACAAAAAACAGAATGGGGCTTTGGAAAAAACACTGGATTGGGACAGGACCTGAATTCAAATCCTGGTTCCAAGACTCAGTTTCCTCATCTATAAAACAAAGGAGTTGAACAGGATGACAGCAAGGGTCCCTGTCACCTCACAATCTGTGAGCCCAAGATTGAGTGATTGATTAGGTTATGCTGCTTTCAGTCTGCTTACTTTCCCCACCCACCACTCCCAAGATAGAGGGGCTGAGCAAGGCTAGATCAGAAGGCACAGAACAGTAGAGTGGCAGCCATCTAGTCCTACTTCTGTACAAAAGGCACCCCTGCCCCTGCCACGGCCCCCCAAGGGGAGGGGACACTCTTGGTGACTTGCTGCCGAGCTCCCTAGGAATCTCCCCTCAGCTGTTAACAAAATCTCCCTGAACTCACATTCGTGTATGGCCCTGGAGGTACAAAGGGGTCTGAGATGTGGGGATATGGGGGAGGGTTGTAAGACAAAGACATAAGCAGGCGTGCGCGCGCGCGCGCGCACACACACACACACACACACACACACACACACACACAGAGTCTTCTTCCTATTCAAGGTCAAACTTCTCCCCTCCCCCTTCAACTTTGGACAGTCCTCTTTGTAAGGAAGCTCTCTCTCCGAGGGAACTGAAATTTGCATCTTTTGTAAACGAGTTCTAGGTCAGCCCGAGCTAAGGGATTGATCTAGGTCTTCTGCCATGAGGTGTTTGAAGACAGCTATTCCATTAGATTCAATAATCACAAAGTAAATACCTCCTGAGTGAGCTTGAAAGGGACTCAGCCATCTCACACAACCTGAACTTCAGAACCTAAAACCTGGGGGTGACTGAGAGCCAGGATCCTTGGTTGGGGAAGCAGATGGGCACAAAACACCATATATTTGTTTATTTGTTTATTTGCTAGGCAATGGGGTTAAGTGACCCGCCCAGGATCTCACAGCCAGTGTCACATGTTCTGAGGCTAGATTTGAATTCAGATCCTCCTGATTACAAGGCCGGTGCTCTACCCACTGCGCCACCTAGTTGCTGCCCATGCATTTATTTTCTGTAGACTTCTTTGTGGGCATATGGTCTCTCCCCTGTCAAATAGCAGCTCAGAGAGGACAGACAGCTCTAATTCACTTTTGTCTTTGATCTCCAGTGTCTAGTAGTTGCTTAATCAATGCGTATTGGTTGATTGAAAGAGTGTGGGACTGGAAGTTGGGGAGGGGGGCCAGGTTTGAATCTGACCTCTGCCACTTTGTGACAGTGGGCAAGTCCCCACCTCTTCGGGCTTCTGTGAAATCTACGAAATGAAGAGGTTAGACTACAGGCAACATGCAGCAGTGGAAAGGTGGCTGGATTTAACATGAGAAGATTCTGGGTTCTAATCCCGCCTCAGCTCCTGGTGTTATCTTGGAAAAGTACCTTAAAAGCAGCTAGGTGGGGGAGCAGCTAGGTGGCACAGTGGATACAGCACTGGCCCTGAAGTTAGGAGGACCTGAGTTCAAATGCGCCCTCAGACCAAACGCTTGACACTTACTAGCTGTGTGATCCTCGGTAAGGCACTTAACCCCAATTGCCAAAAAAAAAAAAAGCAGCTAGGTGGCACCAGAATGGATAGAGCACTGGGCCTGGAGTGAGGAAGACCTGGGTTCAAATTCAGCCTCAGATATTGACTGTCTTTGTGACCCTGGGAAAGTCACTAAGCCTCTGTATGCCTTAATTTCCTCCACTGTAAAATGGGAATAATCATAGTACCTATCTCACTAGGTTGCTGTGAGGATCCAATGAGATAGTAATTGTGAAGTGGCTGGCACACAGTAGGTGCTTAATAAATGCTTGTTTCTCTCTTTTGTCATCACCTCAGTTTTGTCATCTGTAAAATGAGGGGCAAGGTTAGACTAGATGACCTCTAAGTTTTCTTCTAGTCCTAAATCTGAGATCCTATGACTGAGGGATACTTCAAGTCCCTTCTGGCTCTACGTCTGTCTGTGTTCCTATGTACAAGAAGTCTGTGTGTGACCCTGTGCCCAGGGGTGGGGATAAAAGGCAAAGACAAAAATGTCCCAGCTCCTCCCTGCAAGAAGCTTACCCATCTTCTCTCACCCTCATATTCCCTTCGGTCCTCTCAATCCAATTCTTCCCCATCCTGAAATCGTCTTCCACTCCCTCTGCTACTCCCCAAAGCAGATTCTTCTCCTCCCTCTTTCCGGGATGACCCTGATGTAGTTATCAGATGAGAAACATCTCAGTAGTTTACTAGGTATGAAGGGAACAGGCCTACCTTCACAGGTATGAAGGGAAGTTTGCTCAGCCTAATTTGAGGCTTGATTACTATCTCTGGGGCTTGTACCTGCCCGTGGAACTAGTTAGCATTGGGGATTCCACTCAGTGGTGAGACAGCAGGAAGCATTTTAGAGAAACCTCTGAGAAGGAAACCCTTGGGGGCTTACCTCAGCTTCCCTTCCTGTCACTTTGGCTGAAGGAGGATCTTGGGAGCTTTAAGGGTCTGGAGGATGCTGGACTTCCTGCTTTCCTCTCAACATCTTAGCACATCTTTGGAATAGCTGACAGCAGTGTCTGTGCTGGGAGACAAGGACAGATTGGATATAGAGCCCAGAAGGGAAAAAAAAATTAAAAGACAAAACAAAACAAGAAACTACATTATACTCCAAGCAAACATCTTGGGAACTCCTGCAAACAGAATTTCTAGGAGCTATGGATTGCCCTTTTACCAAAAGTGCTTCCCACCTTCCCCTCGACTTTGGACGTGCTGGTGAGAGTGTGTCATTGACTTTGGTGAAGGGGAAGGTTTTGTGCCAATTACACCACAACAGTGAATACTTTTTTTAAAAAAGCTGATTAGATTTGGCCAACTACTGAGAATCAAGAGGGGGAAGCACACTGGCGGAGGCTTGTGACTACAGTGAAAAGACATCCCTCCCCTCCCCCCACACCCTAGAGTTACCCTTAGAAGCCTAAGGGGAGTCATAATAGCCATGCTCGGGGGAACTGATTCGTCAGCATCTGTGGGGGTTGGAATAGTTGCTTCAGAGCAAGTGCTATCCTTGGAAAACTTGTAGAGAGTGGCTTCTATTCTCTCCCTCCACTCCACTCCCTCACTTCCCACTCATTCCTTGACCCCTTTCAAGTTGACTTACCCTGATATCTGTCAATCAATCAATAAGCATTTATTAGGTGCCTACCTGTACAGGGCGCAGCGCTCAGCGTTGGGGACATGAGGAAAAAGTCGGATGGTCTCTGCCCTCAAGGAGCTTACACTCTACATGAGCTTGATCTTAGTGGTTGGAACACATTGGAGACAACACGTCAGACCTGGTTTCAAATCCTACCACTAATGCTGTATGACTTTGGTCAAGGCCCTTCACCTTTCTGGGCCTCAGTTTCCTCATCTATAAAATGAGGTTGGGCTAGACAAGCTTTTCCAGTTGTAAATCTATGATCCTATAAGCCTATATACATATAGTGGACAGTGTGTGTGTGTGTGTGTGTGTAACGTATAATTTGTGTATAATGTATAATGCATCTCTATCTAATTATGAGGTGATGGAAGGGTGCTAACAGCTGGGATGGAGGGTAAGGAAAGGCTTCACATGGTATTTCATGTGGAGAATGGGGCACTGAGTCTTGTTCTGATCACTAAGGATCGTAAGAGGCAGAGATGAGGGTGGAGGGTGTTCGAAGCATGGGGGATGGTCAGAGCAAATGGCAGAGATGGGAAGTAGAGTGTTATGCATGTGGTACTCTAAGGACAGTTTGACCAGATCAATGGGTGTGTAAAGGAGGGTATTATGAAATGATTTGGGAAACATGGGTTGGAACCAGATTTTGAAGGGCTTTCAATTCCAGGGGAGTTTAGATTTGATTCTAGAGTTTCATGAGCAGGGAAGTGACATGGTCAGACCTGTTTTTGATTTAATTTTAGTTTTGTTTTTTTTTAAATGAAGATCCACATTTTCTCTCTCCTCCCTTTCCTTCCCCTATTGAGAAAAAAAGAAAGGCAAAATCCCTGCTACAAACATGTATGGTCAAGCAAAACAAATCCCCCCATTGGACATGTCTGAAAAATATATGTTGCAGCCTGCAGTCTGAGTGCGTGCGCTCTATCAGAAGGTGGGCAGCATGCTTCATCGTGAGTTCTCGTGAATTCTGGCTGGTCATTGTGTTGGGCAGAGGACCAACGTCCTTCAAAGCTGATCATCCTTGTAATATTGTTATTATTATATAAATTGTTCTCCTGGCTCTGCATCAGTTCATACAAGTCTCCTCAGGTTTCTCTGAAATCATCCCCTTCATCATTTCTTACAAAATAGTATTCTGTCACAATCACATAGCACAGCTTGTTCAGCCTTTCCCCAGAGGATGGGCTTCCCATCAAATTCCAGTTCTTTGCCACCACCACAGAAGAGTGGCTATAAATGCTTTTGTACATGTGGGTCCCTTCCCTCTTTCTTTGATGTCTCTGGGGTATATAGACTTAGTAGCAGAATTGCTGCGTTGCAGGCTACACACAGTTGAATCGCTTTTTGGACATAGCTCTAAACTACTTTCCGTGATAGTTCACAGATCCGCCAGCGATGCATTAGCGCACTGATGCAGTTTTGTAAAGCACTTCGCACAGTGCCCGGCACATAGTGGGTGCCTTATTGCGGCTCTGGTGGTTGTCTGTCCTTCGTTTTCAAAGAGGACTAACGATTTCACAGGGCGATGTCTTGACTTGCACATGAATTGGATTTAAGTGAGGCATTGTGGTAGGTCACCAGCCTCACTCTGGCCTCCAGAATCTCTGGAGTCCAGCGGTAAGACGAAAGTCAAGATGACTGGATGCGGGGGATGACCTTGGGGTCTCTGATGTCTGACCAAGCTCTAAGCACTCCACAGCACCTGCTTCAAGCTGCCTTCATGGCCGCTGGCACAAATTGTTCTCCTCTGCCCACTCTGACAGGAGAAGCTCCACGTGCTTGGGGTGGACATCCCCCCCCCGACTTACTGATGGCTTTGATGCCAGGTGGTTACCCTGAACCTGGTTTAGCCCATCTGCTAAACTGTTTATTGGGGTGTGGCCACTGCTCTCCCAACAGCTTCTTGGAGCCACGGGGGAGAGTCAAGTGCCAGGAAGACACCAAGGGTGGATGAGCAGCTCTGAGACGGGTCCGGCAGCCCTCCCGCCAGAGGTGTGCATCCTCCCCTGCACACCCACGTGACTGACTGGTTCAATTTGATCATTTTACAGATTCAATTCAGCAAACATTTATTAAGCCTCTACCGTGTGCCAAGCCCTCGTTAGTTACTGGGGATACAGACAGAAATAAAACAGTCCCTGCCCTCAGGAAGAGAGGAAGATTCAACATGTATCTGAGTAAACCTGATATACATTGTATCCAAGAAGTTCTGATTTAACATACATCTAAGTAAATAAATTCAAAATGTATGCAAAGCAAGACAAAGTCATTTCAAACAGAAGAGAATGCTACTGGTGCCTGAGCTGTGCTTTGAAAAAAGCCAAGATTCCTATCAGATGGAGGCGAAGAGAGGGTATTCCAGGCAGGGGGCATGAGTATTGTGGAAGGGAAACCTCTGGCAGGCAGTTCCTGCCCCAAGAACATTCTCTTGGAGTCAGGAAGACCTGAGTTCAAATGTGGCCTCAGACACTTGACACTTACTAGCTGTATGATCTTGGGCAAGTCACTTAACCCCAATTGCCAAACCAAAAACCAAAAAACCATACCAAGAGCACTCTCTGCAAGGGAGCCGGCCAGAGGGTCGAGCACCGGCCAGAGGGTCGAGCACCAGACAGCGGAAGGATCGACGTCTCTGTCAGACAGCAGTGCTTAGTAACCACTTGTCGGATGAAATGATGAGTCACAAGCAAGGAGGTGGATGAGAAAGGGCAGAGGGCCGCCCCCAGCTCTGAGCACAGGACCGATCATCGTCTCAGGCGGAGGACCGACCCCTCCCCCCCCCTTCTCCAGAGCTCAGGAAACATTTGGTGCCTAACAGCACCAGACAGGAGCCAACGTGCTAGGCAAGAAGGAATAAGCATGAAGTGATAATCCCTGCCCTCGAGAGCTGACAGTCTCCCAAGCAAACAACCACAGGGTGACAGGGCCGTGGAGAGGAGGTGAGGTCCGAGCCAGAGGCAGGCTGCTGCCAGCAGCTTTCTCACGATTATCCACCTGCAGCGCCTTCTCTGAAAACCAGCCCCTCCTGGCGGGTCAGCTGTGCCCTCGTCCCTTGGATCGTTTGCAGGCACTTTGGGGGAGGGGGTGACCTCTTTTTCCCATTTCAGGGAATTGCCCCTGTTTGCTCTCTTCCTCCCCACTTGGAAAGTCCCTCATCTTGCCTCAAATTAGAAATCAGGTTACCTAACGTTGTATTGGTTTTTAATTAATTGGCCTCATTTGATTGTTTTTAATGTATAAAAGTCTGTCTCCTCCATTACTCGGGGTCTAGGCCCAAGCTGAAGAGGTCTGGTCCGGTTTGTTGGGCAATTGGTATGTGCTACTTAATTGATATACTTGGGGCAGCTAGGTGGCACAGTGGATAGAGCACCAGCCCTGAATTCAGGAGGATCTGAGTTCAAAACCGACCTCAGACACATAACACTTACTAGCTGTGTGACCCTGGGCAAGTCACTTAACCCCACTGCCTAGCCAAAAAAAAAAAATTGATATGTTTGAAACGCTGAAGCTGCTCCCTCAGTTGTTTCATCTTTTACCCACCACAGGAGGCATCTGCTCAAGATCATATAGGCAGTCAACACAGGTCATTCTCTGCCTCCCAAACCCTGGGCTCTTTTCCTGGCACATGTCTCACATGTTTTACAGTTGAGGAAACTGAGTCAAGAGAGGTGAAACTGCTTGCCCATAGCACCAGCTTATAGGTAGTGGAGCTAGGATTTGAAGCCAGAACCTTTGATCATGCCACCATCACCACCATACCCTTACTCTCTGGCATCTCTTCCCTGAGTGAAGGGTAGAGGAGGAAAAAGGAAGAAGGTCTCTTGGGTGTGGGTAGTGGGCCTGGAATGGGGGGAGAGGCTGCTGCCCCTGGGGCAGATGGAGATGGGCAGGCTGGTGTGCAGCAGGCCTGGCCCCTCGGCCACGGGTCCTCACATGCCCTCTCAACATTGTGGACACCAGCACCTGAGCATCTGAGGGGACACTGCATCCCGTGGCAAAGGCGAGTTGCCCGTTCATCCTTTCTGTGATTACTCCTGAGCCTCCCACTCTGCCCCAGTCAGGAGAACATTAGACAGACACAAGTCACAAAGACCATGCAGACAGGTACCCTTTTTTTTTTTTTTATAAAAACTCAATCTTTTTTTTTTCACTCTTTAAAATCACATTCAAAAATCGGCAAAGAAACGCACATGGAGTGTTGGTGGTGGGGAGGTAGGCGCGATGGTAGCAGGGGCATCACACATAGACCCAGCCCCGGGCGGGGAGAACATCACACACTGCGCAGCGGTGGCAGCAGCAGCAGCAGGACGGGTAGGAGGGAGGCTGGGAACATGCGGTGGGCACCCAGGAAGGGACTTCAGCATGGGGGCCAGGGCAGGGCCACAGGCACCACCAGCCCCTGGGGAGACAGTGACAAAGTAACACTGGCCCCAACCTGGGCAAGGAAGGGGCTCAACACTTAGCTATGGGCCCCACCGGGCACTGGGGCTCCTGCGGCCTCGATCCTAAATCCTGTGGGGGGGGGAACGGTTAGGACACAAGTTTTCTTTCTGGGCTCACCAGTGAAACATGTGGCTAAGCCTGAGACTTGCTCCCCTGAGACACGCACGAGGCCTGGTCCATTTGGCACAATCCGGGAAAGCTTGCAAGGCTCCTGCCAAGCAAGGCAGAGGCATCGGTAGGGCAGGGGCATCGGTAGGCATGGGGAGGGGGAAGGGTGAAGTTGATACCACGGCGGTGCTTGGCACAGACTGGCTAATCTTGCTCAGCCGTGTGGCTCCTCCAGTTCAGGCCAGAGCCTGCCTTCCTGAATGGTGCCAGAGCCAGGGAGTTGGCACACGGAAGCTGATGCCCTCAGCAGAGGTGGCAAGCCAGGAGAGGACACATGGTGATCCCATGGGCAGGGAAAAGGGGAGGGGGGCAAAGGCGGGTCCCCTGACTTTTGTAGGGGCGCTCGGGCAGCAGTCCTATCAGGGCACTGTGGTGGAGAGCTTCAGGTAGGACCCCGATCCTGCGAGCTCCCATGACTGAAGCCCTGAGTGGCACAGTTAGGGGGCACCCAAACCTGCTAGCTCTCCTAGCAGATACAACTGTGGGGATGCAATGGCTGGGGCAGCATGGGCACACGCACGGCTCAGTCTGCTGGGGTGCCCAGGTGGCATCTGAGACCACGTGGCCTCAGCCACTTCACAGGGAAAGGAAGAGGCTTGCCCACGGGAGATGGGACGGGGGAGAACTGGACTGTCTTCTCCCGTCCCAGGAGGGGCGTCAGGCCTTTCCCCAGATCGAACCCTGCCTGGTCCCTGCTAGAAAGACACGGAAACGGCCACCTCCCGGTCCCAGGGCACAGTCAGAGCAGCGGTGCTACATGGCCTCGGTAAGAGGAGGTGTAGGGGACAAGCAGGCCCCTTCCACAGGGCCAGGCAGGGCCACAGGAAATCACAATAATTAGAAAATCAAACCTTTTCCGCTTGGCGGGAAAAAAAATAATAAAAATTCCACAAAATAAATTAGAGGTTCATAAAAGGTTGGGCGGGGGCAGGCGGCCAGACGGGCCGGGGGTCAGAGGCCATTGGCGCTGCCCCGCTGCGTCAGCGGCATCTTGCTCAGCTCCACCACAGGCGACCGCGGCTTGTTCTTCATCTTGGGCACCCGCTGCACCAGCTGCTGGGCCTCCCGGCAGGCGTCCCGCAGCTCCTTCTTCCACTGGACCAGTTCCGGGTCGCTCTGCTCCCCGCCCCGGCCCAGCCCAGGTCAGCCAGGGAGGCTGAGGCGGGGAGACCCCCGTGCCAGCCTCGCGTCCCAAGTCCAACCCCGCAGAGGCCCCAGGAAGGCGCGCCCCGTTCCCGCCGCCCCCCTCCTTCGTTTTCAGAGGCCGAGGCAGTCCCAGGCGGCTGCCCAGTGGCAGCCCCCTCTCTCTGTACCACGTGGCCCCTAGGCCTGGCCCCTCCCCCGACTCACGTCACACTGCAGGATGAACTGTTTGCCGCCTCGGATCTTGAGCAGGATGCACTTCCTCTCTTTGATCTGGGTCTCCTCCACTGACTGAATCTCCTCCATGGTCAGGAGGCTCTGCTGCAGAGGCCCCACAGAGGGAACGGTGAGGCTGCTCAGACTGCAGCCAGCCTGCCCGGCCCAGGGCGTCCGGGGCGACGCCAAACCGGCCTGGCCCGGGTGGGTCGGGTTGGCTCAGCCCAGCTTGGCCCAGCCCGACCCGGCCCCGCCCGGCCCCGCCCAGCCCAGCCCTGCTCCTTCCTTACCGGCGCCTCGCCCTCGGCCCGCCACTCAAGCCTATTGGGGAACAGGTAGAAGTAACGCCGCTGCCACTGGGTGAGGAAGGGGTTGCCCATCTTGGACATGTAGCCATGCATGATGCAGTCTTTGCCAAGGGCGTAATCTAGGGGTACAAGAGAGGGAGGCCGTGGTAGAGACTCCGCCCCGGGCTGGGGGGCCTCTGGGCAGGAGCCCCGGGGCAGGGCAGGCGCTCACCGTCCTCATGGCCCAGCTGCTTGTTCTTGGCTTTCTTCCGGGCCTCCAGCCGGTCAGTCTCAGAGTTGACCGTGTCAAAGACTGTCTCAGCCACTTCTTGTTGCCACCGCTCTGAGATTGTGAGGGGGAAGTTTCGGTACAGCTCCTGGTCACTGTCCAGCAGCTGCACGAGAAAGGGCAGACGTCAAGGTTTCACGCGCCGGTTCAGTGACGCCACGGCCTCGGGATGGCAAGAGGACGTGGCTCTGCGCTGGGGCTAGACTCCCGCATTCACTGGCTCCCTGGCGGCAGCTGCTGAGGCGGTCCTGAGCATGGGGGCTTCTGGGCCTCTCCACCCCTCTGCCCCCAGGGCCCAGCCCCCATACCTTGATCCCTTTCGTGTCTTCCTCATCGAAGGAGCCGATATCGAAGGCGTCAGCAGCATTCACCTCGCCTCGAGGTGGGATCAGGGGCGGAGGATACTGTCACAAGGAGACCAGGCTGTGCCATCCCTGCTGGGGGTGCTCAGCTCGCTGTCCATCCCCAGCCTCGCCCACGCTCTTACCTTCTGCAGTAAAACCATCTGCCAGTCCACACTCTTAAAGAATGGGTCCTCCTTCACCTCCTGAGCCCTGTTGGTGATTGGGGGAGGGGCAGGACGACCTTTAGAACTCTGTCCCCCGCCCCCATCCCTGGCCTCGCCCCCTGCCCAAGCTGAGCTGCAGCAGACGCTCGGCGCGCCCACTCACCCACGGCCGAGGCAGCCCAGCCTCCGGTTGACATCCCTTTGAAGCAGTCCTTCCAGAAGGGAGCGTAGTTCTGGTGAAAAGGACTCAGGCAGCTCCACAGCCTGCAACAACACAGGGGCAGGAGGCCGCGGGGGTCCTCAGCAGATCACGTGGCATCCGCCACCCAGCCCCTGCCCTACTGGCACACCCCACAGGCCCCAGGAAGGTCTCCACGGGCTGATCCCTCCCGATGACCGGCACTTATCCCGTCTGCCCCCATGTATGTGCAGGAGACAAGCGGCCACCCTGCTGCCCCAGTGGGGGCTCCGGGCTTGGGCTGCCCATCCCTGCGGCCTCCCTCGAGGGGCTGGCACCAGCCTCCCGTGCTCACCATCGTCAGCGTCATGCGGTCGATCTCATGCTTGTCCTTGGTTTTGTGCTGGCGGAAGGGGCTGTGCCTGGGCGGGAAAGGTGGCCGGCCACACGAGGTCAGCAGGCTACCGAGTACCACCCCCCAGCCTCCCCTCCCTCTGCCAGGCCAGCTTCCCCCTGCAGATGCAGCTGCAGCTCCAGGCAGTGACAGAGCCCGTGCTGATTCTGAACCTAGCGCTGTCCTGACCATCTTCCCCATGAGCCTCCGCTCCTCCGTTTGTATAAGCAGGCCTTCCACGGACCCCAAGGCCACACCTGCTCCCTCACTCTGGGAGGCCGCAAGGACCCCAGGGCAGGGAGGCTGGAGGCCATTCTTACTGCCTCCTTCTCCAGCTTTTTTCCCTGGCTCCCAGAATGCTCTGCAGGATCACGGTTCCCAAGGCACAGTCAGGGGCTGCCCACTCACCCTCTCAGCAGTTTGAAGAGCATGCAGCCCAGAGAGAACCAGTCGGCACTGCTGTCGTAGGCGACGCCCTTCTGCAGGACCTCGGGCGCCATGTAGCCGTGGGTGCCCCTGCGGGGACACGGGAGCCAGCGTAAGAGCCCAGGCTAGGCTGGAGGGAGGGGAGCCTGGGGCCTGCTGGGGAACACGCAGGGGGGCCCATACTCACACGCTGGCGTGAGGCTTCTTCTTGGAGAAGTCACAGGCCAGGCCCAGGTCAGAGATGCGCACGTGACCAAACTCATCCAGCAGAATGTTAGCAGGCTGTAGGTGGGACACACACAGCTGTCTAGGGGCTGGGCAGCAGGGGACCAGGAAGGGGAGGTCCCTGGCTGGGGGGAGGGGAGGCTCAGGGGCACCAGGAGCTCTGGCCGGGGCAGCCAGGGATCACGTGCAGCATGAGAGGGACGGTGCTGGCTTGGACAAGGACGGAGGAAGGGCGGGGAGCCTGCCATGGTCATGGGGCCTCCCGCCACTTTCTGGAGCCTGACAGGGGGCACGAGACGCTGCTCAGGGGCTGGGGGCGTCGCTGGGCCTGTGGGGGGTGGAAGGGCTTCTCCCACCTTCAGGTCTCGGTAGACCACAAATCGACTGTGCATATGCTCCAGGCCCAGGATGATCTCGGCAGCATAGAAGCGCATGTCTGACTCCGAGAAGACCCCATGCTGGGAGAGATGGTAGTGTAGGTCCCCGCCTAGGGAAGGCCAGAACACGGAGAGGCTGGAGCCTGGGACCCAGGCAGCCAGGCCCGAGGGGAGGTCCCAGGAGGGAGAGCTCACCATTCATGAGATCCAGGATAAAGCTGAGCTTGTCGGGAGTGTGGAACGCGTAGGACATGCAGACGATGAAGGGGCAGTCCTGGGGGAGGCAGAGAAGAGAAGGATGAGAGGAGGGTACCCAGCGCTGAGCCAAGGGGGCAGGGAGACCCCGTCCCGATGCCCAGCTCACCCCAGTGCTGACGAGAGAAAGCATGATGCGCTCATTCAGGGCCAGCGTCTCCCCCTGCTTCATCTTGATACGCTTTTTATCCAGACACTTCATGGCGTACCTGGGAGGGGGAAGGGACCAGAGCTAGGGGCGTCTCCCTCCCCTCTCCCTTCGGGGTCCCCTTGATCCCCTCTCCTGGCTGCATGCCGGTCTGAAGCCAGGGCCACTCACATCTTGCCCGTGTCGGCTTTCCGGCAGCCGTAGACCTCCCCGAAGCCACCACGGCCGATGATTCGGTGCACGCTGAAGTCATTCATGGTCAGCTGATGGAGGAGAGGCTCGGTGAGCGTAACCCAAGAGGCCTCACACCCCTCCCCTTACCCCCCTCCCCCCAGCTGAGGCCCTAGTACCACGGGGCCTGAGGGGCCTATGGCCCCGACATCCCGCTGCCTCCAAAATGCCAGCGCATTTGTCTCTTTCTTCCCTCTGCTTTCCCAGGACCCCCTAGAGCCAGACTAGAACCCCGTCTTCTCCCAAGGGAAGGACAGGAGCAACAGCTGCCCCTGGGCTCCAGGTGATGGCTCTGGAGACAGAAGAGCAGGGTTCAAAGCCTGCCTCTGTGTGATCTTGGGCAAGCCCCTTCCCTTCTCTGGGTCTCAGTTTCCCTATCTGTAAAACGAGGGGTTGGCTTGACTCCTCTCAGCTCTGTGACCCCTGAAAAAGGCCCTGAGGCGCACATGACCCTGGGCCTCTGGCTCCTAGCGCCTACTCACATGGATGTTAAGCTCCACGTTCTTCCATTGGCAAAACCGAGTGAACTTCTCACTGAAACAGAGAGGGCGGCCGTGGCCACAGTGAGCCAGGCTGCTGGCCCGGCCCGGCCTGCTTCCCATGCCCATCCTTGGAAGAGAAGGAAGCCTCACGTCTCAGCAGGGAGACATGGGGGGCCAGGGTGGCAGGGAGGGTCCAGCCCTCTCCTGGGGCGCCTGCTGTCCAGAGGCACCCCAGGGGTGCAGGAGGCCGGCGAAGGGACCTGGCTGCCCTTCTTCATTCTCATTTATATGACCCCAGCCTGTAACCATTAGCATGTCGAGCACTGTGGCCTGAGCACAGCCCAGTGCAGATGTGCTGGCTGCCAAGGCTTCCTCCTGGAGTCTGAAGAGCTCACAGCCTAGTTGTGAATACGAGCCTCCCTGCCGTAGGCGTGCCCTGAGCAGATCTGGCAGAGCTCAGACAAGAGGACACCACATGGGTCTGCCTGCCTCCAGGGGGCCTCCCAAGGCCCGGGCCCTCACTCTGTGCTACCCAGGCTCTGCTCTCTGCCCAGGCTTTTTTTCCCTTCCTGCCTCTCCTAGACTTTCTACTTTCCCCTCTATCTTCTCCCACTTTGACCCTCAAACTTACCTCTCAATGAATTTCTGGAATACGTTGTCCCGAAGCCTCTGGCAAATCTCCTCAATGTATGGCTAAGGAAAAAGGCCCCAAGCCCAGGACTTAGGGAGGGTCTCATGATAGGGTACAGGCCCCAGACCTTAAGATGGCCCAAGACATCTGCTGGAGTGTGGTAGGGTGACATTATCTAAGGCTCAGCCTGGGACTGCCCACCTCTAATCACACTGTGTAAAAGGATATGGACCAACCTGATGGTGGCAGGGGCAGGGTCAAGGGCTAGGATGGGAAGGACAAAGGAGGCCTACAGCAGGCTGGGGCGCTAAGGCAGGGTGGGGATGGTTGGCAAAAACACAAGGACCTACCTGGAACAGGTCAGGGGGTATCTGCTTCTTCAGGAGCCGGCTCTGTACATGCTCAGTGGCACTCTTGGAGAAAGGCTAAGAAAGGGAGATGGGTGACTGTCAGTTCTGAGTCCACGAGAGCCCTGGGCTCCCCTCCCCTCTTCCAACTCAAAGCCCACCCCTTCCCAGTGAAGAATCACTTGGGAGATTCTGGGTTAGCCTGGCCCAAGGCAACAAAGATATTTCTCCTACCAGGGCTGATGCAAGTATGGATTAGAGGGTCAGAGGTTGGCTGGGCACTCACATGGGAGCAGGACAGCAGCTCCTTCATGATGTACGAGTCAAAGATCTCTCGGCTTTTGATGGCACGATCCTCCTCTGAGTCTAACTTCTCGTATTTCTTGATCTGATCAACAAATCCCCAGGAGTCATATAGGGTCCCTGCTCCAGTATCAGCCCATGCAAAAGGTTTCCCTCCATGACTTTCTTTAGCATTAATATCTGTACTGTTCTTTGGGGCCTGAACATATGTCATCGGTGGCCACAGCGTCCCATATATTCTGGAGAGGGCTTTCTGCCAGGTGGAATGAACAAGGAAGGCAGGTCCACAGCCAGGAGATCCAGGCCCCATCTGACAGCAAGGACCCCACCCCTCACCTCAGCCAGAGCAGAGCTGAAAGGAGGAGGTGGCTCCCCACTGAGGCCAGGTTCCCACCTACCTCATCGTAGAATTCCACCAGGGGCTTGGCTTCCTCCATGTGGTTCAGGCAGAAGTCTCTGAAGAGCAGGTAGCCTGAGAGTACAGGTGAGGAAAGACACAGGTGAGGAAGATCCTCCACTTAATGGAAGCGCGCGCGCGCGCGTGTGTGTGTGTGTGTGTGTGTGTGTGTAAGTTATAGATCAGAGAAGACTTCTAGATGAACTTCCTTACTTTCAGATGAGTAAACTGAGGCCCACAGGCAGGACACCAGTGGAGAACAGGGACACAGCCAGGTCTATTCTTGGTATCAGACCATGAAGCCATCCACACCATCCTTACCACATCCCCACCCCCACCCCATGGACACGCTAGAGGGGTCTTTCACATGGAAACCGGCTCTGTGGCCCTCTCTGGCAGCCACCCCAGGATGGAGGAGAAGGCTGGGGGGCCCCTGCGGTCAGCCAGGAGCACCTTGGGAAAGGAATGTGGGGACAAAGGGTGAAGGAAGGGGGGCCTGTCAGAGATCAGAGCTGGAAGGGGCCTCAGGGACCACCAAGCCCAGCCCTTCCATTTTACAGAGGACAGAAATGGGGCCAAGGGATGGAAGTGGTTTGCCCAAGGTCATGCACCAAGGGCAGAGCATGGACTCAGGTCCCAGCCCCGCACTGCCTCACTGGGGCTCACTTCAGAATTTCCTCACCCGGGGAAAGGGGCACAGTCATTCTAACTGAGCAGTGTGCCTAGAGGGGAGGCCGAGAGCCAAGGATTCCTTGACCTCCGCCATCAATCCCAAGGCACCATTGTGGGCTGACCTCTGCCTCCTGTTCACAGGACACTGCTGACCAGACTCTTCAAGGAAGGTGGGCATTACCCACAAGCCTCTTTTTGAGGCTCCCAACTGTCCACAAGGTCAGGTCGAGGTGAACCCTACCGCCATGGAAGGGGCACAGATGCTGGCCAGCTTTCCTGGCTTCTACACGATTTCTTGCCAGGGAGAGGCAGGGAGGGAGAGACTTAGCCAAGGTCGTGTGGGAGGGCTACATCTGGGGATAGGTCCTGGCAGTTGGGGGGGGACCCTCCAGGCCTCAAGCAATCTGTGGGCCCCCCCCCAACGATGGGATGGGCCTTAAAGGCTAGAGACTAGGCAACAGGAGCAGAGCAGCTGGCCAGCAGCCGGCAGAGCCTGGGCCCCCTCCACAGGAAGGGCCCCGCCCCTTCCTGTTGGTCCCACCAACGGGCCTTAGCACAGCTGCAGCCTTGGCCAAGGGGAAGCTGCAGCTCAGAAAAACAAAAAACCCAAGGAGGAGCTTGCCCAGCCTCCAGTGGGGAAGCAGGCCCCCCGGGGCACAAGTGCTCCACAGGGCCACCGTGGCTCCAAGTGGGGCCCAGGAGCCAGGCCATACCTCCCTGCTCCCGCCACCCACCCTCACTCACCAAGCTTCTGAGAGAAAATCTTCTCAAAGGTCACTTCCCCTCGGTCTTCAAGGTACTTCTGCATGACACTACGGATGCTGTGGGGGAGACAGCAGAGAGTGAAGGGGGGACAGGCTGGGCAGGGCATCAGCCAAATACACCCATGGCCCCAAGAGCCCTGCTCGTTCCCCAAGGAGAAGAACGGCGCCCACCACGGTCCACAAAGGCTGGCTGCGCGTGATGTGCGTGCTGTTCACTGACCCTCAAAACAACTGCCTGTGAAACCATGCCTCTCTTTGTATCCCTAGCATGTGGCACACAGTAGGCAGTTAATAAATATTAGCTGACTGACAACACTCTCCCCGAGAACAGGGACTGTGTTTCCGCCTTTCTCTGCATCCCCAGCGTTTGTCACATGACCTGGCACACAGGTAGCACTTCATAAATGCTTGCTCACACAGAATCCTGCGAAGCAGACACTGCGTATCATTACCTCCGTTTTATGGGGAGAAAGCTGAGGCAGAAAGGTTTACTGACTGCCTAAGGTCATCCAGTGAGGAAGGGCGAGAGCGAGGATCAGAACACAGCTCTCGGCCCATTCCAAATCCACTTACTACGTGCCAGGCCCTGCTCGAACCCTGGATTCTGCAAACAGCAAGAACAGTCGCTTTCCTCAGTGAGCTCGCATTCTCCTGAGGGAGAGCACGCGGAAACAGCTCGGCACGGACAACACACACACACAGAGTAGATGGAAGGCCATTTGGTAGTGGTGGTGCTGGGGAGGCGGGAGGGGTCTCCTGCAGAAGGTGGGGAAGGAAGGCCCAGAGCCAAGGTGAGAAGGGGCAGCACTTTAGCCTCCTGCTAGAGGCAGGGAGTTCAAGGCACACGTCTGAGGCGCCCAAAGACTGGCCCGGCCAATGGGAGCGCCTGCTTGTGCATCCCAGCTCCTGCCCTCGGGGAGCTTATCATCCAGCAGGGAGCGGAGGTCCAAATCCCAACTTCTAGGTGCTGCATCTCTACAATGCTTAGCAGCGGCACCCAGCTCAAGAACTTTGGGGGGCGAGGGGTTCACACCCACCTGGGGAGCTCAGGGAAGGCGTCATGGGCCATGTAGAAAGTATGGGGACGGAAGTACCAAAAGGTAAGGCGAGGCCCCTTTGTGGAGGTCCTGGATCGCCAAGCTGAGAGGCCTGGATGGCAGAAAACCACTGAACTGGGTCAGGGAAGAACATGACGGCTGAGAATCCAGTCATTACAGTCAACTGGGCAAGAGGCAGAAGATGAGGATGGGGCCAGTGGGGATGGAAAGTAAGGAATGGAGGAGAAGAGACACAGGAGGACAGAAGCAGAAGCGGGCCTTGGGGGCCTGATGGCTGGCAGAAGGCAGCTCCACTGGCAGGAATAAGAATGCAGGTAAGGGGCAGGTCTGAGGAAGGCCTGAGGCTACCCTGGGCCCTAGCCCTCAACAAAACACAGCAGTCTCCATGCTGGGAGGGAGGGGCCTCCAAGATGGAATCCAGGCAGGACCTGGCCTAGAGAGCCCTCCACCAAGCCCTCACCATTACGCCTTTGGGCAGCTGCTCTCCTCTTATGATGGATCTGACCAGAATTCCAGGCCCTCTGCCTGCTAAGGCTCTCCCAGGACAGACTAGATTATAAGCACCTTGAGGGTAGGAACCGTGCTCTTCCCCCCAGTGCCTCACACCCAATCAGCACTGGCATTCAGCCTTTCAGCTGGGACAGCTGCTGCACCAGACAAACCTGGGAGGAGCCCAGGGCTGCCCCAACACCAGGAAGCTCCTGGCCTCAGCTTCCCGAGGCCCCTCAGAAGACCATCCTTAGCTTGGAAAATGGCATCATGCCATGAGATCACAGCCAACAGGGAGCAGCCGGCCAGGGGAGGAAGCCAGCCTAGAGCTTGGATTCTCATCCCAAGGCTGCCGGCACACGCAGTCGTGGCCTGGCGGTCTCCTCCTCCCCCATCCTGATCTCCACAGGCAGCAGAAGCTCTCCTGCCTCCCTCTGTGGGCTGCTGTTCTCACTCCACCCATTCCGCGCTCTGTCTCCGGGTCCTCTCACTGCCCATCCCTCACCTCGGCTTCTGGGAATCCCTCATTTCCCTCCAGATTCCAGTCAAGCCCTACTGGAGAGATGAGGCCTGTGCTCCTTCACTTTGCCCAAACTGCCTTGTATTCATCTTCACAGAGACGTGCACATATTACTATTTTCTTCCCTGTTAGAGTGTAAGCTCCTCGTGGGCAGGGGCCGTTTCACTTCACTCTCCTGCCTGCTTACCCCAAAGCTGGCTCCAGCAGCACCCGACTCACTCCGAGCCCTCTCGCTTGCCGGACACTGTCTCGGAGGGGCCGGGCTCTGCCCCTCCACCTCCAGTTGCTGCTCATGCCTTCTCAGGGTACCCGCTCCTCCTGGCACATCCCCATACCTGCTTCCCCCACCACTCTCCCCGAGGTGACCTCACCCACTCCAATGTCAGCATCCTTATCCTGCCAGTCACGCTCAGCCCCGCCTCCTGCTCATCCCCATATGCAATCAGCTGCCACGCCACCTGTCCTGTCCTCTCCTCTCCTCCTCAGCGCCTCTGCCACCCTAAGCCAGGCCCTTGTGGCCTGTCACCCTGCCGTGCTACCGTCCGGCCTCCTGGCTGGCCTCTCTGTCTCTATTCTGACAGAACTGCCAAAAACACCTTCCTAATGCACCGATCTCATCACATCCCCTTCTTGCTCCAACGCCTTCAGTAGCTCACAAACCCTCAGGGCTGGAAGGCCCTTCAGAAGCCACACGTGAATAGGGATCGACAGCATATGTGGTCACCTGGCCGAGGCTCAGAGACCCACTAAAAGCCATGGCTGACTTCTGGACAGCCCTGAGCACAACCAAGTTGTTCCTTCCACATGGCTCGAGTCTGACCCACTTTGTGCCTTCCTTGAACCCTAGAACACCAGCTCACAGCCCCCACTCTTCATCCTCATGTGACTCGGCCTCTAGTCCCCTCGCTATCTCAGCTGCCTTTCGCTGGACATTCAGGCTGGTCAACGCTTCCTGATAATGGCACCCAGAAGTCGACCTGTTCACCCGGTGTGGACTAAGGCTGCATCGTTATTTCTCACCTGCCGCCAGAACGGCTCACCCCGTAAGATGCAGCCAGCTCAGCGACCCCTCCCCAGGTCATCTCAAGTCTTGGCTGGCCTACACGCGTCTAAAAGCCCCTTGGTGCTCCCCGCGGCAGGGGCAGCCCGGCACTCGGCACCATGCCTGGCACACAGCACCCACTTGGTCTCTGTTTACTGACTCTGGCCCCAGGAAGTCTCTGACGAGTGCCATGCCGCTCTGGACACCCGGGCTTGTCCCTTTCCAAGCACAGTGTTGTCTAGCCGTGTCTTCTTCATGCTGTATTCACACTGTTGATTTCTTAAACCCAACTGGAGAATTTGACATTCATCTCTCTTAAATTCTGCCTCTCTAGACCAGCACAATGGATCTCCAATTGCTTGGACGATTTGCTAATGGAGGCTGTTCGTAGCCCAGTTCCTTCCGTGCCTTTTCACATAATTTTTTTCAGTAAACACCTTCAGAATGATTTCAGTCTCCTCTGTCAGGCTGGCTTCCCTGCCTGAGCCACACTCCCCTCTCCTCTGCCTCTGCCCTGAAGCCTTCCAGCCAGACACAATCCCTTCCATCTCTCAGAGCATTTTGTTCCTTAACCTGTTCTATTCGTGCACATTTCTTCTCCCGCGCTAGCAGACTAGGAGATACTTGAGGGCAGGGATGGCGCAACCTTCTATCCTTCTCTACCACCCAGCCTCGGCACACAGCTTTACAGGTAGGGACTTCATAAAAGGGGGTTGAATCCAGATGACTCAATTTCTCTTCTACACTTGGAAATGACAAGAGCTGTGCGCTCTGGGTCATGCAGGGAATGTGATGGTGGCCTACATGAGGCCTCGCTTGACACTCTCCCTCACTTTACTTGGCACAGCCTCCTTCTCTGGGCCTTCACAACACTGCTGGCCACTGCCCCTCCTCCTTCTCCCTTTTCCGGCCTGCCCGTGGATGTCTGTCTACTTTCCCCTCTCTAGACCCTTTCTTACCCTCACAGGGGTTCAACACTTCCAACACCAGACCCTCTCCTGAGTGCAGCCCCACAGTGCCGAGATGTCCCAAAGGCCTCTCCAAGCTCCCCATCTCCCCCTAGGTTATGTTCTTCCAGGCTCTCCTGTGCCAGGGGCTCCCCCATCCTTCACGTCACTGGGGCTCGGCCTGGCCCCTGCTCCCCACTCACACAGCTCCACCCGGCTCCATCTTCCCTGAGCACCCTCACCCTGCTCTTCAGCCCATCCTCCACAGGCTGACAAGTCCAGGTCGGATACAGTCCCTCTTCACCTCAGCCTCTGGGAATCTTGAGCTTCTTCCCAGGCTGGGCTCTGGGAAGCTTCTCCTGGTCCGCTCCCCACACTCCCCCGCTGCCTTCTACCTTCTTTGTATGTGCTTACTGATGCACATTTTGTCTCCTGGGATAGAAAGTAAGCTCTCTGAGGCCAGGGCCATTTCTGCCTTTGCCCGCTTAGAACCTAGAACAGTATATGAGGCACCATAACTGCAGCACTTAAATTCTTAGTGTGTGTGTGGGGGGGGCGCACTGGACTGAAGGGAACTGAGGAGTCTCGATGCCACTCTTTCTAGCATATGCGGGAGCTCTTCTCTTTTGCCCTGGGCCCTGCCTGGGCCCTTCCCCAGGCTTCACACACTTCCTCATGTTTCGCCATACCCTTCTGGGGTGTGAGGTCATCTGATGCAAACCGGGGGATGGGGAGGATGGAAATGCTTTGCGTGATGGCACGCGTAGAATCTATAGCAAACTGCTTGCTTTCTCAAGGAAGAGGAATGGGAGGCAGGGAGGGAGGGAGAGAGGCAATTTGGAACAGAAAATTAAAAAAAAATTATGTTAAAAATGTTTTACCTGAAATTAAGAAAAAAATACCGGGGGGGGGAATCAAGTGAAACAGAGAGAAGATTAACGAAATAAAGACCTTCTCCCCAAATTCCCAGAAAGCACATGGTCTAACCTACCTTCTGGCATATCCCTATCACACCCAAGCATGCTGGGGCCTTCTGGGAACCCGGGAAAACACTCATTTGGTTAGAACTCTCATCAACCCCTTGACACAGAGAACCCCCCCCCCCCAGCGAGGAGGCTGGTATCCCAGTGGTGTTCTAGGGCTGTCACAAAGGCGAGTGAAGGGGCCTTTGTCATTTTTCCCACACCATCCTTCCAAGGCCTGTCCTGAGGCCAGCAATCAATAAGGGCTGAGTGAGAATCAGACACTCGGCTCAAACCTAAGCCAGGCATGAGGTCACTGGCCTGCTCCCTAACACTCGTCTTCCTTCGGCCAGCTAGGACTCGACCATAGGACCCTGGGACATTTCGGCTCCTGAGGCCAGAATGTGGGGCCTGGAGTGGATGAGATTCTGTGACTCTGCTCCCTCCTCTCGGGTCCCCCTCATATTCTATGCTACTGTAGGGGATCCTGGTCTGAGTGACAGGCAGACATCCCCCCTCCCCTCCAGAAAGAGGCAGGGTCAGGATCCCTCCCCCTCCACAGCCTAGGATAAAACATCTCGCCACCCATAAAATGAACCCCAAGCTCCCTTCCAGCTCTTCATGACCCCTGGGGGGGTCTGTCCTGCCCCACACGGCTGTGGGGCACAGAGAGAGAACAGCCCATAGCTCACAGCACTGCCCTGTGTGGGAAAAGACTACTTCCTCCCTCCCCAGCCCAGTGTGTGGTTAAACTGACTGGGGGAGGAGGGCTTGGGGGACCATTGTGGGCGGAGGTGGGGAAGGGAGAGGAAGAAGGAGCACTTCCTGTCCTCTGTCTCAAAGAGGAAAAGAAGGCCTTACTACTGCAAAGCAGGTGGCCCTATGAGGCTGAGGGCAGCTGAGAAGGGGATCCCCAGGAAGCTAGAAGCCTTCCCAATAAGATCAGGGGGGAAGCAAGGATCTCCATTATCCCCATTACGACTCAATACTGTCCTAGAAAATGCTATCTACAGCAATAAGACAAGAAAAAGAAATGGCCGGAACAAGCATCAGCAAAGAGGAAAAAACAAGCCTACGACTTTTTGCAGATGACATGACGGTTCACTTAGAGAACCCCAGAGAGTCAACTTAAAAAAGGACTTAAGCAAAGTTGCAGGATACACAAAATAAACCCACATCCATCATCAGCATTTCTGCACATTACCAACAAAACCCAGCAGGAAGAGATAGAAAGAGAAATTCCATTGAAAATAACTGCAGATGCTATAAAAGACTTGGGGGTCTACCTGTCAAGACACACACAGGAATAAGATGAACACAATTACAAATAAAAGACGGATCCAAAATAAATGGAGAAATAGTCATTGCTCATGGATAGGCCAAGCCAACATAATAAAAATGACACTACTGCATAAATTAATTTACTGATTCAATGCCACACCAATCAAACCACTAAAGGATTACTTTACAGAGCTAGAAACAACAACATAAAATTCATCTGGAGCAACAAATGGTCGAGAAGAAATGAGTCATTTTTTTTTTAAGAGGAAGAAAGAGAACCTCGCATTATCAGATGTCAAACTATACTACAATCCATTAGTCATCAAAACGACCCGGTCCTGGGCGGCAGCAGAGAAGCTGATGGATGGGGGGGCGCGGGGCCCCAGGAGCAAACGGGCACAGCAGCCCAGTGTGCGATAAACTCAATGATCCCAGCTACCGAAGCAGGCGCTCGCCATTTGACAAAAACCATTGGGGAAACCGGGCAGCAGTCTGGGAGAAACGAGGTAGAGACCACCACTCCCCACCATGTACCAAGATGAGCTCCAAACGGGGGCGTGATTTAGACATGAAGGGTGAAAGAAGCAAATCAGAGGAGTGGGCAAGAAACTGCCTGGCGTGTCTCCGGAGAAGGGAAGAGGTCATGACCAAACAAGGGAAAAAGGCTCAAAGGAAGGAAAACAGGATCGTTCTGATTATACAAAATTAAAAAGGTTTTGCACAAAGAAAACCAATACAGCTAAAATGAGAAGAAAAGCAGGAAACTGGGGGGAAAACTTTGCAACAAGTTTCTCTGAAAAAGGTCTCATTTCTAAGATATAAAAGGAACTGAGTCAAATTTCCAAGAAAAGAGTCATTCTCTAATTGATAAATGGTCCAAAGATAGGAACAGACAGTTTACAGAAGCAGAAGGCCAAACGATCAATAGCTATGTTTTTTAAAAATGCTCTAACTCAGAGGTGTCAAACTTGCAGCCCAATGGCCTGAGGAGCAAAACTCTTGAGTGAGGCAGGAACTGGGAAACGTTGGATTTGATACGACTGCTTTAAATCACTAACAATTAGAGAAATACGCATTAGAACAACTCCAGTTAAAGTGACCGAAAAAGAACAGGACAGATGGTGGAGGAGCTATGGGAAAGCAGGCACACTGCTCACCACTGGTGAGGCTGTGAATGAGTGCAGCCACTCTAGAAAGACATGTGGAACTGCGGCCAAAAAGCCACCAGACTGGGCATACTCTTTGTCCCACAACACTGCTACCAGGCCCATATCTCAGAGAGCAAAGGAAAGGGGTACAATGTTATCTACTGCAGCTCTTTCTGTGGTGGCAAAAAGTTGGAAACTGAGGCAATGCTCATCAACCGGGAAATGGCTAAGCAAGCTGCAGTGTGAGATCATTATTGTGCTATGAGAAATGACAAGACTTGGAAAGACTTATACGAACCGATGCAAGGTGAAGTGAGCAGAACCAGGAGAATAATTTCAACAACCATACCGGAAGACAGCCAACTCTGAAATCATGCTCAGTAACTCTGGTCAGCACAATGACCGACCACGATTCCAAATTCCAAAGGCCCCACGATGGAACAGCCCCCACCTCCAGATGAGAGAACGGATGGCCTCGGAGGACAGACTGAAGCACGCTTTCTCTTTTTCCTTTTTTTTTTTGATATGGCTAATGTAGGAATTTGTTTTGCATGATTACACATATTTGGGATGGTTTTCTCCTTGCCTTCTCAATGGGTGGAAGGGACAAAATTCGGAACTGAAAATAAAGTCAAACTGACTTTTTTAATAAGAGGGGGAGGTCCTGATTGTTTCTGGCCATCTTGTCCCACAGTCTGGCCTGGAAGGATGAGCTGGCTGTGGTGTAAAGGTGCGACACCCAGAGCCTCTTCTCAGCTTTGGGCTCCAGAACCCAAATTCAGGATCTGCTATTCCCTGCCCCAAGGCTGTGGCTCTGGTGCTCCCCGGGCTGGGCAGCAGCCAGCTCCCAGCAGCGTCCCAGGCCAGGCTCCCCGAGTCTCCTTCAGGCTTCTCACATCTGGGCTGACTCTCCACCTCAAGGGATTCTGCCTGAAGAGCTGCAGAAAAGGCCAGGGAGCTTCACGGCTGCTGCCTTCATCCAGGGGCCCCCCCGGACCCCGCCTCCTCAGAAGCACCACATCTTCTGGGGCAGCTTATTAATATTTCTCAGTGACTCTCCTCAGGACTGACGGAATCTCCCAGGAGCCTTCCTTGGCTGGGTAGGGAGAATGGCCCCAGCCCTGCGGTCTCGGTCGGATGGTTCCTGAGACCTTGGGATAACTCCCTTGCACCCTTCTTCAGGATGACCCGCACACCTCGCAGGTCTCACAAACACCCTGGAGGCCGATCATTCCCATTTTGGAGATGAGGGGATTTGGAGCAAAAAGGGCCTTGGGAGTCCAAGTGTCTCATTTTCCAGACAAGCAAACTGAGGCTCTAAAGCGTGGAGAGGACTTGGGTTCCAATCCTGCCCAGATGCACCTAGTGCGACCTGGGCAAGTGCATCTCTTAGCCTCTGTGGGCCTCAGTTTCCTCCTCTGTAAAATGAGACGGTTGGTCTCGACAGCTGCAGGTCCCTTGTGGCTACAAATCTGAACAAAAGGGCATCGGGCAGAGGGGAAGAGAAGCCTGGAAAGGCTAGCCCTCTCCCCATCCGGGGTCAAGCCAGCCCCGTGCCCACGCACCCCGTGTTCCCACGTCAGGGGTGGCGCTGTCTCCATCCCTGGTGCTTTCACAAGCAGAGTCTCCAGGTACTATTCCGGGAGCAGGGCGTCAGCCTGGCCCAAAACCACCAGCGCATCGAGCTGGGCCACAGGCCGCGACGCGGAGAGCCTTCGCTGAACTAGAGATGCCGAGGCCAGAGGGCAGAGCCAGGAACACGAGGACACAAGGCCCAGAGAAGACCGACGGCTGCAGTCCAACACGGTATAAAAACCACTTCTGGGGCGCCTCCAAATCTAAGCCCCTTCCCAGGCAGCCCTGCTTCCTGGGTCCGGGCCACGTGAAGACTTCCACGTGAGAAAAATCCACTTGTGGAAAGAGGTGACTCCTTGCTATGTCAGAGCCTGACAGGCGACATTATCAGTGCTACACCCCATTCGTCTCATTTTTAGGGCAGTGTGGACTGAAAATAGAAGAACAATAACTCACCGACATAGCCCAATTTATCTGGACTGTGAAGGAAAGGCAGCCCTCTCCCTGGCTACAGCAGATGGAGAAGCCAGGGCACAGGTGCCTGGTGCGCTCCCCACCGAGGGGAGGATGGAGTCAGGTGGCCTGCCCTGGAGGCAACAGGAGAGGAGACAAGAGCCACGCCCACTCCACCTGGAGCCTCTGCCTCCAGAACCTTCCCCATGCTCGGCCATCCTCGGCTGAGACACTCCTCAGAGGTCCTCCACTTTAAACCTCTCCTCTTCCAGACGAGGCCTGGACCAGCTGGTCTGGCTTCATTTTACAGATAAGGAAACTGAGGCTGAGAGCCAAAAGGGACCTGAGACATTGAGATAAGGAAGCAGAAAATGGGGGGGGAGCTACCCAAAGCTTCTAAGCATCGACTAAGAGGCCTTCCTTTTACAGAAAGAGAAACTGAGGCTGAAAGAAGGTGCGAAAAGGGACTGCTACATGTCATCCAACCTCCTCAGAGAGGGATGAAAGAGGCCTGAAAGGTTCCCGCGGGAGCTGAGCCCTGCTCCAAGGCTCTTTCCATGGGCCCCCCGGCCCTCCCCTTCTCTCTGGGGCCCGTCGCCCTGACGTGGAGCCTGGCTAGCCGCACCAAAGCGGCGTCTGCTCTCCTCCATCTCCCCTCCCTCTGCTCCTGTCTCTTTCCTCTCTGTCTTTCAATTCCTGCTCCAATCACTCTCCTGAAAGCAAGGCTCCAATGGCATGCCCACTGCTCGCCACTGCTCCCCGCTGCCCCGGGCCACCCGCAGCCTTAACCACTTCCTTGCGTCCTCCCAGGCAATGTCCTGCTCCTTGCAGGGGCAGGGGCCAGACTTGGAACTCCCCACAGGATAGGCCCTTGGTCAATTGAAGCGCAGCTCTGACCGTGTCAGGTGTGTCCCCCACTAAACGCCTGGGGCTCCCTAGTACCTCTAGACCAAACACAACGTCCATCACAACCACAGGACCCCACCTGCCTGGGCAGCCTTTTTCCACCCTCCTGTCCTTCCCAGTCAAACAAGGCCTTCCACGTCCCATCCTTCCCTGCGTTGCCTTCAGGAGAGAATTCCCTGTCTCTTCACTGTACCTCTAAGGCCGCCCAAACCTCCTCACCCAACCAGCCAGCATTTATTAAGCGCTTCTACGCACCAAGCTTTGTGGCAACAAAGCCAAAATGAGAGTTCCTGCCCACACGGAGCTTACATTCTAATGGGGAAGACAGCACAAACATATAAATACATACACGCACATATGTAGACACCAAGTCCCGCTTAGGAAGAGAAAGCACCATAGCTACAGGACAAGGCCCACGCAGGAGATGACCCGGTCTTGAAGGTAGAGCATGCTAGGCGTGGATCACAGCCAGTGCAAAGGTGTGGAGATGGAAAGCGTAAGATGTGGAAAGATGGACTAGGCCAGGCTGGCAAACAGGAGCCCACATCTGATGCCACTGGGTAGAGTGAGGGGATGAAGGAGGGGCTATGCAGGAGTCCAGGGGAGAGGCAAAAGATCAGATGCAGGAAACACGTGGTGATCACATGGGTGGGGAACGAGGCCAGAGGGGCAATGCTACCTGCCCAGTCAGTGAGGGGGAGACGGCTGGGCCTCCCACCAAAACACCTGGCTTTTATCTGGGGTACACCTCCAGTGAGCTGAGAAGCAGGGCCCTCCCCAGGACACGGTGGCTGGGCGATGTTGGACAAGTGGCTCAGACTCTCTGTGCAGCATCAGAGAAGGTACCAAACCTCTTGTGGGAAGGCCCCGATCTAGGACCCCTCCGTAGTCGCCATACCCCAGGGCCTGGCAAAGTGCCTGCTACACAGGCAGGAGGCATTTAATAAATGCTCACTAATGGATCAGGATTTCAGCCAGGCCTGGAAGTCCAGGAGCCTGCCGAGCATCTTCAACCCCCTGCCATTGGGGAGCCATGACATCAACTTCCTAGAACTGAGGGCTGCCAAGAGCCCCCGTCCAGACCCTCGAGGCCCACCAGAGGCACCCTCAGTGGCAAGGAGAACCTCCCAGGGCAGGTGGGGTCCAGGGACTCCTGACTCAGGCAGGGGGGAGACAATGCCTGGAAACATCTGGGCTTCTGCTGAAGGAGCCCGAGGTGAGAACGACGCTGGAAAGCACCCCAGCAGGGGCAAAAGGGGAGAGGCAGAAGCTTGGGAGGTAGCGAAGAGTTAACAGGAGAGAAGGCACTGAGGGAAAAGAGGGACAGGAAATAGAGAAAAGGTCAGGAGGAGGAAATAAATGGGAGGAGAGACCAGGAAGTGCCCAAGACGAAGGAAGGCCAGGGAAGCCCGTCGTGGCCAACAGCATGAGCAATGTCCCAACAACATCAGCAGGAAGGGAAGGGAAGGGACGGCAACCCTCGGGCTCCTCAGTTCCAGAGCCGTGTAGGGGGCCACTGACAAGAATTCGATTGCTGAAGCTTCTGAGGAAGAGGAGGAGCACTGGTGGGACCAGGTGGGCTGGGTCACCAGAGTCCAAGAGAGGTGACCGAGAGGGTGCTCTGCCAGGCCCCTGGCACTCCAGGCTGCCCCCTGAGCTGAGCTATTCCCTCAGTCCCCACCAGACAGGGACAGATGGAGATCAGAGCTCCTTCCTGTGGCCTTTCCCTCCTCTTCCTCCTGAAAGCACCTCTCTGGATCCATGACCCCACCTCCTCCAGCTGCCTTTCTGCCCATGTCTCCAGCATTTTGCACCTGCCTACCATACAGGTGTGAGCCTAAGGAGCTTAAGGCAGTGGTGAGGGAGAATGCAGGTTGGCTGCTGGGCCTCTTTCTCTCTGCCCCTGCCCATACCAAGAAGGGGCAAAGGATACCATCATTCACTCCCCTGTTTAAGGGCAGGCCCAGAGATCTAGAATCCCAGGGCAAGCTGGCCCATCCAGGGGAAGAAATGAGGACTCCAGCCAGCTGCCCTCATGGCTGGAACAGCCAGCTGCACTGTCTGGACGGGGGGATGAGGGCACAACTCCGTCTGCCAGGCACAGGGAGACCACAGTGTCTGAGGGAAAGGATCCTGAACCCTGGAAGGGCGGAGGCTGGGGCTCTGCCACTGCCTGTGTGGCCCTGGGTGGGACTTGCTCCTGAGCCTCAGTTTTTCTCACCTGTAAAACAGGCACAAGACACTTGACAAGCATTTCCCAAAGTATTCCTGTCTCTCTCACATGGTTGTTTTAGGATGAGAGGAGACAAGAGGCATATAAAGAGGCATCCAGGAGACGTTGGTCTTGTCCCAGGACCCCAGACACAGAGCAGGACGGGGTCTCAAAGGCCCCTGAGGCCAACCTGCCCCCTGCCTCCATCGCTCCCTTCCCTGTCCTGTTTCAGTCATCTCAATGGAGAGAACAGGAGCATGGCTTTAAAGCTGGGACCTGAGACACGACCAAGCCCTCACTCATTCACAGAGGAGGAAACTGAGACAGTTAAGGGAAGTGACCTGCCCAAGGAGAGGGGAAGCCAGGCCAAGGGGGAGTGAGCGGCCCCCCCATGCTCCTGACACTTGAGCAGCATCCCATCAGATCCCAGAGGTCCCCACCCAGAGGTCCAAGTGACAGCTGCGTCCCCAGCTTCCTCCTTCCCCAGCTTGGCAATTTCTGAACTTGCTGGGCCCCATCTTGTCCTTGTTCCCTGGGCCGCCCCGTGCTCACAGTAAGCCCCAGTTCCTGTTTTGAGAAATCTGATCACCAGAGTCAGAAAAGAAAGGGGCCCCCAAGGGAGGGCAAATTCCCCTCTCTGGTCCCTCACGCTCAGTCAATCTGAAACCCAGTGACTGGAGATGCCTGTGAGCAGAGGAGAGTACGCCCCAGCACACTTATGGGCACCCCAGGCCAGCCTCAGGGGCTCACTGTTCATCACTGGCCAACTCCGGCACCCACGACTCTCCCTTTGACCCAGCCAGCCCGCTCAAGGGTCCAGGCAAAACACAGTCACACCCAGAGTGAGCTCACGCCTCAGAATCCTGACCCAGGCACACACCATGCGTCCAGGGAACCTGCTGGGCCTGACACCCCATTATCTGGGATGGGCTCTCAAAGGGCCAGACCAAGCTCTCAGTTTACAAATGACAGCAGGGACCTGCCACCCCTGGGGCACCCGTGTCCCAGCTGCTACATGGAATCATCAGGCAATAGCCGTCCTACTGTAAACACGGCCCAGGAGGGAGGGGGAGGAAGGCCTCCAGCCTTTCCAGGTACCCCTGGGGAGCCAGGCCAAAAGGTGTACGGGAAGGCCTGACGTCACAGGTGTTTCTTCCAAGTGTAACAAATATATGGCATCTGGGTCCACACTAATGCATTCATACACTCCCTGCTGGCACCCGAGTGGAAGAGGTTTTCCCTCCAGCAGTCTGGGGGTGCTATTTACATCGGCCACATCCATCCCCTCACCCCATCCCCTACAGATTCCCCTTTCTTGGGCTTTCACCTCTGGTTGAAAGACAGAGACTCCTCAAACCCAACTCCAAGGGTATAAAGTACCCCAGGAGGCCACTAAACGTGTGCCTTCTCCCCTTCATGTCATCCCTCAGGACAGGTACTGCCTGAAATGCCATCTTTGGCCGAAGGTTAGTGGGGAAGGGAGAGGCAGGAATTAGGAGAAAGTCCTAGTCAATGATGTGAGTTGGTATTATTGAGGAAGGCAGGGGAAACTAAACAGGTTCAGGGCCAGGCCAATAGGAAACTCTCTCTTGATTAGAATGTAAGCTCCTTGAGGGCAGGAATTGGTACTATTTTTGTCTTTGTATCGCCAATGTTTATCACAGTGCCTATTGCAGAGTAAGCACTTAATAAATGCTTATCACTGATAGTAAAAGGGTAGAGAGTAGGTTAAAGAGGGAGGTCTAAGAAGGAGAAATCACACAGTTATAGTAGAGGAGGAGAAAGAAGGCTGAGTAGC
The DNA here is from genome assembly GCF_003287225.1 of Phascolarctos cinereus. Lineage (NCBI taxonomy): Eukaryota > Metazoa > Chordata > Mammalia > Diprotodontia > Phascolarctidae > Phascolarctos > Phascolarctos cinereus. Next base: position 257,853,816 of record NW_027556402.1, on the reverse strand, counting down.
AGATAGAGTGAGCATTTGGGGGGAGGTTGGAGGTAAGACGTGTGTGGGAGGGGATGAGAGGTAAGAAGCCCGATTTGTAAGGGGCTTGTAGGGGAGGGTGGGGGGTTAGGTGAGTCTATGGGGTGAAATAAAGGGCTGAGGATGGATGAGGGTTGCTAGGCAATGAGAAGTTTGAAGTGGACACGGGGGAGGTGTGAGGAGTAAAGGATGTGGCCTGACAGCCAGCACGGACTGTGGGCAGCGCAAAATGGACAGTATGGGCTGGCCGGCATGAAGAAGAAGAAAGGGCTGAGAAGGACCGGCGAAGGAAACAAGTATGGGGGCCATGGCCACTGGGGTGCTCGGGGTGACAGTCAGGGACGGAGGGAGAGAGGGGGAGAGGTGTGAGGGCTGTCCCGAGTTTAGGGTCAGGGTCAGGGTCAGCCTTGAGCCTAGGGTCTGGGATCAAGCTTAGGCTCAGTTTCAGGCTGGGGGAAGTTGCAGGGTCAATTTCAGGCAGGGTCAATTTCAGGCAGGGCCAGTTTCGGGGTCAGTTTCGGGTAGGGCCAGTTTCAGGGTCGTTTCAGGGGGGCTTCCCCCGGGGTCCCTTTCGGAGCGGGTTTCGGGGCGCGCCTCTCACCTGGGCTCGGGCAGCAGGATCTTCTTGCTGGCCCGCGCCGCCGGCGTGGCCTTGCTCTTCTCCATGGCCATCAGGTAGCTCACGTCGGCCAGCACGGCCTCCAGGTCCGCCATCTTGTAGCCCCCTTCGCCGCCCTGGCCGTCTCGGCCGCCGCCGCCCTGGCGCTCGTGGACCTCCACGTCCCGCACGGCGAGGCCTTCCACCCGCCGCGGCCCGGCCCGGCCTCCCCGGCCCCGGCCTCGGCCCCGGCCCCGGCCCCGGCCCCGGCCTACACGCGGCGGCGCCGCCCCATGACGCCCGCGCCCGCCGCTCCGCCTCCTCCGGCTCCCGCTCCGGCCCCGCCGCGGCCCCCGCTCCCGCCCCGGCCCCGCTCCGGCTCCGGTCCCGGGCCCCGCCTGCGCAGCCGAGCACCACCCGCCCGTCAGACCCGGCCGCCGCAGCAGCCACGGGGCGAGGGGGGGCGGCGACTGGGGGGGGCCCGACCGGCGCCCAGAAAGAGGAACGCACCGAGGAGGAGCTGCGCCCCCTGCCGGCCGAGGTCGTGCGCCGCCGCGGCCCCCCGCTGGGCGCCGCCGCGCCCCCTGCCGGCGGGGTCCGCGGCGTCCGCGCTGGGGCGGCTGTGGAGGGGCGGGGGCGCGCAGAGCCAGAGTTGCGCCCCCTACCTACTGCCGTAGGTCTGACTCGCATCGCCAGCTACAGGCTAAGCCCCGCCCCCAGCCCTCCGCCCCCCCATGGCGCCCTCCCCACAGGGCCTTGAGCTGCCCCACAGCGCCCCCTACAGCGCCTCGGCCCCTCCCCCAGCTCCCTCTTCAGGGTAAGCCCCGCCCCCAGAACGCCTCTTCCTCTGTGCCCTGGACCTGCCCAATGATGCCCGGAGTGTGGGGGGGGTGTCACCCGAGTGCCTCCTTGTGCAGATGCGCCCCCCCATGTCCCCCCACGTTCCAGGCGCTGGTCACTAGACCCCAGCCCCCTCTCAGGCACCCCCGCCCCTCAGCACTTCCCCACTCGTCCTCAGTGCCCAGTGTACGCCTTCCCGCCGCCAGGTCAATCAGCTTTCACCCCCTTTCACCATTGCCCCCCGCCCTCCATGAGCCCCCCATTCTGACTTCGAAGCTCCGAGACCTTGCCCCTGCCTGTCGGAGCTGGTCACTGGAACTTGGCCCTGCCTGGCACATAGTGGGCGCTTCACAGACGTTCCTTAGCTACTGGCGGCCCGTGCTTGCCCTCCGCCGTCTGACCGCCTGCCTGGTCCAGGAGCCCCCATCTTCCCCTGACCCCCCCATGTTACCCCTTCACCGGGAGCCCTGACCTTCCCCCGACCCCTCCCCCATTCTGTGCCCTGGGGATCAAGACTCCCGCCTCCCCCACCCTGGCCATCTCCCCTGCTCCCAGACTGGCCCCACCGTCTCTGCCATGATGCCCACTGACACGCTGCCCTGCCCTTCGCATGGCCTGGCCTCAATCCATCCGCTTTCAGTTCCACAAACCTCGGTTTAAGTTCTTCTGTTCTGGGAATCGGAAATGCATAGAAAGAGAGCAGCCTGCCCTCGAGGAGCTTCCATTCTCTTAGGGAAGACAGGCAGTGGGAGCAGGAGAGTATACTACACTAGGGATTGAGGGGGAGAAGGGGTTTCCAGCATCCCTGCAATTTGTCACCCTGTGGGTCAGTAGACAAGGGTATCACATTTAAAATGGAACCAGGGGCTGATGAATGTTTACAGGCAGTCTGAAAAACTCTGTGCACCCTGGCACCCTCTGAAGTCCACAAACTAACCTACTGTGTGCCAGGCAAAAGGCTGAGTGCTAGGGACTCAAAGAAGGGCAAAGGCAGCCTCTGCTCTAAAGGAGCTCCTTCCCCGCCTGGGAGATACAACCAGGTGTAGACAAGACACAGGCAGGAGAAACCAGAAACGGTGCCAATGGGTGAGGGACCAGCAGCACTGTCAGGAGCCGGAGGGTGCTGCCTGACCCCTAAGCTAGGCCACCTTGATCTGTGTGCAGCGCGTTGCCACGGCAGAGGCCAACCCGCGATTGTCAGACCTGCTCTAATGGGGGGACCTGGTGGAGACCCTCAGAGAACCGACCTGTGTTTGTGTCAGGGGGATGTTATCTGAAGGCTTTCAAGTGTGGGACAGCCTTCCTTCGTTTGTGTTCTGCTCCTGTCGCCGCCACACCATGGTCAGGCACCGTAGTAGTAGGACTCTTCCTGACAATTTATCCTGTAAAATGGGCCTTGCGATAGCACCTGCGTTGAAGGGTTGTTATGAGGAGGGAACAGTGTATTTAGCACAGTGTATGTAGTAGGTGAGTAATAAATGCTGAGTCCCTTCTCCTCTTCCCTGACATCAAACCTAGATCTCACATCCTGACCTTCTTCTGCCTTCTGGAGCCAAGGAGAAGAAGTATAATCCTTGATCACCAGGACAGGCCTTCAAGACAACCAGAGAGAATGAGAATATTCCTGTCGAGAACAGAGAATGTTTCATCTGCTAGCTTGCGCTCCAGGGCCTGGCACATGGTAGAAACTTAATAAATATTTGTTGATTCAATTATAAGGCATTTGCTGTGTGCCAGCCTAGTGCTGGACCCTGGGAAAACAAAGGCAGAAATGAAGCAATCCCTCCCCTCAGGGAGTTTCTATTCATCAGGGGAGATGATAGTAGAAACACCTACAAAGTAACTGCAAAGTCGATCTTCCTGGCTGGGGAGTGGGATGGGGTGGAATATGGATCCAGGTAGGCTTAATGTTAAAGGTCCTGCTTGAGCTGAGCTCTGAGGAGAACCAGAGATTCTAAGAGAACGTGGGGAGGCGGGGGAGAGCATTCCAGGCATAGAAGCCTCCCCATGTAAAGGGACAGGCAGGAAAGAATGTCGTTCATGAAGAGCAGAAAGACAGCCTGTTTGTCTGGACTGAAGAATGTGGAAAGGTAGGTTAAAATGAGCCTGTGAGGGTTTTAAACGCCAAACAGAGGGGTTTGGATTTGGTCCTAAAAGTCCTCGGGACCACTCATCGGCTCATGTGTGTGCTAGGTACTGGGGATACAAAAAGTCCCCCATTAGTACAGTTTTACTGTTTCCTCCTGTAAGTTACTGAGCTGTTCCTTCAAGAATTTGGATCCTTCGAAAAACAAACCAAAAATAAAAAAAGAATATGGATTCTTTGCTATTTACTGCATATATGTTCAGTATTGTTATAATTCATTGTCTATGTAACTTTTAGTAAAATGTAGTTTCTCTGATTATCTCTTCAGGTCTATTTAATTAGATGATTAGCTATTATCTATTGTATGCTATTATTAACACAGTATGTATTAGATAGATTTAGATTATCTATTCTTGCTTTTTCTTTTTTTTGGTGAGGTAAGGGGGTCACCCAGCTAGTAAAGGTCAAGTATCTGAGGCCAGATTTGCACTCAGGTCTTCCTGAATCCAGGGCCGGTGCTCGATCCACTGCGCCATCTAGCTGCCCCATACTTTTGCTTTTTCTAAGATCGTGATATTGCTACCCTTGCCTTTTTTTTCCCACTTCAACCAAAGCATAGTAGAGTCTGCTCTAGCCTCTAATTTTAAATCTGTATGTGTGTCTTTCTGTTTCAAGTGTGTTTCTTGTAAACAACATATTGTTGGATTCTGGTTTCTAATCCGTTCTGCTGTCCTCTTCCATTTTGTAGGTGAGTTCTTCCTATTCACATTCACAGTTATAATTGCTAACTGTGTATTTCACTCCATCCTATTTTCTTCTTTTTATCCTTCTCTTTTTCCCCTGTCCCCTCATCAAAAGTCCATTTTGCTTCTAGTCACTGCCTACCTTCATCTATCCTCTTTCTTATTACCTCCCCTTTCCACTGCTACTTCCTTATTGGGAAGATGAATTTCTATACCCAACTATGTGTGTATAAAAACGAACATATACGTATGTGTGTATGTATATATACATATATATTACACACACACACACACACACACACATATACTAAACACACATACACCATCTTTCTCTTTTTGAACCAGATCAGATGAGAATGATATTTAACCATAGCCCACTCCCCAACTCCCATTTCCCCCTCCATTGTAAAAACTCTTCCTTGTCTGCCTCTTTTACTTAAGATCATTTCTCCATTCTTCCTCTCTCCTCCCCTTTCTCCCAGTTCATCCCTCTTTCTCACCTTTCCATTCTTCTTTTGAAGAGTAGGCTCATGCCTCTATCCTCTGTCAAAGTAGACTCCTAACTGCCCTACCGATGATGAACTTCTTAGAGGTTATGTGTATCATTCTCTCCCATATAGGAATAGAAACAGTTTAACCTTTGTTTGTTCCTTATGATTTTTCACTCATCTTTACCTTTTTATACTTCTTTTGAGTCTTCTGTTTCAATGTCAAATTTTCTATTCAGCTCTGGTCTTTTTTTTTTTTTTTTGGCTAGACAGTGGGGTTAAGGGACTTGCCCAGGGTCACCTAGCTAGTAAATACCAAGTGTCTGAGGCTGGATTTGAACTCAGGTCCTCCTGACTTCAGGGCCGGTGCTCTATAGCTGCTCCTGATCTTTTCTTTAGGAATGCTTGAAAGTCCTCTATTTCATCAAATATCCATTTATTGCACTGAAAGATTGCGCTCAGTTTTGCTGGGTAGGTTATTCTTGGTTGCAATCCTAGTGCCTTTGCCTTCTGGAATATTATATTCTGAGTCCTCCACTTCTTTAACATGGAAGCTGCTGAATCTTATGTGATCCTGACTGTGGCTCCATGATATTTGAATTGTTTCTTTCTGGCTGCTTTCAGTATTTTCTCTTTGAACTGGGAGCGCTTGAATTTGGCTATAATACTCCTGGCAGTTTTCATTTTGAGATTTCTTTCAGGAGGTCAACAGTGAACTCTTTCAATTTCTACTTTGCCTTCTAGTGATATCTGAGCAGTTTCCTTTTATGACATCTTCAAATATGATGTCTAGGCTCTTTTTTTTTATCATGGTCTTCAAGTAGTCCAGTAATTCCTAAGTGATCTCTCCTCAATCTGTTTTCTAAGTCAGTTGTTTTTCCAATGAGATATTTCACACTTTTCTCTATTTTTTTTAGTCTTTGGATTTTGTTTTATTATTTCTTGATGTCTTCTGGAGTTATTAACTACCACTTGACTAGTTCTAATTTTTAAGGAGTTATTCTCTTCAGTGACGTTTTATACCTCTTTAACTATTCAGCCAATTCTCATTTTTAAGGAGTTATTTTTCTCAGTGATTTTTGTGCTTTTTTTTATCATGCTGTTGATTCTCTTTCATTTATTGTCATACATTGCTCATTTTTTCCCAACTTTCCCTCTACCACTCTTTATTTTATTTTTAAACTCCTTTTGCTCTTCTAGAAATCGCTTTAACTCTTCTAGAAATTCTTATCAAGCTTGTGTCCAATCTGCATTTTTCTGTGATGCTTTGCTTATAGCTGTTTTCACTCCAGTGTCATCTTCTGAGTTTGTCTCTTACGCTTCCTTGTCACCATAGTAGATTTTTATGGTCAGGTCCTTTTGTTGTTGTTGTTCGCTAATTTTTCTAATTTACTTTTTGACTTTGGACTTTTTATTAGAGTGGGACTCTGCTTATCTGTGGGGATGGGGGTATGTCTGTTTAAATATTCTGACTTGTATATGTCTGATTTGATAGTCTGACTTTTATGTCCTTTTGCTGCTTTCATAGCTTGGGCTGGGGGCCTATAAGTGATATAATCTGAAGAAAGGTCTCCTCACTGCCATCTTGCACTCTGGTCCTTACCCAGATAGGACCTCTGCTCCCTCACAACTTTGACCACTCCTCTCCATCCTGGAACTGTGGCCCAAATCTGAGTAATGTGTGAAGAGCTGCCCAATGGGTACAGCTCTCAATGCTAGTCCAGGATCCACTGGCCTTGCTTTCTGACCAGTCCTCTTATTGTCCCTGGGTATTACTTCCAGTGCCGCTGCTACCACCCCACAGCCCACAACTGGTGCCACTTCCCCCCTGTCATGCTCACCCGAGCCAGCCCTCACCCCAGGGTCCACAGACCTCATTCTGTCCTCCTCGGCTGCCCTGGGATGGGAAAATGATGCACTGTGACTTTCTGTTGGTTTTCCTACTCAGAATTTGGTTTGGTGTTTCCTGTGGTCACTTTATAGAAGAGGTTCTGGGGGAAGTCTGGCAGTTATTACCTTTTACTCTGCTATATTGACTCTACTTCTCTGCTGGAGATACAAAGAAAGGCAAAAGGCAGTCTCTGCCCTCAAAGATTTGTTGTTATTGTTGTTGACTTGTTTCCCTTGTGTCTGACTCTATGTGACCCTATTTGGGGTTTGCTTGGCAAAGATACTGGAGGATTTGCCATTTTCTTCTCTAGTTTGTTTTACAAATGAGGAACTGAGGCAAATGGAGTTAAGTGACTTGTCCAGAGTCACACAGCTAGGAAGTGGCTGAGGCTAGATTTGAATACTCAGGTCCTCCTGACTCCAGGGCCAGTGCCCTCCCTATCTACTGCCACTATCCACTATGCCACCTAGCTGCCTTGACCCCCAAAAGCTCACTCTAATGGAAGGCACTATCAGCTGCAGGGGGAGAGGGAGGGAGAATAGGGGACTGGGAAAAGCCAGTCTCTGGAGCAGGTGGGATTTGAGCTGGGTCTTGAAGGAAACCAGGGAAGCCAAGAGGCAGAGGTGGAGAGGGAGAGCATTCTAGGCATGGGGGACAGCCAATGCAAAAGCACAGAGTGCAGAGATGGGATGCCCTGTGAGAAGAACGTTGAGAACACCACTGACACTGGATCACAAAGTGTCAGAAGATTGGAAAGATGGGAAGGGCTTTAAAAACCAAACGGAGGATTGTAGATGTGATCCTGGGGTGATAGGAAGCCACTGGGGTTTATCAAAGGTGAGTGTGGGAGGGTGTGTCAGAGCTGTGCTTTAGGAAGATCACTTTGGTAGCTGGATGGAGGATAGATTAGAGTAGGAAAGCCTGAGGCAGGGAGGCCCACCATATCTCAAGTGAGAGATGGGAGTCTGTTCCAGGGTGGCATCTATGGGAGCAAAGAGGATGGATGCAGAAATGGGAAAGAAGAAACAATACTTGGCAACAGATTGGCTCCACGGAGTGAAGGTGAATGTGAAGTTGAGGATGCTATAGAGACTATAAGCCTGTGTGACTAGAAGGAAAGCAATACTTTCAACAGTAATAAGAAATTTTGGGAGAGGAAAGGGTTTGGAGGGAGGTCGGCTCGAGGAGGAAAGATAGTGAGTTCAGTTTTGAACATGTGGCATTTAAGATGCCTGGAGGATGTCTTGCCTGAAATTTCTGGATTTTTTTAAAATTTCTTTTGATTTATCAACAATCACTTCCATAAGCTTTTGAGTTTTAAATTTTTCTCCCCCTCTCCCCACCTCCTTCCCCAAGACAGTGCACACTCTGATATAGGCTCTACATATACATTCCTATTAAGCATATTTTCCCATTAGTCATGTTGTAAGGAAGAATTAGAATCAATAGGAGGAACCACCAGAAAGAGGAAACAAAACTCAACAGAAGAAAAAAATTGGCAAATAGTACGCTTCGATCTGCATTCAGACTCCATCGTGCTTTCTCTGGATGTGGATGGCATTTTCCACCACGAGGCCTTTGGAGATGGCTTAGATCCTCGCATTGCTGGGAAGGGCTGAGTCTATTGACTGACATTTCTAAGAGGTGGTTGGAGAGGAGAGACGTTGGAGTTGGATGTGGAGATGTGGGCTCATCAAGATAGAGCCGATCATTGAACCCAGGGATGCTGAGAACAGTTCATGAAACAAGAGTTCTTAACCCTTATGTGTCCTGGACCACTTGGGCAGTGAATCTCACGAAGCCTGGGAACCTCTTCTTAGAATGTTTTTAAAAGAGTACAATAAAATGCATAGGATTGCAAAGGAAACCAATTGGACTGAAATGCTGTATCAAAATGTTTTTAAAGAATTTGCCAACCACAGGTTTAGAACTCTTTAGTTAGAAGTTAGTGAAAATGAAGATGCCATTTTTTTCCATCCAAAACTGTGAATCCCCTGAAATCTGTCCATCAACCCCTGAAACCCAAGTTCAGAACTTCTGGTGTGGCAGAAGAGAAGAGAGCCAAGATGATAGAATAGAGAGGAAACAGATATGAGAAATGCCAAAAGGGCAGAATTAAGGAGAGTTGGCAACTGATTGGACGTCTGGTATTAGAGAGAGGGAAGAATTGAGGATGATGTTGACGTAGGAAACCTGGATGGCTAGAGGGATAGTGTTACCCTCACCAGAAATAAGGAAGTTTGGGTGGTTGGGGAGGGAAACAATAATGTGCCAGACATGTTGAGTTTGAAGTGACCAGTAGACAGTTGGTAATGCTGACTTAGGACTGGCTGTGTGTGTATGTGTGTGTGTGGGGATAGTGTCATCTCTGAGAATTGTCTGTGTGGAGATGATAATTAAGCCCATAGGAGCTGTGATGGGAGCATGGAGAGAGAGAGAAGAGAGGCAGAGTCTTGGGGCAAATCCACCGTTAGAAGGCATGATTTCGGTGGTGATCTAGCAAAGGGGACTGAGAGGAGAAGCTAGAAAGAGAGAGCAGGTAAGGAAAACCTTGGAGGAGAGAGTATCCGAGAGCAGAGGATGAGCAGCGCTGTCAGAGGCTACAGAGTCCAGAAGGAGGAAGGATGAGGAGCAGCTGTGTGTTTTGGAAGAGGGCTTTGGTGACTTTGGAGAGAGCAGTTCCAGTCCATTGCTAAGGTCACAAGCTGGAGGACAAAGGTTCAAGAAGTGAGAAGGAGGAAGGCGGAGGCAAGGAGAGTACACAGCTTCCTCTAGGCTTTGGCTGTGAAATGGAGAAAGTTTGTCAAGATTGGGGGAGTCCCGGGTCTGTATTTAGGCATCAGGGAAGGAGCCAGCAGATAGGGAAAGTTTGGGGGAAGGTGGCAGTGGTGGGGACGGTCTGCTAGAAGAAGTGGGAAGGGATGGGAGAGACCAAGGACATGTAGATAACGAGGCTGGAGAAGAGAATGTTGAGAATAGCCATTATGGAATTGTGTGTGTAGAGATGGGAAAGAGTGGAGAGAGAGAAGAAAAGGGAGGCCAGCACTGAGCCTTGGGACACCCTCAGTCAAAGGAAGGGGTATCAATGACTGAGGAGGAGCAGTCAGACAGGTGGGAGGGCAAAAGGGAGCAAAGGGGCCTGAAAAGCACAACATCAGGGAGAAGAGAGTGATCAGCAGCGAAAAGCTGGAAAGAGGTCAGGAAGTCAGCAAGCATTTATTAGGTGCCTCCTATGTGCCAGCACCGTTAAGTGCTGGGGAGCCAAAGAAAGGCAGAAGGCAGCCCCTGCCCTCAAGGAGCTTCCAGTCTAATGGGGGAAACAACATGCAAACAATGTACACACATGCCCTAGATGGGATAAATTGGAGGTGGACAGAGGGGAGAAATTAGCATTGAAAGGGGTCAGGAAAGTCTTGTAGAAGGGGGGTTTTACTGGGACTTAAAGGAAGCCAGGAAAGCCAGGAGCTGAAGAGAGAGAGCATTCCAGGCATGGGAGACAGCCAGGGGACAGGTAGGAGAATGGTCCGTCTTGTCTGAGGAACAGCCGAGGGCCTGGTGTCACTGCACCACAGAGTATGTGGAGGGGGGTAAAGCAGAAGAGGACTGGAAAGGCAGGCAGGGCTCAGGCTATGGCAGGCTTCTAATGCCGGAGGATTTCCCATGTGAAACTCAAGAGAAGAAATCAGGATGAGAACCGAGGGCAAAACCAGAGTCTGGCAATTAAAAGATCATTGGTGACTTTGGAGAGATCGGCTTTAGCTGAGCCAGAAGGGCAGATTACAAGGCTTGAGAAGCCAGTGGGAAGAGAGGAATGGAGTCGATGAAGAGACCGTTTTTTTCAGAAGTTGGGTGATGAAAGGAAGGAGAGATGGAGAGCTGAGTGGATGATAGGATCAAGGAAAGGTTCATTTTTGGTTTTGTTTTTTTAAAGGCTAGCCCTTGGTGTACTTGTAGGCCATTCATATAGTGCCTACTCTGTGCCAGGAACTTTATAAGTATTATGTTAGTTCACTTGAGCCTGACAGCACCCTGGAAGATAGATGCTGTGATTATCCCTGTTTTACAGATGAGGAAACTAAGGCAGTCAAAGATGAGGTGACATGCCCAGGGCCACACAATGTGAGGCCAGATTTGAACTCAAGTGTTCCTCATTCCAGATCTGGACCTCTATCCACTGCGCCACTTAGCTACCCTTAATGAACTAGTAGGTAGGGAGATATTGAAGTCTCAAGAGAAGGAGGGGATAATTGTGGGGGACATTCATGTGAGCAGATGGCGAGGTAAAAGTGGAGTGATTCTCCTGGGTGAGTAGAGCTAACTCTTTATCAGAACACAATAAAGGAGGAGGGTATTGGGGATAACGTCAAGAAGTTTTGTGGTAAAATAGGGAAACTACACTGTGTGTCAGCCATATTAATCAATAGTTTTCGATCATATAAAATAACTAGAATATACAAAAAACCTGAGAGCATACCTGCCAGAACAGACACAGGAACTATACAAATATAAACACAAAACAAAGTTAGCTCTAAATAATTGAAGTAATAGTTATTGTGCATGGTTAGGTAAAGCTAATATAATTAAAAAATGACAATTTTATGTAACTAATCTATTTATGTAATGCCATCCCAATTAAATTACTAAGTCAGAAAAAATCTTGCTGAGTCAGAAAAAATAATAATAGGGTTCATTTGGAAGAGCAGAGGGTCAGGAACTTCAAGGAAACCAGGGGAAAAGGATGTGAAGGAACTAGATTCAGTAGTATCAGACCTTAGACCATAGTATAAGGTGAGAGCGGTGTTAAGTATAAAATGGATGATTTTGATTATTTTAGATTAAAATTTTCCTACATAAATAAAACCTATGTAGCCAAGCATAGAGGGAATGCAGAAAAATCAGGGGAAAAACTCTCATAGATAATCTCCCAGATAGAATGTGATTGGATCAGAATATTGTTGTGGTATAGGAAATGATGAGCTGGTAGCGTTAGAAAAATATGGAAAGAGTTGGACTTATAAAGGAAGAAGCTATCTAACCTGCAGAGAAACAGATGACAAGTGAAAATAAGCATGATATGGTCTTACGTATTTGCATTTGAGTGTATATGTATGTATGTTTATGGACATCTGTGTATGCGTATGTATGTGTGTATAGATGTATGTGTGTATGTTTATGGATATCTGTGTATATATGTACATATGTGTGTGTATATATATATATGCGTGTGTGTGTGTGTGTGTGTGTGTGTGTGTGTGTGTAAATATATCCATGCTTAATTGTAGCCTTCTGGGGGGTGGGACAGGAAAGGAAAAAAAAACATAGTAAAGAGTGAACAGCAGACGAAAAAAGAAAACCTACAAGGAAGCAAAGGAAAGCTGGGCAGCTTTGAAAATTATATGTAGTATTTATTATATAGGTTTTCTTGAAATGGAAATTTATTGTTTTATATTGAATCCTCTCTTATGGTCTGCTGTGTACATGGCAATTTTCTTTTCTTATTTTGTATTTAAGTTTAAAATTAATTCAAATATAATGAAAAAAACGTTTTGAAATAGAGAGGAGAGAAGATAACATTGAATAGCCTCTGTTTTCTCAATAAAGTATGAGTTGGGGCCCCCGGCTGAGGGGGTGGGGTGGGGAAGGGACATATGGGAGGCGCAAAGGGTCATTTGCATGGGACTTTCTTTAAACTGATTGCTTAATTTCCCATGTGAGGGGCAGGCCAAGTTGGAGGGAGCTAGAGAAAAGAGAGATCCTGGTCTTCTGGCTTCTAACTGGGAGAAAAGACACAGTTCCAACTGCCCATCCCCGTTATTATCCCCAACTTTAATCGTGTCCTTATTTCCAGCTTGCTACGGCACAGACTGGGGTGGGGTGGGGCGGGATTTCCCCTTAGGTGAGATAGGAGAGTTCTCTTGGTTAAGCTGGGTTATCTTGCTCTCCATGGGAGAGCTCCTTCACTCTGTGCTGTCTGGTATGCATTCTCCTATTTCCTCTGATTTCTGTTTGCTATCTGATTGGATAAATGGGCTTGTTTGCTGTTTATGGGACTAGCGTCCAGGGGGAATGGAGTCAAGCCTTGGACGCGTAGCTTCGAGTCCTCCGTTGAGGGTCAGTGATCGGGAGCACAGTTTGAACCCAAAATTACTTTCCCAGACTACTTATTTAAGGGAGCAAATAGATATAGTTGTAACCGAGCGCCCCCTGTGTCCGAGGATATCAGAGGAGGCATCCTCTGGCCCCAATCTTTTGCTTCCCCTCCTGGCAGGAACCAAGGTCTCCCTTGGAGGAGGGGGGGGCAGGGAAAGGGACTTTACCGATACCTCTTCTTGCCTCCTGGGAGTCACATCTGGACAGACTCAAGTGGACACACATAACCCATACGACACGCGCACACAAACCAACACCACACCCACATCTCATACAGGAGGTGCGGGGGGCTTGAAGAGAAGATTTGGAATAACCGCTGTGGGGAGTGCAACATGAATCAGTTAGGGAGGAGTAAAAGCAGTCCTTTGCTGCAGTGAGCGTAGAAGCCGCGGTTAAGGTGACGTGAATTTGAAGCGCACTAGACTTGGGTGGGCGCCTTCTTCTAATTGCATTCAGGACCCCCTGAGTCGAGTAGAGGAAGCAAAGCAGGAGACCTGACAGGACAGCGGGGCAAGGGTTGGAGAGGGAGGGTGGCGGAATGCGGAGCCGGTTTGCTACGGAGTCAGGATTGGGAAGAGAAGAAGACGGATCCCGAGCAGGGAGGGTGTCCCCGGAGACCACTGTATTTCAAGGTCAGGATGACAAATAGGTTTGGGAAGAGTAAGCAACAGCGACACATGGGATGATGGGAGGTGAGAGCTGCATCAAAGAATTTCAGGTAATAGGAATGGAATGTGGGGGGTAACGGGGTCATCGGTTTTGAGCTAGAAAGGTCTTCAGATCTCTCCCAACTTCCCAGTTTTGCTGATAAGGACCTGAGGCCCAGAGAAGTTGATTGACTTGGCCAAGGTCACACAGGTAGTAAGTAGCAGAGCCATCATTTGAACCCAGATGTCTGACACTTCCTACTGGACCACACTGCCTCTTGATCTATAAAGACCAAAGGTGTGCCTGTCCTATGTATAGGGGAGGTGGAATAAAGGAGTAGGTCATGAGAATGGAAAAGACTAAGGAACTGGGAGGCCCGGGCATTGCAGGTCACACTGACATGCCTGTTAATACCCAGATCCTCCTCGGAGAGATATGTGTCTAACTATGCCTTCACCATCTTGTATTTGTTAAAATGATATTCTGAATCCACATGAAAGACTTTATATTTATTCCTGTTTAATTTCACCATAATAGATTTTGCCCAATGCTCTAGAACATTAAGGGCAGCTAGGTGGAACAGTGGATAGAGTGCCAGCCCTGAAGTCAGGAAGACTTATCTTCCTGAATTCAAATCTGACCTCAGATACTTATTAGCTGTGTGACCCTGGAAAAGTCACTTAACCCTGTTTGCTTCAGTTGCTCATCTGTAAAATGAGCTGGAGTAGGAAATGACAAACCATTCCTGTATCTTTGCCAAGAAATCCCCAAACAGAGCAGCTAGGTGGCGCAGTGGATAGAGCGCCGGCCCTGAAGTCAGGAGGACCTGAGTTCCAATATGGCCTCAGACCAAACACTTGACACTTACTAACTGTGTGACCCTGGGCAAGTCACTTAACCCCAACTGACTAAAAAAAGAAAAAGAAAAAAAAGAAATCCCCAAACAGGATCACAAAGAGTCAGACCTAGAACATTGCGGCCTTACTAGATCCTTCCATGTCATCCAATGTGGTATCATCTGCAGATTTGACAAGCACGTCATCTATGCCTTTGTCTGACTCATTGATAACAATGTTAAATGACCCTGAGTCAAGGACAGACCCTTCTGTGTTACACTAGAGACCGCCAAGTTGACATCAAACTGTTAATACTTTTTGGTTCTTGTCCATTAGCCGGTTATGAGTCCACCCAGTGGCACTATTGTCTAACGCTGTAAGAATCACCTAAGAGGCTGTCAAGTGCTTTGCTAAACTCTCAGTAAAATCTGCAGCATTCCCCTTATCTATTTGGCTGGGAGCCTGGACACAGAAGGAAAGCAGGTCAGGCTGACCTGATCCGTTTTTTATGAAGTCACTCTGTTCTCAGTGAATACCTCTATTTTCTAGGTGTTCACCACACATCCTTTCCGTAATACTGAACCAAGGTCAAGGTCGTTAGCCTCTTGCCAATCAATTCTACACTTGTCCATTCTTTAAAATGGGGACAACATTTGCCCTTGTCCAGTCCTTGAGTGCCTCTCCTGTTCTTCACAGGTCTCCAAAAACCGCTGACAGTCCATGAGAGAAGAGGAGAAGGATTGCTGTGTGCCAGGGAGAGCCCCACTGAGATGGGAGAACGTGAATTTGGGGTGGGCCTGCTTGGTCACTTGGTCTTCGGCGGCTTCTGTTTTCTCTAGTGCCAGTGATCTCTTAATCGCCAGATTCAATGGCCTCTTCTCCACCTTCATCCTTCTTGACCTCTCTGCAACCTTTGATTCTGTTGATCGCCCTGTTCTCCTCCATAACTCTTTTTTTTCCCTAGGTTTTCGCTCTTTCCTGGTTATCCTCCTACCTGTTTGACTGCTTCTTCTCAGCCTCTTTTGCTGGATCTTCCTCCAGGGCTCACTTTCTAACCATGAGTGTCGCCCAGGGCTGTGTCCTGGACCCTCTTCTCCTCTCCCTCTATATTACTTCACTTGGGGATCTCATCAGCTCCCGTGGATTCAGTTATTATTTGGATGTAGGGAATTCTCACATCATTTATCCAATTCTAACCTCCCTCCTAATTTCCAGGTTCCCATTTCCAACTGCCTATTAGGTGTATTAAACTGTCTGTCAGGTAGATGTCTTAAACTCAGCAAGTTGAAAACTGAACTCAAAACTATTTAGTACTGGCTAAGAAATAGAAAGGTGGATCAGTGGAATAGAATAGACATAAAATACACAGCAATAAATGATTATGGTCATGTTGTGTTTGACAAATGTAAAGATTTAATCTTTTGGGATAAGAATTCACTATTTGGTTAAAAAAAATTGGGAAAACTGGAAAGCAAGCAGTCTGGTAGAAATTGAGTATAGACCAATATCTTACGCCATTTACCTAGATACGGTCAAAATGGATACATGACCAAGATATAAAAGGAGATAACATAAGAAAATTAGAAGGGCATGGAATTGTCAGACTTATGGGATAGGAAAAGAATTTATGAATAAACAAGAGACAGAATTGTGAGATGTAAAATAGATAATTTTGATTACACTAAATATAAAAGGTTTTGTACAAATAAAACCAATGTAGCCAAGATCAGAAGGAAAGAAGAAAATTGGGGGGAAATTTTTATAAACAGTTTCTTGGATAAAGATCTCATATCTCAAATATATAGAGAACTTTGTCAAATTTATAAGCGTATGAGTCACATCTAGTTATATGAAAATGTTCTAAATCATTCTTGATTAGAGAAATGCAAATTAGAACAACTTTGAGATATTTCATACATATTAGACTGACTAACATGATAGAAGAGAAAAATGACAAATGTTGGAGCAGATTTAGAAAAATTGAGACACTAATACACTGTTGGTAGAATTGTAAACTGATCCAACCATTTTGAGAGTAGTCTGGGATTACATCCAAAGAGTTGTAAAACAGTGTGTTCCCTTTGACCCAGCAATACCACTTTTAGGTCTGTCTCCCAAGGTGATCAGGGAAAAAAGAAAAAGACCTATATGTTCTAAAATATTGATAGCAGCTCTCTTTGTGGTGGCAAAGAACAAGAAACCAAGGGGATGCCCATCAATTGGGGAATGGCTAAGCAAGTTGTGGTATATGATTGTGATGGAATACTGCTGTACTGTAAGAAATGATGAGCAAGTAGATTTTAGAAAAACATGGAAAGACTTACATGAAATAATGAAAAGTGAAGTGAGCAGGAGCAAGAGAACATTGTATACAGTACGAGCAATATTGTTAGAAAAATAATTGTGAACAACCAAGTTATTCTGAATATATAAATACTCCAATCAACTACAAAGGACCCATGGAGTAACATGCCATCCACCTCCAGAGAAAGGACTGAGAAGTAGAAGTGTGCATAGTATGATTTTACATATGTACGTCCACAAATGCATACATGTGTATGCGTACATACATCTATCAAATGGTAGCTTTCTCTGGTGCGGGGTGGGAAAGAAGGGAGGGAGATAGGTTAGCATTTAAGTATATTATTCACAGGTCTGACCATGTCACCTCCCTGGCTCCCTCTCCCCTCCCTCCAGGATCAAATATAAAATTCTCTGTTGGGCTTTTAAAACCTTTCATAACTTAGCCCCTCCTTATGTTTCCAGTCTTCTTATGCCTTACTCCCCTACGAGCACTTTTCAATCCCGTGACGTCAGCCTCTGGGCTCTCCCTAGTACATGAGACTCCATGTCCCAACTCGGAGCATTTTCACTGGCCATTCCCTGTGCCCGGAGCTCTCTTCTTCCTCATGCCTATCCCTTGGCTTCCTCGGCATCCTTCAGGGCTCAGCTAAAATCCCACCTTTCCTGGTCCTTCTTAACGTTAGAGCCTTCTCGGTGAGATTATCTCCAATTCATTCTGCATAAGGTGACTTATTGGTACGTAACTGTTTGCATGTTGTCCCTGTCACTAGATTGTGATTTCTTCAAGGGCAGGGACTTTTTGTTTTTTGTTTTGTTTTTCTCTCCCGCCGTGGCCGACATTTAGCATAGTGCCTCACACACAGTAGGTGCTAAATAACTGCCTGTTGACTGACTGACTGACTAGGGAATGCGGAGGGCGGTAGTCAGAATGATTCAGGATTGAGGATTACGGGGACATGCACCATTGAAGAACTGGGGGCGGGTAATTCAAGCATAGAGGATAGCACTTTGCTGAATTGGGTACCTATGGGCTCAAGGCAATGAAGAGAGGGAAATGAGGCCGGAAGAGAGTGATGGTACTGAAATCACGTGGAAAGATGCAAGGGTCAGGAGATACAGTGGTTAGAAGGTGGGAAGGCTGGGAGAAGAGACACAGAAAGGTCCAAAGAACCTAGCTTGTTGTAGGACAGGGACATTTTAAGGATCGGGACCTTCAGATGAGGAGGCTAAGATCCAAGCTTTAGCCTCTCCTGTGGAGGTCAAGTGGAGATAGAAGTCTGGCAAGGTGGGGAGCGTGAGGCGCTGGGAGCCCGAGGTGTTTGAGGGGAAATGGCGCGGGGAGGGTAGTGAAATGGAAGTATGAAGGAAGACGTTGGTCAGAGAGCAGGCACTGCAGCTCCTTGAGAAAGTCTGGAATATGGGCGGGGGGGGGGCCCAAAATAGTGACGGTCAGGAGCTGCCTGATTCCTGAATGGTGGCCGTGAACTGAAAGGAAGCGCTGTTGCTAAGTGATGATGGCAGAAGGAGGCTTCCCAGCGGGGCTTTCTGCTAATCACCGAGACAGTCTTTCTGCTGTTTTCGGGGAATGGGTTTTGTGAGAGGGTTTGTTTGGGCATTTGTCAGGTAAGTCTGCTGTGTTGGAACAAACTGGGTCAATATAAACAAGAGAGCAATAGAATGGGGGGAGCAGAGTGGAAGGGGGGAAGAGGCTGAAGACTGGGGAGGATTAGGGCTAAACTGAGTTGGGATAAGAATTTAGGGGGAAGCTCTTGCTTAATCAGTGGGAGTTCTGAATCACAGGGATTAGAGAAACAGGAGGTAGGATTTTGCCAGCCAGGGGGCAGTGGGGTCATCTGGCAGAATAGCCTGTAGCCCTAATGGACAGATTTTAATAAAAATGTTCTTGTAAAGGAGACTTTGGTGATGGAGTTTTTCTCACCGCCTCATCTGGGTCCCTGACATGCTCTCCCTCCCCACCCTGTCCTCATCTTACTCTAATACCAAAGACCCTCCACCTGGGTGCCATCATGAAACACCTCTGGAGACCCCAACCCACTGCCCTGGCTCCTTGACCTCACTGCAGCTCACTGTTAGGAGCCCTGACTTCTTCCCTCTGGCCCCAGTCCATCCAGGACTTCTGCCTCCCCCTGATCCAGCTTGGTCAGGACTTCTCCCCCACCCCAACACTCATACAGAAAGCACACCTGGGCCTGGGGCCTTGGATTCTGCTCACCTCATGTGTTAGGATCCCTTAAACTCACCTTTCCCTGACCCCTGGTCTCACCCTGATCATTGCTAGCCTCAGTTCTTCCATCTGCACCTCAAATTCCACTTGACCCACTCATAAACCCCCCTGGCCCAGGAGCTCCAACTTCATTCTTCTTGGTTAGCGTAGGGCCCTGGGCCCCACCAGATGCTTCTCTCCTACCCTTCTCTGGAGTAGGTGAATTCCTACTCCGCTGCTTACTTGTTGTATGTCATCGGTTAAGTCACTTCCTTCCTGGCTGCAGTTCCATCATCTGTAAGATTTCCTGCTCCCGTGGCTTCTGGTGACCCTGCATTCTCTGAGGCTATGTTGGCTGAGCCTAGGCAGGTTCCTCCACACAGGAAAGGCTACCAACATGGTGCTGATGACAAAATCCATCTGTTTTCTTTGGTGGGGAGTAAATGGAATTTTTTTACTACTGTGAAAACAAAAATAAATTATAAGCACCCAATGAGTCTACTTTCTCAGAAGTGGATTCAGAAAGTAGAGAGACTGACCACTTGGTGAGGAATCTTTGGCCGTGGCATCCCATGAAGCCAAGGAAAATACGAAATGGCCCTTGGTCCTCTGCAACGATGTTGATAGTGTAGAAGAAAAGGGGGTTGGAATCATGCAGTTTTTAGACCTTCTAAAAAGTAACTTAGTATTTTAAATGTGAGATCCTTGTCCAGGTACTGAGTGAATCATATCAATATTGACATTCTCTACAAACAAAAGGAAAATAAAGGAAGTAGCAATTTAATGGCAGGCTGGCTCACTGTTTCTCCTTGGAAAGCCAATAGAGGATATGGCAGAACTGGCTTGATTGTGTGTTCAGCGATAACAAGAGATATCATTCCATGGGGCGCTTGGTCATCTCATGGTGCGGTGCTCATGATAAGAATTTGCAAAAAAACCCCAAACAAATAAAACCCCACCAGGAATACGCTTATAACTTAGGTATCGATATCTGTTGCTTAGGAGGAGGTGAAGAAATTGCACAAGGAACTTGCGAATAGCCTCCAGATTAAATCACCACATACGGTGATATTCAGTGACTTCAATGCAAAGGCAAGTGTATGTGAGGATGGCACAAATATATCAGAAAATATGGCTTAGGAGTAAGAAATGGAAAGAGAACAAGGATGTGGGGACCACACAAAAAGCGTCCCATTTATATACCATTAGTTCCCTGGAAAAGGGCATCAGAGGCACGGAACAGTGAGCACCAGTGACAGAGAGGAAAGCCCTGATTACTCACTATATCTGCCTTCCTCGTCACTCATGCAGAAGTGACCTAACCAGTGACATACAACGGTACGTGGCAGAGCAGGAATTTGTTGGCTCCAGAGCAGGGTATCACGGTGGGGCCCAGGGCCCTAAACTAGCCAAGAAGAATGAAGCTGGGCTCCTGGGCCCAGGGGGTTAGGAGCCAAGGTCAAGTATGAAGGGCAGATGGAAGAACTGAGGCTGACACGGCTGGGAGAGACCAGGGGTCAGGGAAGGGGAGTTTAAGGGATGCTAACAAAAGAGGTGAGAGGAGTCCAAGGGGTCAGACTTGTTAGAGCAAAGGGAGAAAATCAATATCAAATTAGAAGAGTTAACTCCTAACAACTAGTAAAATGAGCTATTGAAGTTGAAAAGAAGGAAATGACTAAAAAGACTTGCACCACTTCCCAAGGAAATTTGAACAGCGTAAATAGATTGCCTGGGCTGCTTGAAGGGAGGCACATTGAGGCCCTCTTAGGGGAACCACGAATTGGTCTAGCTCAGGGGTGGGGATCCTGTGGCCTTGAGGCCACACATGGCCCTCTAGGTCCTCAAGTGCAGCCCTTTGATTGAATCCAAACTTCACAGAATAAATTTGTTCTGTAAAACTTGGACTCAGTCAAAGGGCCACACTTGAGGACCTACCACATATGGCCTCCAGGCTGCAGGTTCCCCACCCCTGGCTCTATCTAGCTCTTCTGCAAAGCAATTTGAAACCATGCCAGAAAAGTTTCTCCACTGTGCCTACCTTTAGACCCAGTGATGCCACTACTAGGCCCATACCCTCAATGTGATCAAAGAAAGAGGATAAGGACCTGTGTGTACAAAAATATTTATAGCAGCACTAGACACCGAAGGGGTGCCCATCCACTGGGGAACGGCTGAACACATTGTAGTATGTGACTGTAATGGAATCCTATTGTGCCATAAGAAATGATTGAAAGGAACGGTTCCAGAGAAAGACTTGTATGAGCTGATGCAGGACCAGAATGGTGCATGTGATGACAAGATAATTGTAAAGACAAACACCTCTGACTAATGCTATGACGTACCACAGTGCCAGGGAACCTAAAGGGACGTGTGCTGTCCTTTCCTGAAAGAGAGGCAATGGATTCAAAATGGACATGCTCAGCTGCTTTTTGCTTGACTATGCCTGTTTGTTGCAAGGGTTTTGTTTTACTTTAATGGGAGGAAAGAAGGCATCTGGAGGAGAGAAAATGAATGCTTGTTCGTTGAAAAAATAAATAAATCAGATGCAAAAAGGAAGAGACCCCAAAAGACAGGAAAACACTCAGCCAGTAAAGGCTTGATCTCCTCGAGAAGCAAAGAGACTGAAGTCACTAACGGCAATACCAGTGCAGAATGTCGACTCATTTACAAACTCTTTGCGAAGAAGATGGTGGAAAATCCATGGCAAAGCTCACGGCGAGAGCTCACAGCCTGTCAGGCCCTAAGATCAGCCATGCAGACAATCATCATAGGGTCATGGGAGTCAGAGCTGGGAGGGCCCTTAGGATTCATGGAGTCCAGCCCTTTCTTTTACAGACAGATAAACTGAGGCCCAGAGAGAAGAAGCAGTTTTCCCAGAGTCACACAGTCACTGTCAGAGTCAGGATTCAGACACAAATCCTCAGAGTCCAAAGTTTTCTGCTCTTTTCGTTATACCAGTCACAATTCTGCCTGGTCTTATGATGGAAATCCGTTAAAAAGGTACAAAGCACCTTAGGGAATCAGTCCATCAACATTTATTAAGCACCTATTGTGTGCTAGGCACAGTACTAAGGACTAGGGTACTCAGAGAAGAGGAAGGCTTCTTTTTTTTTTTAAGTTTTCAACATTCACTTTAATAAGATTTTGAGTTTCAATTTTCCCCCTTTCCTCCCTTCTCCCCTCCCTAAGCAATCTGATAAAAGTTATACATGTATAGTCATATTAAACGTTTCCACATTAGTCATGTTGTGAAAGAAGAATCAGAACAAAGGGGGAAAACAATTAGAAAAAACAAATAAAAAAAGAGAAAATTATACACTTTGATTTGCATTCAGACTCCATAGTTCCTTCTAGGAATGTAGACAGCAAAGGAAGGCTTCTTGGAAGTCATGCTGTTTGAGGGGAGCCATGGAGAAAGATTTTCTAGCTGTCACCTTGAACCTGAGGGAATAGGGCTATTTTTATTTTATTAATTTGATTTGTCAGCAATCGCTTCCATGTGCTTTGGAGTTGAAAATTTTTCTCCCCCTTCCTCCCACCACCCTCCACAAGATGGCGCACAATCGGATATAGGCTCTACATTTACATTCCTATTAAACATATTTTCACATTAGTGATGTTGTAAGTAAAAATTAAAACCAATAGGAGGAACCACCAGAAAGAGGAAACAAAATTCAACAGAAGAGAAAAAAAAATAGCAATTCAACTTCCATAGTTCTTTCTTTGGATGTGGACAGCATTTTCCATCCCGAGGCCTCTGGAGATGTCTTAGATCCTTGTACTGCTGAGAAAGGTTCAGTTTAACAATCTTAGTCATTGCATAACGTGGCTGCTATTGTGTACAAAGTCCTCTTGGTTCTGCTCACTTCACTCAGCATCAGACCATACAAGTCTTTCCAGGTTTTTCTGAAGTCAGCCTGTTCATCATTTCTTATAGCACAATAGTATTCCATTACATTCATATACGACAACTTGCTCAGCTCAAAGAATTTCCAATTCTTTGCCACCACAAAAAGAGCTGCTATAAATATTTTTGTACATGTGGGTCCTTTTCGCTTTTGCATGATCTCTTTGGGATATAGCCCTATTGCTGGATCAAAGAGTACTCACATTTTTATAGCCCTTTGGGCATAGTTCCAAATTGTTCTCCAAAATGGTTGGATCATTTCACAACTCCACCAACAATGCATTAGTATTCCAAATTTCTCACATCTTCTCCAACATTCATCATTTTCCTGTTTTGTCATGTTGGCCAATCTGATAGCTGTGATGTGGTACCTCAGAGTTGTTTTGATTTGCATTTCTCTAATCAATAACGATTTAGAGTATTTTTCATGTGCCTATAGATAGCTTTAATTTCTTCATCTGAAAACTGTCTGTTCATATCCTTTGACCATTTATCGATTAGGGAATGGCTTGTATTCTTATAAATTTGACTTAATTCTATATATATTTTAGAAATGAGGCCCTTATCAGAGAGACTGGTTGTAAAAATTTGTTCCTAATTTTCTACCTTCCTTCTAATCTTAGTTGCATTGGCTTTGTTTGTGCAAAAACTTTTCAATTTAATGTAATCAAAATTATCCATTTTGCTTTTCTTCTTAATGTTCTCTATCTCCTGTTTGGTCATGAATTCTTCTGTTCTCCATAGATCTGATAGGTAAACTATTCCTTGTTCTCCCAGTTTACTTATGGTATCAGCCTTTATATCTAAGTCCTGAACCCATTTTGACTTTATTTTGGTATATGGTATGAGATTTTGGTCTACGCCTAGTTTCTGCCATACTTTTTTTCCAGTTTTCCCAGCAGTTTTTTTCAAAGAGTAGGTTCTAATGGGACATTTTTGATGGGCAGAGGAAGGATTCCCCCCTACTAAAGACCATTTCCAGTGCCTCATTAAGGTGGGGAACTGACCCTGTATTTTCCAATATGATGGCAGTGAAACCTGGGTTCTTACAGCTGTCAATCCAGTATGATTCCTTTTGAGTCAATCTAGCAAACATTTATTAAGCACCTGCTACATGTCAGGCATCATTCTGATGTGGATGGAATTCATGCTGGCCCTCCAAAATGAAAAAAAACATGTCTTTGGGACCTGGACCCCAAAGCCCCTGAACCCAGATCTCTGGCATTCAACTGAGGCACCTGGCCCATCCCAGTCAATAATCCTTTTAACTGCCCTTTCACAGTGGCCCTCATTATCTGCACCTGGCCCACCCCAGGCTACTTGCCATTCCTTAATCTCATCCAGATCTTCCCACAGTCTTTCCGTATAAAATATCAGTCTTGCCCCCATTAAATTGCTCAGATTCTTAAAATCTGGCCCACTTGCATTGGCATCACAAATAGCGCAGACTCACTGGGAATCTGGCCTGCTTCTATTGGCGTTACAATAAACTCGCTACTTGGACTGAGGGAAGGCTTGAGTGCTCCAATTCTTTTGAGGTAGACCCCTCTGTATTTTAGGGTTCCTAGCAACCCTAGACCTCAGTGGTTCCAGGCAGTGCTGGTGGGGGGAGAGACAAAAATGAAAACACTTTCTGCCCTTGAGGGTCTTTCATTCTATCGGGGAAGAGAGGGAAAAACATGAACACAGATAAATTTTTAAAAAATATTAAATA
Source organism: Phascolarctos cinereus (assembly GCF_003287225.1). Lineage (NCBI taxonomy): Eukaryota > Metazoa > Chordata > Mammalia > Diprotodontia > Phascolarctidae > Phascolarctos > Phascolarctos cinereus. The sequence continues at coordinate 257,829,369 of NW_027556402.1, read as the reverse complement.
CAGAGTAAACATGAAGTAACTTTAGAAGGATGAAATAGCCTCTGGAAGGAATCAGGGAGGGTCTCTTGACAGAGGTGCCTTTTGAGCTAAGCCTTGAACAGAGCTATCGATTCCAGACTGCAAACATGAGAAGAGGCACCACGCAAGGGACACTGTGCAAGGTGGGAGGTGCAATGTGGGGGATGGGAAAAATAGGCCGCTTGGACTGGAAAGAAGAGTGTGTGAAGGGGAATAATGTGAAAGACCCCTGGAAAGATATGTTGCAGCCCAATGTCAAACAAAGAAGCTCATTTTTTTCTCCCAGAGGTTGTAGGGGCCCCCTGAAGCTTCTTGACTCAGAGAACTCCGTGGTCAGATCTGTGCTTTAGAAATATCAACATGGCGGTTGCAAGCAGAATGGGCTAGAGAAGGGAGAAATGAGTCAGGGAGACAAATTAAGAGGCTGTTGCTGTGGTTTAGGTAAGAGGCAGTGAGGGCCTGAACTAGGATAGTGTCTGTGTGAGTGGGGAGAAGGGATAGACGAAGGATGTCAAAGTAGAATCAATAAGACTGCTGGACAGCTCCTGAGATCTGGGGGTTGGGAGGGAAGAGTCACGTAGGACTCCTAGGTTGCACATCTGGGTAATTGGAAGGAAACAGCCAGGTTAGGAAGAAGGGTGGGATTTGGGGGAAGATAATGAGTTTTATTTTGAGATGTCTTTGAGACATCCGGATAATAACAATACAAAAATCTGTGATCTTGTCAATCTGGGATTTCCCTCCAGTTGTGCAGATCGCAGCCAGTCCACATGTGGCTCTCACCCCTGACCTACCATAGGGGTCCACTCTGCATGCTGGAGACCGGCCTCTGTTTCTCCCAAAATCTTGAGAGAATGAGTGGAGAACTCCGGAAGGCCTGTGCTCCCTCCTCTGCTCAGGAGGCCAGCCTGTCCTCTAGTCCTTCGATGAACTTTTACTCCTATTCCTCAGTGTGTCCATCAGCAGCTCTGTGTTCTAGCCCACTTCCATCCCCCCATGCCCCTTTCCATTGCCCTCTATTGGCCTCACATCTTTGATTTTTCATAGACTATGGGGTCCTATGTCACATCGCCATACAGTAACCCCAGTAAAATACCAACAACACACATTACACAGTGCTCAAAGGCTTGCAGATACAGTATAAACTATCTCATTTGATCTACACAGTAATCTGGTGAGGTGATACTGTTATACCCATTTTACAGATGAGGCAAGTGAGGTACAGAGTGGTTAAGTGACTTGCTTGGGGTCAGAGAGATAGTATCTGCTAAGTCCCCATGTCCAGGAGGCAGTTTGTGATGTGTTAGCTCAGTTCCCCCAAGCTTTGGTCCTACTAAGTTCATGTCAAGGCTCATCCTGACTTCTAGGTGAGTCCTTCTTCTTCTGGGTGGGTTCCTCTTTCTTGGATGTCTTCAAGCAGAGGCTCGATAATCACTTGGGGAGCCCATTAAAGTGGTGATTTCTTTACAGGGAGGGGTGGGATTGGACGGTCCTGAGACCCCTTCCAGCTCTCAGGCCATAGGATTCCATGATGCCTTGGGGGAGCTAAAGCAATTTTGTATTTAAAGTTTTCAGTGAATTAGTCTTTCTTCTGTTTTTCTTGGAGTCAAGACAGCTCATTTAAAACAAGTCGCACAATAAATATTAGGTACAATGGTTGTATTTTTCTTTTTTTAATGGGAAGGAGGAGGCAAGAAGGAAAGAAAATAGATTTTTGTTTTTTGAAAAAATTAATTTAAAAAAACAGCCTAGCAATTCAACCCCTCTACCTTTTGAAATATCTCTGCACATGCAGAATGACCAAGGGCATCTGCTAATGAGGCCAAATTCAGGACTGAGTCCTTGGGCAGGGTGGCAATGGACTGGGAGCAACTCTCTCCAAGGGGCATCCCAGGGGACCCTGGATCAGAAGCCCATACAGGAGCAGGCTTCAGGCACTGAGTTAGAAAATTAATTAATTATATTCAGCTTCCGTTATATTTACTCATCCATCCAGGCCAGCTGACTAACATGGTGCCTGGGGTCGTCAGCAAGACAGCGGTGGGGGTGGCCACATGGCTGGGCCTTCCTGGGCCAAGTGGGTGATGTTCACTGACTAAATGGAGAAATTAGATATATACTTTCAGGTCCATGAGACAAATGTTGGATAGGGATGGGGATCGGCCCTGTGATTTCCTTGGTATGGGGAGCTCCCAAGGGAGCAAACTCCCTCTACCAATGCAGGCATGGAACTTGTCTCCATCTCATAGTCAGAGAGTTGTTAAGGGATTTACTCAGACCACACAGTAATGTGTGTGTGTGGGGGGGGACTGACTCGGTATGTATCTTGCACATACCTAGATATTTACATGTTGTCTCTTTCCCATTAGAATGTAAGCTTTTTGAGGGTAGGAAAAGGTTTTGCCTTTCTTTGTATCCCCAGCCTTTAGCACAGTTCAATCCAATGCAATCCAGTAAACATTTATGTTTTTTCTTTATTATTTATGGTTAACATTCTTTTTTTTTTTAATTTTGCATTCCAGATTCTCTCCCACCCTCCCACCACTCCCCTAACCCTTGAGAAGGCAAACAATGTGATATCAGTTATACACGTGAAATCATGCAAAACATACTTCCATATTAGCCACATTGCAAGATAAGGCAAAAAAAATAAAGTGAGAAAATAATACTTTAATTTGCACTCAGGGTTCATCAGTTCAATTTTTTTCTCTGGAGGAGGACAGACAGCATTTTTCCCTCACGAGTCCTTTAGAATTGTCATGGATCATTGCATTGATTAGAGTTGCCAAAAGCCTTTCATAGTTGATCACCATTACAACATTGCTGTTGCTGCGCACAGTGATCTCCTGGGTCTTCTCACTTCACTTTGCATCAGTTCATACAAGTCTTTCCAGGTTTTTCTGGAGTCTGCCTGCTCATCACTTCTTATAGCGTAATAGTATTCTATCATAAGCATAAACCACAAATTGTCCAGTCATTCCCCAATCGATGAACATCTCTTCAATGTCCAGTTCTTTGGCAACACAAAAGAGCTGCTATGAATATTTTTATTCATGTCGGTCCATTTACTTTTTATTTGATCTCTTTGACCTAGTAGTGGCATTGCTGGGTCAAAAGGTATGCACAGTTTCATAGCCCTTTGGGCATAGTTCCAAACTGCTCTCCAGAATGGTTGAATCAGTTTGCAACTCCAGCAACAGTTCATTAGTGTGTCTATTTTTCCCTCATGCCCTCCAACATTTGTCATTTCTGAGGTGGTACCTCAGAGTTGTTTTAATTTGCCTGGGGCAGGTAAGTGGCCCTGTGGATATAAGGCTGGGCCTGGAGTCAGAAAGACAGATGAATTCAAGTCCAGCCTAGACACTTATTAGCTGTGTGACCCTGGGCAAGTCACTTCACCCTCAGTTTCCTCATCTGTCTCAGTTGCCTCAGTTTCCTCATCTGTCAAATGAGCTGGAGAAGGAAACAGCAAACCATTCTAGTAATCTTTGCCAAGAAAACCTCAAACAGGGTCACGAAGAATTGTATACAACTAAAACCAGTGAACAATAATAACAAAAATCAGTAGTGATTTAGAGCATTTTTTTTTCCATATAACTATAGATAGCTTTGATTTCTTCTCTGGAAACTGCCCGTTCATACCCTTTGTCTATTTATCAGTAGGGGAATAGCTCTTATTTTTATAAATTTGACTCAGTTCTCTATATATTTGAGAAATTACACTTTATCAGAGAAATTAGCAGTAAAATTTTAAAATATTATTTCATTGTCTATGATGCCTTTTAACAAAATAGAGTTTCTCTGAGTACCTTTTTCATTTAGGTCTAGTTTTGCTTTTGCTTTGTCTGAGGTCATGATTGCCACCCCTACCCTCTTCACTTCAGCCGAAACGTAATGGACTCTGCTCCTGCCCTTCATTTCAACTCTGTGCTTCTCTTTCTGTCCCAAGGATGTCACTTGTAAACAACATATTGTTAGATTCTGGTTTTCCATCTATTCTGCTCTCTATTTCTGTTCTTTGGGTAAGCTTACCTCGCTCACATTCATAGTTATGATCACTAAGTGTGCACTTCCCTCTATCCCATTTTTCTCTATCCTCTCTTTCTCTTTTTATCCTGTCCCTCCTCAAAAGTCTGTCTTGCTTTCCCCAATTTGCCTTCTCCTCTATTATCCCCTTCTTCTATCACCCTATTGGCTAAGATAGATTTCTATACCCAACTGAGTGTGTGTATGTATTCATTCTTTCCTCTTTGAACCAATTCTGATGAGAGTGAGGTTCAAGCATTGCCTGCCACTCCCGCCCCCATTTTCCCCTTCACTAGGGGAAAGCCTCATTTATGTGAGAATATTTGCCCCATTCTACCTCTCCCTCCCTCAATCTTCCAGCACATTCCCCTTTCTCACCCCTTCATTTTTTGGGGGAGATCATTCCAACACAATTGATTCACACCTATGCCCTCTGTCTATGCAGGCTCCTTCTAACTGCCCTAATAACGATGAAGTTGTTAGGAGTTATTTGTATCATTTTCCCGTACGGGAATATAAACAGTGTAAATTTACTCTCTCATGTTTACTTTTATGCTTCTCTTGAATCTTGTATTTGAATGTCAAATTTTCTATTCAGCTCTGGTCTTTTCAGCAGGAATGCTTGAAATCCTTCATTTCATTAAATATTCATTTTTTTCTCCTGAAGGATTATACTCAGTTTTGGTGGGTAGATTATACTTGGTTGTAATCCTGGCTCCTTTGCCCTCCAGAATATCATATTCCAACCCCTCCACTCCTTTAATGTAAAAGCTGCTAAATCTTTTGTGGCTCCATATTTCAATATTGTTTTTCTGGCTGCTTTCAGTATTTTCTCTTTGACTTGGGAGCTCTAGAATTTGCCTAGAATATTCTTGGGGGTTTTCATTTGGGGATCTCTTTCAGCAGGTGATTGATGGATTCTTTCAATTTCCATTTTACCCTGTAGATCAAAGATATCAGGGCACTTTTCCCTTATTATTTCTTGAAAGATGATGTCTAGGCTCTAACTTTCAGGTAGTAATACATTTAAAATGATCTCTCCTTGATCTTTTTTCCAGGTGAGTTGTTTTTCCAATGAGATATTTCACATTTTCTTCTATTTTTTTTTCATTTTTTGACTTTGTTCTATTATTTCTTGAAGTCTCATGGAGTCTTTAGCTTCTCCTTGCCCAATTCTAATTTTTGAAGAATCATTTTCTTTAGTGGGCTTTTGTACCTCCTTTTCCATTTGGTCTTTTCTATTTTTAGAGGTGTTCTCTTCTCGAGTGAACTTTTGTGCTTATTTTGCCATTAGGCCAATTCTGTTTTTAAGGTCAATATTTTCTTTGCTATTTTTGTGCCTCTTTTAACCAAGCTTTTAGTTCTTTTTCATAATTTTCTTGCATCACTCTAATTTTCCCTCCAATTTTTCCTCTAACACACTTCTCTCTTGCTTTAACTCTTCTAGGAATTCTTGTTGGTCTTGAGTCCAATTAGCATTTTTCTTTGAGCTTTGCTTGTAGCTATTTTCACATTGTTGTCTTCTAAGTTAGTGTCTTGGTCTTCTCTGCCACTTTTTATGATCAAATTCTTTTTCTCTTTGGTTGTTGATGTTTGCTCACTTTCCTAACCTACATCTTCACTTTGGACTCTGTGTTAAGTTTGGGCTTGATTACTTGAGGGTGGGGAGGCGCTGTGCCAAACACTGGGTTTTTTCATGTTGCTATTCTCAGAGCTAGTTCTGGAGATCTGCAAGTTTTTGGTGCTTTCAAGGTGGTGTTATCCTGGGAGAGGTGTGGTCGATGCTGGTATGTGCTCTGGTCTTTACCCAGAAAAGGCCCCCGTTTCCTTCCAGCCACAAGTACCATTGCTCCTCTTGATCCTGGAACTGTCAAGGCTCAAGTTAGCAGCAGTTCCTGCAGGAGTGTGAGAAGTGATTCGTTAGGACCCCTATTCTATTCCAATCAATATTAACCAGTTTGATATTTTACATGAATTATGTAGGGATAATTAGATAAGATAGGTTCTTATAATCTTTATAATGGGCCTCAAACTTTAATGTAACATTCCATTCACGACTTCTTTACCGGTTACGAAGCTCACTTGTACAACCACAAGAATGCTGACTAAGGTATCTCCATCCTGTTTTACTCAAACGCCATGTCCAAACCCCAGCAAAGGAGGGATGCTTTGATTCTTTGAGAAATCCCCTAACTTATTTTTGTACCTCTGTACCATTCCCTCTTGTCCAACATGAGCAGGTGACCATCTTGTGACCCTCCCCTCTCCCCCTCCCCAGCTGATATGTCATTTTTAGCAACGAATGAGATTTTGTATTTTATTTATTTATTTTTGTTTTTCATTTGGCTAGGCAATGGGGTTAAGAGAGATTTTGCATTTTACCATGCCTCTTTTGCATATTTGGGTATCAAACCCTATAAAAACAAGATTCTAGAAGAAGGGGGCATCTCAGACCATGAGGAAGGTGTGGAACCTTATTATTAGGGGGAACCATGGATCCTTTAACAAGGTACCATTGGTTCAGAGCTCTGCTTCAGTGGTTTCTCTTGCAGACTGGGCAATTTTAATCTCCACTGGAACATAGTTGGCACTTAATCAATTCTTGTTGATCCATCCCCCCTCCAAATCCTACCCCCTTAACATGACAGCAGCAGCAGCAGCAACAGTGTGACTTCCAGCCCAAGGAACAGCATAAAGGAAAGACGCACAGGTGGGGGAAAAGGGAGCCTTATCTGGGAGAAACACAGACCAGTTTGATTGGAGTGCAGAGTGTGTGAAGGGGCTGATGCAGATAAGACTGGAAAGGAGGTGGGGGCATGTTCTGAAGGGCCTTGAATGTCAGGTAAAGCAGGTTAAACTGCTCAGGAGAGAGAGGAGAGCCGCAGAGGAGTGACAGGGTTGAATGATAGGACTCCAGGGGTGATGGTTTCTTGGCAGGCACATGGGCAGGAGAGGATACCCTGAGGACTTTCTTGATCCAAACCTATGTCTCCAAGAAAACTGCCCACTCAGTCCCCCAAGGCACTTGGAGTTGGCCAAGGGAGCTGATGGGGCCTCAGACAAAGCAGCCTCCAAAGGCAAGTTTGGCTCCTGGGAGCAGCAGAGGGACACTGCTTCCAGAGAAAGAAAATCGTCAGGTGCAGAGCCAGGTAGACCTCTAGGAGAGGATCCAGAGCAGACCCACCAGCCTGAGGGCTTTGCCTCCCCGATGCTTCCTCACACAGACACTAACACTGTTGGATGTCCAGGAGGCCAAGCTAGAGAAGGCTCAGGTACCACCTCCTTGAGGGTGCCTGCCCTGGTCTCCCCATTGGTCTGTGCTTTCTCCAACCCTGAAATTACTTTGCACGGACGCTGTATAATTTATCTGTGCACTGTTGGTTTTGTTTTCCTCACCTGGCACCTGGCACACAGTAGGCGCTCTATAAATGCTTGTTGGATTTAACTTAATTGAAGGTCTCCTGACCTGTCCTTTACAGGCAGGTGTAATCCCTCTCTCGGTTTATGTCACCCCCTGGTGGTACCTGGAGAGGAGGGTGCTTTCCCTCGTCCTAGGTGGTCCTTGGAAGTGAAGGATCAGCAAGGGCTGGAGGACATAGGAATAATAGGGTTTCCCTTTAGGAATGGGAGAATCTCTCTAAACTGGAAATATGGAGGAGGACATAGACCTTACTGGAAGTCAAGGCTCAAGTCTAGGTGGCTTTGAGAAAGTTCCTTCCTCTCTCTGAGTCTATAAAAAAAAGATAACTCCATGAATTGGGGGCTGAGAAGAGAATTGGGGTGGGGGGGTAGAAGGAGCCATTGAGGTGCAACAGAAGGATTAGCATCATAGGAAAGGAGCCATGACATGGAGAAGCAATCTAGGCTTGTGCTCTTGGTGGGACTGTGAGTCGCGTGGACTATGGAGGTTCTGAGCAAAGCCATGGTCAGCCAGCGGGGAAGATTTCTGTGTTTTCCAACAACTCCACATACTCTCACCTGGTGGGTAGCACCAAACATCCGGAAGACTGTATAGCTCAGAGGTGGGCTGTGCTAGGATGTCCAGCCCAGCCCAAGCTTTCTGCAAAGCCCCTGGCTATCAGAGACCAGCTCTGAGGGTCTCTGGGCAGGTTCAGTGCCACACTCTCTGTCTGCATTTCCCAAGCATTTCCTGATGCTGGTGGTGGGAATCCAGCAAGGGAGCAGCCGCTGAGCTCAGCAGCAAGAGGGAACCCCCAGGCAGAGCCCAGGATCAGAGCAGCCTTAGAAACCCTCGAAGGAGGAGCCTGGTCTGGGTCACTCTGCTCAGGACCAGTCAGAACTTGCTCACACTGGTCAGTTTCAGAGTTTGACTCCACACCAGGGAGAAGGGGAAAGAAACCAGCATTCATTAAGCACCTACTATGTGCCGGGAACTGTACTAAGCACTTCACAAACATTATCTCATTTGTCCACACCACAAACTTGAGAGGCGGGTGGTATTATTATCCCTGCTTTAGACTTGTTGTGCTATCATGTCTGACTCTCTGTGACCCCATCTGGGGTTTTCTTGGCAAAGATACTGGAGCGGTTTGCCAGTTCCTTCTCCGGCTCACTTGACAGATGAGAAAACTGAGGCAAGCAGGGGGAAGTGACTTGCCCAGGGTCACGCAGCTAGTGAGTGTCTGAGGCCAAATTTGAGCTGAGGTCTTCCTGACTTCAGACCTAGTTCTTTCTCTACTGCACCACCTAGCTGCAGGCCCAACAATCTCTATGTTGGGATGGATGAAATGAGGAAACCAAGGAAAATCCCAACAATCACAAGGAAATACTTGTTTTGGGAGATGCCCAGCAGTTGGACTGTAAGGGAGACTAGCAAATCCAAGTAAAGCCTCCAAGCAAAAAACATCGCGGCCACAGGGACTGACTGCAGCCGTGTCTGGAAGAAACTACATGAGATAAGGAACGTCGGAGGGGAAACCCTTGCCTGAGAACTGGCTGCCCTGAAAATTAGAACGGCTAAGACAGAAAACACGACCACCAGAAAGATTAAAAGCAAACAAAAAGACTATAAAAAACAGAGGATAATCTATGAATATAAGATCAAAAGCGACTGAGCTAGAAATCAGGTCCAAAAGAGATGATTTAAGAATCATCAGGTTATCTAAAAAAAAAAAACCCCACAATCAGAACAAAAAAGTCTGGGTACTATATTTCAACAAAATGTACATGAAAATTGCCTGAATTCTAAGAACCAGAGGACAAAGTAAAAATAGAATCAGGAGGTGGAGCCAAAATGTCAGAGTAGCAGAAAGACACACAGCTGAGCTCTCACCCACACCTCCTCTACATGGATCTAGAAAACACCTCGGACCAAGTCCTGATCAGGAAATCCAATGAAAATTCACAGTGAGTCAGTTTTCCTAGCCTAACTTGGGAGACAGACAGAGAGGTCTTTTGGCACTGAGGGTGGGGCCTACCTGGGAACTTGGAGCATTCCGGTGGAGGGACTGAAAGATCATGCCCCAGGACAAGGAGAGGTTTAGTGCAGAGGGGTCTGACCTCGTGAAGGGTGAAGGAGCAGGGACCAGTGGTGGCTCTACTGTGAGCCAACCAGTTCTGAGTCACAGATCCAGGGTGGACTGAAGAGGGGACCTGAGCATTGGAGCAGGAATCCAGGGTGAGGGGTGGGTGTAAGCTTTCTACTGTGTATTGAGTGAGGAGTCAGTTCAGAAGCCAGCACTAGCTGTATAGCTTTGACCCAAAGAGAAAGGCAGGCTCTCACTTCCACCCTCTAGACCAGTCTGAAGCCTGCATTGGAATGCCCAGGGCAGGAACCCCAGACCACAGTTCAGTCACTCTGAGTCAGAAGAGATTTCCAGCTGGTTGATAGTGGCTGTGTTAAAAAGCAATCTATTGGAACTGTAACTGGGGCAAGCCCATAAGCATGTTGCTCAGATACAAACCCAAGTCAGGAACTTACAGAACTTAGACAGGAGGGCAGTGAGCAGACTTTGCCCCGAAGGAGACCACAATGGAAGCGCTGACAGCTTTCAAGTCCTCCACCTGAGGTATAACTGAGATTCTGAAATAAGACAATACTCCCAAGAAAGCAGGAGCAAGACCGAAGAGGACACACGTTCAGCCCAGGCATTTCCTCCAGAAGAGTGAAGAGTCCAGCCCTAGCATAAAGTCTGAAGTCAAGAAGAATGAGCAAACAAAAAAAGAATCCTACCATAAAAAGCTATTATGGTTAATGGAACATTCAAACTGCAAACTCAGGGGGAAAAAATGACTCCAAAACCATCTGCCAAAAAAAGCCCCAAAGAAAACTACAATTTGGGTACAAGTTCAACTAGAAGTTCTGGAAGAGAAGAAACAAGAAATAAAAAGAGTTCAGATTTTTTTTTTAAATAAATAAAATGAGGGGGAAGCTAGGTGGCATAGTGGATAGAGCACCAGCCTTGAAGTCAGGAGGACCTGAGTTTAAATCCAGCCTCAGATACTATTGGCTGCATGACCCTGGGCAAGTCACTTAACTCCAATTGCCTAAAAAAAAAAAATTTAATTAAATAAATGAAATGAGAATGAGGAAACAATTGGAAAAAGAATGAGAACTATGGGAGAAAGAATTAGAAAGGAAATTAATAGCTTGATGTAAGGGGTACTAAGCCTTACTCAAGCAGCCAACTTCCTGAAAATTAGAATGGACCAAATAGAAGATAATGGCTGCATAAGAGAACAAGAAATATTAAAACAAAGTAAAGAGAAAATAGAAGATAATGTAAAGTGTCTCATTGCAAAAACAACTAACCTGGCAAACAGATTAGGGAGAGAGAATTTAAGAATCATTGGACTATCTGAAAGCCATGACCAAAAAAAAAAAAAAGAGCCTAGACATCATATTTCAAGAAATCTTAAAAGAAAACTTCCCAGATAACTTAGAACCAGAGGGCAAATTAGAAATTTAAAAAAATCACTAGTTACCTCCTGAAAAAAAAAAAGAAACAGACGCACACAAAAACAGAAAATGAAAACTCCCAGGAGCAACACGATCAAAATCCAGGGTTTCCAGAGCAAAGAAAGAATAGGGCAAACATTTAGAAGGAATGAATTCAAGTAAACAAGTTGCCACAGTAGGGCTCATACAAGATTTACCAGACAACACTGTAAAGAAGAGGAGAGTTTGGAACAGGATATTCTAGAAGGCAAAAGATCTAGCTTGCAGCCAAGAGAAATTGACCCAGCAAAGCTGAATCAACTCCTTTAGGGGAATAAAGGACCTTTAATGAAATAGAAGATTTCCAAGTACTACTGATGAAAATACTAGGTCTTCATAGAAACTTTGAAGTGTAAATACAAGAGTCAAGAGAAACATAAAAAGGTTAACATGAACAAGCAGTCATAAGGGACTAAATAAAGAAAAGCTATTTATATTCTGATATGGGAAAGATAATACATGTGTCCTCCCTGAACCGTATCCAGGATCACAGAGAAAGTGTAATTAGACAGAAGGTCTGGGAGTGATTCTTTTGTTTTAATTGTCTTAAAAGAAGAATGTAAAGAGAGGGAAGATGAATAAGAGGGGGAAAGGGAGAGGAGGGATGGGGGAAATATCTTGTATAAGTAGTGCAAGTAGAGGTCTATACAACTAAGGGGGAAAGGGTAGGGGAGAGTAGGAGACACTTAAACCTCACTCTCATCAGGCCTGGTCAAAGGAGGGAATGATAAACACACATAGAGTTGAGTATAGAAATATATTTCCCTCAACAGAAAAATATGGAAAGGAGAGAAGGGAAGGAGGAATAAGAATCAAAGGATAGATTTAAGAGAGGGATCAGTCCTAAGCAAAAGAAACTTTAACCAAGGAAGGTGGATTTTGAAAAGAGATTTAAAAGAAAAGGAAGAAAGAATAAGAACCCGAGATTGGGCTCTGGGTAAGAGAAAGACAAGAGGGCCAGGGAAGCTGAACATTTCTGATCAAGGCAATGGAGCAACCATGATTCCAGAAGATCATGATGAAGCTCGCTACTTATCTCCTGGTAAAAAGGTGAGGGACTCATAGTACAAATTGACACACTTTTTTTTCCCTTGGATATGGTCAATGGGGGAATTTATTTTTCTTGACTATACACGTTTGCGTAGTAGGAGTTTGGCACATGCCCAGACCACTTAAAATGGAGACAGTCATGTGGGAAATGGAATTGCTTCTGTAAGACAGGAAACCTGGTGCATGGGTAGATATTCTGAGCTGGATTACCACTTGGTTGGGAGCAGCCTCCTTCCATTGGCTGCATAGCCAGAACTGTCTGTGTCTTTAAAGGCCAAGAATCTTTCTTTCCTGTAATATCCAGGGGAAGGACTCACAGCAGGAGAACTTCAGTAAGCTGGGTGAATGAAAGGCTCAAGGGCCACCTTCCCCTACCCTTATGTCCTGTGGCCCTGAGACATGGGTTGTTTTGTTTGTCCTTTTCAGTTCTGGGACCCTAAGCCATGAGAACCTTGGACCCTAGGATTCCAACCCAGATGTTGCTACCAGCCTAGCCAGTAAGCCCCAGAGGAATAAGTGAATTTTTCCTGAATATAGTAAATAATATTTATTAAAATCCAAGAGCAAACATTTTTTATAATGGAGAAAACTTAGAGGCCTTTATGATAAGATCGAGGGTAAAGTAAGGATGACAGTTAAAAGAAATGAGGGAATAAGCATAGGCGAGGAGGACACAAGTATTTCTTTTTGTAAATTATGTGATGGGGTACTTGAAGAATTGTAAAGGGTTAACTAAAAATTACTTAAAATAATATAACCAACAAAGCCCAGCAGAAAGAGCTAGAAAGAGAAATCCCATTCAAAATAACTGCAGAAGTTATGAAGTATTTGAGCATTTATCTACCAAGCTTTACCCAAGGACTATAATAAGTCCAACTATAAAGCCCTTGCAGAAATAAAGACAGTCCAAATAATTGGAGAAACATTCCTGGGCAGTTTGAATCAATATAATTAAAATGACAATACTAACTATATTGCTTTAGTTATCAATACTACGGTCTCTGCAGCCTTCGATACAGTTGATCACTCTCCCCTCCTTAACATTCCCTTCTTTCTAGATTCTTGGGATACTGTCCTCTCTTTTCTCCTCTCTGTCTGACTACTCTGAGTCTCCTTTGCTGGATTCTTATCCAAATCGAACCCTCTAAACCTAGGTGTCCCACAGGGCTTTATCCTGGGTCCTCTTCTCCTTTCCCTCTACGCTGTTTCTCTTGGTGAGCTCATCAGCTTCCATGGATTTAATTACCATCTTTATGCTGATGATTTTCAAATCTACCTGTCCTGCCCTAACCCTCCCTGTGTTATAATAACCTCCAGTCTTGCGTCTCCTCGCATGCCTTTCAGACATCTCAAACTGGATGTCCAGTAGACATCTTAAGCCCATCACGTCCAAAACAGAGCTTACTGTCTCTCCCCCCCAAACCCTCCCTCACTACTACCTTTCCTGTTACTGTAGCACCGTCCTCGAAGTTCCTTAGGCTCCGGATCATCCTGCATTCCTATCTCTCAGGCCCCCACCCCGCTCCCATATCCAAGTAGTTGCCAAAGTCTATGGATTTTACCTTTGCAACATCTCCCAAGCACACACCCTTCTCTCCTCAGACATTTCCACCCCCTGGTGCATCAGACGCTCATCCCCTTACTTCTGGACTATTGCAATAGCTGCTGGGGGGTCTGCCTGCCTCAAGGCTCTCCCCACTCCAGTCCATTTTCCATTCAGCCCCAAAGTGATTTTCCTAAAGCCCGGGTCTGACTATTTCACTCTGCCCATACCCAATAAACTCCAATGAGGCTATCTCCTCGAAGATCAAATACAAAATCCTCTGTTGGACATTCAAAGTCCTTCATAACCCCAGCCCCCTCCTGTCTTTCTCGTGTTCTTTCACCTCACTGCCCCAAACGTCCTCTTCCATCCAGTGACACCGGCCTCCTCTTTTCCACAAACAAGCCCTTCCATCTCTCAGCTCTGTGCATTTCCCCCACACTTGGAATACTCTCTTTCCTTATCTCCACTTATTGACCTCCCTGGCTTCCTTTAAGTCCCAACTAAAAGGTCATGTTCTACAGGAGGCCTTCTGCAACTCCTCTTAATTCTAGTGCCTTCATTCTGTTAATTATTTCCTATTTATCTTGAATAGAGCTTTTTTTTTGGTAGGTATTTGTTTTCTTGTTGTTTTCCTCATTAGATTGTGAGTTCCTTGAGGGCAGGAACTTTGCTTCGCCTCTTTTTGTATCCCCAGTGCTTAGCACAATGCCTGGCACATAGTAGGTGCTTAACAAGAGTATATTGACTGAGAGAAGAACCTCTCTTCCCACTTTCCTACCCATAGGGAACAGAGATCCCAGTTCTTCCTCTTCCCTCTATGTCCTGGCCTGGCTTCTGTATCCCCATCTGCCCCCTCCCTTGTTCCCAACCCCATCAATCCAACCCCTCCCCACCCTTACTTTCAGTGTCACACTCTAAAGCTGGCCACCCTTTCTGCTGTGCTCTCTAGAACACATGGTAACAAACTTGCTTTCACCTTAAATCTTTGCCTTCCTCACTCCTTCATCTTCTGGCTCTCCCTGAGACTCAGCTCCCTCTTGATGAATGACCCACCTCCTTGGCCTCCCTTGCCAGCACAAGCCGTATTTCCATTCTGCCCCCACTCGCTGGTTGGGAAGGGGAGCTGTCATCCCATTGCTCGCCATTGCCACTTCCAGGGTCTCCCCCCACTTCCATCCTGCGGTAACTTCTCCCCCTTTGAGGTCCACGCACATCACATCTACCCCCCCCAAAAATCCTCCTGGCTGTTGTCTGCCACCCTCCAGAACGTGCCCCTTCATCTTTGAGGAGTTTAGTGCCTGGGTCACAGTCTTTCTCTCTTCCTCAATCCTGCCCTCATACTTCAGCGAACAGTGAAACTCACTCAAGCACTTCTTTATTTGACTGTATCCTCTCGGTTCCTGAACGTGCTCGTTTCCCACGACCTTCTCCTGTACTCAGACTTGTGCTCTCACCATCGCTCACGAGTGTTCCTAAATTTAGAAATGCCCTTATCTGGTCACAATCGGTTGTCATTCTGCCTTGCAAACTCTTGTTCTTCCTTCTCACCGCGGCCTCCAACCCCTGGACTCCTCAGCGCCTTCCTAGCTCGCGACCCCAGCACCGGCTAAACTCTCCTTCTTTCCCAAGGTTGACCTCTCGGTGAGCCAGTTCAGCCTCTGCTGTCCTCTTCTTTGGAGTGCCTTGTCCTTTATGCCATTTCCGGTGTTGCCCCGCCAAGCCCCTGCCTTGGATTGCTCCCCCCCATCTGCTGCCTTTGCTCATATACATGGTAGCAAGCTATACCAGCTGCCTTCTTCAGTAAGCCTGCTGAAAGACGGGATGTCACTTTTTTCATTAACCAGCAAAAGAGCACAATCGATACCTTGTCCACAAGATGCCACCATCCTCTCGCCAAGAATCTGGTGGTCTCCCCTAGGTCTCTCTGGAGCGCGTGCAGGAGATCCATCGGAAGGCATGAGCAAGCTTCCTAGTGTGACCAGCCAAGCTGTGGTGTGATATGAAACACTGCTCAAAAACATAGTTAGAGAAATCTCTGAGACTCAACCTGTATCTGGGAAATGCTTCCAGCTCAGTCTCAACTAGCCAAGTTCAAATGATGCAAGCAGCCAATGTTCTCTAGCCGTGTTGTGTATTTAATGTAGAGAAGTTGGAAACTAAATCAAGCACCTCTACAAAGCCTCTGCCAGACCCTTCCGCCATGCTTGCGGCTCACAGAAAGTGGATGGGGGATTGGTACGGGTCTGACTTTAGAACCGAGACCAGAACAGCAAAAGCAAGAGAGAAACTGGGAGTCGTTCTGGGATCTGGATCAGCTGCTGAGGGGTTTTGGAAACCGCCTTTCTTGAGTCTTCTTCCGGTTTTGCACCCCTCTCCCACCCTGGGTCTCTGATGCCAATCGAGGCTCTGCTCTCCTGCTGCTGTGGGAGCCTGCGGTGTGGACTGAAGTGTCATCTGAGCACGTGGCCCTCCTGGAAGTTCTTAGTTTCAAGGGGAAAACAGCAGAAGTTGGGAGCATCCCTGCACCAGGAAGGAATAGTGGGAAGAAGTTACCTAAAGATAAACCAAGAGGAAATAGGGAAGTCGGGGCACTGGCATGCCCATGCTCAGATCCACCACTTCCTGAGGGTCTTACCAACCTGCTTCCCTTGTTTGGAGCTCTTGATGAGAGGTAGAGGCATGACCTTCAGAAGCTGAGTTACCCCTCATTCTCTAAATCATTCCCACCACCCCAGGGCCAAGGAGGGAAGTAATAACAGTAATTCAAATAGACTAGAGCACAATGAGTGTGACCTAGTTCCATAAATACCAACTGTGTGCCAGGCATTGAGCCAGATGCTGCAGAGACTCCGATACTCCAGGGAATCTGGGGGTCTCAGGGATTGCCCACCCTGGGTGTCCTAGGGGGTCCAGCCAGCATGCTAGGCCCTGTGGAGGCCTTCTCCTGGCCTTGAAATGTGCCAGTGGAAGCCCTGGCTGTCCACCTGCCGCCTTCCCCTCCCCCCATGACCAGCCCGCCTTCTCTTCCTGCCCCACGGTTTCCCTCGGGGTCCTCCACTCTTGTTCTTCCTTAGAGCTCTTTGTTGGCTCTCCCTTGCAGCCACTCACACCCTCCCTGTGCCTTCCCATTTCTGCCTGTGTGAGGCTTATCTCCAGCTCTTTGCAGGCAGCGGTTGTCTGGGTCTCACTGCCGCAGAGCCGGAGCGGTGATAAAAATGCTAGCACCCGAAAGATGGGCCTTGGCTTTCACGGGCAGCCTGAGGTCAGTGAGAGAGCTTGGACATTTCCTGACAGCAAGTCAGCGCTGTCTCATCCTCCTCTTCAACTCGGGGCCCCCAGCTTACTGTCCCTCTGCTGTGACTGTCCCACAAATATATACTGTTGGACAAAGGAGTCCATTCAAAAGCGGGTAGAAATCTGGGCAATGCATGTCTGGATGGACAGGCTCACCGTCAAACTCTTTTCAACTTAGGATGCAAGTTGGGAAAACAATATGAAAAAATCCCTCAGGAAGCGGTCAATTTAATAAGTGTTCATACAGGTAAGTATAATGCTCATGTCCTGGTCCATTGCACTTGGCCTCTAGCATTTAGAGTTTTCCACAGAAGCAGCAAATCGGCCAATTAATGTTGAAAGCAAAAGGCCTCAATTCAGTTTGTTTCAACTCCTATGAAGGCCCAACTTAAGGCCTCAGGGGCCTGACGCAGTGGGTAGGGTACTGGACTTGAAGTCAGGAAGCCCTGAATTCAAATCTTGCTAGTTGGGTGAGCCTGGGCAAGTCACTAAACCTCACTCAGCCTCAGTTTCTTCATCTAAAAACTAGGGATAATAATGGCACCTATCTCATAGGGAGGGTTGTTGTGAGGCTTAAATGAGATAGTATAGGTAAAGTGGTTTATAAACCTCAAGGCACTATGTACATGCTAGCTTTCGTTATTATTTTTGCTCATCGTCATCCTTATTCTGAGGAGGAAGAAGAGCCCTGGCTGTCCAGGAGCAGCGCTGCTCCTTGAGTGAATGACCTTCCAAGGCTTATGGGGCACCCACGCAGCCAGAGGCAGCTCTTTTGAGCTCCCACCGGGTCACGTCAGGTGCTCACGCTTTCTTCCAGGAATTGTCCCTTAAACTTCAGCTTGAAGGAAGAAGATAGAATGGAATAAGCATTTATGAAGTACCTACTGTATGCCAGGCATTGCGCTGGACACAAGGCTAATACTGTCTCATTTGACCCTCAGAGGAACCCTTTGAGGCAGGTATTCTTACTGTCCTATTTTACCCATGAGGAAATGGAAGCAGACACAGCTTAACTGACTTGTGTAGGGTCACACAGCTAGTAAGGATCCAGGGCCGGAGGCTTTTTTTTAATACCTCCATATCTTTATTCACATACCCTGTTAATGTCAACTATCCAGAGAGTAGCGATAAGGAGGTTGTGAGATTAACCTGATGGTACCATTTCGATCAGGCCCAGGCAGAAGGGGAGAAAGGTCTTCTTTCTGGTTCTGGTTACCTTGGTTTGGGTTGTCTTGGCGAAGGAGTCTGTATGAGCGTAGCTCAATTCTTGGAGAAGTCCTGAGCTGCTCCTGAGATTACCCACTCTCTGTTTCTTCCCTTTCACAATCCAGTTTCTTCAGGGTTCCTTTTGGCCCAAGATCTGGCCACGTCAGGTTCAAATGACTCCAATAGCAGTGCCTCTCAATACAGTTCTGATGAAGAATTCTTTGAGCTTCAGGCCTGGATTTGAACTCAGGTCATCCTGACTCTAGGCGCAGCACTCTCTCCACTGGGCCACCTGACTGTCTCTTAAAAGGCAAGACTTCCAAGGCAGAAATGTGATGATAGCCCTCATCGGGTGTGGGGGGCAGCACATGGTAAGCTATGGCAGCTGAGAAGCCAGCTTGGCCAAGTTTGGCCATGTCAGGGAAAGCAGTATAAGATATAGCTAGGGGGCAGCGAGGGGGCAGCAAGGGGGCGCACTAGGAGACAGCACTGGCCCTAGAGTCAGGAGGACCTGAGTTCAAATCTGCCCTCAGACACTGACACTAGCTGTGTGACCCTGGGCAAGTCACTTAACCCCAATGGCCTCACCAAAAAGCAAAACTAAAAGTAAAAAGTAAGATGAAATGTAAGAGTGGGGATCGGTGGTATCAGACAGTGCCTACTTCTGGGAGCATTTGTCCCAGGCTGTTGAGGAAAATGTTTTGTACCAGCCGTTTTTTTTTATCACACCTTAGCACATGCCTGTTTCTAAGAGCTAATTAATGCTAGCTGGCTCACTGTCATCAACTGATAGTCAATGGGGAAAGCATACCAGAGGGGGGCTTATAGCTATACATAGTTCTAATCAATCACTTTCTGGCCCTGAGGAGGGAACATTAGCTGCCCTCTGAGGCTCCCACCTGGCTGTGGCACTCTGGTGAGGGGGGTTGGGTGAAGGGTCTGACAGCTTCTGCTCCAAAAGCTTGGGTAGGATTTCCAAGGGAAAAGATGTTGAAAGAGGACATTTTAGACCAGTGGTTCTCAAAGTATGATCTGTGGACCTCTGGGAGAAGGTCTCCAGAACCAGGTAGGGGATCCCTGAGACCCTTTCACGGGATCTGTGCAGTCAGAACTATTTTCATCCAAATAATAGAACGCTATTTACCTATTAAAACACTCCTCTTTTTTTTTCACCCACATATGTGCATAAGGCTGGATTTTCTTCATGGGCTTCAGCCTGAAAGGCATAGTGTGACAAAGTGAATGCTGAAACAGATAGGAGAATCCAGGTGTCTTCTCTTGAGCCAGATAATAAAGAGATTTGCATAAAAGTATGTAAAACAAGGCCACTCTTCTCACTAAATGTTTTTTTTGTTTTGGAAAATAAAATTATTTTCCTTAAAAATATGGCAATATGTTACTAGCTGTGTGACCCTGGGCAAGTCACTTAACCCCAACTGCCTAAAAATTTTTTAAAAAATTAAAAAAAATATATATGTCAATATGTAACGAGCTTATTGTTATTATTATAAAATGAACCAACAAACAAATATATAAAATTATCAGGTTTAATTTCCAATATTGACAAAAGCTCTCTGAGCTCCTTTTCAAGTGTCTAGAGAGGTCCTGAGACAGAAGAGCTTGAGAATGGCTGCTTTAGGGATAAGCAGACTGACCTTCCTTCCTCTCTTAGCTTGTATCATGATTCCCTGGAAGAGATGAGTGTTAACTGCCCAGCTGGAGACTTGCCTAGATGTTATTTTCTCTAAGTAGGGGTGGGGGTGGGGGGGAGGTGAGAAGGCTTGTGTTTGGGAGGCAGGAGACAGATGGGAGAGGTGTTTCATAGCCAAAAGAGCATCCCCTTATCCCCACCCTTTGTTTCTGTCTCTATTTCAGTGATTACAGTGACTCAAACTTGTCATCCATCTTTGGCTGCCCAAATCTTGCTAAAGCCTTTTTGAAAGCCTCACCAGACTCCAGCACTCAGTTCCTCTTTATCTAAGGACTCTTTTTTACTCCCTTAGAACAATTTCAGTAAATTAGTCAGGTATGAATTCTGGAGGCATCCTGCAGCCTTTCCCCAGGAGGTTATTTTTGCTGAAGCCTATGTACAGAGAACCTATCCTTTATTTTACTGTGTTTGTAAAATTCTAAAATTAGTAAGTATCAGTGAAAACTAGCCAAAAAAGAAAGGATGATATGTAAAATCATAAATTCCAAGGTCACCAAGTCCCTTATTTGAGACTTCACAAGCTCTCCGGAGATTTAGGAAGAAAATCACTAGCTCACCATTTTGAATTTCAGTATTTCAGATTCAGAAGGTTCTTTGGAGATATCTAAGTCAATTCCATTATTTTATACAGGGGGAAACTGAGGCCCAGAGAAGGGAAAAAGTTGAGATCACAGATTTAGAACTGGAAGGAATCTCAGAGATCATTTAGCAATCAGTCAATAGATAAGCATTCATTAAGTGCCTGCTATGTGTCAAGCCAAAGATGAAAACGCTCACCTTAAGGAGTTTATATTCTATTAGGGAAAAATCACAGAAACACAGAATAGTGTATACTTTGTCTCCATGTAAATGTGTATACACAATATGCATACAAGTAAATTCGAGGTGATTTTGGAGGGAGGCATAGCATCTGGGGGACCAGGAAAACCCTCCTACAGGGAGGGCCACGGAAGCAGAGTTTTGAAGGATACCTGAGTTTTTGGCCAGCCACGCCAGGTGAGGAGGAAAGCCTCGGGTGACCAGGTTGACAACAGTTTATCAGCAGATCCAAGATGGTCCATCAGGATCCATTCACCTGTGGGCTATGCTGTGCTTGGAAATGAACTTGGGTTGGGGGTGAATGCTTTGTTCCAATTATGGATTCGAGCCAACTCTCCCCAGGTACTGAGGTGTTACAGAAGATTCTGTTACCTTGGGTGTTGTCGAGGGAAATGTTTCTACTTCTGTCATAGCTTTATCTTCTCAGTAAATCTTCCTTTCGTTAAAAAAAAAAAAAGCTAATTGATGTTAATTGGTTAAATGATTATGGAATGCTAATCACTGGCATGGATGATATTGAGGAGGTATGACTCTAGGGGTCACTATATTAGGCTCTTGTATGATAAGTCAGATTTCCAAAGGCCCAGGTTCATAGGAATTGTGCCCTTGGAAGGGTGGTTATAAAATGTATGAATGGCTCATGGTTATGCCCCCAGCTTGATGCTACTAAAAGAGTGTAACACTTTCTCAGCACTCCGTGAAAGGTAGCTGTGTGCTACAAGAGCACACTGGTGGGGGAATGCATTAGGAGTGGGCTGTGATGTTTCAAGCATTCTTACCTTTTGGCCTTCCCTGGAGTAAATGTTCTGATTATATTTCCCCTCTTCCAAACATCTCTATTTCTGTTGAAGGCACCAACATCCTTCTATCGTCTTAAGTTTACAACCTCAATATTATACTTGTCTCCTCACCCTCCCTCAACTATCCCAGGAATTGCCAAACGGCTATTTTTGCTTTCACATCTTTCACATCCAATCCCTTCTCTCCACTCACACAGCTCCCACCTTAGCTCAGGCCCTTATCACCTCTTGCCTAGATCATTGAAACAGCCTCTTAATTAGTCTCCCTGCCTCCAGTCTCTCCCCCACTCAAACCCATCCTACATACGGTTGCCAAAATAATTTTCCTTAAGCACAGGAAACCATGTGACCACTCCAATTACATGATCTTTGGCCTCAAGGAGAAGATATAAATGCCCCTGTGTTTGGTTTTCAAGCTCAGACTTCATCTTTTGGTGAAATCTTTCCTGATTCCCCAAATTCCCAGTGTCCTCACTCCCAGACTTCTTTATATTGACCTGCTTTGATAGATTTGTATTCGCTACCTTGATATTTCTGTATTTTATGTGTTACTGTTGTCTCCCCCCAGTGGAGTGGTATTTGTGTTCCCAGCACATCATTTAGGCTTAATATGGTTTGATTAATTGATTACTAATCATTCTTGCTTTTGCCTTTAGTAATTCTTTCAAGTTTAAGTGTTAATAGTATAATCGTGACTTGTTTTCTCTAAATGGAAAGCATGGCATTGGTGGGGAGGCCTGAGGGCTACAATGGGGGATGGCAGGAATGGGTCTCCTCCACATCAGGGTTACTCCTCAGACGCTGGGTGAGCGAGTAGCAGCCACGTGGACATAACCATGGCCATACCTACCAGGGTGAGACAAGGTGGGTGAAGCAGCCCGGAGAGAGAGAAGTCGAGGTTAGGGTGAGGATGGCAAGTCCAGGCTACCCTCCCTTTCTCCAGATGTGGGTAACAAGGGTTAGAATTCGGGTCCCAGCTCCAATGCAAGCCTCAGTGTAATAAATGCCCAAGGGGTAGATGAGCTTTTCTTTCATCCCACTCCCAGAATGTGCAGCAGATGCCAAGGATTCAGAGGGTAATGAAAACCTTGGTGGTGGCTCTGACAATGTGGTAACTACCACCCTCTTTAATCCCCAGAGGACTATCTGAGGGCTCGGACCCTCCTGGAAGGGAATCTGTTTTGCAGCTGCTGAATCAACACTCCCAACTGCCATTGGGGCCTTCACTGTTGACATAATTCACAGACCCACACGTAATGCTCCTCCCTTCTAGCCACAGCTTGGCTTTAGTCTTTCAATTATGTGGGCCAAGTAGGTGATTCTCCTTTGTATAAGGCTGGATCCTGTGGAGAGATGCTGTGGGAAATCATCATCTAGAAGAGTCCTGTAATGTGCTAACTCTGGACCTTGGGTATCCCAAGGGGTGTGTGCTCCCCTCTCCACTCCCACCCATGCCAAGCCTGGCATTGCTCAGAAGATTCCATGATCAGCATGCCCCATTTACCATGCAGAAATGACTGCTGCAGCCACTCCCTTCTGCACTGAGGGACCTCTCTGCTGTGAACAAGGTCTCAACCAAATTCAGTCCAGGGGAGCACCTGCGCTCAAAGGGGAGGCTTCAGCTTTGCTTTCTCACCCTTAAGTTTTGGCTCATATCTAGATTTTCCCAAAGTGGGGAGTAAAAAGGTACTCAACGTACAATGTAAATCAGTTATAGCATAGACATTTCTTTCCTACAAAGAAAAGAAATGCTTAAAAAAGGGCTCCCCATGTACAGTGACAGAAAGACTTAAAACAGGATTTAGAAGCAACTTGTATGTGCGTGCGCACACATGTACTGCGTGTGTGTGTGTGTGTGTGTGTGTGTGTGTGTGTGTGTGTGTAATTATAGGGGCTGGTTCTCAGACTCATCAGAACATGAAGCAGCTTGAAGGACTGCCGATGAGGCATTTTACATTTCACCTCAGCTCTGGACTGTCCAAACAAATCTCAGTCTGTGTCTTTTGCTAAAACAGGCTTTATCCTTTCAAAGCACTAGGCCTTCTTGGAGCTCAGCCACCAGATGTCTAGAAGCAGCCAGGATGTTCATTATTCCCAAAGGGCCCAAGTATTGAGTGACCTTGTCCCTGAAGTCCCAAGAAGATGCCAGGGAAACACTGGGCACATGGTTCTGGGGATGGCCACCTGGGTGTCGAGAAATCCTCTTGTCTGAGAGGCATGTGACCCTTTGGGAGATGTGTGGCCATCGGGCGTAGTCTGAGGGTGGGTTGAAGATACGAAGCCAAATGGAAAGCCAAGTGAGGTTTCTTAGCATGCTAAGGAAGCCTACTCACACTGATAGTAGCTTTAGCTTTAGAGAATATCTGTGTGGTTTTGATAACCTTTCAGCACCACTTAGAGCCCACAGCCAATCAGCAGCATTCTGTAACAATTTAGGATGGATAAGAAAAGCATTTCACAGAAGAGGGAGGGGCAGAGAAGAAAGGAGGATTAACTAAGGGAGAAAACAGTAGCATTTGGACTATATTGGAAGCCAGGTAGCTCAGTGCATAGAGGCAGGAAGACTCCTCTCAGTGAGTTAAGATCCAGCCTTAGACACTTCCTAGCTGTGTGACTTTGGGCAAGTCATTTAACCCTTCTCATCTGTCAAGTAAGCTGGACAAAGAAACGGCAAACCACTCCAGGATCCTAGCCAAGAAAACCCCACTTGGGGTCAGCGAGAGTTGGACGCAGCTGAAAAGCAGCTCCATCATAACGACAACAAATATAAGAAAACATTGCCTATTCAAGGGTAGGAGACAAGGGGAAGGGACCTTGCAATAGTGAAAGAAGATCTTTTAGCCCAAACTGCAGGATCTCTTATCCAAGGACAACAGGGGTCATCACAGCAGCAGCTGAGACTGTCGCCCCGTGTCAGTCCATGCTTTGCCTGCATAGCCAGTCAGTCAAGAGGCATCTATTAAACACCTTCTGTGTGCCAGGCGCACTGTGCTAAGCGCTCTAAAAAAAGTTCTCTCATTTGATCCTCACATGAGGGAGGTGCTGTGATTATCCTCATTACTGAGGCAGACGGAGGTGAAGTGACTTGCCTAGGGTCACACAGTTAGTAACTGAGGTCACATTTGAACTCAGGTCTTTCTAACTCTAGGCCCAGCGTTCTATCCACCGCGCCACCAGCTACCTTGGGATGCAGAGAAAGGCGAAGACAGTCTCTGCTTTCCAGGAGATCACAAACTAATGGGGCAGACAACGTGCAAAAATTATGTGCAGACAAGCTCTACAGGATAAATAGAAAATAATCAACAGAATAATCATAATACTAATAGTTAACATTCAAGACCGCTAGGTGGCGCCGCAGCGGACAGAGCATGGAGCTGGGACGGCTTCCTGATCTAGCTGTGTGGCCCTGGGTAAGTCACTTCACCCCGTTTGCATCAGTTTCCTCATCTGTAAAATGACTTGGAGAAGGAACTGGCAAGCCGCTCCAGTGTCTTTGCCAAGAGAGCCCCAAAATGGGGTCGTGAAGAGTCAGACGTAAGTGAAATGACTGCACAACAGTAGCTAACACTTAGGCAGTGCTTCCTGCATGCTCTACGCACTCCAGTTATGTCCTTCTATCCTCTCAACAACCCTGGGAAGTAGATGCTATCATCCCCATTTTACAGTTGAGGAAACCGAGGCAGACAGGCGAAGTGACTTCATACAGCTACTAAGTGTCTGATGCTGGATTTGAACTCCAGTCTTCCTGATTTCAGGAAGGCACAAGAGTTGGAGGAGGATGGGGAAAGGCTTCCTGTAGAATGCGGGGTTTTATCTGGAATGTGAAGGCGGCCAGGGAAGCTAGGAGGCAGAGATGAGGAGGAAGAGCATTCCAAACACCTGGAGTCTGGAAATGAAGGCTCTTAGTCAGGGAATAACAGGGTAACCAGTATCCCGAGCCCCAAGAGTTGGTGGGGAGAGGTGGAAGACACGAGGAAGGGCCTGGAACACCAAGTAGAGGACGGAGCCCCTGAAGGGATGGAGCAGGGGTGGCAGCAGGGTGGGGTGAGATGGTCGCACTTTCACTTCGGGAAAGTGACCTGAGCAGCTGAGTGGAGGCGGAAAGTCTGGAGGCAAGCACGCCCACCAGAGGGTCATCGCCCCAGTCCAGGCATGAAGAGATGAGGAATTGCAGCAGGGGCGGCAGTGCCAGAGGAGAAAAGGGGGCATGTCCAAGAAATGGGATGAAGGGAAAATCAATGGGTCTTCACAACCCAGATTGGATGGGGGCGGGGGAGGCATCAAGGTCTTGAATCGGAGGACTGGGAAGAAAGCAGTACTTCCAAGTAATTGGGAAGTTTGGAAGGTGGGGAAAGGCTCCGGGATCAGTTTTGGCCATGAGTTTGAGATGGTCAGTAGGCGGCTGGAGATGAAAAACTGGAGGTCAGCAGAAGGGTTAGGGTTGGGTAAGTAGATGAAGAGTCATCAGCACAGAGAAGGCCATTAAATCCATGCGAGCTGATGAGATCCCCAAGTGAAATAGTATGGAGGGAGAAGGGAAGAGGGCCCAGGACAGAGCCCTGTGGGACACGCATAAGGTGGAAGGTGAGCTTTGGATGAAGGGCCAGCAAAGGAGGCTAAGGAGGCATGGCCAGGTAGGTAGGAGGACAGCCAGGAGAGAGGGACGTCCTGAAAACCTAGTGAGCAGGGGGCAGCTAGGTGGTGCAGTGGATAGAGCACCGGCCCTGGAGTCAGGAGGACCTGAGTTCAAATGTGACCTCAGATACATAGCTTACTAGCTGTGTGACCCTGGGCAAGTCACTTAACCCCATTGCTTAGCAAAAGACCAAAACAAAAGAAAACTGCAGAGAGGTCACAGTGGTGGAGAACTGAGAAAAGGCCATTATAATGATTTGACAGTGAAGAGGCTGTTAGTAACTTAGAGCACTTTGGGTTGAAGGATGAAGTCAGAAACCTGACGCTAGGGAGCGTGCAGGGAGTTGGGGAGATTGAGAGGAGGGGTATTGGAGGCATTTCCTGAAGATGGCCTTCTAGCTAGATGGGGCCACTGTGACCTGGAGACAGGAAGACTCAATACTAGTGATCCCAGGCAAGTCACTTCACCTCTCTGCCTTGGTTTCCTCAACTGAAAAATGGGGGTAATAATAGCAGTTACTTCCCAGGGTTGCTGTAAGGATCAGATAAGATAATGTTTAAAAGATGCTTAGCACAGTGTCAGGCACATGGTAGCTGCTTCATAAATGCTTTCCCCTTTCCTTTCCTTCTTAGTGATTTAGCCACAAAGGGCAGAAGAGATGGCGGACAATAGTTATAGGGGATGGAAGGATCAGGTGAGAGTTTTTTGAGGATGGGGGAGACATGGGCATGTGTGTAGGCAGTAGGGAGAAAGGCAGTGGTCAGGGAGGGTGGGGGTGACAGAGGGGAGCAATCTGCTGGAGGAGATGGGATTGCTTGGGCAAGCAGAGGGTAAGGAGTAAGACACTTCATCAGAGACAGGAGTGAAGGGACAGAGTGAGAACAGGTATCCCAGTGATGTGGGGGAGGGGAGAAGGAGAAGACAGGAGCTCCCAGGAAGTGGATGGCCTCGAGTTTTTTCCGGTAAAATATGAGGCAAGGTTTGCAGTGGAGAGAGTGGGGGGAGGGGAGCCATGGAAAGTCTGAGGGGGTCTGAGGTTTGGAGGAGCCCCTTCGGGGAGTGGGAGAGAGACTGAAAAGCAGTTGGGGGCTTCCTACTATGAGGCCACCAGGGCTCTGGGGGTAGAAACACCCATCTAGATGTCATGAAATGAGTGGGCTTCCTTCCTTCCCTCACGTCTGGTTTTGCCCTGGGTTTCTACAGGAAAGCCACCATTGCTGCGGTTGCCGCCTTCCCTAGGCTGGGAAAGCGCACTTGTATCTTTGACGTGTGCTCAGGTAGCTAGCTGTGCGTGAGCGCCTGCAATTCCCCGCTGCTCTCGTCCCAAGGCAGCCTTACCAGGTTCTAGCAGGTGGAAACTGCATTAGCAGGAGAGTCTCCCTCCCACAGAATGCAGAAGAATGGCAAACAGGCAAAAAGCTACCTGTCTCTTTGGTAGTGGGCACAAAGGGGTGGTTCCTATGACAGGAGTTAGCCAACCACCTTAGGGGAGGCCCCAGCCCCTGGCAAATGCTGCTCTTAACAGGGTGCCATTGGCATCTCTCCAGTGGGAGAGACGGGGGGGGGTGTCTCCCACCCCGCCCCCTCCCAGTGACCACGCATCGTCCCCACAGCATGGTCAGAAGATCTCGCGTCAAGGGGAGCATCCGGGGATATTTAGAGATGAACAGCAAAGCGGACCGGTTAGTGGAGACCCAGCCAGAGTTATACTGGGCACAGCTGCCGTATCTGTGAGGTGTGCTGTTAACAGAGGCCACTGGGCATGGCTGTACGGGACAAAGACCAGGAAGCCCCAGTTAAGCGCCCCCACAACTCCGTATCCGCCAACTGCCCGGCTCAGAGCGCTCCAGTACCTGATAAGTGTGCGGGCGCCACTGAAGCAGGAGGGCAGCTCACAACCCCTCCGTGGCTGGGAGCCAAGAAGAGCCCCACCCAGAGCCGGTCTCCTCCGGTGACGAGCTTCTCTCCATCCGGCTGAGCTGTGGTCAGACCGTGGAGTCAGGACCCCCGGGGGCCACACTCTCGCCTGCCCGCCCCACCAGGGACGGCGAGGAATGAGCTGCCTTTGGGGTCAGATGCCCTGGCTCTGCCTGGGAACCCGATCTGGCCTCTGCTGCAGCCCAGTCTTTGGGAGCAGCTCTTACAGAGCGAGCTTGTCCTGCCCCGTCTTAGCACCTTCTACCAGTAGCTATCAGTTTTGCCTTCTGGGGGGCCAAAGTAGAGCGAGCCGCTCCCCCACCCCGCCCCCACAAGTAGTGGTCCTCAGCCCACACTCAAAGCTGTGCCCCCCCTCCCACCTTCTGGAGGCGGGGTCCCCTCCCCCGTCGCCGCAGGCTCTGGGTGTGAGTGCAGGCAGTGTCCCAAGAGGCCCCGTAAATATCTGATTTGCTTGCTTGGTTTCTCCCCCCACCCCTATCCCCTTTCCTTCCTGCCTCCCATCTCCTTTACTTCTCTCTCAAGCCTGTGAGCAGTTTGCAGAGATCACCCTGGGAGAAGCGAGGGGAGGGGGGCAGCTGCAAGGCTCGCCACGGGGGCGGGCCTCACTCGGCTGCCCCCAGCTTCCTGCTGGGGTGGGGGCCGCTAGGCACTGCGGCTGTGGCTCTTGCCGCAGTGTGGAGGGGGAGGCTGACGTCAGCGGAGCTGGCGCAGGCGGGCGGGCGGGCGGGCTTGGCCCCGCTTCACTGCGGCTGGCCAGGCCTGGGCGGGCACCTGGAGCAGATGTTTCCTTCTGGCCCTGGTCCCAGAGGCTGGCGATTTGCGATCGGTGGCAGGAGAGAGGTGAGCCTGCCTCTCCTCCCCAGAAGTAGCCACGTTAACCTGCTCGCTTTCCCCGAGCTGGGCCAGGCGGCAGTCTCCAACACCTGTCTCTCCCTCAGGACGCCACTGCCAGGCCTTCTGCGCTCGGGACAGGCGGGGCTCGGGGGAAGCCGGTCCTGCGGGAGATGCCCAGCGGCTCTGCTGAACGAAACTGGTCATTACCGAGACACGGCAAGATGGCGGCGAATCTTCAAGAGAATCAGGATCTTCCCTCCCTCCTGGAAGATCCTGCTCGGGCTTTTCCCAGAATCATCCCCCCCCCCAGGAGCCCCACCCACACCCTCTTCTTTAGCTCCTCATTTTGTCTCATTTCTTTCTCAACATGCAAATGTGGCCACCACATTACAGCCCCACTAAGCCAAGCACTCCACAGGGAAGGCGCACTGGGCCAAGGAAGAAAACCCGAGCAAAATTCCTCGTGTGCCTCAGTTTCCCCCTCTGGAGATAAGCCCGTGGCTGCCTACCACTCAATTTGAGAACTCCTTTCTAGGGTTCTGGAACTGGCGTATTCAGGAATAGACTCACCCTGCAGAGACCCAAGGACTCAGGGGCTTAGGAGCTCGAGCTGGTGGGTGATGCCAAGCAATCTGGGACACCCGGGCCAACCTGGCGACCTGCCAAGGGAGCCGAGCACGTCTGGGACATGACTAAAGAAGGAGACCCCGAGAGCAGCGTCCACAACGCTGCTGCCCTCCTAAGTGGGGGTGGCCCACCCTACCCAGCACTTCCCGCACAAGCCCAGTGCCCTCAAAGTTGGCAGCTTCAGGCCCACTCTAGGCCCAAGGCTTTGCCTCGGGAAAGCATGTGAAGACGGGCATGGCCACCAGCTGGTGCTCCAGCCCCCGCCAGGTCAGAGCACCCACTGCTGGCTATCCTACCTTCCTCCTTCACCCGGCTCTCCCTGACATACACCATGCATACACCATGACAGGCAGAATTTTAAAAACTGTTCTTTTATTCAATCCCCCAAACAAACGAACAAACAAAAAAAGCCCCCAATACCCTCTACCCTCCAAGAACCCTTACCTAAATAAAAATGTCCCATTAGAGTTCTTTTCCATCTTAAAATTTATTACACAAATATTTCCCATCCCGATAATATCCAGAGCAAAAACGGTCTTGCTCTTCTCTAAAACCAAGGGCGGACGGGTTGGAAGAAAGGAGGCCAGGCCCAGCGAATGGCTCTCCTTCCTCGCCTGCCCTGCCCTCAAGAACCCCGAGGTGTCAGTGGAGATGCCAACGACGTCTTCTTATCCCCTTTAATGCTTACATTTAATTTAAATTTTTAGCACAACATCGGAGATTGACTCTAAATCAGCAACAAAAAATAGATATTTACAATATTTCTCCGGGAAAACAAAAAGCACAACCAAACCCTTTAAACATAGTGACTTTAGGAGTTTTATTTATGGAGCAGTTATTTTTAATCACCAAGTGATTTTATATTATATATATATTTATATATATATAGAATTTTTCTTCCTTTCCTTTGTGGTTCTCACCCCCGTGCTCAGAAAGGTGGAGGCAGGAGGCGGGGAGCCTCTCCCTGCTGTCTCCGGAGCCGTGGACTTCCCTGGGGAGGTTGTGTCTAGGAGCAGACTGCAAGTATTGCAACTGAAGTCACCATTTTTCCTCCCCGGCCCCAATGCAGGAACTCAAGAACTGCCACCACCAGCACTGCAGGGAGTGACCCCATCCCCTCTAAAAGCCACCGTCCCCTCCCTTCTCCTCCAAAATGAAAGCAAACCCCAGCAGGGGGAAGCCAGGTCCGTCTGCTGCGGCTTGTGGGCTCCCATTTCTGTGCACGGGAAAAATGCTTCCATTTTTCCAAGCTGAAAATGAAAAATCCCCAATCGGCTTGGAAATTTCTCTTCAGGTGAAAATGTCCCAAAGTCAGAGGCACTCTCCCGGCACAATCCCTGCTGTGAAGGGGTCTCTCCACCTCCCCTTTTACAAAAAAGGCAAAAAACAAACAAACAGTAAGTCTTCTTTTCAGTATTTTCCACAGGAGCAACCAAACAAGGCAGGAAGCTTCCAATTACAGGTCATTAGCAATAATAATATTAATAATACAGGTTTCTGCTCAATACCCAGGGTTCTTTACAGAGAAGTTCCCCTACGGAGGCACTCTGGAATCAAGTCCCTGCCATTCCCTCTGCGTCTAGCCCCGTGCCAAGGGGGCTGGGGCCTGGGGGTCAGGGCCGAAGGGAGCACGCCCCTTGGAAAGCACAGCCCGGATCACGAGCACATCTGCCAGAACATCCCCGGCTGCCATCTCCTACCCACTCCCGCCCCGAGACTCATTTCTTTTTTTTTTTTTTTCTGGAGATTGAAGTCAAGGCCAGGAGTCAAAACTGGGGTAAGTGGCCACCATGGGAGTCCCCTCTGCCCACTACAGCTTTGGAAAGAGCAAGGGTGCGCCTGGCGCCTGGCTTGGGCTGCTGGCCTTGCCTCCTCGTCCCTTCCCCGAGCAGGGCGGCGGTCAGGAGGAAAGCCCGGGACCAGGGTCTAGAAAGGGAACTGAAGGGCAGCTGGGAAAGAAGAGGGGAGAAGGTTGTGCTATCAACATCCTTACCGATTGGGGAGCAGAGTGCAAATTTGCGTATAACATTTATAAGCTCTTGCCACAGGCAGCTGCTGTGAGCACCTCCTCTCACTTCCATATTGACCCAAAAAGGAAATCACGACCTTTTTTTTCCTTTCTTTTTAAAGTGCAAAAAGCTCTCTGCTGCCCTAGAGAGGATCTTTGGACCAGCCTGCTCAATGCAAAAGAATGGGGGGGCAGCTGCCGGGGTGTAGCAGGGAGGGAGCACACACTAACCCCAGGCCTCCCCAAAGCCTACACAAACAGGCACATGCAGACCACCCCCTCCCTCCCTGCCCCTGGTCTGGGGGTCCAGGCTGAGGGCAGGTACCTAGCGGCTGTGCAGGGGGAGAGCCAAAGCGCAGTATTTCTCTAAGCTGAAGAACAAGGATTGAGTCACCAGACTATACACAAAGACAAGACCCTCGCAGGCCGTTGGAAGAGCAGGGACCCGGCCTGGTCCTCATCCTCCCCCCACCCCCCACCCCCCAGCTCTGTGGAAGCCTCATGCTCCCTCCAAGCACACACACCCAGGGTAAAGCCCTCTTCAGAAAAAGAGAGAAAAAAGCATCTTGGGGGAACAGGGGAAGAAGAGGAGAGGGGCTTCAGCAGGGGGACCTTGGGGCTGGAGCTTGGCCCAGGAGTCCTGCCCCCCCCCCCAGCCCCCCCATGGCTGCTCTGGGCTGTGGCTGAGCGACAGCAGCTCTCAACAGAGGCGGCCCTGGCACGTCCACAGGGCAGCAGCTGAGTAAGTGCACAGCCACGTGACACGGACTCAGGGCAAAGTACAGGGAGATGGTGTTTGTGGAGCTATGAGCCTTGGACAGCGTCAAGCTGCAGAGGGTGGGGACAGACACAGAGGAGGTTTCTGGAAATTCAACAGCACCAGTGTGATTGCAGGGTCTGGCCTTCCCGTGGCCAGTGCCACCACCTGCATAAGCCAGGAAGAGCCTGACGAGGGAGACACCACTGAACACCCCAGGGCCCCTCTCTGCAGCAGAGCAAGCTGCTTCCTTCCCAGGGACAATGCTCAGCCCGGCCCTGCTGGGAGAGGGTGGCCTAGGGTGGGGCAGGGGGCTGTGCTGATTAAGCTGGCATGGCACCCCCAACCATGAGCTTGGTCTCCAAGTGAGCACCTCGACAGCACCTCCTGTGATTTTTTCCCTGTCCCTTTTCCAGCAGAGGGAGGGAGGGAAGGAGAGAAGGGAGCAGGTGGGTCATCCCTGTGCTCGGTCAGAGTAGGGCTGGGCAGCAGGAACACCTATCCTGCTGTGCTGGAAGGGGACAGGGACGGGAGAGCAAAGGGAGGGGGAGGCCGGCCTCGAAGCCCGTGCAGAATGTGGGGAGCGGCTCTCCGCGGTGGGAAGTGGGAAGGGGGTTTCTGTTTCCTGTTCAATCTGGGGCTGAGTGGGCTTTAGCTGATTTTCTGGATCAACTTCTCATCAGACAGGCAGTAGAGGCTGTTGATGGACAGGTCTGAGATGAAATGCTCACAGGCCTTCCGGGTGATCTGCTTGCAGCCTCGAAGGTCAATCAAGGTGACATTAGAGATGCGCCGTAGATACAACAGGGACTGGTCTGTCAACTTATTGCAACCTATGGACAAAGAGAGGTATGAGTGCAGCCCTGCAGCCCTACC
Source organism: Phascolarctos cinereus (assembly GCF_003287225.1). Taxonomy (NCBI): domain Eukaryota; kingdom Metazoa; phylum Chordata; class Mammalia; order Diprotodontia; family Phascolarctidae; genus Phascolarctos; species Phascolarctos cinereus. Next base: position 257,796,265 of record NW_027556402.1, on the reverse strand, counting down.
ACCCCCCCCCCACCACAGCAGCAGCCCAGATGAGCCAAAGCTGCCTCCATCACTCGCCGAGTGAAATTCAGGCTCCACCCTGCTCTCTCCCAACAGGCCCCTGCCTCTTTACCGCCCAGGAGCCCTGAGCACGTCCACCAGCTCGGCGGGCACTCGTCCCAGGGGAAGCCCCAGGCTGACCCGAGCCCACGGCCGTACCTGCCATATTGATTTCCGTGAGGGAGTTGCGTGTGGAAGAGCCGACGGCCGTCAGCAGATTGGACGACTGATCGGTGAGGTGGCTGCAGTGACTGAGGTCGAGCCGAGACAGAAGCGGCATATGACGGATGATGAGGCGGAGGGTGGCGTCAGTGATGTCCAGGCCGGCCAGCCGAAAATCAGTCATGTTTCGGAGCTTGCTGCGATTGTCCTGACCTACGGGAACATGAGGGGCTCCAAAGTTTCAACCCTGGGCCCAGGCACAACCAAGAACTCTCCCCCCACATAACATGCGCCACCACTAGGGTGTTAAACTAAGATCCTCCTCACGGCCCACCCCAACATCTCGACAGATTCCTGAAGCCTACCTCCAGCAGAAAGCCTTCCCAGAATGTCCCCAGCTATCTTCTGCCCCATTGAGAGCCTCAAAACCATGGTTTCTTTGTATACAAATGTTTACTTGTGTAGACTTAAATCTACGTCATCTCTGAACTGTGTTTATCAGCACATGATGCTGTGCAGATCTAAGCCAAGAGGCCCTTTTAATGAAGAGGCTTTGAATCTGGGGCCCGAGAACTTATTTTAACAATACAGTGACAGTTGGTTTCCTTGGTAATCTTACATATTGTATACATTTAAAAACATGATTCTGAGAAGGGTCCACGGGCCTCAGGCTGACCTGCTTGAGTGCTCTCCCCCATTAACTATGATTCACAGTCACTGCCTCCTTTCTAGGGGTCATAAGGCTGGAGGCCCAAGGAGATCAATGCCTACCAGGCTTATCAGTCGGTGGGGTCAGCAAATCTCGAATCTGAGGGTCCTTGATCCCTACGGCCCACCGAAGGTCCAGGGTCCTGAGAAGAGGGCAGCTGGAGGTGCTGAGAGCAGAGACCGCAGACCAGGAGCAGCCTGCTAGGAGGAGATCTTTCAGGCCTGCAAGAGACCAGGGGATCGTTTCAGACTCAGGCTTCCCCTGGGGGGGCCATCAGGGCAGGGCTGGCCCCAGCTCTCAGCTGGATGCCCGCTCAGGGAGGGGCCTGGAGAGATCTCTCCCAGAGCAGGAAGATGCTGAAGCAGAGGCTGTCCATCTCACACTCGAGGGCTGCAACCCAGAGCCACCCCCCGGCCGACCCCAGCCCACTCACCGGGGAGCCTGTTGACAAGCCAGGTCAGCTGCTTCTTGGAAATGTTCGTCCAGCTGAGGTCCAGGCTGACCGGCTGTCTCTTGATGATGCCACTCAGGGCCTGGGGGACGATGGCCTTGCACCTGCTCAAATCGATCTTTGTCCAGAGTCGCTTGTCACAGCACCTGGAAAAGGTGAAGATAACCAACCCCCAAACGTCAGCCCCTGCTGCCCCCCGAGGACACGCATCCTGCCACGCCTCTCCTCACTGGCGCTACTACGGACTCTTGCCCCGCGATGTCCTGCAGGAGTCTGCTGGCCCCCAGGGGCTTTGGGGGAGCAGTCATTTGGGTAACAGTCTCTCCTATGGCTCCGCTTCCTAGGGCAACCACTCTTTTTGTCCCTCTGTCCACTCCGAGGAGTGGGAGAAACCTACACTGGCCAGGAATGTGCACACAAAATCAAGTCACCTGGGGCTTGGGAGCTGATCTTTTTCAATGTTTCTGTAAAGGAAAGCTTTCCTTCCCTCGGGATGTTGAGGGGAGCATTTGAACATTTCTCCTGAGTCCCTCTGGGGCTGTCACTTCAGGCTTCCGAGGTGCTCATCACCACTCGGGCGGGCCTGCCTCAGCCCCCTTGCGCACAGGCCGCGGCCGGCCGGTGCCATGGCCACGACTGTGGCTGAGCAAGGTCGCCTCTGCTCACTCCCTCTGTAGGGAGGGGCCTGGAGGCCTCTGCGCTGTCTGATGAGGAGTCCGTCAGACTCCCTGGCTGCCAGGACCCCACCCACTCTTGGCCTTGGCTCCAAGGTGAGCTGGGAGTGGCAATGGGGAAGCTGTGGGCATGGCGTGTCTGGGAGCGAGGAGGAAGGGTTACACACAGAGGGACACCGAAATAGCTTTCTCTTGCTCCTAATGCAGCTTGACAAAGAGACAGGCAACGAATGTCTCAGGACCAAGGATGGGTTACTGGGGTTTGGGGCAAAGAAATCAGTACCAGTTTGCCAAGGGACCATATTTTACCTTGTGGGAATAAGAAGGTGGTTTCTTTGATTGCCCATCATTCTGCCTTTAGACTCATCTAATTATTATGCTAAGATCACTAAAAAAGAAAAGAATCTTCATTTGGACAACCTTGGTTCACAGGAACCACAGTCATCAGAAAACCAAAGAGAAATGGAGGCTCAGCAGCTCTGCGCAAGACTGATGTTTCCAAGTAGGAATTACTGAACATGAAACAGAAGGCATGGTGAAGATGAGGACCCATGAGGTTATTAATTACATTTAAATTACTGAGAGAAGATGGGCACAGATGTTTTCCTGTGAATAGCCTTTGAATTAAGAAAATCTAAATACAGACTTCTGCTAATTTGTCCAAGCTGGTGCTGGTGAAGGGAGGTTTCTAGCTAGGAGACAAGGTGGCCTTAACAGAAATTCTACGAACCTGTCCCTCGACTCATTCATTCATTCCATTCCCAGTAAAAAGAGGACTGGGACAGAGGAAGCAGAGGGGAGGAAGGCAAGAGGCAGCCCAAGTCCCTTCTCCCTTCCCTGACAACCCAAAGACCCAATGAGCTCTACTGCTGGTAACACTGGCCGCTGGCAGGAACCAGACCTGGCCCTGAGAGGCGGGAGCTTTCTGATGGGGTCGTCCTTCCCAAAGAGACCAAGAGGACTGCACTGGAAACCAGAAAGTGAAGGAGAGAGGCAAAGGGAGAGAGAATTCTCCCCTCCTCCCACCCCACGGGCAGCACCGGCTCTCCGGCCCCCTTCCTGCCATGCTCACCATTTATACCACGTCTTGCACACCCGCATACATTCACAAAGTTCTCTGCGGCTGAGGTAACGGAAGACAGACATCCAGACCTCCCGCTGCATCCAGCTCTCCTCCCCGTCCTGTGCCCAGCCGCCCCGGCCGTTCAGTCTGGCTGCCCCGCCCTCCTCCGCACTGTCCTCCTCCTCCTCGTCCTCGTCGTCCTCGTCCTCCTCGGCGGCCAGGCCCTCTTCGTCCCCCCGCTGGGGAGCTCGCGTGGGGCAGTGCTGCACCAGCACTCGGGGAGAATGGCGGAGGTTCGTGGAGGAGGCCGTGATGGCCTGCAGCTTGGGCACGATGGATGTTCCGTGCAGCTCCTTGGCGGGCCGCTGCAGTGTGACCGTGAGGTAGGACCCCCGGATTTTGGCCTTCTCGACTTCGGAGAGTTCCTTCTTACCACTGGGATTGTTCTCCTTTTCTCGCATCATCGTGCGCTCTGTGGCCTGAAGCCGCAGCAGCTGCCGCCGTTTGAAGCGCTCGTCCCGGCTGGCGCTGTGGTGGTCACTGGGACCGGCTCCCGGGGAGGACCGGGTCACCACGCCTCGAGGGGACACTGGGTCATGGATGAGCTGCAGCATTGTGGTAGGCGAGTGAGGGGGGGGCGTGAGGGGCTCGTCGCAGCTCCGCAGGGGCCGCAGGACTTTGGCTTGGACCACATCTTCATCGCTGTCGTCCATCTTACGCTTCTGCAAAAGAGGCCCAAGAAAAGGCAGTTAGTGCCTGCTCTTTCCGAACCTCCCTCAGGTGGCCTTAAAGGGACCCCAAGGAAGATTCTCCAGGTGCTCGGACAAGTCCTCTTGGTTCTAATGAGCAGCCGTTGCCTGGGCGCCGGGCTCCAGCCGTCTCCCCAGGACAAGGCCAGCTCTGTTCCACGCTGTGGGCGGGCAGGCGGGCCAGCCTCCCGTGCTAATGCAGCACCTGTCAGTCCCAAGCCCAAATTCGCCTGCTGTTCACCTCCTTCAGGTTTCAAGAGCTCCAAATGAGCAGACACTGCACCTGGCCCCCAGCAGCAGCAGTGAGGCTGCTACTGGATGGAACTCTGCCCAGGGTCAAAACCTGAGCCTGAGAGCCAACGGGACAGACTCTGGGCCCAAAGCTTCCAAGGCTAAACCCATCTACCACAGCTTCTCAAGAACTCTGGCTTTCCCTGGACAGATGGCACTGGGGTGAACCCTCACACTAAAATCAAAACTTTGCAGCGTGGGAAAAAACCTCGCTCTGCAAGCAATCTTCAGGGTCTCTCCTCCCAACCTCAAGGCCACAGTGGCCAGAGGCTCAGGTCCAGCTTGGTGAGAAGGCAAGATTATAATGCAGCTGACTGCAATCCATCACACAGAACAAGAAACGATAAAAATAAAGGTTCCTCACAGTTAAGCTACCCAGGTTTGACCCCAACTGCCTCCTAACGCAGCCCTCTTCCATCCTATGGGGACGGTGGGAGCTCTTAGGGAGGACACGTTTGTCTTCCTGGCCTGGTCAGGCCTGGCTGCCCAGCTCTTCTGTGCTGGGTCACAGCACAGAAGGGCTTCCCTGCCTAGGGCACGTTCTACAAAGGCCATATTAAGGGGGATGGCCAGAATGGGAGCTCACTGGACTGGAAACTCAAGGGTACCATTCTGAAGGCCACGTCTCAACCACATCTGACCCTTTCCCTTTGTAGGTACCTTTGGACTCCTCAAATAAGCTGGGCCTCCAGCCCCTGCTATGACCACGTTCCTTCTAATTCCAGAACAAGCCCAGCTGCAGAAAGGCACTTGAATGAGGGTGCACAACAGTGCAACCACATGAATATAACAATTTAAAGGGGTGTGGGTGTGTGTGTGTTCAGGAGTCCCTGGAGAGGGAAGAAGCCAGGGTCTGGGCCACTCACCTGCACCTTCTCCGAGGTGTCCTCCTGGTAGCACTTTGGGCACTCCCAGCAATTAGGCAGCTCATCATTGAGCAGCCCTTCTCCATCCATCTGCAAACACAGGCAGGGGTCACTCACCACCCTTTAACCCTGCCTCTTTTCCAATTATCATAGGATTGGGAGTGACCTCACCAAGTCTCCTATTCAGCAAAGTATAATATTCTGGTAAATGCTGTTAGAAAGATAGTATCACTTTTGCTGAGCCAAGAAAGTACTAGACAACAGTGAGGACACAGACCTAGAGATCTGACCACCTTCCAACTGCTGGTTGTTTTGTAATCTGCTCAAGTACTGGAGATCATGGTTGGGACACACAGAAGAGCTGGACCCACTTCCAATCTTGGCCTTTTCCACCACATTTCTCCTCCCGTGGGTATGACTGGACCACAGCTGGGACATTCTATTCGATTCTGGGTGATATAGGTTGAGAAGGGCCCCAACGAGCTGGACAGCCCCGTTAGCTAGTCAACCAAGGAGGACATGTAGATTACACACGAGGACTGAGTTAGGGAGATTTACCTCGGAAGAGACAAGATTTAGAGGGATTTTATGTATTTGAAGGTCTACCTTGAGGAAGAGAAGTTATCCTTATTTTACTGGCCAAAGAAGGGAGAACTAGGGGCAGTGGGTAGAAGATAAAGAGTCAGATGCAGCTGGGGAACCTTTAGAAATGTTTAAAAGCGAAATGGCTTGGCTCTGAGCGCAGAGCCTCCTTCATTGGAAGACTCTGAGGAGACGCCCAGTGACCATTCGCAGGGATCGTTAGAGGGAATTCCCGGGCACTAGTGCTTTTGGAGGGCCTCCCACCCCTGAGATTCTCTGCCCTAGGTCCCATTCTGGCTCCCTAGTTTTCTGCTGCCATTTTAACTGGATCTCAACATTTGAGGGGGTATCGCTGTTCCCAGGTCCCCATTTTTCCAGCCAGGAACACCATTCCAAGAGGGGAAATGGCTAACTTGGATCTGACCTCAGTCTCTAGGATATACGACTGAATGGTTAAAGACCCAACAGGAGGTAAATCACAGAGCCTTGAGGGCTGTCCCAGTGCCCATGGTGATGGTGTGTAAGCCTGTCCCCACAGGAAGTGACTCCAGATCACCTCTATTCTCCACTAGTACACCGATGCCCTCCATCTGAAATGGCCCCTTATTCCTTTGTTTTGCCCACCTCCCAGGATCCGAGGAGCAGGGGCTTTCTCACCTGCAGGCAGCCAGGATGAACGATCTCATTGCAGATACAACATTCCATGAGTTTCTTCTCAAAGTCCTGGGTTTCCTCATTCTGATCCACCTCTCCACAGAGAGAGCACGTGACCGAATGAGGTAGTCGGGGCTAAAAGAGAAGCGAAGACAGAAATCAGGGAGAGTGCAGGCCTGCAGTTAACTCAGCTTCCTAAAGGCCTCTGGCCAGCTTACGAAGGGCAAGGAAGGTCAGGGGAAGTAAAAAAAAAAAAAGATGCAGGACAATCACCAGGGCAGGGTGGGTGGCAGCAGCAGATGAAAGCCTGAGTCGGTGACACCCCTTTCTGACCAGCATAGACCCAACCGCCCCCCACCCCCCGCAAGAACGGGGTGCACTGTGGATGACAGAGTAAGAAGGCAACCCCAAATGCCTTCTCTTTCAGCTTCTATCCCTCAGCTGAGGCTCCTGAGGCGGGACAAAGCCTCCTCTGCAACTCTACCCCAGAGCCTCAGACAGTCTCTTCCCCACAGCAAGGTGGAACACTCACTGCCAAACACTGGCGAAGGACACACGACTGCTTCATGCGACCAGGCCCTCCGAACTTCTTCATGTCCCTGCAGTAGTGGCACACGCCACATTCGCCTTGGACACAGGCCTTGCACTTGCGGCATCGAACCCTCCGCCGCCGGGCTCCTGAGACGATGGGCGAGGCGGCGGGCCTTACGGGGGTCAGTCGAGGAGCAGGCTTCATGGTGTGAGGCTTTGTGATGGGAATGGTGGGGACCCGCACCTTGGGCCGTGTGGGGAATTTAAGCTGCAAAGAGAACGTGGGCAGGCTAGCTGGACCCAGGAGCTTTCCTCAGGGAGATGCTTTCGCAGATAAATTGCCTCCCCTTCTTAGCCTTCAAAACTCTGAGCCTCATCTACTGCAGGTCAGGGAGACCCGGGAGTCAAGCCCTCCCCCTAACACCTGCAAGCTGCTCGACTCCGTCATGACTTTGCCCCTTAAGTCACTGAAACTCTCTCTGCTTCAGTTTCTTCCTCTGTAAAATAAAGGTAGCATAAAGGACCTACCTGGCACAGGGGTTGTGGATATGTACAGTGTAAAGTACACTGCAACCATGAAGGCTGGGACTGTCTTAATCCGTGCCATACCCAGAATATTTCACATTTAAGCTCTAACATGTGCCAGACACCCTCTAACACAAGGGTGGGGGCAGTGAGGGAAAGGTGAAATTACAGGGGAGGGGGGGGTGGTGATGGCGCTGCAGATGAAATCAGTTCCCAGGAAAAACATGGGACGGGTGGGGGTGGGGTACAGAGTTGGAAGGGGCTGGCTGAAGGCATGACAGGAAATGATGGTGAACCAAGGTCTGGTGGGCTGGGACTGGGACACTTGTGTACACATGTATGCATTTGTATTTATTCTGTTAACTTTTGTTTTAAGGACAGAAGCCATTTGACTTCCTCTAACTCCCTACTGTTCCTAAAACAGGACTGTGCACATAGCATGGACAAAACAACCCAGGGTGACTGATCAAGCTTGGGGTAGGGGGGAGAGAAGACAGGCATTTATATAGCACCTAATGTATGCTCAACAGTGTGCTGAGCACATTTCCCCTGCAAAAAATTATCTCACTTGATCCTCATAACTGTGGAAGGCAGATGCTGTTATCATCACAATTACAGTTGAGGAAACCAAATCAGACAGAGATGAAGTGACCTGCCCACGGTCACTTAGCTGGTAAATGTCTGAGGCCAGAGCTGAACTTAAGTCTTTCCTGACTCCAGGCTCAGCGCTCTACTCGCTGTACCCTAACCTGGAAGCTGCCAACTTTTAGTCGTGGGTCTTTATGCTCAGTGTTGGCTCCCCACACTCTACATGTCAGCTGTATTTCCAGGGTCACAATTAGGAGCAGAAGGACTGTCACTTTAACCACAACATGCTCGAGGCTTAGGATCAGATGGGAAAACAGGATTTTAGTGCAGCCCTGTCTGCCTCTACCAACCGAAGGGAGCAAACTGTTTATGGGCGTCACAGGTTCGTGACTGTTTTTCTTCCTTTTCACTAAACTAAAAAATGAAGGAAAATCTTAAGTGACAGTGACCTTATGACCACAAAAAAAAAAAAGCACCTCACCCACTCTGTGAACAACCGCACCACCCCTAAAAGGCTCACTAGACTCACTGAACACCCCAGGGTCAGAGTTCAAGCACCCTGGCCTAGGAGTGTCCTTGGGGAAGCACTGCTGGTAAGGGCCAACTAACCCAGAAACAGAACTTGAGCAGAACTGGGGTGTGCTGGCAGGCAGCAGCTCTGGCCCCCAGCCATGAGAGCTCCCTGCTGTCCCCCCCCCCGAAAAGCCCGAAGGTGGCCAGAATCTCTTACCTTGTCCCTCTTGGGCCACTGTACTATGGGGACTCCAGTGAGGGCTAACTTGGGATCACTGTGGGAGAGCTCCTCTAGCAGTATCTGTGAGAAAAGACGAGAGAAAAGCAGAGCAGCGTGAACAAGGGCCAGGGCTCCCCCGCAGAACCCCTCGAGTGCCAGAGCGTGAGGGCAGAACTCCTCAGCCCACTGGCGTTTCTTCATCCTCTCTCTCTGGCTGCTGACTGCAGAAGACCACCAGAGGCAGCACCGTCACTGAAACTCAGTCTAACGCAGCGCACGGCCGACACAGGCTCTCTGCTTACCTCCTCCTGCTGGTCAGCTGCACTGAGCCAGGAAGGGAGCGCTAGGGAGCCCGGCACCAATGCATTCCTCTAAGGGAGGGCACTCTCTGATGTCCTCCCACCCCTCCTTTACAGAGACATCCAGCAGCCAATCACGGCCTCCCTTCACAGGGGCTGGGGGGTGGAGGATGACAACAGTGACACACCAGTAGAAGGATATATTGCCAACAACAGTACTGGGGCGCTAACCCTTGAGGGTCTCATACTTTTTGAGGATCAGGAGTCCTTTACGCTCTCAGTAATTACCAAGGACTCCCCCTCTCACCACTGCCCAACAGCCTGAATGTGGGCTATTGATATCCACCACATTAGAAACAGAAATACCTTAGTAACTGTGAGGAAAACAGTTCTGACCTTGTGGACCCCTGAAAGGTTCTTGGGGACTCTAGGGGTCCCTGGGCCCCCTTTTTAAGAACCATTGCTCTCAAGGTCAGAACACAGACAATAAATATTTAAAAAGAACAAAGGAAGACAGAAGTATTATGTGTTCCCCTCCACCTAGCACCAGTCCAGGGGTAAATGATTCAGGAGACAATGCTACTGAAACCCATCTAGGGCAGATTTACGTGTGCCTTTTTTTCCGAGATGTTTGAAACAAACGCTGTATCAACACCCAGATACAAAAATCCTGAGACCAAACCCATCCAGCAGGTGAAAGAAGATCTTTGCTTTGCTGACCTCATACGCCCAAAGGCAGTAAGTGAACACTGAAGAAAGGCGGCTCCCTTCTTCCCCCCCCCCACGCCACGGGCGTCCAGGCCTCTCTCCTGTCTAACAACTGCTCTCTAGATTTCCTGAAGCAAGGACGAGCTCCAGGCTGCAGCTGACCCAGACCACAAAGCCCCCAGAGCTGGTGCCTGGCAGAACCCCCTCACCCAGGAAGCTCCCGACAAACATTTCCCAGGCCAAGTCTCCAGATGCTTCTTACCCTCCCCCAAACTGATTCCATTTGCAGACGTGTTTTATTTACTTCATGTTGCTATGGCATCATATTCAGGAGCCTCGGGTTAGCACCACACTGTGTAGGGGTGAGGAGGCGGGGTGCTGGTGCCACGTGGGACAAGGCCCAGGGCTAGGCTCTTCATCTCCCCAGGGGGAAAAAATTAAGATCCATTGAGAAGGTGGCTGGGGAGCGACGGGCGCTTCCCCTCCCCAGCCCTCCCCGCCCAGCCTCGCCTCGCCTCGCCTCGCCTCGCCTCGCCTGCCTCCCTCCCCAGCCCTGCTGCACAGGCGGCTGGGCTGCAGGGCTCTGCCCATTTCCTCTGCCTGAGCAGAACCGAGCTGTCCGCAGACAGGGACTTTCCACTCTGAACAAAACAGACTGCGCTTGCTCACTGGCTCCAAGATCTGCATTTAGGTTAAGGGGACCGAGGGGAACCTCCGCCAAGTGAGGGTGTGGAGGCAGGGACGGGCAGATCTGTGTGGGTGTGGAGGGAAATGCAGATTTCCTTCCAAGGCCAGCGCTTTCAAAGGGGCCGGTTCCCACCCCCCTTCCCCCGGCCCCAACCGGCCCCACACCCTGCTTCCCTCTGAAGCTGTGGGCAGGCTCCAGCTGAGGCCCTTCAGGGAAGGCCAGTGCAAGGCAGCCCACACCCTTCATGGGTTAAAGACCTCCAGAGCCCCAGACAGTTGGGTAAACCTTCAAACCCAAGCATTTTCCCTGGGAAAAAAAAAGGAGGGGAAGGAGGCCAGCCGTGAATCAGCAAAGGTCCTCAGGGGTGGGTGCAGCAGGGCAGGCAGGAGAAAAGCCAGAACTCTCCCACAGCACCTCCCGCAAGCCAGGGCACCCAGGATGCCACAAGGCAAGAGCCCGAGCCCTGTCCTTCCCCCTCCCTGAACAAAGGCCCCAGCTCCAGCCCCACCCCAAACCTGAAAAGCTTCACCGACTGCCTTGACCTTGGGGTTCTCTTCCCTCCGGAGCCGCAGTGACTCTTGGTTCAAGTTTCCCCAGCCTTTGTTTGCTTGTTTGCGCTGGAAGTTGTCCGCGGCTACGTGGACTTTCTACCTCTGAAATTTCGAATGTACTGCCCAGGTGCAGATGTCCCCAAAGCCCCTGGGCTGCGAAAGCCTGCTCCAGAGCCCCCGGAGGAGCAGCAGGCAGGCGAGTGTGCTCCGTCCCCAGCCCTACAGCGCAGCCCAGTCCCGGCTTCCTGTGCCTGTGAACAATGCTACTGCGTCACTCACATGCAGCTCCCAGAAATGCTTTGCAACGGAAGATGGCAGGAGAGAGAGAGAGAGAGAGAGAGAGAGAGAGAGAGAGAGAGAGGAGAGAGAGAGAGAGGGAGAGAGAGAGAGAGAGAGAAAGAGAGAGAGGAGGGAGAGGAGAGAGAGAAAGAGAAAAAGAAAAAGAGAGGGAGGGAGGAGGAAAGAGAGGGGGAGGGGAAAAAGGGGAGTCAGAGGTGAGGGACACAGGGGAAAAGAAAGGTGGAGAGGGGAAAAAGAGAGCGAAGAGAAGAGAGAGAAGAGGACAGGAGAGAAGGGAAAAGAGACAGGAAGAAGGGAAAGAGAGAAAGAGAAAAGAGGCAGGAGAAAAGAAGGGAGAGAAAAAGATAGAGAGAGGGAAAGGGGGGCCGCGGGTGTGGAGAGCAGCAAAGCCAGGAGGGCCCAGGCGTTCTGCTGCAGAGCTGGGAGGGGGCGTGTTCTCGGACCACTCTCTGCTCTGTCATTGGTGGAAACTCCTGGCCTAGGAGGCGAACTCCTTCACCAGCCCCAGCAGCTCCCTCCCACCACCACTGCAATAGGAGAACCCTGGGCCAGCCCCCTGAGGGCTTGATGTGGCAGCCTTTCAAGGCGCCAGAGAAAGGACAAGGCTTTAACCCATTCTGCTGCATGTGTAAAACCTGCCCCACATTTGTCCTTGTCTTACACACGCATGCACCCCCCCATACACGCACACACACAGAGGCACGCTTTTTTACAAGCGTGCACCCACCCCCTCTTCCCTACCATGTCACCCCGTATTGTTCGAGCCACTGCCTGGTGGGCTGCGCCCTGCCTGTGCGCCTCCCCCCACCAAGCCACACAATAAACAGTCTTAAAATACTTTGGACTGGGCCTGTGTGCGGCTTCACCTATGGTGATCTGGCCTCCCTGCTTCTTGCGCTCAGGGCCAGCCCCAGCCCTTCCGACCCACAAATAACCAGTGCCTGTTCCTCCAGAAACACCCAGGTTCCAGTACAGACCGACTTCAATGTGCGTAGTGGGGGAGATCCCATAAAAGACACACCTTTGGGCCAGAAACTAATGATGTCCACACTCAATTCCTTCGGTCCCTTCCAGCTCCCAGGTGCTAGGATTCTGAGCTCGCTCTTCCTGACAACTCGTGGTTTCCTCATTTCTATCACAGTAATGAAACTCAAGGAGCTTAGGAGAGAGAGTCATGGCTGTCACGCTCAAAACTGTCTCTACTATGTCTCTATCCAGGCGTCTTTCCTCCCTGATCCAATCTCATGTCTTCGACTTTATCCTTTCCCATCACCACACGACGCATTTCCCGTTCTGCCTCAAAGCCGACAGTCTCTCTGTTCCCACAGTCCCTTGGGGGCGCTCGTTCTGCAGCCATCAGCTGCGTGGATGCCAGGAGACGTCCCACCACCACTGTTGCCAAGGCCCAGGCCAAAGCTTTAAAGTTGTTTATTTTGTTGCTCCCGAGAGGTGAAGACTGAAATGCCAATCTGGTTCTGTGAGATTCACAGTGGACTGGCGCTCTCATAGGGAGCGCCTTACTAAGGACCTACTGTGTGCCAGGCATCATCCTAAGCCAACAGACTCTTGAATAATTAAATGCTTGCTTCAAAAAGTATTGGCCGTGCTTTTAAAGCTGCCTACAGAAGAGATCTGGTTCTCTCCAAAGAATGGTTTAAAGGACTGCAATTTCTGCGCGCATTACGTATGTGCAAAGCGGGGAGGGGGCGTCCTCGTCGGCCCATAAGCTATCTGGGATCGGGGTAGGTCCCGTAGACACTAATTTCCCCAGCGGTTTACTAAGGTAGAACAATTGGGCCTTCTTCCTATTATTCCTATCATTCTCCTAAGCCTCTCTGGAGGGCCCAAAATTTCAAGAGTTCTCAGTTTGTACTTAAAATATTTTGACAGGATCACAGGACAACAGACACCATGGAGGTCATCTAGTCCAAATGCTTCAGTTTACACTTTCAAACGTCTAAGTCACTTGGGGGTCTAGCGGGCCCATGGAAGCATAACTTTAAAAATGTATTCTGAGCATCAGGTCCAAGTCTAAGCAGGCATGAGCACTCTTGGAGGTTACCACAAGGAGAGCAGAGAGCCCAGAGGGGCACAGGGAGCCGGAAGCTCCTCTACATGAGTCACTGGTTTGTGTATGCTGCTCAAGGGCGTGGTGAGTTTTGTCTTCTCACCAACCTCAAATACAAGATGGATGACAAAATACTTTTGCAAATTAGTTAGAACAAAGTGAAAAGAGTGGGTTAGAAGGACCTGGGTTCCAATCCAGTCCTGCCCGAGAAGGCTCAGACCCATCTCGACTCCTCCCTCCCCACCTATCGAAGCAGAGGCGCAGACCAGCAGACCCCCAGGGTCCCTTCCCACTTAAAATCCCCTGATGTTGATTACTCCTCCACGCGATGGTCAGCAAGCACAACGAAGCGCACAGCACCCTCTCTCCCAAGAGACCAAGCCCCCAAGCCCAGGGTAGCACCCTCCCACACCCCCAAGACGTCAGCTGCAGGACCACGGGACTGCACACGCCCACAGCCGAGGAGGAACTGAGCACCGCCTCAAGTTACTGAAGTCTGACTATACTTACAGGAGGGCCCACGGGGAAGGAATTACTGATAAATGGAATACGTCGTCATCTGTATCAGTTCTGCTTTGCAGCAACGGGTCGAAATGGTCTTACCTGTTCATCCTTGGTTTCACCAGAACCTGCATTTAAAGCTGGAAGGCCTTAGAGACAACCTAGTTTCAGCTCCCACTTACAGATGAGGAAATGTAAGGTCTAGAGAAGGCAAGCCAGGTAGGCAGGAGGTACCGGAATGAAAAGGAAAGGAGCAAGCATTTATTAAGCACCTACTATGTGCTAAGCCACCTCTCATTCGGTCAGAACACAAACTTTGGCCCCCGACTCCAAGGCCAGCCCCCTAGCATCCCCACGTGTAACCTTTCTGGGGTGGCAGGGAAGCCTCCAATGCCAGAAGGGGAGCAGTGCAGAATCCCTACCTGGGGGGCACTAAGTCTGTTCCTGCAGGATCCAACACCCTTCTTCTACAGCCTTCCATTTGTCGAATATGACTAATATTTTCATACCTGTGTTAGATTTAAATGCTAGCAGGAACCTGACACCCAGTAAGAGCCAAATCTGGAGGCTGGAGCACAACTGCTGGGTCGCAATGAGACTGTCCCCAGAGAGAGGAATCAAAGAGAACATGCCAAGGGGCCCTCTGAAGCCTCCCCCTGCCCATGCCCCGGAGTCACCTTCCAACTGCTCTTCCTGCCTCGGCCTTGCCCACTTCCTGCCGTTTTACTCCACACCATTTCTGGCCCTGATCTTCTGACACCTGTGCTTGCTACATGACAGACACCAGCACCTGGGAATTCTTCATCCAGTCTTTCATGCTTCCTCCACTGAGAGCTAGCAGGGCCCCTGCCAACTTCCTGGGATGCCCTTTCCTGGCTTTTTGTGAACCATGGTCACACATCTCTACGTGGCCTCCCTTGATCTCAACATAACCTTCTTGTCTTGTTTCTATGACTCTTAACCCCTCTGGACATATTAGGTAAAGGAACATGTAGTTATGATTTAGAGCTGGAAGAGGGCTTTGAGATCAAGTGGTCCTACTCCTTATTTTACAGATAAGGAAACTGAGGCCCAGAGAGATTCTTATGATAGACCTCAACACCAGCTTTTCAGGGACTAGCAATGATGACTCATGACTACACTGATGACCCACTCAAGGGATTTCACTAACTCTGAAAAAATAAAACAAAACCCAATAAAACATGTCATGAGCCATTCTTTTCTTACAGGAGATTATAAAACTAGTTTTCCTTTCCTCCTGATTTACTTCAATAGATCCCTTTAACATTCTAAGGGAGGGCAGTGACTGTGCAAGAAAAGTTTATCTGAATCCACAGAATCCAAGAGTTAAAAAACCTAATGGCAGGCAGGCCCAAAGGGCTTGTGAGACAGAAATTGAGAAATTTTACCCAGAAGTTAGAAGAACAATCTCTGAAGGTTACATGGGCACACACAACGTCCACACGGCTACAAGAAGCCAATGTGGTCACGTCCTAGAGAGCACAGCGGGAAATCCACCGTCAGAGCACGGCTTTGCAGCTATGCTGAGAACATTGGACAAGGGACCACCTGAGAGGGACTGGGCCTAACAAAACAAAGTGGGTGAACCAGAAAGCCTCAGGCACCCTCCTCTCTCCAAATTCCCTGCTAAGATTACCACACAGCCCCAACACCTCCAGATTATACAGACGACCCACCATGAGAATGTACTGATTTCCTAAAGTTCAGGTCTGACCATGTGACTCCCCTACTCAATCAATTCTAGTGGCTCCCTATTAAGGTCAGGATGAAATATAAAATCCTCTGTTTGGCTTTGAAAGCTCTTCACCACCTGGGCTGCCCCTACCCCACCAGACTTCTTCCTCCTTACTCTCCAGTGACTCTGGCCTCCCTGATGGGCCTCAAACAAGACACTCCATTTTCTGACTCTGTGTCCTTTTGCCTGGAATGTTCTTCTTCCTCATCTCTACCTCCTGGATTCCTGCCAGTCTCAGTTCAAATCCCCCCTTCTGCAAAAAGCCTTTCCTGGCCCCTCTCAATGCCAGGGCCTTCCCTCTAAGGCTGCCTCCACTTGCCTTGCACAGATGTCCTGTGTGCTCAGGTGTCTGCGTGCTGTGTCCTCTCACGATAAAGGGAAGGAGGGCCCAGGCTGCTTTTGCCTTTCTGCGGATGCCCAGTACTTAGCACGGTGCCTGGCACACAGTAAGTGCTTAGTAAGTGCTGGCTGCCCCAAGAAGTGATGAACACAAAGAACAGGAAGCAGGGTGCAGAATCATATTAGCTTGGTAAAATATAGTTAAGTTAGTTACAATAATGAAACCAGGAATTGACCTCAAAAGAATCTTCTCAATCCCTTTTTACCCATAACTCAAGCTGTGTGGAATTCTGCAGGCTCTTTTCCCAATGTCAAGCTGACACTCTGCATTCCTAAACACCAAAATTCCCATCTCTCAGATTTTGTTTTTCTACCACCCCCTGATGCCAAGATTACCTAGCTTTTGCAGATGCTCTCAGCACCAGGACATTTGGGTCCCTTCTGATCCCCAAACCCTTCTACATGTCCAGATGTTTCCCCTCCTGAAATGAGGACCAGGCCCTTCTGACTTGAACCTCTGCCACATGTCTTTGTTCTCTGGCCACTCAGCCTGTCTCTGCCTTCTCAACTTCACCCATAGGTTATGAAATGAAATTACGTTCCACTCCTCAGTGGAGGGGGGACACAGATGCCATCCCTAAGCTGGCAGAGGAGATGGCAGAAGATAGGAGGTCTTTTAGTACAGACGGCCAAAAAAAAAACAATCTGAAGCCGAAGATGAAAAAGTACTAATTAGGAAATTTTAGTCTACCTCGCTTTAGTCCAGTGTAAAAGTTCTCTCTTCTAATAAGTTCTTACACAGTTGAAAAGATCTACAGGACAGAGATTTACCACACTTATTAGAAACTGGAAAGGAATTTCTACAGATTTCTTTTCCTTTGCATAGGTATTCATATGTTCATATTTTTTCTGGGATAACTTTTAAAGATTTCTTGAGGCTTTGGTGTTCACATAATGAAAGTATTTACTTAAAAAAAAAAGACTGAGTTTCAGATTACTCAGATATTCCTAGGAAAATTTCCTTTTTTTGGGAGATGGATGTAAATGAGAACATGTGAGATAGGCCAAAGGATTCCAAATACAGAAGAGTGTACCAAATATACCACCTAAGGAACCTTGACACTGTGTTAAGATGGGTTATAACTTACTATAACCTTGTCCACTTGAAAATATCAACAAATACTCAAGTTTTATGAGTAGGTAAGGTTAGAAGCAATCAAACGAGATTTATTCTTGATGGTGACCCAAGAAAACGTAGAACAATCCCCTTCAACAGGCCCGGAGAAAATGTCAAGAGTCCTCCAGAGAATCCATAGAGACTCATAGGAGGTAGGGAGGTGAGTGGACACTACAGAGGAATGAAATAAGCCCCTTTCTTCAAGGGGAAATCAAGGGGAATCTCTTCCTGAGATAGTGGGGAGGTTCCCAGAAATGTTTCTCCGGATGAATGAGGGCCTGTTTTATTAGGGTAGTCTGAAATACCAACTTAAATTTGAGTCTTCAGAATTCTGGTTTTCAGAAAGGGCCTGAGGTCCTTTTGCCAGGGTTAATGAAGAGGAGAGAACATTATCCCTTTCTGGTCTTCAAGCATGCCATGAGCACTGACTGATTCCAAGACAGACACTGCTCTGACCCACAATATCACACCTAGGGCTAGGCTCATTTCAAGGTCAAAGTGACAATTCTGACACTTCCATTACTTTTCCCCATTTGCTAGAAGCACACACACACACACACACACACACAATGGTGACTGGAGTCACACATGTGGCTCAGGTTTAGTACAGCTCTTCATTTCCTGATAAAATTCTCAACAGCTAAATTGTACCAGCAGATGAACCTGTCACAATTTCTTGGAAAAGGAGTAACTTTTTAACTTTAACCTGAAATCCAGTCTCTTTCTTTTAATGGCTACTGTTTTTCAAATAGATTTTTTGAAATGAAATCTTACCTAACAGATTTCAAATAAAAACTTCCCTCACAAAGCATGCAATCTTTTTGGGGACCAAGGGTGACAAGGCAGGGATAGACAGACCAAGCCTTCCCTCAGTCTCACCCACAAGCTGCTCACCAGACTTTCCACATCAACAAGGTCTAAAAGCACCTGCAGGAGTCGGCAGAGTCACAGAAAGATGCTATGAGTACAACGGTATCAGAGAAAACCGGAAACACTCAAAATCCCGTGTGACCCCCGGTGCTCAAAACCACCCCCCTCCACCCCTCCTCCCCCACCGGCCCAGAAGCCAAGCACCACCACTGGCTCTCCGCCTGTTATGCCGGGCAGATGAGGGGCCTCACCTTGACATCAGCAATGAGAGCATCTTCATCTTCGATCCCCGTTGGGACACACTTCTTGTGTAATGGCAGTGACTCTAGCTTATCCACAAGGCACCGGAGACCTTCCAGCTCAAAATGAGTTAGGTGAATCTGCTTGTCCTTCCGGGGGCTACACTGAGGATCCCACACTTGACCGTTGTGGGAGCTCCGGCCAGACTCTGAGGACGAGTCCACCGACAAGGTTCTCTTTAGCCCTTGCAGGTTCCTGCAGGTTTTGCCCAGCCCGTCATAATCCACGTTGACGCCATTGGCCACGGGGCTGGTGAGGATGGAGCGTCGGCTGCTCAGGCGCCTCGGCTCCTTCTCTGAAGCCTCCTCATCTACGCTTCCAGACTCCAAACCATTTAACTCCAAATCTGCAGAGGCAGAGAAGAAAACCAAATAAGACTATAAGATAGCGCCCCAGGGATCCCACGTAAAAGTTGACCTGGGAAGTTCACATTTGGGGACAAAATGAGTCGGGTAGGTCAATCTATGTTAAAATTTAAACTCTCTTTTCAGAATTCCACAGCATGTGAGTTGGAAGGGACCGTCAAGGTCAGCTACGGCCCCCTGTACCTGCGCAGGAATGTGCTGGTAAGTGGCCAGGTTTAGGAAGAAGGAAGGTGCGGGCTGTGCCAATCAAACGTTACGCCAGACTAACAAGCTTTCAAAGCTAAAAACCACACTAAGACTTTTGGGACACCACACACACACAGAGTTTACAGCCATAAATACATGCATGTCATATGCACAATGTACACATATTATGCACATGATACATATTCAAATGTAAGACAGTTTGGGAGTAATATTTATCAACCAAAGTTAATGTGCACGTGCACACAGGCATAACAGAATGTGTGTATAATACAGCACTGTGATATGCATACATGCCGTTACTACATACAGACATGCACATTGTTTTTCTGAATTTTTTATTTTTCCAAGTTCCATGTAAAAACAACTCCAAAAGCATTTTTGTCTTTAAATTCTGAGTTCCCGACTCTCTCTGCCCTCCCTCAAGGGTGAGCAGTCTAACACGATGCAAGCTCTGACATCTTCGCTCACTTGCTGCTGCACTAAGGTCTAAGCTTGCCGGCAGCAGGGATCAGCTCAGTCTCTGCACTTGGATCCCCCGGGCCTTGCACACAGCAGGTGCCTCATAAATGCTTGCTGACTGACTGACGTCCACCAACAGGAAAGGCAGGCACTAAGCACCTCCCTGCAGCAGCCCGGGTCTTTCAGCCTCCTGCAGGAAACGCTGCCAGCTTCCACCGGGGGCTCCTCGCTCTGCCTCCGGGGCCAAGCAAGCTGATTCTCACTCCCCCCCATCCCCCCGGACGGGCCTGCAGAGAGCCACCGTGCTCTGCCTGCAAGCTCTTCTCTGGGCTAGACACTGCCAGGGCCGTCAACCGATGCTTGCCGGGTGCAGCTGCCAGGCCTTTGCCCACCACAGCTGGCCTTCTGACCGGCCAAGTCAGCACTCAACGCCATGGACTCCAAGCCTCCCACCAGGCACGAGGAGCATTCGGGTGGCTGCGCTGACTTGCGCTGAACTGTACTTTGCTCAAGTTCACCACATCTTTTTCACACGACCTGCCGGAAGTAGGGCTGGATGCCTAGAGGCAGCTGGTGATGCAGTGGGTAGAGCCCTAGGCCTGGAGCCAGGAAGACCTGAGTGCAAATCCAATCTCAGATACTTATTAGCTGAGTGACCCTAGGCAAGTCATTTACCCTCTGCTTGCCTCAGTTTCCTCAATTGTAAAATGGGGATAATAAGAGGACCCACCTCCCAGCATTGCGGTGAGGATCAAATGATGTAACTCTAAAGCGCTTCGCACAACAGTTGGCACACACTGTCCTAGCAATGCGAGCTAGTGATACGTTTTTCTTATTATTACCGTTTGCCAGCTTTCACTGCGTTTGAGACCAATGTCACGAGATTAAGCTTTTACATCTATCCCCATTTAATTTCATCTTGGACCCTTCTGAGACGAGAGAACCTTCCAGGCCTGGAGGCCCATTAGCCACAACCCTTTGGGATTCCCACAACGAAAAAATCTTTGGCAACTGCCTTGTTAAAAACCCAGAAATGCGGGTAGCTAGGTGGTGCAGCGGATTGAGCCCCGGCCCTGGCGTCAGGAGGAGCTGAGTGCAAAGCCAGCCTCAGACCAGACACTTGACGTGTACTGACTGTGTGACCCCTGGGCATGTCACTTAACCCCATTGCCTAACAAAAAACAAACAAACAAACAAATAAATAAATAACATGAAAAATAAAATAAAATAAAAAACCCAGGATCACTGCGTTTTCCATGTATATGCCACTGCCTGGATCTTCTGGCTTTATAAACCCGATCAAAAATGGAAAAGATTATCTGGAATAATCTTCTTCTTGATTAACATAGGCTGGCTCTTGACAATCACCAGCCCTCTTTCGAAATGCTCACAGACTATATCCTGTAACATTCAAGAGTTCTGTCACAAAGTAAAGCTCACTGGTCCACAATTTGAAGAATTTACCTCTTCAATTTGTTTCTGTTATGTGTCTGAGGCCAGATTTGAACTCAGGTCTCCCTGAATCCAAGGCCAGTGCTCCATCCACTGCGCCACCTTGCCGCCCCCACCTTCTTCAATCTGAAATGCTGGAATGCTTGGCTGACCTTCAGGCCTGCGGTACTCTTCCCATTTTTCAAGGCCACCCCCAGCAGTGCTTGGGATGCGCTTTGTCTAGCACCAGTAAACAACTCCTGGAAGGCTGCTGGCCGTTTCTTCTCTTGTCCTAGCCCTCTGCCAGTCATTTCTGTCCTACCTGTCCCAATCTGAAAACTGACTTCTTGTTATGACACTGAGGAAATGTTTCTCTAGAGCCCATAAAAGCTCCCAAAGAAATGAAGCTGATTTCTGGCAACATTCTAGCACACCCCACTGCACAGAACTTTGTTTGCTTTTCTCCTGCCCCCTCACACTCCTGGATCTGCTTTCCTCTTTCCACTGAGGGACACTAGGACCACCCATGACCACCGCTGAGCCTTGCTCATGGCACTGTGTGGTGCCAAAGGGGCTTGTAGGCCCAGAAGCATTTATTAAGCACCTACCTTGTACCAGGAAGTATGCCTGGTCTTGGGGATGCAAATATGATGAATGGGATAGTCCTCGCCCCTAAGTGTGAGGCAGGAAAATCTGAGGAGAGCTAACTCTTTTGGTAATAAATAACTGATCCATAGTTGTATAATCTGAGAAAAAAAGGATGAGCCAAAGACTTCAAGAAAGACACAGACTTGGTATATGAATTCTGTGACAAGACAGGGAAGCTCTTAGGAGTCAGAAGGAAGTGAAGCGTTTTGATGAAGGATGGATGTTTTGTAATGGGTCGTGTAAACGCTAGGAGAGATAGTGTGGCAGAGACGAGGTGCCCCTGGCACGGATAGGCCTTGGGACTCTGGACAAGCCTCACAAACCTGAGGAACAGCGACTGGCCACCCGTGGAGCGAGACCACAGGTCTGTTCCCCAAAAGAGTAGGAAAATGCCGAGACAATGTGCCTGTAAGGTGGAAATTCCACGGGGGAAAAAATTTGTCCTTCCAATATTATAGTGTTGGCTTCTCTATCTCTTGAGATGCTGAATAGCCTAGAGAATGTATTCTTTAGGTAATGACACAGACCAGACTTGACATCCAGAGACCAATACGGGCCCCACCCCCCACCTTTCCAATAAGCCTCCAGGACAGCATGCCCCGCTGTTCGGGACAGCCTGGAAGTGCTCCACAGAGCCTACGGTGGGGAGGATCAGATGGGCCGGCACCATCCTCCTGACGCACACAGGAGTCAGACCAGAAATAAAACTCCAGGAAGTGCAATTCTGCATTCCCCCACTCCCTAAAGACTCTGACGAGGGGAGGGAAGGACTTGGTTTCAGACTGGAGAAGACAAAGTCAAGTCAAGTACTCACCCATGCTGAGGGATTCTTTCTGGAAATCCTTGGTCAGGTGGGAGCGGTTGGTGATGCAGTAGACATAGCGTTCTAACACGTACCAACACATCTCGTAGTAGAATGGATAACGGAACTTATTTGGGACCTACATGTGGACAGGGCGACAAGCAGAATAAACTGACACTTCAATTCCAGGGAAACCAATCATTCTGAGTAATATAATTAGCCAAGGTTCCATCATTTTTCTCCCCTGAAAAAAAGTGAGAGGTTTGGACTAGATGGCCTAGCCACCTTCCAGCTAAATTCTCCAATCCCACAGGAGGCTTTTCTAGGGTGGACTGCCCACACACTGAATTAAGTGGCTTGGTCATTCTAGGAAGCTAGCTTTACTGAGAAAACAATCACCACAGAAGCCTGGTGCTCTGAAAGGCAACTCAGAACTAGTACAGAAAACAGGCTGTTAATTCCTGACTCAGTCAAATGAAGAATTAAAAAGAGAAATCTGTGTATATGAAAAATTTTCTGGACTTGGGTTTTTGGGGTAAATCTATTTGACAAAGACAGTTATGATGTCCAATTCAGAAAAACTGTACTGGGACCCATTCACTTAACACAAGAGAATCCCCAGGATCAGATCTGTTCTTGGAGAAGCAGCAGGTAAGCTTCTTAAGGGGCAGGGATCTGTTTGGATGATGTGAAAGTCCAGAGTCCGGCCCATGGTACCCTGCACACAGTAGGTGCCTTGATAAATAAATGGTTGTTGAACAGCACCGAACCCTGACGCACAAAGGAGTGATAGGGCAGGGTCAAATTGTCATGTCAGATGTGGATCTCTGCCCGTAACAAGCTACCTGTACGTGCACAAAGACCAGAAATCTCTGGCTCTAATAAACCATGACTTTCTCCCCACCTCCCCAAGAAGACTGTCCTGCTCTAACTAAACAGCCCAAGCAGTTCCCAGAATGAGAATCAGTGCACATCATGGCTGTGAAGGGAAGCCACCGGCTGTGTCAGGCCGCCGATGGGGTCCAGCAGCAGAACCCGTCCCCCACTGAGTCCACTTCCTGCCATCCTGTGCAACTCAGAATTCAACTACTGACTTGAAAAGCTGTTTTGAATCTAGTCTAGACTCCCTAAGAATGGCCAAATCTCCTTCTGGGTTGAATGGAGAACTCTGTAAGCACAGGGAAAAGCAAGGAGACAGGTGGCCCTTTCCAGGCAGTCGAGGTGATCCCTAGACAAAAAGGAAACTGAGCCAGGACCGTGGAGCCCTAAGAGGAAGGTCCTGCTACAAAGTGCTGTTTGCTTTTCTGCTCTGAGGCTAAGAAAACCCAGAAGAGCCTTCCCAGATCCCACCCCTTCACTTTTAGCTCTGATAAAAAGCACAGGAATGACCAGGAATCAGGAAGGGAGGTTTGTCTCTCTCTACTGGTTAAAGTGACAGTTTCCAAAATCCATTAATTCTTGGACTTTGTTTTAGGGGTCCTAGAGGATATGAGCATTCAACATTCAACTGTTTAATTTGGTGGTCGAGAGAATGATTTGTGATCGAGTTGCCTCACTACGCTGCTTCACAAGTATTGTCAATGCCAGACAGAGGAGCAGTGACAAAGTTCTATGGAAACTGGTAACCTACTAATGAAGAATCTCTTCAGCTCCTGTTCTCCATTAGGGACTTCCACAGCCTCAATTTCAGTGGAGCGAGAGGAAGAGTCATGCCTAGAAGAGCCCTAATGGCGGAGCTGCTCAGGCAGCTCGCTTCTGGACACAGTCTAGGCAAGAACAGCCTGCATTTCGATGGTACTTTGTCCTTTTCAAAGAACCTTTATGCAGAGTGAGTTGCTTTCTCATAAGCTTCACAAAGCAGATTCAAGTCCATTCGAGCCATTATTAAGTGCCTACTGAGGACAAGGCAAAATGCTCAGCACAGGGGACTAAAAGACAAAAACCAAGGTGGGGACAGTCCTCAAAGAGCTGACAGCTATTGGGCAGATATGGAAGGAACAGATGAGCACATGTTGCTCATTCCTGGTCCACAAAGAAGGACATGGAAAACAGCACTAGCTGCCGGGGCTACTGCCCACGGAGGCTTTTGGTACAACCTCTGTACACTGCTGCGGGGAGGAGTGGGCTGGGCCATGCAGAGACGGTCCAATGTGGCAGTCAGCACTAGGAGGGTGTTGGAGAGGGATTTTTATTTACAGATTCTAAGAATGGACCAATGCTCATGAATCTGTCCAGTCAATTAGAAAGTATACTTGAAAACCTTCCAGATTCAAAGGAGGCTCCTGGATTTAGGAATGGTATGGAAAAAAAATAATCGCCTTTCCTCTCAACTGCAATGCCACCGAAACATGTAGAAGTGACTCCTCTCTGAGGCTGGCCAATTAACAATCCAAGAAGCTACAAATTACTGGAGCCTCAACAGAAAAGAACTCTATCACAAATTGGGCCTCTGCTTATAGGATCACGGGGTCCAAATCAGAGCTAAAGGACCTTAGGCCGTTTCGTCCAATCCCTCATTTTAAAGAAGGGGAAACTGAGGCCTGGAGAATGAAAGGGAATTATGATTTAACTTCATTTTTACTATGAAGTGAACTACATATTTTCTATTGCAAATCACTGGCCTCCACAGCTTCGCCGCCATCTTGTTTGTATTTTTTGTAATTTCTTTCATCATGACTTAAATGGATTACTGCTGCTTAACTTCAGGAACATTTGCGACTTCAACTCTGCTTCCCATCACGTCTGAATCCTACGAAGAACAGGAAGTTCTTCGCCAGCATCAGTGCGGCAGCAACACAATGAGCTAGCTTCTGTATTCAGGGTGAACAAACGCATTCAGTTTATTTAGGATTCTGTCTCAGTCTGTACAAACTTGTCAGTGAATATGATACAAAGTCAGATCCTGGATGAAGAGGCACAGAACCGGTAAAGCGACTAGGGAATGTAACAGGCACACAAGTTCAAGGATGTAAAACTCAAGCTGTCAAACTACTGGAACAATGAAGATAATTTTTTAAAAATTCAAATACTGTTTACTAGCAATTTATAGAAAAATGAAAGATTCAGAGGATAAAGATGACATGAGAAAAGAAAATGGCCTAAAAGTGACCCAAAAGATTGCTAGCTGTTCACTGCTAGGAAGGACCTGAAAACAAAGCAAGGACACATGGGTCTGGCTAAAATGCTGAACCTTGGGGGTGGCTAGGTGGCGCAGTGGCTAGAGCACCGGCCCTGAAGTCAGGAGGACCTGAGTTCAAATCCGGCCTCAGACCAAACACTTGACACTTACTAGCTGTGTGACCCTAGGCAAATCACTTAACCCCAACTGCCTAAAAAGGAAAAAAAATGCTCAGCCTTCTTTGCTTTTTCCTAGGTGCTAAGATGAAAACTGATATCCACATTTTGTCCCAAAATAAACTAAAGACCTGAGAGTAAAAGGTTCACAAATCTTTAGTCACTGCTACTTACCCGTGTCCGATCTTCAATGTTGTAGATTTTGAGCTGCATGGGGATGTTAAAACTGTGCAAAAAGTTGCCCCCAAACACTAATGTGTCTGTAGGGGTGTACACTGCATGAATCCAGCCTAAAGAGGTAGGAGAACCAACAAGGTCTCAAGTTAGAGAAGGATTCTCTTGGAGAAGACATGACAAGCTCTCCCCCCATCCTAGCCCACTCTTCTTCACCGTGCTCCTCCATCCTTCCTCCTGAGTGAGCCCTACTCCATCCTCAGCAGTTCTTAGGAGGGGTGGAAGAAACGAGAACCACCCTTCTACCACCCCCCACGCCCCAAACTGCTACACACCACGCTCAGGAGGGCCAAAGCCGTGGATACGTCTCGAACACCTGGCTCAATGCCAACACCCGAGTTCAGGACTCACTACCACTTCCCTGGAAACCTTCAACAGCTCCTTTCAAGGTTTGCCCCATGCTTTTTCTCCCTCAAAAATGCCTGTCACACACTTCCTGAAGAATCTTTCTGTCCAAAAAGACCCGGCCAAGTCACTCCTCTGCCCAACAGGCTTCATAGGCTCCCGAAGGCCTATCCTGAGTCCAGTTCAGACTCCTGTGCCTGGCCTCTGTGCCCCATCTCCTCTCCTCATACAATCCACAAACCAGCCAGATGGCAAAGCTAAGCCTCCTACACACATCCACCTCGAGGCACTTTTGTAGGTAGTTTCTGCCGACTAGAAGGCCTCTCCCCAGCCCATCTTCCCCTGAACTGCCTCTGCCCATCCTTTAAAGGCCAACTACAGGACGGCCTCCTCTGGAAAGTCGTCTTCTTCTTCTTCCCTTGGTTTGTAGTAAGTTCCTGCTTCAAAACCTCAAGTGGCAATTTGTTTTGTAAATCTCTACTACCCTTATCAAGTCATGATGGGAGTGAACGAATGGGAAAACGTTTAGTAAGCGCTTGCTATGTGCTTTATTATGTGGTTTATCCTCCAAGGTCTCAAGCCCCGGCTCTGTAGAAGGCTAGAGTAGAAACGATGAGCATTTCCACACCCCTTGGCCCAGTGGGCTCACTACGGGCACTCTGCCCTAAGGACATTGCTGGCAGGAAAGACATACCCAGCTGTGCAGAAATATTCCTAACGGCAAAAAGACAGGAAGCCAATTGGATGTTCACAGAGTGGGGAATGGTGAATGTAGCTAATGGAATATAACTGTGCTCTAAGAAGTGATGCTGGGCGTGGTTTCACAGAAACCTAGGAAAACTCAGAGGAACTGAGAGCGTGAAATGGTACAAGCGGGAGAACAGTCTATGCAGTAACAGCACCACAAAGACCAGCAGCTCTGGAAAGCTTCAGAAGCACGGCCACCCACACCTGCAGGGGATTCACGACGAGACACAGGCCCACTTCCTGACACACACGGGCAGACCGACACTCCCATCTTGGGGGCACAGCGAAGGATGGGGGGAACTGGTTTTGTTTGACAACGTACTTTTATTGAGTGTTTTTTTGCTTTTCCTTTCCTTTTCAATGGAAAGAGGGATAGAGGGAGAGAAGGTGGAGTTTTTAAGATTAAAAAAATAAAATGAGAACCACTTAAAAATGAACTATGACATACTAATGAAATGTAATTACTGCACCAGAGGAAACAATGAATTGGAAGAATTTAAAGAAGGCAGAATCAGACGAACATCAGATACACTGACTACTGCCGTGCAGTTAAGAGAACAGCACAAAGAATTTACTGTGTACCCATCCTCAACAAGGCCCAGGAGGCTCGGAAGAACAGGGATGATGCAGTCAGCATGTCGTCGGGGACGGGTTAACAAAAGCTAAATAACGGAGGTGATGGGAATGTGTGGGTCAGTGGCAGTCAACCCATTTCCACAGGCCTCAGGACCTATCAGTCAATGCTGCCTCCTCAGTCATCTCTCACTGCACGTACTCGATAGCTCTGGGCTCAAGGGAAGGTGGCGGCGGCTCCGCCCACTTTGCTTACCTGAGGGAATAACAAAGGTGTACCCCTGCTTGAGCTCGATGCGCTGGCACTCTGACACACGGTCACCCAGGAAGATGTCGCCCTGTTTCCCCGACAGCAGCCAATTCTCGTACAGTTCCAGGTTTTGGGCCGTAGGTGGTATGAGCCAGAAGACCTGGGAGAGGAAAACTTCAGTCCATAAACAGTCATTGATAGGACCCTTGATACTCACTCCCTAGATGAGGTAATGGTCGCTCGGGTTCAAGACCCTTCATTTTAAAAGGTGCAGCTTTTCAACCCAAGACTACTTTTTTCTGCCATGGCACCCTCTAGTTCACTTCTAGCAGAGGACAGAATGAGGCCATAAGCCTTTAGTAGCATGACTGCATCTCAGACCTAGGACTGGAAGGGACTTCCAAGGCTATTGAGTCAAACTGAGGCCCAGGAGGTGAAGTGACTTGGCCAGTGTTCCCTCAGAAGAGGGCACCAGAGAAGGACTCTCCCCATCGCCTGTCTTCACTTCGCATCAGCATGCTGGGCCACAGGGAGAGGCCAGACCCTGGGATCACTGTGGGTGACTGCCAATCTTTGAAAAACGGACAGAAGAGCCGCAGATCGGGCCAAGTTTCAGATGCATGCTTCTACAGTCCAGAGGTGAATATAAGTTTGAGTTGACTGCATTTATCAATTGCTTTCAGCTTCCGGTGCAATAGAAGCTCCTTGAGAGCAGGGACTTCATTTATCTCTCTGCCCCTGCTGCTTAATACACTCTTTTTTCTCAGTAACTTCTAGCCTTAAGAGAGCTGAAGCATGGGGTAGCTAGGTGGTGCAGTGAATAGAGCACTGGCCCTGGAGTCAGGAAGACCTGAGTTTAAATCCAGCCTCAGACACTTACTAGCTGTGTGATGTTGGGCAAGTCACTTAATCCTGACTGCCTCAGAGAGCACACACGCACAAGAGAGAAAGTGAGCGAGTGCAGGCTAGGGCACTAAGACGTTAAGTTACTTATTTAGGACGTACAGAGGCAGGACGTGAATCGAGGCCTTCTTGACGTGAGCCTTATCTCTTACTCCCTCTGCCACCTGGACTCTCACCTTGCACAAAAGGGGTGTTCAGTGTTTGCTGAATTACGGCAACAGACACAATTGTTCAGCATGTCTCCACCCAGAATGGTTTGGAAACTTCCTCACAGATGTTACTGAGGAAGCTCACTGTACAAGAAAAACTTCCTCTCCCATTCGCAGTCTTTGGTCTTCTGATTTCCTGGGCTGGGGCGGAGAACACCCCAGCAAAGTTGGGGCTCAAGAACCCTTCCAATGTGGGTGGCCCTGTGTGTGCAGTTGCCTAGGGGAATTCCACTCTTCACCAAACTCTCGTAACTCTCTCTACCAAAATAGTTATGCTGGGCATTTATCTTCTAGAACAGCTCAAACGTACCACCATTCAGACTGAATGACATAATCCTTAACCTTCAATCCCACCACAAAGATCTCTCCACAATGGCACTGTACCTTTCCCCCCTGGTGTATGTGGTACCAGACGGATGTGCCGCCGAAATCCACGTGAAAGTCTGTGTAGCAGCCCCGGACGCTCATGAGACAGTACCTGGCCCCAAAGGAGGAGACCCATGAGGACAATGAAAGATGTAAGCGCTCACAAAGCCAACGTGTCAGTAAACTTTGCCAAGCTCATCCTCTATAAAACATGGAGGCTGAAGGCTCAAGAGTCTTCATCTGGATAAAGAACATATACTAAAAATCTAATTTTCCAAAGAGAAGTTTGACTTTTCAATTCAACAAGTCGATAAGAAAAAACCCAAGCATCAGGAAAAGGAAAATACTAAGCTTGGACATGGGTCAATGTATGACGGAGTGGGGATCCTGGAAAAGGTACTTGTCCAGAATAATTAAACCTACAGGACTTAAGAACATAAAAATTCCCAAAGGGGTTTTGTTGGGAGGGAATAAGAAAGCCCTTACACGTGTAAGGAGCGGTTGTTATGGGGGGCTCCTGTCTCCCCTCCCCCAACTACCTTGTATTTATTTTGCATCTTCATACACACCCATATCCACCCCCACCCCAAACGCCTCTCAACAGAATGTAAACTTCTTGACAGGGACTGTGACTTTTCCGTCTGCCTTTCCAGAGCCCAGCATCAGCAGATGCTCAATAAATGCCTATTGATTACTGACCCCCTTTCCTCAGTTTGGCCCCTGCCCCACAGTCCTCGGTCACAGCTGCTGTAGGGGTTCCTGATGGCCATGCCATCCTCACCACTCCATGTTCTCACTCTGAGTGGGAAGAAAGTTGAGTCTGTATGTGACTCAACAGCCAGACAGAGAGCTTTCTTATCTACATAATTTTAGGTTAGATTTTCCTTGAAAATTTAAATCCTCCTTTCTCCATATGACAGAATTCTTCTCTGCCTAGCTTGCTCTGCCTCTAATCATCTGCATGTGTAGCCGGGGGGACATTGCCTTCACTTACTTCTGCACTTTGGGGTACTGCATCTCCAGGATGGCATTGGTGGATTCTGTCTGGCTTTCCTTCAAGTGCCTTGGCCACATGTTGTCTACCCAATCGATAAAGTCCACCTAGAAGAAACAGGGAAAGTTAGGTTAATGTTCACGCCGATTCTCACTCTTTCCTCCCAACAATCCTGGGATGGAGGCAGTAGCTTAAGAGAGAGACTAAGAGACTTGCCTGTGGCCACAAAGCTAGCCAATGTCAGGCCTGGTGTAAAGGCCAAAGGAAATATGACCTCTCTCAAGCCACTTATAATACCTTTGACCCAAAAGTCCATCACAGGAGCCACAAATAAGTAAAATGGTACTTTGTTTAATTTAGGGCAATGGGCAAGTACCAAAGGGCTAACTATGAAATGATAATAAAGACACGGCCTTTCATCAAGGTAATCACAAACACCAAGGCCTCAAAGAAAACCTTCTATGGTGGGGGCCGAGGTCTCAGCTGGCGGAAAAAGCACAGGAAATCCTAATGGTCAAGGTCCCTGAGAACTGTTCAAACAAATCCAAAGGTAAAATTCAAAATACAGAGTGGATTCACAGCAGACATTCTGCATAAGAAAAAATGGTGCCAGTTCTATCTCTGCCACAAGTGAACTGTGTCAGGCTGGCCGAGTCAGAATTGCTCTGGGCTTCAATGTCTTCAACTGCATAAATGGGAGGAGAAAGAGCCTGGAGTAACGGTGAGCAAGCTAGCCTCAGAGTCAGGCAGAGAGCCCCCCAGGTCCAAGGCCTACCTATGCCACCTACTGGGTAGCCACGGCCGTGTCACTTAACCAATCGTGTCCCAAGCAACTCTCCAACACTAGAAACTGCCAAGTAGTTTTTGATCTGAGCTGGTTTTTGAAAAAATTTGTTCTAGGAAAACCCTACTCCAATGAAATGACAGGCCCAGTCAGGTCCAGAGGGACAATGATAATATCAAACAAGATAACAATTGTGAAAATGTTTTGAAAAACATATAGCATTAAATAATTAAGTCAATAATATCATTAATCAAATCCTACTCAAGCCACAAGCCCTTCCAATTTCTTTTATCTTGGCATCCGCTGGGCTTTGGGAATCATTTTGGCACAGAGATTTTTATTAGAATGATATTGGCTGTATTAGGAATATACCTTTATCCTGAAAAAGACTGGAAAACACCCAGGTTTTCAAATGCCATCACATTTCTATTGCAGCCCTTCCCCAAAAGACATATATCTGCTAGGCATCCAGTGGCAGGGTGCTAATTTGGGACAGCACGGGCTGAATCTTCACACGAAGCCTACAAATCCAACCCATCGCTTGCCTGCCCGACTGGACAGGAGCGGATTAAACGGCTTCACAATTCTGTGGTGCGCAGAATGCTAGATCTGACTGCACAGGGTTAGAGACAAACGGTCATTGTGGCAAGCACCTACTGCGTGACCCATCGCGCTGCCAGGTACCATCTTTGCGCAGCACGCTGAGGGGCCACCCCAGCAGACCGAGCCCAGAGAACCAGCCAGACTAAAAGCGCCCGTGCAGAAGACCCTGTCAAGGATTTCTTAAGGTCATGAAGAAAAGGATGGTCACTACAGGGCTGGAGAAGGAAAAACGACACTGTCCTCACTTTGAAAAAAGGAAAGTGTTTGGCACGTGTAAGCAAACTGTCTGTAGATGAGTCTGACTTTAATTCCTGCCAGATTCTAGGCCCATATCCTAAAGAGCTGGTTAGTGATCACTTAGAAAAGAAGGTGGCAATAATCCCACGGAGCCAGCATGACTTATAAAGGGCAGGCCTCCCAAACCTGGTTTCCTATTTTAAAAGGATTAGAGAACTGACAGATCAGTGAATGCTCTAGATAAAGTTCACCCAGATTTGTTTAAAAAGCATTTTGAGCTTTTCTTGTAAGAAAGAGGTGGACTTGATGGCACAACTGGATAGAATGGCCAAATCCAAGGACTTTGGCGTAAACGTAGCAAGAAGTCTCCAAGGACTCCCTTGGCCCTGGGTTATGTTGTTTTTTGGTCAGTGACTTGGATAAAAGCTTATCAAATCTGCCCACTTGGGATGAACAGCTAACCCAATGGATGGCAGACAGAGGATAAATCCACAAAGACGAATTTCAACAGGCATGGAAATTAAGTCAGACACTTAGGTTTGGGGGAAAAAAAAGAAACAAAAAAACAAACCAACCTTCACAAGACAGCAGATT